>NC_081167.1:28391459-29117709 GCF_012432095.1 Onychostoma macrolepis | reverse complement strand
ACACACGTCCTGTGTTTTTATTATATATATATATATATATATATATATATATATATATATATATATATATATATATATATATATATATATATATATATATATATATATATATATATATATATATATACAGTATATATATGCTACCAGTCAAAAGTTTTTCTAATTCTCTTCTACTCACCAAGCCTGCATTTATTTGATCCAAAATACAGCAAAAGCAGTAATGTTGTGAAATATTTTTTTACTATTTGAAATAACTGCTTTCTATTTGAATATATTTGAAAATATAATTTATTTCTGTTCAAAGCTGAATTTTCAGCATCATTACTCCAGTCTTCAGTGTCACATGATCCTTCAGAAATCATTCTAATATGCTCATTTGCTGTTCAAGAAACATTTATTATTATTATTATTATTATTATCAATATTTAAAACAGCTGAGTAAATTTTTTTCAGGATTCTTTGATAAATAGAAAGATCCAAAGATCAGCATTTATCTGAAATAATAAAAAGCTTTTGTAACATTATACACTATGCCATTGAAAAGCTTGGAGTCAGTATAATTTTTTTTTTTTTTGGAGGGGGGTAGAAATGATAGAAATTAATGCTTTTATTTAGCAAGGATGCTTTAAATTGATCAAAAATGATGATAAAGGTTACAAAAGATTTCTATTTCAGATAAATGCTGTTCTGAACATTCTATTCAAAAAAATTCTACTCAGCTGTTTTCAACATAATGATAATAAATGTTTTTGAGCAGCAAATCGGAATATTAGAATGATTTCTGAAGGATCATGTGAGTGGAGTAATGATGCTAAAAATTCTGCTGTGAAATCATATCATATTAAAATAGAAAACAGTTATTTTAAATATTTCAAAATTGTAAAATTTTTGCTGTACTTTGGATCAAATAATTACAGGCTTGGTGAGCAGAAGAGACTTCTTTTGAACTTTCTATTCATCAAAGAATTTTGAAATTACATTATTACATTTTACAATACTGTATTTTAGTTAAATAAACAAGCTCTTTTTGTAAGGGAGGATAAAATATTACAATATGTTTACATATGTTATTATTTACAATATATTTACATAGTACAGTACAATGAGCTGTTCAAAAGATGCAGGCTTTTTCATGATGTGGCCCGTTTAAAGCAATAGTTTGGCTTCAGAAGACTTGGAATATAGTAAGTGAACTAATGTTATGGTTATTTTTAAGGTGTGCAGTGTTTGCTGTCTGTTTTCATTGTATGGTCAAGATCAGCATGAACATTTCCTTTTGTGTTCCACAGAAGAAAGTAAGTCACAACTTAAAGGTGGGAAAACTTTCATTTTGGTTAAACTTTGAACTGTGGGATTTAATAGAGATGTCCATCCAAAGAGAGTTTATTAGCTGCAGTTGGTGCAAATGTCAGCTGTATTACTGCATTACAGCCTGCTGACAATCACTGACCACGCAGACTAAAACATGCATTTTGGGACACACACAAACACTCTGCTGGGTATTAACCGTCAGAAGCTCAAAATACACTATGCAGCACCGCATGATTTAGACGTGGGACATTAAACTGTCATTTATCTTTGTTCTTAGATAGCAGACGAGCACAGTCATGGTTTGATGCTTCCTCTTCATTCAGGTGAGAACGTGGCTTCATAACCAATACACAGCTTGGGAAACACAATCGTGTTTTTAGCTCTATTATCATGTGAAGGTAGCAGAACTCATACGAGTGCTGGAGCAAAATGAGGTTTCAATAGGCAGATGCTTTGTGCTTCGGGGAGGAAGGAATAACAAGCATTTATTGACCAATTTTAGACTTTGAAATAGCAAAAACTGCCTCCACAGACATTGCAAATATATTTGTGTAATACAACATCAGCCCAGACCAGAACAATGAGGCTGAAAAATATATTTCCAAGATAATTGGTGTTTGTTAAGGCCGATTTGTCTATTACAATTGCTCACTTACAGTTAGTCATTTGAGCAAACCACTAAAACTCATGAAAAGTGAAAAGTCCTTACCATTAGTGTCCACAGCATTTTACAGAAAACTTTATTCTATTAAAACTACTTCACGTGATTATTTACTTATTTCTTTTTATTTTCGAGTCTGTACGTTTTTATGTGTTTGTATAGCTAGTCATATAAATTATTAAATAATTTAAAATATTAAATTATTATTTAATATTAATAATGAAATGTTTATTTATTTTAAGACTGTGCATTTTTACATGTTTGTATAGCAAGTTATATAAATTATTAAATAATTATTATAATTATTATTTAATATTAGTAAGTAGTTTATTTATGTTTACTTAAAATCTTACTTAAATCAGTATTCACACCCTTTTTAGCAGAGCAGATATATATATATATATATATATATATATATATATATATTTCTTTTTTTTTTCTTTTTTTTTCTTGAAGCGGAATCAGTTTTCAGTTTTCTCCTTGTTTAACTGAAGAAAGTTCTGGCACATCTAACTGTTTATTTCATCAGTGCATTGGCAGAGGGAGTCAAATTAAGCAAATTAAAACACTCTTTTGAAATCTTACACAAATTTACTTGGATATTTCTCCAAAATAGAAAAGGCAGGCGTTACATAAAATGACTATAGTGCTCATTGAGGATAAATTTTGTTAAAACAATCTGTTTGCTGTATCGATTCTGCCTTAGTGGCTAATTAGTTCCTGACTGGCGCACTCTCAGGAAAGGAGAAGTGAAAGAGGTCTAAAAATGGAGAAACTTCAGAGTCGTCCACATTACATGTTTCCTTTTCAAACGCTGCACACGTCGCAGCACAGACTCATCAGCTCGTTCTCATCAGGTATTCCATTTGTCAGCTGCTTTACATATCAAATAAAACCTCCACACGTGAAGTGAGATGATGTATTCGACAGGTTGAGACCCGACAGATAATGTATGTCCCCTACCAACACCCACAGAAGAGCTAATGGGAAAGTCGATTCAGGGACGGGGCAAAAGAGCGCTGCTAAATACTCTGATTGATGAAGCCGTTTCCTCAACAGCTGTTTGCCAAATTACCACAGAACTGGAGGAAGCAGAGAAGGGCAGGAGGCACCTGATCGCTGATTATTTCTGATGAAGCAAGAGAAGATGGAAACCGGGTCTATTATTTAAGGGTTTGACTAAAAAATTCACCTCAAATATCCCATAAAGCCACAATGCATTTTGTTTTCTTATGTTTATGTATATCTTATTGAAATAAGAAGCATTGGCAGCATGACATATCAAAAGAGTTCTGTTTGTTTATTTTACATTTTTTTACGTTACGTTGATCCCCCCCCCATTCCCCCATTTTTTACCTTTCCTTTAATATTATGTATTTATTTAAATATTTGAATTTATATTTTTATTTGACAAAATATTTGAATTTTGAATTTTTATTTATTTACATTTATTTTTTCCTTCCTTTAATTTGTGACCTTTCCTTTATTTGTTTATTTGTTTATTTGACTAAATATGTATGACTTTTAATTAATTAATTAATTTAAATTTGAATGCATTTTTTCCTTTCCTTTTGAATTAGCCTTTGTTTAATTTGATTTATTTGTTTATATTTTATTTTATTTTTAATTATTTAAATTGAATACATATTTTATTTTCAATTTTATTTATTTACTTACAGTATTCTTTAGCACAGACAATGTAATTGACTCTTCTCTGGATCATTGTTTCATGAGCCAGAATTTAAAAGGCATTAGTTTAGGGTTAAGCACAGTGTGAAAAGCCTGATCAACCATTGCACTACATTAGAAATGAGCCTGTCAGTGAGATTAAAGGCAAAAGTATAGTCAGATTATGATATGTCAGCATTTCTGTTTCGATGGAAGCGCATCCCATGCTGAACTGAAAAGTCTGCAATGAATGCTATCGTGCAATGCACAAACAAGATAAAAGAGATTAGTGTGGCTGGTGGAAATGACTTAAATGAAATGTCATGAATGCAAACTCGTGATATCAAAGTAATTGCATATTCAGCATGCTTTACTCCACCTATTTTGTGGATTTAACATCTTTGTCATTTAATGTATATTTGGCATTTGTTTCCTTTCACAGCTGAACCTGCCATGATAATGAAACCTCAGCACATAATGGAACACTGAAAGAGCCAATCTGTATGGTAATTCCTTCCACACACACACACACACACACACACACACACACACACTCACACTCGTCTTCATGCTTTCCATGTCCCTTCGGACAGCCGGTTTCTCCGCTCACGTGTAAAATCTGTTGAGTGGAGTTAATAGTCGCTATCAGACAGCAGCACTTCTTTAATTCCCTGAGAAGCGGCTGCATTACAGGCTGCTATTGAACACTTGTGCATTAACACGCTTTCAGTAAGAGCTTCAACTCCGTGAAATCAGCTATAAAGTCATTTTGAATGACAATGGGTTATTATAGTTCTACATTTTCTGATGTGTTTTTAATTTAGTACTTTTTTCACATTACATTTGGGTTTAGTTTTAGTTACTTTCAGCAATGATTTTGATGTTTAAATTTGTTTTGTATACTCATTTATATATTAAAGGATTTGAAGAAATGTAGCATTGCATCACTTGCTCAGCAATGGATGCTCTGCAGTGAATGGGTGCCGTCAGAATGAGAGTCCAAACAGCTGATAAAAACATCACAGTAATCCACACCACTCCAGTCCATCAATTAATGTCTTGTGAAGTGAAAAGCTGCATGTTTGTAAGAAACAAATCCATCATTAATAAGTTTTTAACTTCAAACTGTTGCTTCTGGCTAAAATACGAGTCTCTCCATTGAAAAAGTTGTTTCATCTGAATCAGGAGAGAAATCTGCTCAGATCAAGCACTGTCTACAAGCTGGATCAGTACAAAACTAAAATATGCGGGTGGATTTTTATGTGAGAGACAACAGGAGATGGACTTTATCACTGGAGGAAGCGTTATTATGAATTATGGACTCATATTTTGACCAGAACCGATGGTTTAAAGATAAAGCCTTAATGGTGGTTTGGTTTCTTACAAACACAACTTTTGGCTTCACAAGACAATGATTGATGGACTGGAGTGGTGTTGCCACGTGTATGTTCCCGTTTGGTTCCTGTTTGTCCTTATTGGTTAGTTTCCTGTTTCTGTCCTGATTATGTTGATTTGCATCCAACTGTGTTTGGTTAATTATCTAGTTTACTCCTCGTTTAGTTTCCCTGTCTTCAGCGTCTGCTGTTATATGTCATTTTATGTGCTCCGTGTCTCCTACGTTCCCTGTGTTCCAGCTGTTGTATCATTAAAAGACTGTTTGTTGAAGAATTCCTCGTCTCCCCGTTCCCTTACTCCAGCGTATCGTGACAGGTGTGGATTACTTCTGGATTATTGTGATGTTTTTATCAGCTGTTTGGACTCTTATTCTGACGGCACCCATTCACTGCAGAGGATCCATTGCTGAGACACTGATGCAATGCTACATTTTTCGAAATCTGATGAAGAAACAAACTCATCTACATCTTAGATGACCTGAGGATGAGTACATTTTCAGCAAATTTTCATTTTGGGATGAATTATTCCTTAAATCTTCTGAGCTTTGATTGTAAGTGATTTATTGTAAACATGTTTTCTGTTTATTATTACAAACTAAAGGGCACATTGAAATTATTTATTTTTGTAATGAACGTTTCTTCAAATATAATTTGTTTTTTCAGCATGTTGGATTTTTCCATTCTTCAGAACCTCAAAGGTTCAACCTTTGACAAATCGACTGACATGAGTTTCTATCACTTAAATTCTACATTCCTCATCCCTGTATTTTTCCCCCTGAAGAGAACACAACATGCCTCACCAGAAAGATTTGCATTTCTTTGATGGATGGCCTGTGTTTCAGCAAAGCGATGTTCTTCTGTGCACACCAGCCTCGGGCGCAGCACATTAGGACGGAGCGCGTGTTGATGAACTGTATATGAATATGCATGCGCAGTCAGGATGCCACAGCAGCTGCGCATAAACAACATTTGCCAGGCATTGAAGATAGCAGATATTCTTCTTGATGTCCTGCACCGTGAGGTGAGGTGGATTCATGTATATGTACTGTGAGAGATAAGAGAAGGACAGTGAGCAACATGTTGTTTTGATGCTGGAATTGGTTTTTCATTGACTACCAATATGTTTGCGTGATAAATTCATACAGCAGCTCTTTATTACAAAGCCACAGGCCTTATGCAGCTAAATCAGCAAACAGCTTCAGGGTTGTACTCCGAAAACAAAGCCATTAATGATTAAGCACCACATAATTTCAACCCCATAACAACAGATTTGAAATTCATAAAGGCTTTTTGTTTATCCTAATTTAAATAGATAAGTGAGACAGTTCTGGTAGCATTAATAATATTAAGATTAACATTAATAATAACAATGGCATTTCTCTTTCAAAAGATGCATGTTGAAAGGGGAACCACACTACAAAATGTACAATCAATATTCTTGTTCTTTGCCAATCTCAATATTTTTTCTGTTAAATTATTAATTTTTGATAAATCAAACTATTAAACAAACATTCAGATAAGGATGAAATTCTGATAGAAGTCCCAATCTGAATCAAATGATTTGTGATACCTGCTCTGAAGTCCTGATCTAAATCAAATGATTTGCAAACCCGCTATGAAGTCCCTATCTGAATCAAATTATTCTCGATACACACTCTGAACTTCTGATTTGAATCAAATGTTTCCAAATACGTGCTCTGAATTCCCAATCACGATTCGTGACACACACTCAAGTCCCAGTCTGAACACACGCTTCAAAGTCCCAATCTGAATCAAATGATTCGTGATACGTGATCCAATTGGAGCGCAATTGGAGATATTCTGATGATATTCAGTACTTTTTTTAAATAATATTGATTTACTCTGAAATATTTTTGTATTACACGCACTGAAATGATTTAAAAGTTAGTTAAACAATTAGCATGTCTTTCTTTCTTTCTTCTGCAGAAAACAATACAAAATGTCGGGAAACAACATTGGAGCCCGTTGAGTTCCATTGCATGGACAAAAACCAAACAAAACACTGAGACATTTAAATAATGACAGAATATTCATTTTTTTTGGGTGTATTGTCACTTTAAATAATGTCGCTATGTCCACTATCCTGATAATAACAGTAGTAAGTCACGAGGACACACACAGGCCTGAATTTGGAGCGTTTCTGAGGATGACCGGTCCAATTACTCAGTCTAACTGTTGATCCTGGTCAGTGGGAAAAATCGCCTGATCTGATTGGCTGATGAGCTATTCTGGGTCAGTGCCTGGACAGATAGCAGGATGTGATGTGTGTAATGATGGTGTATAATTTTGGGCTCTGTCGGCTGATTGGCGTCCCGCTGTCAGCACACATGACAGGCTGTGCTTCCCGTTCACGTGTGCCCTTAACACCCTTAACACCAGCCACACGCTGACCAAGTTATTTCTGTAGAATAATGACTGCTAGCAAGAAAGTTTACAGACTTACCATCTGTCAATTTTGCAGGAGTTTGTCTTTGCTGTTACACTGTGTTGTGTTTACATGCATGAGTATATATGGGATATTTAGGTCTTTCTGGGTCCATTTCAGTGTGACTAATTGATTTGATCATAATGGTGAAAACATTTTCCAACATCTGTCCTCACCAAAACATGTTTCTGGCGCGAGTCCATTAGACAGGAGCTTTGTTGATCCCAGATGGAACATTTAGTGCAAAACAGCAGGATCAAATGAGTGAACACGTGCTGCTGCACAAACACATACTGTACAGCGCCATTCATTATGTACAGCAGAAAACATGTGAAAATGCATCAGAAATATGGCAAACATAGCAGATAAATCTAGATAAACTTGTCAAGATGAACTTTGATGTTGGCTTGAGAAAGCCTAGCTTAAAAGGTCAAAATCTGAAGACAGAGATTTGATGCAGTTGCTAGGAAGTTCTGGTAGTTGCTAGGGTGTTGCTATGCAGCTGCTTAGGTGTTCTGTGTGGTTGCTATTCTGTTGCTTAAGAGTTACTAGGGAGTCCTGGGAATGTTTATTTATTTATTAGTTTATTTAACAGGGACAATGCAGTATAACATTGTTCAAATTTCAAGCAGCCGATGCTCCACATATAGACATCTAGCCAAAGGCTAATTTGCAGCCCCAGTCCCTGGTTAGGCTTTTTTTAACAACAGCAAAACAATAATTTTTTATTAAAAAAGAAATAAAAATAAAAAGCTGAGACTGTATACGACCATCAGTGTTCACAAACCTGCTTTTGTTTGAACCACTTCAACTCAAAATGTTTGCATTTTCAGTTCAGCTGGCAGGCTGTTCCAAAGCAGTGTACCTTGAACTGAAAATGTGGATTGTGCAAATTTAGTTTTTCTCCTTGGTACTGTACAATACTGATTAGTTGCACCTCTTGTAGTGATCCCCTTACTACTCTGTTTTGATATTAATTGGCATATAATTTCTGGAGCAAGATTATTTACACATTTAAAAACCATTTTAATAAGAGACAAATTTATAAAACTTTCAAAACTAAGCAAATATTTTTGTAAAATATTACAATGATGCCATCTATTTGGTTTCTTATCCAAAATTTTTAGTGTTTGTTTATATATAGAGATAAAGATGATGAGATGCATGCATGCTGCTTTTTTATATATATTTTATATATTATATATATATATGGGTCTAATCATGTAAAAACAATTCAAATTTGTTCTGATTGTTCTACACAGCCTCTTTACATGCATATCAAATTTCAAATGTTGTTTGTTATGTTTTGTTAGTAACTTAGTAGTGAAGCTGACTACTTCAACTGCTTTGCTGGTGTGTTGCTATGTAATTGCTTAGGTGTTTTGGTTACTAGGCAAATGCTACAGTGTTCTGGGTGGTTGCTAGGCTGTTGCTATAGTGTTGTTATGCAGTTGCTGGGGTGTTCCAGACCATTGCTGTGTGGTCACTAGGGTGTTCTGGGTGGTTGCTATGATTCCTGGAAGGTTGCATGCAATGTTTTGTTAGTAACTTATAGTGAAGTTGACTACTTACGTCAGCTGCTTTGCTAGGGTGTTGCTAGGCAGATAATAGGGTGTTCTGGGTGGTTGCTAGGTGGTTGAACTAGTGTTGCTATGCAGTTGCTAGGGTGTCCTGAAAAGTTATTTGCTACTTTTTAGTAACTTGTAGTGAAGATGAATACTTTAACTGCTTTGCTAGTGTGTTGCTACAGTGTGTGGTTGCTAGGGTGTTCTGGGTGGTTGCTAGGATTCCTGAAATGTTGTTTGCAACGTTTTGTTAGTAACTTATAATAAAGTCAATAACTTCTTTGCTAGGGTGTTGCTAGGCAGATGCTAGGGTGTTCTGGGTGGTAGCTAGGAGGTTGCTAGGGTGTTGCTATGAAGTTTCTAGGGTGTTCCTGGTCATTTCTATGGTATTGCTATGTGGTCAATAGGATGTTCTGAGTGGTTGTTGGGTGGTTGGAATGTTGTTTGCTACTGTTTTAGTAACTTGTAGTGAAGATGACTACTTAGTCTGTATCTCTTCTACGGTGTTGCTAGGGTGTTGCAATACGGTTGCTATGGTGTTCCATGTCATTGCTAGGGTATTGCTATGCAGTCGATAGGGTGTTCTAGGTGGTTGCTAGGGAGACCTGGGATGTTGTTTTTAGTAACTTGTAGTGAAGCTGACTACTTCAACTGCTTTATTAGGGTGTTGCTGTGGTGTACTGGGTTGTTGCTGAGAAGTTCCTAGCGTGTTCTTAGTCATTGCTAGGGAGTTGCTAAGGTGTCCTGGGATGTTGGTTGCTACTATTTGTTAGTAACCAGTAGTAAAGCCAAATATTTACTTCAACTGCTTTGCTAGGTGCTCAGGGTGGTTGCTAGGGAGTTACTAGGCAGTTTCTAGGTTGTTCTGGGTGGTTTCTTGGGATGCTGCTTTCTGTTTTTGTTAGGTACTTGTAGTGAAGCTACTTACTTCAACTGCTTTGCTATGGTAATGTTATGCAGTTGCTGTGGTTGCTAGGGTGTTGCTATGCGGTTTTCAGCCATGTTTGCTACTTTTTTTGTTCATAACGTAGTGTAGCTGACTACTTACTTCAGCTGTAACTTGTCAAACTACAAGCTGCTTTTAATTTGAAGTGATTTGAGAAATGAGTCTTCTGTGAAAGGCATTTCCCTCCAGTGAAGATGAGCCGAATGCAGATGTCATCCCTTCATGTTCTCCATGGCGCTTTCTGTTTTTTAATCTCCATATTTTTTGTTTTTGACTGCACATAGGACGACTTTTCATTTCCATACACTGACGCAAATCTTCCTCTTACTGGAATGAGGGGAAACACATTTGTATCTGCAGACTGTGATTTTTGTCCATGCATTAGGAAGAGTTATTTCTTCATCTTGTTTTTGTTTTGCCTTCGGAATTATATGGAAGTACAATAAAAAAGCTCTTTTTGGAGACTCTGGAAACATTTATTGGATTTTAAGCAATAAAGATGCTCTCACACATACAGATTCTCCTCCACAGCTGAGAGACAGACTGTGCCGCATCCGTCACTGACAGATGAGAGTGAGTGATGCTGACAGATGACACAATCCTTCAGATCCAGTGACGAAATTAAACATGTGTGAGAAAAGGTCAAAGGTTTACATCACTCACCCTTTTTGTTTGTCATAGATGAGCTTAAACAGATGTGATGTGTTTGTCTAGCCACTGGGGACTAGTCATTATTTGTTTGAAATGTTACAGTACTATAAAGATTTTGAGCGAAAGGGTAAAATGTGGTTGCTCTGTGTCTCTGCAGATCCTTCAGAGGAAAATCCAGCAGCTCAAGATCCCTGATGATTTCAGTCTGATCTGAACTGTTTAAGTGGCACTAAATGATTTATGAATCTGTCACAATGTGATGAGACTTTACTGTGGAGCAGTGTGAACTATATTGGATCCAAAAGCGAACCTGGAGCATGTAAGCACTGCTCCTCATTTCACATACAAAGATGTCGCTTACATTTAGATGTTTCAAAGGCAGAAAAGCTAACTCGTTTAATTGCGACGGTCAGGAGAGGGTTCAAAAAGGTCACCCAAACTAATTATGATGACCTTATGATTTTTTTAGTGCAAAGCTTGGCTAACAGTAATGCAGTTGGTAGGCCATATAGGGGGATCCAATATTTGACATGAGCCCTAAAATACAAATAGTAAGCTAATGCATCTTAGCCTCACTGACATTCTGAACAAAAATTAATATAATAATAAAACATTTAGAATAAAAATATTAAAATAAAAATATTAAAAATAAAACATCAAAGGTTTGTAGATGCATTTTTTGTTGAGCATCATATTTGATACATCAGGCCTTCATGGCTCATATAGAAAGATATAGTGAGAATATGAAGGACAAAACAACTCATTTTTGCTCAGGTTGGGTCTCTGAATAAAATTATGATATTTGGTGTGGATGCTAATATTTATATGGCCAAAAAGTAAGTCTCAGATCAGATCTATATAGCAGTAGAGCAGACTACTTAAATAAAATGCATATAAAAATCAATTGTCACGCTGTATCTTATGATATGTACAGTATTAGTAAGATGATATTTAAATGCTTAGGTTTATGATCAAAGCTCTGTAGTTTTAAAACATATAATGCAATGCAATACAATACAATGATGATTGGTAGATGAACAAATAAACGTTCCTCGAAAGCCTGATGATCATATTTGATACTCACATTTTTATATGATTTTTCTAAAACATGTCTGGATAATCAAGTAAACCTAAGCTGCTTCAGTCCAGTAAGTGTTCATCTTGAAATATTACTAATAATATGAAATGTATTCTTACGTTTACTTTATAAAAATCAGTAAAGATTTCAGAGCAAAAAGACACGTGAAGCACGAGCTTAAGATGGACGTTTGTACAATTACACTAAAAGCCCTTTTCCTTGCTAATAAAGTCTAAACTATCAATCAGATGACAGAAGGCATTAAGTAGATTGTGTGCAACAGGATCTTCAACTAAATTTTGATCATTTAAAAGCCTTACACATTTGCATATCAAATATGATATAGGGTTAATCATGCATGACTGCTGTGCTTGATGTACATGATGAAGAGACCCAGCATTTTACACAAAGCAAGAATAATTCATTTGTGTCTACAGATGAGTGTAGAAGGAGGTGACAGAATGCTTTACAGCTTCTTTTCATCATATTATATGCGTGTGTGTGTGTGTCTCTCAGATAATGCAGACTGTGTGACCTACAAAATAATGAATGGCTATTACACAGCGTTCAACTCTTTTTACTCTAACCTGCTCTGCTACAGTGTGGACTTCATCTCCTGCTGATGAAGTATTGTTGGATGTAAGGAGCTCATTTAATTAGCCACAATTAAATCAAATGAGCATTAATGTAGCATCCACAGCGCTTGGTCAAACATTACACATTAACCAGTTTAACCTACCTGGTCTCATGGCATTTACGTACCTGGGCGCACTTTTTAGCGTGACATGAAATAAGTACCAATAAGTACATATCACTGCAGTTTCCAAAATAAATGAACACTTTCACACAAATTTACAGAGTTGCGATTAATAAAGCGTAATTTTCGCACAATTACTTGAAGAATATCATGCTATGACTTCAAAACAATATTAATATGCTGGGAGATTTGAAAACTGATGCTTCTGAACATTAACATCGCACACATCCAGCTTCATATCTATGGGTTTTCATTAGTGATAAGTTTGTTCGGTAGCTCACGGAGTACGGAGACGGATTTAGGAGACGAGAAGCACCGGTTCGAATCACGTGTAACTACGGTTTGACAAAGCAATTAAAATCTGCGTAAAAGGAAGTTCAAATAGCACAGTTGCATCAGCTAATATGTTTTTATATCAGTTTTGCATTTGTTAACACTATCGGGTAGGTTTAGGGTTGGATTTGGTGAAGGGCATATTTCCAACACGATAACCTTTAGTGACAGTCCCCGGATATTTGAATTCTGAACCGCCGCAATACGTATCTGAAGCAACGTAATAAAAAAACAGCAATACGTACCAATATCTACGTAATAAAAACATGCCAGGGTTCACATATTGAACTTGTGTTTTAGCGTCACTCAGTGGACACTTCTATTTGAAACTGCGGCGAAACGTGCAGCAAGGTACAAAACGGTGTCGAACAAAAAGTGCGCAGAGGTACGTATTTTTATGAGACCAGGTTGAGTTTAAACTCCACTGAGACTGAACCAGGTGCAGCTACAGAAGGTTGTTAAAGAAACTGTTGTGTTTACAGCCTCCACACTTTACACAAGAGTAATTCAATTAATATTCATTCAGCAGGTTTGTTCTTTAAAACAGCTCTCTCACAATTGACAAATCAGCTGAAACAATGGAGGAACATGAGCCATGCAGTATCTGGACACCAGAAGATCAGATAAATAGTATGTCGTGTGTGTGTGATGTCTTTGAAGGGGTGTTTTCACACTTTTGACTTGTGTTTCCAGAGTTGTCCTGCATTCTGGATCATTGTATCATCTGCAGCAGCTCCTGCTCTTCCGGATGAAATCTGTGTGTCGTATTGCTGAGAATGCAGGGGGTTTGAATGATGTGGCTTTTATACCGCAGGCAACTGAAAACTAGCGGCATTTGTCACAAGGTACCGATGCACATAAACAACCACAAGCACTGCAGAGTTTTCATTCCTGGTCACTGATGAAAAGAAACCCTTTGTTTTTTATGCACTGGTCAGTTTTGCAATTTTGCCCTCTTTGGCTTTTCATAACGTTCTGTTTCAGACAAGTGGAAAGAAAACATTCAGTATACACTTTTAAGTGTACTGTACTTTATCTATTTGTATCTTTAGATTTCCATTATAATGCATAGCTTTAAAGGCTGTTTTCTCTGAATGAGTTTTTTTTTTTTTCATATAAAATGAAGCAAGATGTTTGAATCTGGCTTTATTCAATATTCAGATTTCTATTCTGGAAATGTATGCAAATCAGTGCATATTTAATTAGATAATTTCTAATTTTTTTTATATTTAAACATAACATTTCAGAAAACTTGCAATACAAAAATGCTTGCAGTTCCTAATGTAATCAATTAACTGTAGGAGTATGGTGATTTCTATTAGTTAAAAATTCACCTTCATTATCTTATCTAGCATATGGTAGAGACCAGAATATGGTAGAGATTTAGGGTTGAGCTCTTTTGACTAGTAATTAACCAGCCATCAAATACACTGAACAAACAAAGTCACTGAACAAACACTTGCATCTGTGTAAGCTGTATTATCTAGTTTTGCAGCGTTTGCATTTTCAAAAGAATATCTTGTTTAGAGCTTGCTGTGATATCAGGAATTAAAACATCATCTTGGATCGCAGTGTTCTCATTAATCAAGCCAAATATTTCAGCAGAGTCTGTATGTGGTGATGGATGTGTTTGTTCATTACTTACAAGTTACACTTCATCAGTGTGGTGTTTGTGTCTGAATATTGTGCTCGTATTGTCTTGTTTATCCACCTCATTATTTTAAAGGAGCAGTTCACCCAAAATGAAAATCTGCTGAATATTTACTCACCCTGAGGCCATCCAAGATGTAGATGAGTTTGTTTCTTCATCAGATTTGAAGAAATGCATTGCATCACTTGCTCACCAATGGATGCTCTGCAGTGAATGGGTGCCGTCAGAACGAGAGTCCAAACAGCTGATAAAAACATCACAATAATCAACATGTGAAGCAAAAAGCTGTATGTTTATAAGAAACAAATCCATCATTAAGATGTTCTTAACTTCATACCATTTCTTCCAGCAAAAACGAGTCCATAATCCATAATAACGCTTTCTCCAGTGAAAAAAGTCATCTGGTCTGAATCAGGAGATCTGCACAGATCACACACTGTTTACAAGCCAAAACAGGCCAAAACGGCTCTAAACAAATGGTGGATTTTGATGTGAGAGGACAGCAGAAGATAGACTTTTTTACTGGAAAAGTGTTATTATGGATTATGGACTCGTATTTTAGCCGGAAGAAATGGTTTGAAATTTAAAAGGTCTTAATGATGGATTACAAACATGCAACTTTTGGCTTAACAAGATGTTAATTGATGGACTGTAGCCATGTTGATTACTTGTGGATTATTGTGATGTTTTTATCAGCTGTTTGGACTCTCATTCTGACGGCACCCATTCACTGCAGAGCATCCATTGCTGAGCAAGTGATGTACATCTCTCCAAATCTGTTTCCATGAAGAAAATAAACTCATCTACATGTTGGATGGCCTGAGGGTGAGTACATTTTCAGCAAATGTTTGTTTTTTCGGTAAACTATTCCTTTAATATAAAAGTAAACACAAAATATGAAGTACAGATTCACCATAAACAAACAAACAAACAAAAAGGAATAGAAATGTTAATGCTGCTGCTTCAGGCTGAAGTGTGTAATTTCTTCTAATGGCACCAAAGAAATTGCAAAAAATAATACAAACTCTTTTTTTTTTTTTTTTTTTTTGAGTGAACTATCCCTTTTAATCAAACAGATAAATGCTTGAAAGTATGCCACAGTTACACTTTTCACAATTGTTGACTCAGAATGTTAAATAATGGAAAAGTATTTTAACATCTCATTTGAACACCCCTCTGATACTGAGGTCGTCAAAAGCTTGCAATTGCGACTGACTGTTTAATTGCTTATCAGATTCAAACGCTTTTCAGTATGTGGAAAAAAAACTTCTTACATTCCAGAAGATCTTAAGATTCTCCTTCATCTGTTGTTGTAGTTGATCTGTCGAGTTTAATCAAAAGCAGATGAACATTTTTCTCTCATGTATATTATTTCAGCACTTGTGAGGTGTCTAGTTTCTGTCTCAGCGCTCTGCTGAAATATTGATGGCGTCTAGTTGAAACCGGTGGGTGGTGAGAAGCATAAAGAAGGTATTGATCGGTATGTGTTAATGCTTTAATGAGAAGACATGCTGCATGACTTTTAGGTCTAGTATTGAAAAAGTACTGGAATTGAGTTCTGTGACTTCAAATGTCAAACTTGAATAATCACACTACAGATAAAGCTACAAAAGATCAAATAAAGGTTTAACAAAAGAACTTAATAAATTATATATTATAAATTATGGTCTCAGACATATTCATATAATATAATCATTAGAATACAGCCTAATAAAATTTGAATTTAATATAATTAATTTCTAGATAACCTGTTGTATTTTTGCATTGTTTAATGAATAATAAATAATTATAAAGGTTGTAATCACCATTATAAACAAGTGAAACTGATCAATTATGTTCTTATAATCTAATAATTGGAAAATTATGTCATTATCTTTTCTGCTAATTTATAGAGAATCTGTTTCGTGAATAATAAATAAATATAAAGATCAAAATCACCATTATAAACCAGTTAAAATTAATAAATTACATATTTTTTTAATTTAAAAAATAGAATGCAGTCTAATTATATTATTTGAATTTAATTATAAAGCTTATGTGGTCATTAAGTAACAATTAATAAAATATATTCTTATAATCTAATAATTACAATGCTGTCTAATTTTGTTTTATTTAATGTAATTATCTATTCTGTACATATAATTTCTATAGAACCTAAATAAATTAATACATAAATAATCACCATTATAAACAAGTGGCAATTAATTATTTATATTTTTATTAATAAATACTGTCTAAAAACTGAATGTAATTATCTATTCTGCTGAATACAATTTCTAAAGAGTCTTTTCATCTATTTCTCTCAGTATTTCCATTCCTTTTGAACACTTAATTTCCATGGTTTTCCCAGTTGTTTGTGATTTAATCGATAAGTCTTTATTATTTTGAAAAGCACAGTAATGGTACATTGCTGCAAGACCAGTTTCATTATATCACTGGGTTAAAAGTTGCCCTTTTTTAAATGACCACAATAATTGTTTTCATGCAACATCAAGTCCTCAAAGTGTGAACCAGTGAACTGCAGTGTGAAATAAATTAAAATAATAAATTAAAGCAGACATATATCTGTTCCACATGTACAGCAGTGATTAATCTGGATAAACCTTCCAATGCTACCGCTGGAAAAGAGCTGTGCTGTGAAAGGTTTAGATAACAATAGCTTTGGCAAGAGTGTGTGCTTGTTTTTATTCCTCTAATGCAAATATCATCTTGCGTATAAAAATCTCACCCGCTCTGTTCTTCCTGAACACCTTATTATGCATGAGAGCCTGCCATAGGTCTGCTCTAAAAGGCTTTTTATTATGGTAATGGCTGGTGTGTGTGTGTGTGTGTGTGTGTGTGTGTGTGTGTGGAGGACGGGGTGAATTGAGGCAACAGTATATCCAGCCAGTGATTCAAGTGTGCTAGTGGTCAACGCGCGTTGACCCATCATGCATCTTTTAGAGGGACTTGTTGAGATGCAGAGGAGTTTATTTATGGTGTTGCTATAGTGTTGCCATGCAACTGCCCCATATTACTACCAAAAGGCTTTGACTGCTGAATATATATATATATATATATATATATATACAATAGACAAATAGTGCTTAAATCACATTGTTATACAGCACTAGATAATTCAGATTTAAAATAAAGACTGTGGCTGGTTAACAAGTGTATTGAAAGTCCACTGTATAATATACTTTGGGAATTTTGAAAGTTAGCATTTTTCCAATTGAAATGGTGTATATTTATGATAACTTTATTGACTGTATTGTGATTCATTGCACCTGCCTTATTTCCTCACTATTTGTGTGTGTGTATACAGGTGCTGGTCATATAATTAGAATATCATCAAAAAGTTGATTTATTTCACTAATTCCATTCAAAAAGTGAAACTTGTATATTATATTCATTCATTACACACAGACTGATATATTTCAAATGTTTATTTCTTTTAATTTTGATGATTAGAGCTTACAGCTCATGAAAGTCAAAAATCAGTATCTCAAAATATTAGAATATTACTTAAGACCAATACAAAGAAAGGATTTTTAGAAATCTTGGCCAACTGAAAAGTATGAAAATGAAAAGTATGAGCATGTACAGCACTCAATACTTAGTTGGGGCTCCTTTTGCCTGAATTACTGCAGCAATGCGGCGTGGCATGGAGTCGATCAGTCTGTGGCACTGCTCAGGTGTTATGAGAGCCCAGGTTGCTCTGATAGTGGCCTTCAGCTCATCTGCATTGTTGGGTCTGGTGTCTCTCATCTTCCTCTTGACAATACCCCACAGATTCTCTATGGGGTTCAGGTCAGGCGAGTTTGCTGGCCAATCAAGCACAGTAACACTATGGTCATTGAACCAGCTTTTGGTACCTTTGGCAGTGTGGGCAGGTGCCAAGTCCTGCTGGAAAATGAAATCAGCATCTCCATAAAGCTGGTCAACAGAAGGAAGCATGAAGTGCTCTAAAATTTCCTGGTAGATGGCTGCGTTGACTGTGGACATCAGAAAACACAGTGGACCAACACCAGCAGATGACATGGCAGCCCAAATCATCACAGACTGTGGAAACTTCACACTGGACTTCAAGCAACATGGATTCTGTGCCTCTCCACTCTTCCTTCAGACTCTGGGACCTTGATTTCCAAATGAAATGTAAAATTTACTTTCATCTGAAAAGAGGACTTTGGACCACTGAGCAACAGTCCAGTTCTTTTTCTCCACAGCCCAGTTAAGATGCTTCTGATGTTGTCTCTGGTTCAGAAGTGGCTTGGTAGCCCTTTTCCTGAAGACGTCTGAGCGTGGTGACTCTTGATGCACTGACTCCAGCTTCAGTTCTCTCCTTGTGAAGCTCTCACAAGTGTTTGAATCAGCTTTGCTTGACTGTATTCGCAAGCTTGCGGTCATCCCTGTTGCTTGTGCACCTTTTCCTACCCAAATTCTTCCTTCCAGTCAATTTTGCATTTAATATGCTTTGATACAGCACTCTGTAAACAGCCACACCTTTCAGTAATGACCCTTTATGACTTACCCTCGTTGTGGAGGGTGTCAGTGTTCGTCTTCTGGATCATTGCCAAGTCAGCAGTCTTCCCCATTATTGTGGTTTCAAAGAACAAGAGATACCCAGAATTTATACTGTAGGGATGGTCATTTATTCAAACTCAAATGTAAATATTCTAATATTTTGAGATACTGATTTTTGCCCACACTGCCAAAGGTACCAAAAGCTGGTTCAATGACCATAGTGTTACTGTGCTTGATTGGCCAGCAAACTCGCCTGACCTGAACCCCATAGAGAATCTATGGGTATTGTCAAGAGGAAGATGAGAGACACCAGACCCAACAATGCAGATGAGCTGAAGGCCACTATCAGAGCAACCTGGTCTCTCATAACACCTGAGCAGTGCCACAGACTGATCGACTCCATGCCACGCCGCATTGCTGCAGTAATTCAGGCAAAAGGAGCCCCAACTAAGTATTGAGTGCTGTACATGCTCATACTTTTCATTTTCATACTTTTCAGTTGGCCAAGATTTCTAAAAATTATTTCTTTGTATTGGTCTTAAGTAATATTCTAATATTTTGAGATATTGATTTTTGACTTTCATGAGCTGTAAGCTCTAATCATCAAAATTAAAAGAAATAAACATTTGAATCATATATCAGTCTGTGTGTAATGAATGAATATAATATACAAGTTTCACTTTTTGAATGGAATTAGTGAAATAAATCAACTTTTTGATGATATTCTAATTATATGACCAGCACCTGTATATTAGGGGTGGCACGGTACACAGATGTCATTGTTCGGTACCTCGGTTCGGGGATCACGGTTCGATACGATTTTGGTACAACATGAAATAAAAAAAGAAATCTACTATGCTCAGTTTCTTTTCATTTATTTTGAACAGACAGTAGTACAAATTAAAAAATGTTTCCATCTAGATGTAAAAATACTAAATATTATTACATTTATATTTACGTTTATATAAAATCTGTTTTGTTTTCATTGTGAGTGTACACAAATAAATCAAAGCAGACCTTTATACAGTGATTATTAATAAGACAATAAGTGTTTAAAGTTGATTCTGCTGGTATAAGGAAACAGTTGAAGTGATCGCGCCAGAGCGCACACACACACACACACACACACACACAAACACATACACATCAGTTCTTGACAGCGCAGTTGGTACTTTATCAAAATAAAATACAGTGAGCCAAACATCAGCGCGCGCCTCTGTGTCACCGTTGGAACGCGTCTGAAGTGCAAAGGCTATAATTTACATAATAAATAATAGTTTAGCATTCAGATACGTTACATCGCAAATATGGAATATTTGGATTTGTGCCGAATGAGAGGTAGGATACTCGAGCACAAAGCTCCATTTCGCAAACAGTTGAGTGCGCAAGCCTTTAAAGTACTCCTTTGTCAGTCTGTGAGACACGTTCAGAATCAGCACATGGCCACTGTCTAGTGGGCTTTGCTTTCAAGTGCGCAACTCATGGCATTCGCTGTTCTTCTGCTGGTGGTTATCAAACAGCGTTGAATAACTTGCATTACTGCGGGCGCCCCCTTCTGGATTGGGGGTGATTTGCCTGTATTCGTCGTAAGGCCTGCTTGCACCGAACCGAGATGTCCGTACCGTGACGGTTCGGTACAAATACATGTACCGTGCCACCCCTAATATATATGTATATGTATATGTATATGTATGTATGTATTTTATTTATTGTTTAATATTTTGGTGTTTTTCAAATTTTTATTTTACATTTTATATTTTATTTATTATTGTAATTTTATGTTTTATTTTATTATTTAATTGTTTGTGTTTTTAAGATTTTTATTTTAAATTATATATTTTATTTGTTATTATTTTAAGTTTTATTTTTTTTATTTAGTTGGCCTATATAATGTTTAATAAGGTATTGTAAAGTGTTTTACATTTTTAAAATATTTTTTACAATGTTTTTTTAATATTGGTTTTTACGTGATTTTCTGCTCTTTTTTAAAAAAAAATTTATATTCCTACAATAACCTAAACATCTGACTAAATGTCTCTTCTTATTTTCTATCAGTGCAATGATTCAACACAAACAAATAAATTATGAAGCTGTTTAGACATTTTAATCTTCGTAAAACTCGAGCTCATGAAGCAAATCCTGTGTAAATGGAGACTTTATTCAGATAATTAGAATTTAAGGTTACCAACTTATATAATGAATTACATTTACACACGTGGTCAGAATTGTTGGTACCCTTGGTAAATATGATCAAAGGCAGAGAAAACTAATCTGCATTGTTAATCCTTTTGATCTTTTATTTAAAACAAAATCACAAAAATCTAACCTTTCATTGGATAATAAGAATTTAAAATGGGGTGAAATATCATTATGAAATGTATTTTTTCTCAAATACACATTGGACACAATTATTGGCACCCCTAGAAATTCTTATGAGTAAAATATATCTGAAATATATTCCCATTCATATTCACAATTTTGAGCACTCCAGGGTGATTATGAACATGAAATTATCCAGCCACGGCTTCCTGTTTCACAGAAATATAAATAGGAGGGAAAACAAAACAAAGCCCAAATTCCCTTAATCATCCATCACAATGAGAAAAACCAAAGAATATATTTCTGATGTGCAGCAAAAGATAATTGAGCTTCACAAATTAGTGAAGTGGCTTTAAGAAAAGAGCTAGAGCAGTGAAAATTCCCATCTCCACCATCAGGGCAATAATTAAGAATTTCCAATCAACATAAAATGTTACAAAACTGCCTGGAAGAGGACGTGTGTCTATATCGTCCTAATGCACGGTGAGAAGGAGAGTTTGAGTGGCTAAAGACTCTCCAAGGACCACAGCTGGAGAATTGCAGAAAATAGCTGAGTCTCGGGGCCAGAAAACCTTAAAGAAAAAAAAAAGATCACACAGCACCTACATCACCACATGTTGTTTGGGAGGGTTTCAAGAAAAAAAATCAAGAAAAGAAAATGCTTTCACCAAAAAACAAACTCCAGCATATTCAGTTATCAGACACGACTGGAACTTCAAATGGGACTGGCTTCTATGGTCAGATGAAACTAAAAAATGAGCTTTTTAGCAGCAAACACTCAAGATGGGTTTGGTGAACACAGGGATAAAAAGTACCCCATGTGTACAATGAAATATACTGCTGTATTTTTGATGTTGTGGGCCTATATTTCTGCTGGAGGTCCTGGACATCTTGTTTAGACACATGGCATCATGGATTCTATCAAATACCAACAGATAAAAATCAATAAGTGACTGACTCTGTTAGAAATCTAATAATGGGTCATGTTTGGATCTTCCAACAGTACAATAATCCAAACACAAACCTCAAAAACAACACAAAAATGGGTCACTGAGCACAAAACCAAGCTTCTGCTGGCCGTTCCAGTCCTCTGACCTGAACCCTGTAGAAAATGAGTGGTGAACTGAAGAGAAGCAGCAGCAACATGGAGCTGTGAATCTAAAGGGTCTGGAGTGATTCTGGATGAAGGAATGGTCTCTGATCTCTTGTCAGGTGTCTCTAACCTCATCAGGCATTATAGGAGAACATTTAGAGCTGTTAAACTGGCAAATGGAGGTTTCAAAAAGTATTGAATAAAAGGGTGCCGTTAATTGTGGCCAATGTGCATTAGAGAAAAACATTGATTTCATAATGATATTTCCCCCCATTTTAAATTCTTATTATCCAATGAAAGGTGAGATTTTTGTGAATTTTTTAAATAATAGATCAAAAGGATTAACAATGCAGATTAATTTTCAGAACATTCTTTGATCATATTTACCAAGGGTACAAACAATTCTGACCACGTGTGTATATTCATTAAACAGCTTTTTTTATTTAGTTAGTTATTTTATTTTATTTATCTGATATATGTGACCCTGGACCACAAAACCAGTCTTAAGTTGCTGGGGTATATTTGTAGCAATAGCCGAAAAATTAGATTTTTCTTTTATGCCAAAAATCATTAGTATATTAAGTAAAGATCATATTCCATGAAGATGTTTTGTAAATTTACTACTGTAAATATATCAAAACGTAATTTTTGATTAGTAATATGCATTGCTAAGAACTTCATTTGGACAACTTTAAAGGCGATTTTCTCAATATTTAGATTTTTTTTCACCCTCAGATTCCAGATTTTCAAATAGTTGTATCTCAGCCAAATATTGTCCGATCCTAACAGACCATACATCAATGGAAAGCTTCAGCTTTCAAATGATGTATAAATGTAAAATTTCGAAAAAATTGACACTTAAGACTGGTTTTGTGGTCCAGGGTCACATATAGATAATCAATTCTCATTTTCAATGCTAATATTTTAATGACCATAACATTATGTGAACCCTTTCTACATGTAGCTGACAGGAAGACAAATTATTAATTTCTCATGTTTGATTTGGACAAAAATTGCAAACTTCAACATTTTCTGAAGGTTAAGCACCTCTCTTCCCTAAGAACCTTTTTTTAAAAAAAAGCATTTCAGGTCCTGTTCGGTATCCTGTTCAGATTAAGAGCCTTTTATAGTCAAGTCCAGCGCTCTAATATGCTAGACTAAAATGTTTTCATATGAAAAGGATTTTGCACTGCAGATACGCAAGGAGACCGTATTAGTCTGAATGTGTGATGTAGTTGTGTGTCGGTGAGGACCCGATGGGTTGCGGAGGGTGAAGACGAATCTCCATCATGCATGGGTTGTTTGGGCAGAAAGCATCGCTCATCTCTCCTGTCCTCTGGAGTCTCCCGCACATCTCTGACTCAATGGAGGGAAAATGCTAATGCTAGCTACGAACCTTTCCTCATTCCAGGCCTGAGAAGAGTGTGTGTAGGTGTTTAAAGTTATTCTGTGTAAAATTAGAGGTTGAGGAGCCAGTGGAGAGCATGGATCACTTTTGCATGGAGACTTTAGCCGAGAGAGTATCTGCCGTTTATTCAAACATACAGAAACTCCACCATTACCTCAAAAATTAAGATATTTATAAAATCATTGTAATAAAGCTGAAATAAAATTAAAAAAATAAATATTAGATGAAAAACTTAACTTAAAAAAAAAAAAACTTACAAATATAAGTGGCCTTATAACTTAAATAAGTTGAAGTTGAAGTACTAAAATTATTAAAACAAAAAATAAAATAATAAAATAAAGCTAAAAGGAAATGACAAAATATTTTAATTAAAAATTACAAAAGCACGTAAAAATGACTAAAACCAAAATTAAAATGAAAAATTTAAATAAATAAAAAATATATCAGAATACTAATAACAACTATACTTTGAAATAATTTTCACTCAGAAATTGCTTGTAAATTTCACAAATGATTACAAAAAAAATAAACAGGTAACACATTGCATTAAACATGAAATTTCCAAGTAGAAAGACCAGAAACACTAAAAATAGTGTTTTCTTGTGTAAGTACTCTAATAATATTTGTTTTATTTACAAACAAGCAAATAAATACATTTTCAAATCAATAAACTGCAACATATTATAAACTAGATTATAAAATCAATAAACTGAAAAATATTATAAACTACACTTTTAAATAATAAACTGTAGCATATTATAAATTGCATTTTATAACACCAAAAACTGGCAGCATATAAACTACATTTTTAAATCAATAAAATGCAGCATATTATAAACTACATTTTTTTTAAGTTAATAAATTATGCTGCATATTACAACCTAGTGGTTCTCATGCAAAATTTGCCTCTATGATGCTAGAATGAGTGGTTGCTAGGGCGTTGCTATGCGGTTGCCAAGGTGATCTGAGTGATTGTATTGTAATGAGTGAGTGTTGCTGTCAAAAAGAGCTCAGAAGAGCCTCTGTGATGCTTTGCTCCGGATACTCTGCTGTCATATTTGAGTTTGGGGTTTATTCAAATCACTAGCTTTAGTAAGTAACAAAAGATTGTCGGTGTGATTCTGGTCTCTCCACATGCAGTGAACATCCTCCTGACAGCGGGCCGATCAATTCACCTCAGAATAACCGGTCTCCTCGCGGCTCACTCCAGATTTTCCCCACTCAGACTGACACTCAATATTGGATGAATATTTCATGGGTGCAGAAGAGAAGGTGAGGAAAACAATGAATAATGTTAAAGGCCGTTTCCTCGAGGACACACACGGGATCTTTTTTAAAAGGGGAGAAAGAAATGAAACTGTTTTTGCTTCCAGATAAGGAACGGGCTGACGACGCGCGTGCACTGGTGCGGAGACGAGCAGACGCTTCCCATTCATTCTCTATGGGAGGCTCGCGCTGGGGATTGTGGGATTGATGGTGTGGTGAGAATGTCAAGAAAAGTGCACTATGTTCAACTTTATGCAAACGATGCAGCCGCTGACGCCTGTCATGGGTGTTTGGAAATCTGCTGATGCTGCTGGATTTACTGCTTAAATCACATCATATCACTGTAGTTCAATTACAGTTTGCACAAATGCATCATGGCTCGACTGTGGCTGGGATAATAAAAGTGTTTTGAATTTACACTGTACATATACTTTGGGAAATTACATTTTTTTTTAATGCATATATAACATAAATTTATTGATGATATTGAATGCAATCTTACTGCACCTGCCTTACTTTCTCGCTGACTGGATGTTATGCAGACATTGTATTTAGATCATGCCCATGATGCTTTCTTACCTTTGTAGTAATGCTGAATTTATCAGGTTTTTGACACTAATGTGCAGGAATATGATTTCATGAATCTTTAAACAGGACATGACTGACAGGAATCACATGTACATGTGTGCTGCAGTGAAGATGCACGGATGCCCTGCGGTTATATGAAGATTGATGTTATTTGGCATTGTGATTTCATTCTTTGAATGTAAAGAGGTCAAACAGAAGGACAGAGAGAAGACTAAGCAAAGCTGACATGTTGATGTGCAACTGGTAATGAACATGACATGCAGTACAGTGTGCTGAGTTTGAGGCTGGCTTGTGTCATGTTTCAGTCCCATTTTTCATGCCTTCCTTCAAATTTTCTATCTGTATTTACTTGCCTGTGCAATAAAAGGCAAAAGAGCAAATGTTGGAGTCATCTTGCTGATTGCTTTAATATTAAACATATATAAGATAATAAAATGAGAGGTGTGTATATATATATATATATATAATGAATACATACATGCCTAAATATTCATGTTTTCATTATTCATGAAGGTTAACTCAGTTGTGCTGAAAATCTTTTACATAATTTGGTGTTCCTGGTTAAAAATGACCAACCTTTTGAAAACTGCTTGTAAATAATCTCTGATTATGCTATTATCAACAAATTTTGGATTCAGTCTTTTTATCATCTTGTTTTCTTCCGATTAGCACAGGTTTTGAATTTATTTTTGTAACTGTGATTGTAGGCCTCATTGATCTGAGCTCATGCATCTCAGTTTTTGAGTGGAAAAAGCCTAATTTGTGGATAATTTTGGCAATGTTTACTCGAAAATTGAGGTGCATAAGCACACATCAGTGAAGCCTACGATCAGTCATCTAAAAGAAATACAAAACTTGCAGTAACTGAAAAACAAATAAGTTGTCAAACAGATTGAATCCAAAATTTGGTAATATTATCGCATAATGAGAATTTATAATACATTTTAAAAAGGTTGGTCATTTTTGACTGGGAACACCAAATATTATTTTTTGATTGAATTACCAAAAGTGTGGCAAATTACACTTTTAATATACTTAAAAAAAAGTGTATTATTTTTAATAATAATATTTTATTATTAAAAATAAATATTTATTTTTAATAATAATAAAAAAATTTTTATTAAAAAATAAAATACATATAAAATAAAATGAAATAAATACATTTTTAATTTAATTTTATTATTAAACGTCAGTAAGTTTCAGTCCAATGTAATGACATTATCATTTCCGGGGGGGTTGAAACACAACATGAGGGTTAATTAATTTTGAAGTTTTGGTAAAAGTTAAGTTCCTCTTCATTAGGTAGGGTTGAAATCCTAACCTATACAGTTTTAGGTTTTTAGGTAAGTGGGCATTGTTTTCAAATAGTTCAGATTGTCTTCAACCACCTTTCAACTTTTATAATATGATGTATTTATGATCAAATGTAGCACTCTTACATGCAGCAAAAATGCATTAAAATGATAACCGTAAAAACTATAACATGATAATCTGTTATCTCATTACACCTGATACATAGAATTTGACTGTAAGCACATTATGGTGCAGGATATGAAATATAAGTCTATACTGGTCCTCGTGTTTCTGGATACAGCATTCTGAACATGCAGCATTCAGACGTTGATGGATTGTTTGCCGTATGCAGCCAGTGGTGACATTAGCAGGATGAAGGATGGACACAGACCTGCAGCCTGACAGAAACCTGCTGCTGATCATTGATCGCTCATGACTCTGAGGCATTATCTGCATTACTATGAGTAATCAAACCCATGCAAATCAGAGGTTATCGGTGCAACACACAGTACTAATACTGACCTGTGCTTTTGCTACAAGTCTTATTGGGACTGTTTTCATAATGTAATGCAGGGCTATAATTTATATGTGGCTAATAATCATTTTTATATTTCTGTTTTCATTTTGATTTTAGCTAAAGTTTTAGAAATGTTATTGTGTTTTTATCATTTTATTAGTTTTTTTTTTTGTCTAATGTTTATTCATTTCTATTTCAGTTTTAGTTTTTGTCATTTTAGTTAAGCTAAATTAAAATGAGAAATGTTGCAGTGGCTGAAATAAAATAAGTTTAAGATTTTTATGTTGTATTTTATTTTAGTTAAAGTTTATTTCAAGTTACAGTTTTTAATGGTTTTAATTTTAATTACCCTGGCTGTGACCAGTGTTTATTATCATTGAGATACTGTTAGAGATTTTAGTAATATTTTGAATTATTTTCATTTTCATTTTAGTAAATGTTTTAGCATTGTTTTGCAGCAATTATTATATTATATAATTTTTATTTCAGTTTTACTTTTAGCTAATTTGAAGCTAAGTCTGAAATAAAATAAGTTTAAGATTTTTATATTTTATTTAATTTTAGTTCAAGTTTATCAGAATCAAGTGTTTTACTGGCTTCTGTACAAATATTTGGTAACAGAATCGTCCTGTCTTTATAGAAATACAATAAGCAGACACAGAATTGGAGAAAAATAACATCACTTACAGAAAAATACAAACACAACAATGAAAATATGAATATGAATACTGTATATGTACAGTGAGCAGTTATATACAAGTAGAATAAGTACATGCAATGAGATATGAGTCTATACAGGATGTTCAAATGTGACTAATTTTAGAATATCATAAGTCATAAAGATAGTGCATTGAATATTGCACAGGAGTATTTACATTGCACAGAAGCTAAAAGCACTTCCTTCATAGTATATTTCATTGTGGTTGATCATTAACGGGGTTTCAGTGACACTGAGAGACACTCTTGATGTAATGTTTACTACAGCTTTAATACAGTTATAGTGAGCGCCCTCTAGAGCTTCTCAAGAGTATGTGCAACATTAAACCAAAAAGAAAGAAAAATAACAGTTGAGATCTTTTTAATATCTCAGTTGTTTCTCCTAGACAGCAATTAGATTCAACGGAGAGCAAACCTAATGTGTAAAAGCACAAGTAACTCTGACACACTGAATATGCATTACCTAGACTTCTCATCCGTATGTAATGTGTTGTTTTTAATCGTACAGCCCACAGTAATCAAATATTTATGGCTCATTAGGTGGATACTTGTTATCTGAAGTGAATTACAGTGCTGTTTCTGAAGCGATAGTCCCTCTGGAGAAACCTGGTGCTTTGTTCACAGTTTCAAATAGGTAAATCTTCAATAACTTCCCTTTAACCCCTGAGAAAGACCACACACACACACACACACACACACACACACACACACACACACACACAGAGTCTCATGCTGAGACTCATGTGGTTATATAAGAATGAGAAAAATAAGGCCAGACTCTTATTTCTAATGTAAATACTGGAAGATAATTGTTAAAGACGTTTTAAAGGTTATTTATGAGCATACAAAGTGTGTAATTATCCAGCCAGTTTCAGTTTGTTTTTGCAGTAATCAGGTTTACATTACAAAAATACAAGAAATGTATCATTAAGGATCATAAAATACAAAATAAACTTTAATTTTGCCAAGAAGATGATATGCACATAATTTCATTTAACTGTTTTTCATATTATTATTTTGTTAATTTGTTGAAGTTAGACGTTTTTTAATAAGTAATATAAACCTGAATCAGCACATGACCGACTTTCAGTGTTGAAATGTGGTTGAAATAATGTCAGTTGTTAGAAAAACATTGAAACAATGTTTAAATGTCATAAATCAACATTGAAACGTTAAGTTCTGTATGCTTAATCAACATAATGTCTTTAATAAAATACAAAATAAATATCTATTAACTTTATGATTATTTTATTATATTTTGATCTTATATATATATATATACAGTGAGGAAAATAAGTATTTGAACACCCTGCTATTTTGCAAGTTCTCCCACTTAGAAATCATGGAGGGTCTGAAATTGTCATCGAGGTGCATGTCCACTGTGAGAGACATAATCTAAAAAAAAATCCAGAAATCACAATGTATGATTTTTAACTATTTATTTGTATGATACAGCTGCAAATAAGTATTTGAACACCTGAGAAAATCAATGTTAATATTTGGTACAGTAGCCTTTGTTTGCAATTACAGAGGTCAAACGCTTTCCTGTAGTTTTTCACCAGGTTTGCACACACTGCAGGAGGGATTTTGGCCCACCTCCACACAGATCTTCTCTAGATCAGTCAGGTTTCTGGCCTGTCGCTGAGAAACACGGAGTTTGAGCTCCTCCAAAGATTCTCTATTGGGTTTAGGTCTGAGACTGGCTAGGCCACGCCAGAACCTTGATATGCTTCTTACAGAGCCACTCCTTGGTTATCCTGGCTGTGTGCTTCGGGTCATTGTCATGTTGGAAGACCCAGCCTCGACCCATCTTCAATGCTCTAACTGAGGGAAGGAGGTTGTTCCCCAAAATCTCGCAATACATGGCCCCGGTCATCCTCTCCTTAATACAGTGCAGTCGCCTGTCCCATGTGCAGAAAACACCCCAAAGATGATGCTACCACCCCATGCTTCACAGTAGGGATGGTGTTCTTGGATGGTACTCATCATTCTTCTTCCTCCAAACACATTTAGTGGAATTATGACCAAAAGTTCTATTTTGGTCTCATCTGACCACATGACTTTCTCCCATGACTCCTCTGGATCATCCAAATGGTCATTGGCAAACTTAAGTCGGCCTGGACATGTGCTGGTTTAAGCAGGGGAACCTTCCGTGCCATGCATGATTTCAAACCATGACGCCTTAGTGTATTACCAACAGTAACCTTGGAAACGGTGGTCCCAGCTCTTTTCAGGTCATTGACCAGCTCCTCCCGTGTAGTTCTGGGCTGATTTCTCACCTTTCTTAGGATCATTGAGACCCCACGAGGTGAGATCTTGCATGGAGCCCCAGTCCGAGGGAGATTGACAGTCATGTTTAGCTTCTTCCATTTTCTAATGATTGCTCCAACAGTGGACCTTTTTTCACCAAGCTGCTTGGCAATTTCCCGTAGCCCTTTCCAGCCTTGTGGAGGTGTACAATTTTGTCTCTAGTGTCTTTGGACAGCTCTTGGTCTTGGCCATGTTAGTAGTTGGATTCTTACTGATTGTATGGGGTGGACAGGTGTCTTTATGCAGCTAACGACCTCAAACAGGTGCATCTAATTTAGGATAATAAATGGAGTGGAGGTGGACATTTTAAAGGCAGACTAACAGGTCTTTGAGGGTCAGAATTCTAGCTGATAGACAGGTGTTCAAATACTTATTTGCAGCTGTATCATACAAATAAATAGTTAAAAAATCATACATTGTGATTTCTGGATTTTTTTTTAGATTATGTCTCTCACAGTGGACATGCACCTACGATGACAATTTCAGACCCCTCCATGATTTCTAAGTGGGAGAACTTGCAAAATAGCAGGGTGTTCAAATACTTATTTTCCTCACTGTATATATATAATTGACTTTAGTTTTATTATTAGCATTTAATGACTATGCTGAATCAAAATAATGTCTTCAATAAATTCAAAAGAAACATGGTTTCTTTATAAACAATAGTTTATTATTATTAATTTTTTTTTCAAGGTTTTGAGCATAAGACCACATCAGAAATCTATATTTATATGTTAAAATGTAATTATTATAACCATCTATAGGCTTATCTACCATTGAACTGCCATGGTATTCTTAGAAAATACCCTGCTGTACCAGTGTACCACATAAACACCCTGGTACATGCATTTAAGTAGCATGTTATATATCAAAGTGTTGTTAATGTTATTATAACGTGTCACACTGTCTCAGTTTATGTTGCACTGACACTGAAATACTAATCGTCCTTCCTTTCTGAGCCTCTCGAGGAGCCGTAGCTGTTCACTTTTCCTCCACGTCAGCTGCATCTGCGCACTGCTCTCAGCCACACATACATTAAGTTTCTTACACTGGTAATCGGACAGTAAAATCGTTCCTGACGTGACAATAATCGCATGAAGTGATGTTTAAGAAACTGAAGCAGAAGGTGATAGAGGAGCAGTCGCCTCAGCGGAGCAGCGCGCAGGCGCAGGTCAGTGCACTTTGCTCATGTAGCATGTATGCTAACAAAACAAAACACAACATCAAGTGTTTACTAGAGTTATGAAGCCTAACACTCTTATTACTGTATTAGACATTCAAATTACAACGTTAGCTCTTAAAATCTTAATAAAGTAGCTGATTAGTTATACACTAACAAAACGATGGATATAATATGGCACTTTGATATTTACTATGGTGCTGAGTGATTACCACATTCCTGCATAATGGTATATATATGGTACTCCAAGGTATTTTAAATAATATTGTGGTACCGCCATGGTATTTTGGACATATAACTTCTGGGAAGTTATCTTCTTAATACCATATTTCCATTATAATTTCTTTCTTGTCAACTACTTAAAGGGACAGTTCACCCAAAAATGACAATTCTGTCATCATTTACTCACCCTCAAGTAGTTCCAAACCTGTATGAATGTCTTTGTTGTGCTGAACACAAAGGAAGATATTCTGAAGAATGTGGGAAACAGAGCAGTTCTGGGGCACCATTGACTTCCATAGTTTTTTTTTTTTTTCCCTACTATGGAAGTTAATGGTGCCTCAAAACAGCCTTGTTACAAACTTTCTTCAAAATATCTTCCTTTGTGTTCGGCAGAACAAAGACATTCATACAGGTTTGGAACTACTTGAGGGTGAGTAAATGATGACAGAATTGTCATTTTTGGGTGAACTATCCCTTTAATGACCCACAAACCTGCCTGACCTGTTAACCAGAGCCGAGAGATCTTCACAGTTTCCCTAAACACACTTCATATTGAAAGGTTAAACTTCTACTTTCAGATTCAAGTCTGTTTGGTTTAATTATTAAGTAAAGTTATGAATAAAATAGTTTGGGTGTGAATCTAATGAAGATGATCAAAACATATCAAATTACAAATTATGTGTCCAATAAAACAAAAAGAAAAAAAAAACTCACTTTTAGTAACAATTAAGAATATTTAAACCTAACTATATAATGAGCCTACTGTAATGTAAATAAATAAATATGTTAAACACATAAATGAAATAGATTTTTTTTTTTTTGCATGATAAATGTATTTGCTACCACTTATGATAAATTGAATACATCTTTGTCGAATAAAAGAAATATATATATATATATATATATATATATATATAATATACGCACAATTTTTAAATATTATTTTAAGAACTTATTTACCTCAAACTTTTGAATGGTAGTGTTTGGTTTGTACAAAAATATTAAGCAGCAAAAATCAGTATATTAGAATGATTTCTGAAGGATAATGTGACACTGAAGAGTGGAGTAATGATGACGCTTTGCATCACAGAAATACATTTAAATACATTTCAATAGAAAACTAGTATTTTAAATTATATTATAAATAAACATATTTATATTATTATAATAATACTACACAATTTCTACTGCATGTTTGATCAAATAAATGCAGCCTTGCTGAGCAGAAGAGACTTCTTTCAAAAGCATAAAAAAATGATTCCAGACTTTTGACCAGTAGTGTATTTGGTGCACTGATTGTGATTGTTGTGTCTTGGTGTATAACGCGTATGTCTCCAGCAGGTGAGTTCAGGAGAGAGGCGTGCTCAGCCCCCTTTCCTGCACCAAGATGCCCCGGCCTCCCCCAACGACAGAGAGGTGAGCGGTCAGACGCAAACAGCCCGTCTTCTCATTGGTCTTGAGTGCATGCATATGAGCAGCAACTGCTTCCTTGTGCCAGATATGCCCTTTAACTCCTGTGTGTTTAATATCTGAACTGTTATGAATAAGAATACGCCATACTCCCATAATACAGGCTTTTCTCATGATTGCAGACACAATGCATTTAATCAACAACTTCAGGTGATCTTTTGGTGTTTGTCAGACATGCAAAATCATCGTGATCCAATCTATAATTCAAGTATTTACTTTACAGTAAATTTATACAGTATATCTATAATTTGGCCATTTAAACCTAAGAAATTTGTTTTAAAAATTGAGTTTTAAAAAGTGTGCTTGTGCTTTCATTCTTGATTTAAATTATAAAATTTTAATTAAACTTAAATTTATTTGAAATTTTGAAATATTAAGTGTCCTGTAAGTGTCTAAATACCTTTTGGGGTCACTGCTGTCTGGACCAGTTCTACAGCAATAGATTCTGTGAATTTAAAATGCTTGTTTAAGTTAAATGATCTTCCTCTTGTTTTACAGAGAAGTTTTTGCAGAGATATCAAATCAGTTTGATAATCTCCAGCTGGTTGGTTACCACATGACATGCTATTATCGTACTAATGCAGGCTAATAATAGTCTAGATGGTTCAGTTTTGTCATTTCTGGACTGTGACATTAAACCCCCTTTTGAAGCATGAACCTTTAATCATGGCAAATATTGACATGAATGCATCTTCTGAAATGGTATTGGACTTTCAAACAATGCTTGGTTTATTTTTGTGAGTTTTGTCAATGTAGCATGAATCAAGTTAAATTTTTTTGGTTTTATTGATGTTTTTGTCCCCTTTTATGAATCGCAGCTCAAATAGATTGTTCCTCAGAATGAAGCAGATCACCGTTGCAGGGTTTACTGATCAGTGAGCCGAGGTTTTCGCACCTTTGTCTTTCTACCACATTTTCTGTTTGTATTTCTTTTTTAAATTTTCATCAGATCTCAGAATGAATTTCACATCATCTCAGCATTTCCTGGGCTCAACAATAAGGATTTCCCCCCCCCCCATTTTTTATATATATATATTTTTTTTACTAGCATTGCCAACATTTTCATTGGCCCCACCACAATTAATATATATGAAGAGTTAATTTGCAACAACAGATACCTGCATTTTTAACAATTCTCAAAAAAAATTTTCATTGTGCTTTCCAATTAATCTCAATCAAACTGCAGTTGGGTTATTTTGACTAGGTTAAAAAAATAACTTTAAAAACAGCTAACTAACACAATAAAACACAATAAAAGCATGATAACATAATAAAAACATGATTTTTGAAAATTTGTAAAAATAGAGTTATCTGTTTTGCAAATAAACTATAAATATATATATTTTTCCTTTATATATAATTTTATATATAATATATTTTTATGTTTAAATACTATATTAATATTCCATATAATAATAATATTTATATTTATGTAATATATGGAAAAGTATATTTTATTTAATATTTATATTAGATTTTAATTTTGATATTAGATTTTATCTTCTATTATACTACTTGTATTATATTATAAGACATATTTAATTCAGCAAAATTAGATGCAAGGAATAAAACAAACAAAAAGCTGTGTACATCATCAATAAACATAAGATAAAGTGACAACACAGCTTTGTCAACTCATCCTTATTTTTGAGCCCTAATTTCTTCTGTGCCAAAGACTGCAAGATTTACCTGTTTGATGTCTCTATACACAGCATATGATGATTTGATGCCAATCACATTCAAGAGAATCGAGGTCAGGTTCAGTAGAGACATCCAATAGCGTAGGTCTGCAGCCTCAGTGTGGATCCGCTGTCTCAACTCTCTCTCTGTTTCCACAGATGTCATTCTCTCATCCTCTCTGGCTCTTTTTCTGTCGTCTCACTCATTGTGTTGTTTTCTCATTCCTCTTCACTCCTCGGTCCCGTCGTTAATGCGTTGACTCGTGTGGGGGGGTCGTTCAGCTGCTGGCTGGGATGATAGCAGAGCCTGCTTTTCTCTCTGAGTATACTATCTTTGCTCTGGACCACTCAAAACGACCCAAAGCGGCCCAGGTGCCCAGTGCGGTGAGTCTGTCCTCACACATCGCCTCCTCTTCCTCACCCCTCGAGAAATAAAAGCAACCCTCTGTCCCCGCCCCGTCTGCGATGCCTTTGGAGGTTATGGGCTAGAGGACGCCGAGTAACACCTGCTTGCAGCTTTTCTTCTTGAGCGTTTCTGCATAACTCAAAGGCATCTCGCTCCTAACCCCTGCATCTAATATCTTGCGTTCCTCGTTAGGCCTGATTTGTGGGATGGCAGTTGCTTTTCTCCGTTTTTGTACCTCGGAATGGTTCCTCTGATTTGGCATCTCCAGGAATGAATGTTATTTCCGTAGTGTTAGATATTGCCATGGATTCCCTGTCCTGTATCCTCATAGCTTCCCCTCGGTTATACAGTGTTGAATGTTCCCTTGCTCTTCCCTGAGAGTTCTGTTGATTTCCTTGTGAAATTAATTTGGCACATTCTTTGTTTAAAGGTGTTTCTAAATTTGGATTATTGAATGTTTTTTCGCATGACTCGCATCAATATTTCCCAGTGCATTGAACACTGGAGCAAAGTGTCATGCTTTAGTTATTTTACGCTTATTTTTTTTTGAAGAATGTTGATTGATTTTAAAACTGACACAAGGAGGATCTAACGATTACGTTAATCAGTAAAGTAATATAATACAACATGCCCCGGTTTCACAGACGCCTAGTCTGTGATTAAAATCTAAGTCTGAGCTGTTTCAACTTGCACTGACTGATCTTAAAATATATCAGTGCCTTTGTTTTGTCTCAAGATGCACGCCAGTAATGTTTTTTCTAAGGCACGTTTATAAAAATGACTTAAATGTCGTAATTGAACTATGGCCTAATCCATGTTTAGTCTAATCCCTGTCTGTGAAACCAGGCGTATATGTATAATATAAAGTGACCACATACATACACATACATACATACATTATATATATATATATATATATATTTATTTATTTATTTATTTTTTTTTCATATAATAAATATAATTTATCATATAGTAATACCATTTCAATATATATCATTTATATAATATTTGTATTATATCTTTACATTTTTCATTACATTTTTTGAGTCCAAGACTCAAGTCAAATCTTTACAGTTTAATAAAATGGAATAATTGTTTTGTATAATAAAATGGAAATAATAATATAATATAATACAATACATTTGATCATAATAATAATATGTGGGAATTTTTTATTTATTTATTTATTTGTTTTGGTAAATATTGTATTACAGTAATTTGAATTGATTTGAAATTGTATTGAATATCGGCTAATCAATATCGGTCAGGGCTGGTAGATGTAGAAATGATCTACCTGTACTTAGGTTCACGATGATTTTGGGAAACACATCACCAACTGATATATCAGTCTGTTATATCCCCCCCCCCCCCCTTTCTGTGACGTATAAACAAAATTAGCAATATTTTTTTCTATTCTTCGCTCGGATATGTTACCTATTATGTTTACTTGTATGCTCACTCTTGACTGCAAACAGTTTCTTGCTAACTAACTAGCATCCTCATGAAATCACCCTGCATGACTATCTGCAACATTTTTCATGAACTGAACTGAACTGATGCGAGTCATGTGAAAGGCTCTGTGGGCTCTATACAGTCTCCTATAGAGCATGCGCCAGCGCTTTATTTGAGTTTACACATGCAGGCATTAGTGGATTTGTCTGTGCTAATGTCACAGTATTATTTTAGTAATATTTATGTACTATACTATACTATAGTATATATTGAGTAATATATATACTCAACCCTTTTACAGCCCTGTGTATCTGTAATTTGTTTTAGGCACAGTTTTACAGTAAGGCCACTTAACACGGTACCAGGCTGCTTTTTCCACTAGATTGACTGTGGCTCAGCTCCGACTGAAGGATTTATCTCTGTAGATACAGATAATCCTCCACATATACACCTGAGCTCATTACACACAGATCAGCTGACATATAGCACAGCCAGTCACATCACACACACTCACTCATCATGTGATCTGCTGTATTACTGGCCTCATTATGATGTTCTTTGGGGAGCAATAGGCAATATGATTATGCAGTCCTGTGGATATGTCTTTTTTTCATTGGCATTTACGACCCTGATCATTCTGATGTGTAAAGTGGACTTAAACTGTTGTTTTTCATCACATAGTCAAAGTGTCCCTGGCCTTTTCTTCCATATGCAAATGTGTTTAGCTCCTCACTCAGTAAACTGGAAGCATGTTTATTTGCTAAAATTGGTTGTGTGTGATGTCATGAAGGACACTGTTGATTCAAGTGTCCTTTCTTTAGGTTATCAAATTGCAGGTAATGTCTGATAATGCTGTTTTAATAATTGTATTTTAATTACTTTTGGCCTGAAGTGTGTAGAGATTACCTTCTACACCAAACAGAAAGTGAGCTTCACTTGTTGATTTTGATTTAAATACGACTAGTTTTAAACTGACTTGCATAAAAATGCCGTTTTCAGCATTTTTTTTTATTTATTATTTTTTTTAAAGTTATATTTATGGGTTCTTATGCCTTTAATGGACAGGACAGTAGAGAGCAGACAGGAAGCCTCGAGACGGGAATCGAACTCAAGAACTCAAGTCGCCGCGAGCACAGTTGCGCTACATGTCGACGAGGCTATTGGTGCCTATACTCAGCATATTTTATTTTAACAGGAAATTTCTTTTTGCATTAATAGATGAATTAATAGAATCCTCTAATGTTTACATTTATGATTACATTTGAATTGAATTATTGTGTGGTTGTGTTGGTAATCAAGTTCTTTGTTTCTTGCTGTTTACTACAGCGTTCAGATGAACTGATAAATGCAACAGTGGTTTTATGTTCTCTATAGGAACGCCTCCCCCAACAATATTACCGTTTAGTAGTGATAGTAACTATATTACTGAATTACATGGCTGTCAAATATAGGCATGCTAGCCAAGTGTAAACTGCAGTTTTTTGCTACTTCATCAACTACAACAAGAAATAATAATGATAATAATAGTAATAATAATAATATGATGATGATAATAATGATTAGAATTATAGGTAACACTTTACAATAAGGTGTCATTTATTAACATTAGTTAATGTATTAACTAACATGAACCAACAATGAACAATGCCTTTATTACACTATTTATTATTCTTTGTTAATGTTAATTAATGAAAATATAGTTGTTCATCAGTGCATTAACTAATGTTAACAAACACAATTTGTGATTTTAATAATGCATTAGTAAATGCTGAAATTAACATGAACTAAGATTAATAAATGCTGTAGAAGTATTGTTCATTCTTAGTTCATGTTTACTAATGTTGTTAACTAATGAACCTTATTGTAAAGTGTTACCGAATTATATAGTATCACTATTATTATTACAATAAGAAGAATAACAAAATTAATTATTAGCTGTAGTATAACTAATAATTATTATTTGTGCTATTAGTATTATTCTTAGTATTATAAATAATATATTTATTATTATTGCTAGTAAGTAGTATTTTATATATATATATATATATATATATATATATATATATATATATATATATATATATATATATATATATATATATATATATATACACACATATCATTATTAATATTATTTATAATAACAATAGTATTATAATGTTTTAATTATTAGTATAATAATAATGTATTATTATTAGTGGTAGTAGTAATAATATAAATTATTATTCTAATAATTATATTTTTCTTTAGAATTGCATTGTTCGTACTATTATAAATAATATGTTATCATTTAATATTTTTATTACTATTATTATGTATTATAATTATATTATTATTATTAATAATAATAATTTTATTATTATTTATAAAACATCAACAGTATTAATGATATTTATCATGATAACAACAACAACAACAACAGTATTATTATTATTTTATTTTATGCATGATTTTAAATTCATAAAACACAGATTTAATTACAATTTAAATATAGTAAATTCTTGCCAATGTGCCTTGTTGCCAATGCTATACCTGAAAAAGAAATAATTATACAGTGTGCATGTTCCTTTTTTTTTTTTTTTTTTTTTTACGTATTTGTAGTAAAAATCATTCAGTTCTGCAGCAGAATTTGACAATGATGACACTTTCTCATGTCTGCCATTATAAACCGAGTAACATTACCCATGACTTCTTTCATCTACCTCAGAGAGAACGCTGTGGCCGTCTAACTCCTGCTGAACTCCACAATGCCAAACGCACACGCTCTCAGTAACCAGCTCCTCTAGCGTGTTCGGACTGTTTGCAGTTGACAAAGCTGCTAGTGTAGTGCTGCTGTGTTTAACTCCTCGTTTGTGTAACGCAGTAGTTATGCTGTCTACGTTTGTGTTTAACCCCTGTGTTCCTCTCCGAGTTGCATGAGGTTAGGTTTGGTGTAACCAGAAGCCCCTGCATTTCTCGTAGCAAACACTAATATTGCTCCCAGAGTAATCGGGGTGCAGCACGATGGGCTGGAGGAATACTAACCCCACCTGTTGATTGCAGAGACACACTTTCACTCATGTTTGTCGGTTCTGTTCTGATGCAGAGCATTAAAGCAGCCGGAAGCTCTCCGAGAGGCAGTGTGAACGGGGATGGAATCGCTTCTCCTCAGGCAAGTAATAGTTAATGTGCTTTAATGTGTTTCACATTCATGAAATGTTAAAAGTGGACCAACGACCTGTTCACGTTGCATCTGAAGTGGCTAAATGACATGCATTTCAGATGATTTGAAGCACCAAAACTAAGTGTGTGATCCAGATTTTTTTGTTGGCATACTTGGCAGCAAAGAATCCTTAAAAGGATCAGTTTTCACAAAAATGTAAAGCAGCACAACTGTTTTCAAGAACTGTTTCTTGAACGGCAAATCAGAATATTAGAATGATTTCTGAAGGATCATGTGACACTGAAGACTGGAGTAATGATGCTGAAAATTAAGCTTTGCTTCACAGGAATAAATTATATTTTAAAATGTATTCAAATAGAAAACAGTTATTTTAAATATTTTTAAATAAAATATTTCACAATATTACTGTTTTTAATGTATTTTTTTTAATTAAATAAATGTAGCCTTGCTGAGCAGAAGAGACTTCCTTCAAAAATATAAAAAACTGAACAAAATTAATTTTGCACATGACTGTATGTGTCAGACAGACATTGCGTCTTCCTTTTGTATTGTTTTAATGACAATTAAACACATTTCCCCTCAAAATAAGTTCTCATTATTGTATACAGTGTAAAAGTACTGTAGCATAAATCTGCATAAATCAGTCAATGAAAAAAATTAGGTGTGTATAAATACCAATTTACAGTTAGCATATATAATGTAAGTTATATATAAATAAAAATGATAAAATTATGAAATAAAATATTATTTAGCTAATAATAATTACTCTTTTACTATTAGTTTTAATCTTAGTATTACAAATAATTAATTTTATTAGTAAAATTAAATAACATTATTATTATTATTTATAATAATTATACAAATAACAATAATAATAATACGATTAATTAGTATTATATAATATTTTTAGTATTATAATAGTAATAATAACAACAACAACAATCATTATTTTTAGTAGAAGTAGTAGTAGTGTAACTAATAGTAATTGTTTTTAGTATTAGTATTATTCTTAGAATTATAAAGATTTTTTTTTTTTTTTTGCTGTCATTTTTGGAGTAATAGGCTTGATCACAGTTTGAATCTTTGACCTCAAACAGAATCTTCTCTATTTTTTTCTCTATTTTTCATCTAATCATCATTATTTAAAATGCTTGTGTACTCATCATTGTCCTCCAGAAAGAGGAGTTTCAGTCTCTGGCCCAGAAGCTGCAGCAGAAGGTTTCTTCCGTGGAGTCTTTGCTCCGGGGTTCGGCCCGCGGTGAAGGGCTCTTCCGCTCCGGCTCCCGGGACAGTCTGATCAGAAGCTCCTCCAGAGAATCGCTCACTCTCATCGGAGAGAATGAAGCCCAGTCGTCGCCGGCGTTCGACCCTCCGTCGGACATCGAGAGCGAGGCAGAGGATTCGCCCGGCAGCGCGGAGAGTCTGTCCAAAGAGCAGCTCTTAAACCACCTGCACCGGGTCGAGAGAAGCCTCGGCAATTACAGGGGGAAGTACTCAGAGGTGAGCGCTTTTAAATGGTCATTTTGGGTGATCTGATCGCTCATGGTCAGTCAGACTGTTTGATGATTTGAGATCAAATCTAGTTTAGATTTTCTAGTGATTTTGTAGGTGAGGGTCTCAGATTACATGTACTACTTCTGCGAGAAGTCAAACACAAAAGCGCACGGTGCTTGTTATATGTAGGTTGTCACTATGGAAGATTATAAGGTAGTTGTAACACTTTGTTTCACAGTTCTGACTTTTTTCCTGGGATTTCCTTGAGAAAAAATATCAGAAGTATGAGATATTATCTCACAATTATAAAAACAATGTAAAATTTGCAATTACCTTTAATAATAAAACAGTAATTGCAATTTAAAATCTCACAATTTGGACTTTTCTTCTTGCAATTGTGAATTTTTAGCTTGCAATTCTGAGAAAAAAGCCCAGATGGTGGGAAATGAACTCCACATTTCCCAATTTTGCCTTTAAAAAAAAAAATTCTAACTCGCAATTGCAGAAACAAGGTAAAAGGTAATTGCGACTTTATATCTCACAAATCAAAATTCTAAGTTTATATGTCACAATTATATCTGGCAATTTTGATTATACATCAAATTTTGAAGAAAATAAATTCTGAATTGTGACATATAACCTCAGAATAGTGAGGAAAAAAAGCCAGAATTGAGAGATAAAAAGTCACATTTACCTTTTAAAATTTTTTATTCTGCGGCAGAAATAAGCTTCCACTGGTTACATCAGATACTGTTTACAATACAAATTTAATTTTAACTGAATATGCTGGAGTTTGTTTTTGGATGAGTGAGGAGAATTTTTCTTGAAACCCTCCCAAACAACATGTGCTGATGTAGGCACTGTTTGACAATTTTTTTAAGGTTTTCTGGCCCCGAGACTCAGCTATTTTCTACAATTCTCCAGCTGTGGTTCTTGGAGAGTCTTTAGCCACTCAAACTCTCCTTCTCACCGTGCATTAGGACGATATAGACACACGTCCTCTTCCAGGCAGATTCATAACATTTTATGTTGATTGGAAATTCTTAATTATTGCCCTGATGGTGGAAATGGGAATTTTCACTGCTCAAGCTCTTTTCTTAAAGCCACTTCACTAATTTGTGAAGCTCAGTTATCTTTTGCTGCACATCAGAAGTATATTCTTTGTTTTTTCTCATTGTGATGGATGATTAAGGGAATTTGGGCTTTGTTTTCCCTCCTATTTATATTTCTGTGAAACAGAAAGCCGTGGCTGGATAATTTCATGTTCATAATCACCCTGGAGTGCTCAAAATTGTGAATATGAATGGGAATATACTTTAGAGATATTTTACTCATAAGAATTTCTAGGGGTGCCAATAATTGTCCAACGTGCATTTGAGAAAAAAACATTAAAATGGGAGGAAATATCATTATGTAAAGTCTTATTGTCCAATGAAAGTTTTTTTTTTTTTTTTTTTATAAATAAAAGATCAAAAGGATTAACAAGGCAGATTAATTTTCACAGCCTTATTTGATCATGTTTACCAAGGGTGCTGATTCCCTAAATGCTTACTTGAGATGAAAACTGCAGTCTTTGTTGTCCATTAGTATTTTAACCAGTGGCCTCAGATTTCTATCCCAGAAATATTGCAAATGCTCATTAGGGATTTGAACAAACAGTTTTCGCAGACATTTGTTTGACACAGTTTGTGAATCTAAAAAATGCCCAAATAATGGCTGATTAATTGGACTTGTAGCAAGCCACTGAATCTAAAGTTCTCCCATTCCTGATGCATAAAGTTAAATGCAAATTAAAGCACATACTGGAAAGTTTTACTGAATATAAAAGATTTATGAGATGTAATAAGTGTTTTACTTTTCCCTTTGGCTCATTTGTAATCGCTGCGTTTCCTCTGCGAGATAATGGCGGAGTAATAAATCAATAAACTTTGCCGCATGAACATGCGTTACATTTGGTTAAGCCCTCATTAAGAGATTATTTGAACAAGTCTGTTTTGTTCAAGAAGAGCTCAGGCCTCCAGTACTGACTGTGCATATTAATCATGACACAGTTCTGACAGTATGTGGATTAGTTTAGCCCTGATCCAGTCACCTGATCAGACCATCTCAGGAAGTAGTGAGGCTTGCTTAATGCCAGATTGCCATTGCTGTGTGTAATCGTTGGTGTGTCCCAGACAACATTGAAGGACTTCAGGTTTGTAACATGAAATGATTTTGGGAAAACACATATTGTATGACTGCCCAGGATATAATGGAACAGCTTTTTTATTCCTTACATCACATTATATAAAATGAGACCTGCTCTTATATGAAAGTGTTGTTATTGTTAACCAACACTAAAGCTATTAAAAATTATTTTTGGTAATTGATAGATAGCTGAAATAAAATTAAATAAATTGAAAATTTGAAGAAAAAAAAATCTTTGAAAAGCTTAAACTTAAAAAACGTAAACAAAAATTTAAATTGAAGTAACTTGAAGTACTAAAACCATCCATCCATCCTAAAATTACTGAAATTAAAATGGAAATAAAAATGAAAGCTTTATAGAAATAAAAATGACGAAGCATAACAAAATTATATTTAAGCTAATGTGCTAAAATCATCCATCAATCCATCCATCCATTACTAAATTGAATTTGAAATTTTAAAAAATTGCATTGCATTTGACCATTGTAATTATTTTTTTTTTCAGTAGTTTTTTTATTTACATTTCCTTAAAAATGTGTACATTTCATGGAGTATATTGCCCACCACTGGAAAGAGAGATTGTCCTCCTGGTATCAACACCTGACCTTCAACTAGTTGAGTCATACACAATGCATCGACTAGTGGCAGAAAAAATCCACTAGTCAATAATGTAGATTGTACACTTCTGATCAGACGTGATCGCTGATTTGGGAACGGGACAGTTTGATTTGTGAAAGGAGTTGATGTTACTAGGCTGATGTTTTCTCTCTCTTTCCTCTCACTCTCAGTTGGTTACAGCTTACCGAACCGTACTCCGGGATAAAGAGAAAACGCAGGTAATTTCATATTCAGTCGATGCAGCAGAATAATGTTTTTCCTTTAATGAGTTGCTGTATTTGCTCTGCTGTGAGGTTTGGCGCTGATATCAGTCTGTCATTCATCTCTGTCTGTGTGTCTCTAAGGCCATCCTCAGCCAGAGTCAAGATAAAGCCCTGAGAAGAATAGGGGAGCTCAGGGAGGTTTGTCTGGCACACACATTAATTCTTCATCACAGGCTTTGCCGTCAATGCTTTTCTACGCTGATATCTCTATTACTGCTCGCTTCACACTGTGTACCTAAAGGCAGCATGAAACGGCATTCACAATGCAGCTAACGTCTTTCAGAGACAGTTTAGGATTTTCTCTCTCTGCTTTTGATTGATTGTGAGAGGATTGTGCACAATACAGGTGCTGGTCATATAATTAGAATATCATCAAAAAGTTGATTTATTTCACTAATTCCATTCAAAAAGTGAAACTTGTATATTATATTCATTCATTACACAGACTGATATATTTCAAATGTTTATTTCTTTTAATTTTGATGATTAGAGCTTACAGCTCATGAAAGTCAAAAATCAGTATCTCAAAATATTAGAATATTTACATTTGAGTTTGAATAAATGACCATCCCTACAGTATAAATTCTGGGTATCTCTTGTTCTTTGAAACCACAATAATGGGGAAGACTGCTGACTTGGCAATGATCCAGAAGACGAACATTGACACCCTCCACAACGAGGGTAAGTCACAGAAGGTCATTACTGAAAGGTGTGGCTGTTTACAGAGTGCTGTATCAAAGCATATTAAATGCAAAGTTGACTGGAAGGAAGAATTTGGGTAGGAAAAGGTGCACAAGCAACAGGGATGACCGCAAGCTTGAGAATACAGTCAAGCAAAGCTGATTCAAACACTTGTGAGAGCTTCACAAGGAGAGAACTGAAGCTGGAGTCAGTGCATCAAGAGTCACCACGCTTAGACGTCTTCAGGAAAAGGGCTACCAAGCCACTTCTGAACCAGAGACAACGTCAGAAGCATCTTAACTGGGCTGTGGAGAAAAAGAACTGGACTGTTGCTCAGTGGTCCAAAGTCCTCTTTTCAGATGAAAGTAAATTTTACATTTCATTTGGAAATCAAGGTCCCAGAGTCTGAAGGAAGAGTGGAGAGGCACAGAATCCATGTTGCTTGAAGTCCAGTGTGAAGTTTCCACAGTCTGTGATGATTTGGGCTGCCATGTCATCTGCTGGTGTTGGTCCACTGTGTTTTCTGATGTCCACAGTCAACGCAGCCATCTACCAGGAAATTTTAGAGCACTTCATGCTTCCTTCTGTTGACCAGCTTTATGGAGATGCTGATTTCATTTTCCAGCAGGACTTGGCACCTGCCCACACTGCCAAAGGTACCAAAAGCTGGTTCAATGACCATAGTGTTACTGTGCTTGATTGGCCAGCAAACTCGCCTGACCTGAACCCCATAGAGAATCTGTGGGGTATTGTCAAGAGGAAGATGAGAGACACCAGACCCAACAATGCAGATGAGCTGAAGGCCACTATCAGAGCAACCTGGGCTCTCATAACACCTGAGCAGTGCCACAGACTGATCGACTCCATGCCACGCCGCATTGCTGCAGTAATTCAGGCAAAGGAGCCCCAACTAAGTATTGAGTGCTGTACATGCTCATACTTTTCATTTTCATACTTTTCAGTTGGCCAAGATTTCTAAAAATCCTTTCTTTGTATTGGTCTTAAGTAATATTCTAATATTTTGAGATACTGATTTTTGACTTTCATGAGCTGTAAGCTCTAATCATCAAAATTAAAAGAAATAAACATTTGAAATATATCAGTCTGTGTGTAATGAATTAATATAATATATAAGTTTCACTTTTTGAATGGAATTAGTGAAATAAATCAACTTTTTGATGATATTCTAATTATATGACCAGCACCTGTATATGAATTAAATAAAATTAAATGTGACAATCAGTTTTTGTTTTTATATTATCATTTAATAATACATGCATGAATAAATTAAATAATAAAAATAATAACAAAAAAATCTAAAATATTTATGGATTTAATGTGCATTTTTATCAGGCTCCTTTGTGTAGGTTCAGTAATTTTACTCTAATGGCAATGTATAGGTGCTTTTCTATGCAATTAAAGTGAAATAACTGAACATAAATATAGGAGCCTGATAAAAATGCTCATTTTGGAAGAGAATTTCAGACGGCACTTAGAGGCTTTTGCATCTGAACTCTTCATATGTAGATATGCATTTTTTCAAATTCTTTCTAATTGTTATTTTTATGTCATATTTTAGATTTATACATGATATAATATATAATTTATATATATGCATTTCTTAAAATACTTTCGAATTATTTCTATAACATGTTACATCATTTTTAGATTTTATTATTAGTATATAGTTTTATATTTTTTCAATCTTGAGCTATTGAGCCTCATATGTTCTCCTCAGGAGCTTCAGATGGACCAGCAGGCCAAGAAACACCTGCAGGAGGAGTTTGACGCTGCTCTCGAGGAGAAGGACCAGATGATCACTGTGCTTCAGACGCAAGTATGTTTTCTGTGTGTGTTTATCTTGCATTGTGCATTTCCTAGCTATCCGAGGTGATACTGAAGCTGTTTGTCTTCAGGTGTCTCTCTTGAAGAAACGTCTGCAGGCGTCTGGAGGTGTGCTTTCATCAGAGGTCGAGCCCTCTCAGTCCACAGATACGGTCGATGCAAACACTGACATTCAGAGCCCCTCGAAAGATGACGGCTCGACGCTTAACACAGGTGTGTGCAGGTTTCCAAGTGCACAGAACATTTTTCTACACTAAAGTCATCTTTAACCTGTTTGTGTATTGTGTGCGTGGTCAGCAGAGGGCAGCGGAGAGCTGGGCAGCGCGGTGGACCTTGAGGCGCTTCAGAAGCGAATCAAAAGGCAAGAGAGTCTCCTGCAGAGATGTAAAGAAATGATTCGATCCAGTAAAGAGCGCAGCGCTCAGCTGACCAGCGAGAACGAGGTTTTACAGCAGCAGCTGCAGGAGAGACTGCAAGAGCTTGAGAAAATGAAGGTACAGAAACATTAAATAAGACAAAACATGAAGAACATCTAGTTTTTGCTTAGCTGGGTTATTTAGGGATTTTTAGTTGGTGTATATCTGTATCTTAGTAGTTAAAGACCTGGGGCCTGTACCATGATGGTAGATGAACAAATTCAGAGTTATAGGATTAGTTTTGAGTTGACAAAACCAAACCACTCCAATCTGGTTTTGTTGGCACCGTGAAGCTGATCATCAACTTTCTCTGTCAACTCAGGCTTGATCCTGATTTAATGGAGTGCGTGCACATTAATGTGTGACATAAGTGGCGAACAGCCAATCACAACACAGAGCAAGTGTGATTCACTTACTGATTCAAAACTGAAACGTACCTGACTAGCCAGCTAAACCGGCTTCATGGTACAGGCCCCTGGAATGGCAACTGAAAGGTTACAGGTTCAAACCCAGCATGAGGTGATTATTGAGTTTCACCAAATAATATGAAATAACCAAACATTTTATTTTATTCATTTTTATTTTTAATTGTATATTATTTTATTTTTAATTTAAATTTTTTGTCATTTTATATTTTATTCATACTGTTTGTTGTAGTTGATTTAATATTCTTTTGTATTTTTATTTTTTATGTCATTCATACGTTGTTATTTTTTTTTACATTTTGTGATTTTTTTATTTTATTTTATTTTAATCATACATGGTTTATTTTTATATTATATTTATTGAGTTTTATTTTATTTTATTTTATTTTATTTATTTATTTTATAAATACATTTTACTTTATTTTATTGATGCAGAGTTTATTATTTTATTGTTTTATATTAATTTTTATTTTTATGTCATTCATACGTTGTTATTTTTTTACATTTTGTGATTTTTTATTTTATTTTTAATTCATGTAATTTAATTTTCATTATTTTATTCATGCATGGCTTATGTTATTTATATTATTCATTATTATTATTTGTATTTATTTATATATATATATATTTGTGTGTATATATATATATATATATATATATATATATATATATATATATATATATATATATATATATATATATATATATATGTGTGTTAGTTTATTTTCTTTTATTTTATTTTATTTTATTTTATTCATACATGATTTATTTTCTGTTGTATTTATTTATTTTATACTTGCATGGTTTATTTTATTTTTTATTTATGTTGTTCATGCATGTTTATTGTTAAATTTAATGGTTTATTCATGCATGGTTTCTTTTATTAACTTGTGTTATTTATTTTTTTTATTAAGTAATGTGGTGTTTTATTTCATGAATTAATGGTAATGGAGCGTATTTGGGGATGTGTGTGTGTTTGTGAGGTAGCGGGCGGAGGGCTGAGAGTGTGTTTCCTGTGGATGTGATGTGTTTGTGCTGTGTGTGGGAACAGCGTTCAGCGGGAGTGTGAGAGCAGAGGTTAACATTAACCTCTCCCTGCCTCAAACAGCGTACGGACACACATTACAGCCCCCCCCGATCCCACCGTCACACTCGCTGACACTAAAACACACCAGCTGAAGTGCAACTCAGTGATTTACTCTGCTTTTACTTTGTGAAATGACCCCTAAATCATTTCAGATTCATGTGAAACACTGAAGCACTGCATTAAATTAAACTAGAAGAAAAAAACTAGATAGTGCACTGGAAAGTGCCATTCATGTCCCAAGTACATAGTTGTGCACCAAAGTTTAATTTTAAGCTCTAGAAGTAATAATAATTATTTCCTGTGCAAACACTACAGATTATTACAAAAATTTAAAATTTAAAAAATAAAATATATAATGTATAATTAAATATATAAATAAAAAATTAGATAAAACAATATCTGTGCTTTTATTTTTGCTTATTCTATACCATTTAAGTTTATTTGAATAATATCTGTATGATATGCATTATATCGATATATAAATTAAATTAATTAAAAATAAAATAAAAAGTTTTTTCAATAATAATATGTAATAAACAAATACATTTTTCATTTGTAAAAAAATATTTGGGCTTTTTTTTTTTTTTTTTTTTGGTTGAGTGTCAATTTTGCACTCTGTGATCAAAAAATACATTTATTTACATTCATTCATTTAGCGGACACTTTTATCCATTTTTTTGGGGTTGTGAGTGTCAAACTCTCCAGTTCAAGGAAACCAGCAGGAAACGGGAAGTAAAAGAGTGGCGTTCTGCTCTAGAGGCGACGCGCCACAACCGCTGGCTGCTGTCCTGGGCTGTAATTGAGGTTTGATTGTCGGTCTGGTGCGAGGACTCCACGGGCTGCTGTGATGTGGATGTGGCCTGCTTTGTGTGCGTGTGTGTTTATCTGTGGCGGGAGACATCGATAATTATTCACAGCTCCTTGGTTGCTGTCTTAACATAAGCGCTTGGTCATGAAAGATATGCTATAGTAATCTGGAAGATCAGTACTAAGGCATTTAACAGTTGCAAAGCCTTGCATTACAGTGTTTTTGGCATGTTCTTGCGTGTATCGCAACAGAAATATGATAAAAGGCCCTACTTAAGATAGTTTATATGCTTAACCGTTCGAATTTTGTGTAGCCAGACTTATTGGATGTGCAAAGTGTTTTTGATATTCAGTCAAACCTTTTTTCCACATTTTGTTTCAGGTCAGTACATTTCCAGCTGGCCGTTTCCTAGCATCTCACTTGTCTAGACCAGCTGGCTCTGGGGTCTTTATGATAGATGCTCAATAAGTGTTGATTATTATTCTGAGAGTAATGTATTAAGATCAATCATTGCACTCTCACCGTCTGTCATCTGTGTTTACCAGGAACTCCACACTACAGAGAAGACGAAGCTGATCACGCAGCTGGGAGACGCCAAGAACCTCATCGAGCAGCTGGAGCAGGACAAGGTGAGAGAGAAACAGGACACGCTTGGTTTTACTCCTCAGAAGGGTTCAGCTATGTTGTGCGTCTGCCACGGGACGGTTTGTGAGCCAGCATGAGTAGAAGTACAAATACAAATTCCCTGGCCTTCTAAAAGAAAGACAAAGATGAATTATCCCGGAAAGGCTTTTTAAAATGATCGGAAAACATATTTCCTGTGGGTCGCTCACTTTGACATGTTTGCGTATAAAAGTAAGACTGGAGATAATGTCTTGCTTATTATTTTAGGAGGGTGGTCAAGCAGGGTCCAAATTGAACTTTTCTCTGCCAATGGAGGGTGAACTGACCAGTTAAAATATTTTTATAGGCCATGAAATTGTATATTTTATTATTTAAAACGTATGTGTGTATATATATATATATATATATATATATATATATATATATATATATATATATATATATATATATATATATATTTTAAATATTATTTATTTATATATGGATAGAAATAAATATATTTCATTATTTTTATAATAATAATAACAATAAAGCGTGTAATTGAAAATAATAATAAAATGTAAGTACATGAAATAAATGTATAAAATAACATGCGTAATGTATAATTTTATTATACAAGTAAATTATTTAATAACAATCATTTGAAATAATATATATTTATATATTTTATATATTTTCATTATTTTTAATATTATTATTTTGTATATTATTTTTATTATTAAAAGTTATGTATATATGTGTGTATTACACACACACACACACACACACACACACACACACATATATATATATATATATATTTATCTGTAATTGATTGTTATTATATAATATTATGTGTATTATTATTGAAATAATTATAATGAAATATTTAATATATTTAAATATATATTTTTTTTTTCAATTGTACCAAATATTATTATTGAAATATATTAATTGTTGAAAAATGAAATTTATATTTTTATATATAAAATGCATAAATGTAATTTTTCAATAATAATATGTAACACATTCAATAACAATATATACTATAACATACAATCCATTGAAACAATATATATTTATATTTTTTACTTATTTTAATTCGTCTTGGTTGAATATTGATTTTGCAGGCTATGATCAAAAAATAGACTTTGAGATGTCATCTGAGCTAGATTCATGTGAAATATGGAGAGCTATCTGTCTGCTACTGAGTTTTGATCAAATCAGTCATGTTGTGTTTAGCCTTTGACCTTCACCCTGCAGGATAGAGATCATTGCCACTTGGGTCATTGTATGGAATGTGAAAAAGAGCAAATGAACGTCAGAAACAATTAGAGGTGCGTCCTCAAACTGAACACAGAACCTCTGTACGGGGCAGGAACCACATTTGTGCTAGAGACTATTTGGACATAATCAATAGTGGATTTCGGAAAATGAAAAAGTAACAGCAATACTGTGCATTTGCGGTTTCGTTTTTCAGGGGCTTTTCAAAATCAACATCCCTACTGAAGTCATATGAGCTTTGCATGAGGATCAGACCAAAATATGATCACACTGACGGAAAATCTGGGATGAATGCATTGAATTTTTGGGTGAACTACCCCTTTAATGCTCACCTATGGCATTATTTTGAAGGGAATGGTCATTGCTGAAACCAAGCGTCAGATGCACGAGACTTTGGAGATGAAGGAAGAGGAGATCGCTCAGCTGCGCTCCAGACTCCAGCAGACCCTCGCTCAGAAAGACGAGCTGCAGGAGCAGAAAGAGAAATCAGAGAAAGCAGGTGAGTGAGACTTCCCCTCTCTCTGTTTTCCGCTCTTGTGTCTGCTTGACCTAAATGCACTTTATGTGACTCTTTCCCAGCATTTGAAGAGCTGGAGCGAGCTCTAGGTGTGGCCCAGCGGGCAGAGGAGGCGCGCCGTCAGCTGCAGGTGAACATGGAGGAGCAGGTGAAGCAGGTGGAGAAGGCCAGCGAGGACGAGAGGAGAAGCTTGCAACAGGAGCTGACCAGGGTCAAACAGGAAGTGGTCACCATTATGAAGGTGCGTATGAAAAGCTAAATTTGGACTGTTTGTGCCACAGAAAACTATAAAAAGACCTTTTCCATGTTAATAAAACATCTTTTGCTGTGTCATGCATATTTCATTTGTTTTTACAGATGTAACTTCTCAACATCAGTATTTTTTGAGAGCTACATCCTGTCACACATTGGATGGCTTTGCGGAGATGCTTTAATTTAGACACTAGGATTAAGAATATTCAATCTTTTTGTTTTGCATTTTGATATGCTGCTTTTGCATTTTCTCTGTCCCCATTTGTACTTGACCTGTTGAAAGTTATTTTGCCTGGAAAAGCCATCAATCCGCTCACAGTGTCACATTCATCCTGAGATTTGTCTGGATGAGCGGTTAAACGTTCATGACTGCACAGTTCCCATGAAACCTGTGTGTTTTTATGGATCTGCACACCTTTAGTCTCTTCCTTTGTGTATTGGAGTATGATTCATTAACTAAAGGGCAGTAGTAAATCAAAATTGACCAAATTGATGCCACATTTACAGCCCACCATTCTGCGTGCATGTATCTGAGCTAGAGCTTTATTTTTGACAAAGAAATTCAGTTCTGTTTCATTCATCAGGTCTCATAATCCTTGCCATAACAAAGACGCATGAAGTATGTCTCTGTTTCCCTTGCCAATAATTCATAGAAGAGTGACATTTTGAGTCAGCTGATTATTTCGCCAAAGCATGATGCTTTGGGGAATAGTTAACTGAGATATTTCCAATTTTTATGGTGAAACTTTGGAGCTTGTCCATGAGAAAATGTTAAAAATACTTTGAATGCAAATTAATGCAATGTGAGATTAACACTTTTTTAGTAAAATATTGAGTTCTGTTGTCATTTATCATTGTTTTTTTGTTTTTTTCCATAACTTGGTTTCATATGACAAAATTTCACAAAATGGTCTACTCTAGATGGACTGGAAAGAGAGTTTTGCGTTGTGAACATTAGAGTGTTAGTATTTTAAAATGTCCATCAAACCTGGAAAATGTTAATATTTTGCCACGATTTCTTTCTTTTCAGAAATCCTCAGAGGACAGGATAGCAGAAATGGAGCGTTTACATTCAGAGGCTATTGCTAACAAAGAACAGGAACTAAGTGCCCAAATCAAACAAGCTGTGGTATGCCCTAGTTTTCATTTCTGTTGTAACTTATGATTAGTTAATGCAAATATTAGCTATTTGGATGTAGGTGTTTCCTAAGCTATTTGCACCATTACTCTTTATTTACCTCAGGAGCAGTGTCGTGAGGAATTGTTGCAGTCGGCACAGGAAAGAGAACAGCAGGCGTCTCTCGCTCTGGAGGAGGCCGAGCTGCAGAAAGCTGCAATTCAGTCTGAGGGGGAGAACAAAGCCAAGGAACTACAACTAGAGTTGGAGTCGGCCAGAACGGTGAGTTTATCTGCCTCCTTATCTGAGGATAGATCAGCAGGATATCTTTAAAGTTGTTGAATAGCCAAATGAACCCATAGATTTGAAGCCAGCATGAATGAGAATGTGTATGAAAGCAATGCCATATCTTAACACTGTACATTTTTAAAATTGTCTTTTTTTTTTTTCTTTTTACAGAGAATTCAAGAAATTGAGAGTTGTCTAGGTAGCTCGGAGAAGGATTCTGCCAAGTCGGATGAAGTCTCTGCGCAACTGGAAGAGCACAGAAAGAAACATGAGGCTGCAATAGCTGCTCTAGAAGAAGCACATAAGCAAGAGCTACAAAAGACAAAGACAGAGCAGATAACAGCCCTCAATCAGCAGCATGATGCTGCTTTGGAGGAGCTTGTGCAGAAACACAAAGCAGAAATTGAATCTATACTGAAAGACAAGGAAGAACAGTTCCATTCTCATGTGGAAGACATGAACAAAAAGATGCTTGATAAACTGAGTGACAAACAAACTGAGATTGAGACCCTGTCTTCTGAGCTTAGTGAGGTACTGAATAGTAAACAACAGTTAGAAGAAAGACAGTCCGCTCTGGAGACCACCAGTGAAACCACAAGACAAGAGTATGAGGAAAGACTCAAGGAAGAGCAAGTAAAATACCAGGCTGAGATTGAAGCTGCGAAACAGAATGAACAGTCATTTGCAGGGGTGGAGAAAATGCTGAAAGAAGAGATAAATCAGCTGAAGATTGTGTTGGAGGAGAAGGAAAAAGCACTAGAGGAACATGTGCTTAGAGAAAAGATTTTGCAAGAAGGAGGCGCGCAGTTGGAGGAGCTTCGACTCAGGGAACAGTCAAATAAAGAGGCCCTTGAGGAATCAAGATCTGAGATTAGCACACTTACAGAAGAACTCCAGCAAACCAAGAATCAAGTGAAAGATCTTGAGCAAACCCTTGAGGCAGTGCGTAATGATAGTCGGGAGAAAGAAGTGTGTCTTGAACAAAAGACAAGTGAACTTCAGGAACTTGTGCAGAAGATGGAGCAAGTCAAGAGAGAACTATTGGAAAAAGAAAATTTGCATGCTGCAACCTGCAATACAATGCAAGAGGAGCAAAACCGATCGAGAAAGCAGCTGGATGACCAGAAGAGTTCTCACGAGAAGAAACTTGAGAACATTAGGAAAGACATGGATTGCAAGCTGAAATCCCAGGAAAATAAGATGGAGAAATTAAGGCAGAAACACAAAGAAGCACAGGACAAGTTGAAGAAGCAGCTTCAGGATCAAGAGGAGAATGCCAAAGCAGAGTTATCCAAGAAAGCTCAAGAGATAGAACTGAAAGACCAGCAACTGAAAGAGAAGATCCTTGAGATGGCGCAAGCAAGCTCTGAGGGTGTCAGCACCACCGTGTCTGATTTGGAGGCCAATCATAAAGAGCATTTAGACAAGCTTCAGTTGACTCATAAACAGGAGCAGGAAGATCTTATTCGTCGCTGGCAGGAGAAACTCAACCAGAATGAGGAAGAGTTGCAAGAAAAACATGCTCAGTCTTTGCAAGAGAAAGCCCAAGAGTTGGAGGAGATCTCTCAGCTGCTTTCGGCCAGCAGGGAAGAAAAGGAACAGGTTATGAAAGACATCCAGTACCTCAGGGAGGAGCTTGCCATGAGGGAAACCACTGTGCAAAAACTACAGACAGAGCTCAGGGAGGCTGCAAGCAAGCTGGAAAGTTTATCTGAAGGGGAAGGTTTACTTAAAAGACAAGCCGAAACCATGGAGAAGAATCTGAACCAGGCCTTGAATGAAAGAAACCTTTTGCAGGATGAACTGAGCAAGGCTGAGGAAACTAGTAAGGAGAAATTGCAGAGCATATCTGAAGAGTTGGTAAACACCCAGAAAAAGTTGAATATGCTTGAAACGTCCAAGTGTAAAGAGGGTGAAGAACTCCAGAGGACACTTGAAGAAAAAACTGCTGAACTCCAAAATAAAGAAAAAGAGTTCCAGGCACAATTGTGTGCCATCACAAAGGAACTTGAGCAGTGTTGTCAGGAAGCCCAGGCTAAGTTAGATGGCTTCTCTGTTGACTTGTGTAAGAAAGTTGAGGAACGAGTTGGGGAGTTACAACGCCGGGTCATAGATCATCAGAATAAGGTGACATATCTAAGAAATATTATCACGACGAAGGACAACAGAATTAGCACTTTAGAGAAAGAACTTCAGCAGACTTTGGATGAGAACCATGATCTAAAGAGCTCTCTTGATGAAGTGTCTCTTAAGTTAAGTTCAACTTCAGAGACTCTTAAAGCCTTACAAACCGAAAGGGAGTCTCTGCAAACCGATGCAGATAATAGCTCGCAGGTACTTTCTGAAAAAGACCTTCAAATTCAGCAGCTCCGTGAGGAAAAAGAACGCATATCAAAAAATCTCAAAGCAAATGTTTTGCAACTCAGCAATCTAGATTCTGTCATAAATGATTTGAAGACTCAGTTAGCACGTAGCTTAACTGAGAAAAAACAAGCCATATCTCTGCTGAATCAGCAGCACAATGAGGACAAGGAAAGAGTAACATGCCAAACTGGGGAGACGGTGGGAAGGCTAGAAAAAGAGAAGACCTCGCTTCAAGAGCAGGTAGAATCTCTCAGGAATAAGTTCTCTGAGCTGAAAAAGAAGTTCAGTCAGAGTCACAGCACTGTTAAGTCTCTTCAAGATAAAGTTGCAGACATGGAGAAGCAGATTGTGGAGAAGGACGAACAACTTCAGATGCTCACTGCCAGCATTGACAATCACTCCATTACCAAGTCCGAGATGGATCAGGCTTTTAATGAGAAAGAACAGAGGGTTCATGCCTTGACCTCAGAGCTGGAAAGCTGCTCAAAAAAAGTTTGTGATCTGGAGGAGCAGCTAGAGTTGCGGACAAAAGAGCGAGAACAACTCGCAGCTGATTTGCAGCAGCACCTTGCCATTAGGGAGAACGAAAAGATGGAGTTAATGAAGCAGGTGCAGGAAGCTCAGGACCAAAGCGCTCAAAACGGTGCCCTAATCCAGAAAACTGAGGAAAGACTTCAGTCTTTGAGGAAAGATGTTGAAACAGCCAAGCAGGAACTGGAATCCCAGCGGAATGACTTTGAGAGGGAGAAGGCTGAGATCCTGAGGGCGAATGAAGAGGCTGTGAAGGCAGTCCAAGAAAAGGCATCCGCCGAAACGGCTGGTAAAGTAGCTGAGTTGAAGAAGAAGGCAGAGCAAAAGATTGGCATGATTCGTAAACAGTTGACATCACAAATTGAGGAAAAGGAGCAGGCTATCAAAGACTTGCAGATGCAGCTGGAAGGCATCAAGCAAACCCAGAATGAAAAAGAAGAACGTATAAAGTCTCTAGAGGAAATTGAGAGGACAATGGATGAGGCCACTGCTAAATTAAAGGAAGAGCATGCAAAACATCTACACGAATTGCAGCAGAAAGAAAACGAGGAAAGACAGGCCTCTCTGCAAAACTTAAAAGATCTGTATGAAGAGAAGCTTGCTGCTCTTCATAAAGACATTTCTGCAAAAGAGGAGCAATCTGCTACTGCTGCTATAGAAACGTCTTCAAGACTTGGAGAGCTTGAGACCAAACTCTCAGAATCTAATGAGCAGATTGCAAACTACCAAACCGAGGTAAGTCGCCTTAAAGCAGACCTGCTTGAACAGACAACTCGAGTGCAGGAGCTTCAGCAGACATGCTTGGATCTTCAAGAACAGATTAAGGAGAAACAGATTGATGAAGTTGAGAAGGAACATGTTTCTGTGCAAATGTCCAGCAGTAGATTAGGAATGGAGCCTGCAATGTTAGTGGCCAAGGAAAACATGGACACTATCAGGAACCAAGATGATTGGACAAGTCAAAAGGACTTGTTGGTGAAGGAATATGAGGAGAAACTCCAAGATTTGCAGCAGAGGTTACAAGAGAAAGAAAATGAGCTAAAAGCACAACAGAGTTCACCTCAAGGAAACGGGGAGCCTGCTAATGAGTGCCTAATCAACAATACAAGCACCTCAGAGAATGATCTTCAGAGAAAGCTGGTAGAGGCTGAGAACGAGAAGCAGAAGCTCCACAAAGATTACACCAGACTACAAAAAGACCTTCGGTCTCTAAGGAAAGAGCATGAGAAGGAGCTGGAATTCCTGAAAAAGGAAATGGCTGAGGAAACCGAGACGAAGCTGAAGTAAGATTTATGTGACAATTTTAGATGCAGTTTGTGTATAAGGATGCATATATTATGCTACAATAGTGTTATCGGGGTTCATATGGTTGATCATTTTTTCAGGCTTGAAATGGAAGATATGGAAATGAAACACAATTCTGGTCTTAAGCAGTTAATGAGGGAGTTTAATACTCAGATGGCCCTGAAAGAAAAGGAACTGGAAGGTTCAGTGAAGGAAACCATTGGTAAGAAGAACTTGTAACTTATTTCTAAGAGTATTTCTAACTATTTTCAGGCTCTACTTGGGGTATACCGGTAGAAATTTGTCATTCAGTAGAAGTTTTGAACGATCGTCTCTATCGTGGTTACACGCTTAAATGACATTGCTGTGCTACGTGGTCACGAAAGCATCAAAATGCCCGTCTTTGCAAGTATCCTGGTAAACACAGTAATTTAAGTCTTAAGTGAAAGCAAACAGCTGAAAAAGGAAACACGTGTTATAGCTGTCTAATATTCCTTCTGTCTGTCATTCATGTTAATCAAACAACAAAAAAGAGAAAATCTCTCACTGCTCTTTTTGTAACTTTAATAAGAAGAAATATTTAATTTACACAGTAAAGAATGTGCAGTGTTTTTATACATTTGTTTACTTTATACAATGTATGTTGCATTGCTTTTGTTCTAGTATAGTTTTTTGGTCCTATTGCTTGTAATTAGTTTCTTATTCTTATTTAATTGCTGACTGTTTACTTGTCATCAGTGAGCTTTTTTTTTTTCATATTTTTTTTTTTTTGTGATATTGACACTGATGACAAGAATTCTGAAATTTCTATGTTATCAAAAAAGTTATGATAAAGATCTTATTTAAAGCAAAAATAACTATATCATGATATATATCTTTACCGTGAAATAAAATACTCATATTGTGATATAAGATTTTGGTCGCCCCTAGGCTCTATAGTTCAAATGTACTGTTTATTGCTCATGCATGGTAGTTTTGTTTTCTGGACACTACTATGATGGCTATAATGTAGTAACATATGTAGTAACGATGCAGTGCAATTGTTTATGTTAGGTCATTTAAATATTTAAATGGATAGGCCATTAGAATATTTAAAGGAATAGCTCATCCAAAAGAGAAAAATTGGCAGCATTGGTCCACATTTATTGATTGATTGATTGATTGATTGATTGATTGATTTTTGCATTAAAGGAGTATTGTGAACGTTCTGCCTTGGCATTTTTTGTGTTCCATGGAAGAAAGCAATTCATATTGCTTTTGGAGCAATGTGAGGACGTAAAAGGTGGAATTTTCACATTGGAATGAAGTACCCCTTTGAGTAAAACAAAAATATTGTTAAAAAATACTGAATAAAATAAAGTACAGAAGTCTTGGAAAGCACTGTGCACATGAACGAGCTGTGTTTTCATAGTTGTTCACATTTGCTGATTTACTGGCCTCAGGACATATGAAATTTGAAATTCATGATTGGTTTACCATGTGCTTTCAATCCTGCCATGTAATGCATCCAGTCTGGAAATGAGTGGTTTACACTCAGAGATGGTAACATGGTGACCTTCATGTCTTCTTACTGTACTTTCCTGTTTATTATTTCCACACAGAGAAAGCTCAGGATGTTGAAGCTGAGCTTATAACTAGCCATCGAGAAGAAGTCAGTCAACTTCAGAAAACAATCGCTCAGAAGGAAGAAGACCTAAACAGAACGGTTCAGCGTTACGAACAGGTCCTTCAGGTACAGCAAAATAATGTGAAACTGTATCTTTTGTATGTAATTGTGAGTTAATGACCAGCAGATGTATTATATGTTCAACTTTATTGAAAGACACAGGAAGAATTTTGTGAGGAGTTTATTGCTTTTGCTAAATTCCCCCCACATAAAGTCAGTAAGTTCAGGTTTCAGCTAATAGTTTGTGTATCATCAGGAAACACTTACCTCAGTCAACTAGCACCTCAGACTCCCTAGAGCTGTAAGGAATGATGCAGACCTTATGCTGCTTACATCCATCCTGACAGAGAAGTATGCTAACTGTTTGTGATAGGATTATTTCCGTGTCTTATAGATCTAATTGTTTACCCATGCATTTTAAGATCTAAGTTTGGGATCTGAAAATGAATACAGTATGGCAGCACTGTAAAATGATTGGGACAGAAATGGCACATTTGCTCAGAGTTTGGTCTTCCTGTAGAGTCGTGAGGTGGAGATGGGCGACCGCGTGTGGGAGGTGCAGAAGGAGTTAGAGGAGCTACAGCAGAGGAGTCTCAGCGGCCCTCAGGTACAGTCACAGTTTACACACCATGTCCTGCTGGGAGCTGTTTATTTTTGTATTTTGTATGGATATGCATTAAAATTAGAGTTGTCATTTTTATTTAAATGTTAATTTTATGCAAATGTAATTCTTAAAAAATAATGCAATTAAACATGCAATCCAATTAAAAAATTGTTTTTTTTTTATTTATATATATTATATGTTGTGGTATTTTAGAGTATATCTGTTAATTAATCATATATAATTTGTTTAAAACTGACAGCCATAATTAAAATAAGTTATCTTAATTCTTTAAAAAATAATGCAATAAAAAATGCCCTCCGAATAAATATATATATATATAATTTAAAGTAAATTTATTTTAAATAATATAATAGATAAGCAGAGGAATATTTCAAGATAAAACTGAAAGCCAAAATTAAAGTAATAAATCTTAAGATGTTTTTTCTCTATCTTTGCCATTAGCTTGCAACGTTAGTGTTAGCTCAAGTTATATTTCATGTTTGTTGAGCTTCAATAATAAATCTAACATACAAAGTGTAGTTTCCCATCTAAACTTGATTTATAAAAAAATTATAGCTCTCCCACAAAAGTAAGTAAATGATAGCAAAATCTTCATATTGTCAGACACCTGTCCTGCTGCTCTTATTCTGAGCTGAAATCTTTATTTTTTTTAGCATGAATTACTTTGTAGTGTTCCTCATTTGTAAGATAAAAGTATCTGGTTAATTAATGAATATAAATGTAAATCACAGAATCAAAATGTTGAAATGTCAAATCAGGTGGATGTGTTACCAGTGATAAATTTAACCTGGACAAGTCTTACAAGGTACTGTCGTAGTCTTTAGTCACATAATAGACTTAATTTTCAGACTCTAAGTTGCAGTATAATAGTCTCAATCCAGAATAGGCCAAAGGAATGAATTTCCTGAAAAGGCTTGGAATGCGTCCCTGAGAAAGGGGCCTTAAACAGACAGTCTCTGTTCTCAATTAACCCCTCAGAGAGCATCCTGAGCTGTTAGATTTATGCCGTGGTGCCGCTCTCAGGCGAGCACTGCATGCTTGGAAAGAGGCAAAAAGTTGAGCCTTGTTCAGGATAAAGTGGTCCTCATGTGTGTTCGGTGCGGTTACCTCTGGAGCCCATGCTGCATTTTTGCAGTCTGATGTCACAAGTCTGTGGGCAGACGCAACTCAGGAAAAAATGTTTGTATGTTAAAATTTGCATAATAATGCAGATTCTGTTTTGTGTTTCAGGGTCTTGAAGAGTTAAAGGTAGGTTTTATTTCCTTCTATTTTTCTGATTAATTCCCATAGACAGTCTAACTGAGTAATGAATGCTCAATATTAAGATTTTTTTCAGTAAGAAATTCATACTTTTATTCAGGAATGATGCATTAAATTGATCAAAAGTAACTGTAAAGAGATTTATAATGTTACAGAAGATTTATATTTCAAATAAATGCTGTGCTATTATTCATCGAAGAATCCTGAAATCTATCACAGTTTCCATAAAAATATGAAGCAGCACAACTGTTTTCAACATTGATGATAATAAGAAATGTTTTTTGAGTGTCAAATCAGCATATTAGAATGATTTCTGAAAGATCGTGTAACATTGAAAACTGGAGTAATGATTCTGAAAATTCAGCTCTGCATCACAAAAATAAATTACGTTTTAAAATAGTAAATAATTATTTAAAATAAAAAAAAAAATAAAAAAAATAACAGTTTTACTGTTTCTACCGTATTTGCAGCCTTAATAAGCATAGGAGACTAACCCAAAGTTATGAACTGTTTTGTTCCTCAAGATGTTGCTTTTACATTCCACTTATTTATATTTTTGACCTCTGATCTTTTTCTCTTTGTCCAATCAGGTTCAGCTTGCAGAAAAGACGACCATCTTGAGTGAGGCCAGGCTAAAAGAGCAGGAATACCACGACAGGGTAAGTGAAGAGAAGTGCTAACAGAAAGACAGAGAGTTTAGCTTGTTGGGTGTCTGAACCACTAAACGGGTAGCTAGCTATAAACATTGTTGACAGTTTAACTTCAACTTGCTCAGCAGGATTCTCATGCTCTTCGATGACAGCAGTTGACCTGAACAAGAAAACTGACCGTAGAAGAAGCATGCTTGCACATAGTATGTTTTAGGCCTAAGAAGTGTTGGCAAATGACACAACTTGAGTGGCACAGAAGACAAAGTAGAAGGCAAAGAGAAAGAATGAGACCCATCACATTCCCAGAGCTCCTGCACTCCTCCAGAAATGAGATTAGATTCATTACACCGCACATCTGTTTACTCTTACTTCACCCTTACAAAGAGTTACTGCAGCGTTCATGCTGTTTCTCTCACCCCACACGAATGCAAGCTCACACGGGGAGGCACACACACTGGACATACCTTTATGTTTATAACCCGGCTTCACCCTGGGCCATGCGTTGTTGTTCATTTGAGGACTAGTGTAGGGGAAGTTAACTCTTGTCAGAAATGACTGGCCTTGTAAAAATTGCTTGTAAATGTCTCATAATGCTATATAATGCAATAATATCAACTAGCATGTTCAGGAAAAAGAAAATCCTCTCCAGTCGCTTTGGATAAAAGGATCTGCTAAATGCATTGATGTAAAATGTATTATGCGGATTTGCATTTCCTATTATTTCTAAAATTTTATACAAATATAGACACCAACTTGAGTTCTTTAAGATCAGTTTTGCACTATATATGTGTATTCTTTATTTTCAGATTCATGCACTAGAAGACAAACTAAGACGCTCCCATAAAAACGCAGTGGTGACTCACCTGGGAAGCTCATACAGAGGTAAATAACCGTAAACGTTTTCTATAAAGATGGCTTTGAATGCTATATCGTCTAGCTGTGGGCAAGCAGAACAATGTCTCTAAAGCCAGCTGTTATCCAGATGTCATTCACTGTCTTATTAATCTGTTTGTAATATGAATTTGAGGGTTTTAGTCGCCTAGTGACAGTAAAATGCTTGTCAAGTATCTCCTGTAACTCCCAGAGGTTAATGAATGATGTGGCACACTGACCCTTGGCAGATAAACCTCACCTTCATCCTCACTAGCTCCGAGCGATCAGTCACCGCAGGAGAGCCGTGCTTTAACACCCCGCTATCAATCACACACATATGCAGAGCTTAAACATATGGGCAGCTAGAGGAGAAAATCTGCCCCTCCGCAGCCCTTCCCTGCTGCAGTAATAAAGAGCTCATCTCTGAATCTAATGGTTTTCACAGACCGTGTTTCTCCCCAGTTCCCACGAATGACCCCAGATTGAGACGTCCGTCTCAGAGATCTGCTGTGTCTTTTGTGCTTACATTGTTTGGACAAGAACAGTGTCAACATCAGCATCAAAACAACACCTTTTGTGTTACTCTGAGGAATGAATGTCATTTGGGTTTTTGGTGTGAAAATGCAGACTAGGTGCGCTAGTCATTTAAAGACAATATAAAATTAAATTCATGTTTTTAATGCAATGCTGAATTTGTCAGTCTTCTTGTTGGGAGTGTGTCTATGATGCCGTACAATGCTATCTAGTTAGGTGGTTCACTAGGTTTTGGAGCAGAGCCGTCCTCTCTCTGCTCATAAACCACATTAAATATCCTTCTGAATGTATTCCCAGATGACTTTGTCTTTTGAAGTTATCTCCATCTTTGACATGCAGCTAAACAATCCGTCTGTTTTCCGCTCCCTCAAACATCATACACAAACAATCCCGTCCGTTTATCCTCTCTGTTCTTCAGCTTATCTGTGTGGCCTCTACATTAAAGGGACAGTAGTTTATGAAGTCTTTTTGACCTTCTGACTGCCTCCCATGAATTACTCATTAGTCATTCACAAGAGACAAGCTGCCTCAGAAATGCCCCGAAAACGACCTGTTTTTGTATATATGTTTGATAGAGTACTGAAATGATTTATGGTATACTTTTTATGTTTTCTCTGCATTGATTTCTGTATTATTTATGGAGTTTGTTCATTATCCATTCAACAGTTTAAGGATGTGCTAATTGCGGTCGTAAACCAGTCCCTCTGTATCATTCAAACAGCATTGTTCTGGAGATGAGACCGATCGGTGTGGCTCGTGTTACGTCTCTGTTGGCCCAGCTGGGCTGATCTGGGGTCAGTCGGACAGGTCGGGTTATTTATTAGCCCCTCATTTCTCCATGCTTCCTGATCAAAGGCCTGTTTGGGTTTCAGCGGCACCTTGAGTTCCAGCTCTCTCCGTCAAGCCACCCCAGTGTCTTCAGCACTGGTTAAATGGGCTTTCCAGAGAGACAAACGGCTCCTTCTGCTAATTGCCAGTCATTCACAGGTTTAATGAGGCAAGACGGCTGACTGATCGGTTGTACCTCCCGTGCTGTTTGTGCACGCTAGATACTGTAATGCAAAAGTCAGATTCACTTAAACTAATTGCTTAATCCTTACATCACTTCCATGAGAAATCACTGAAGATTTACTGCACATCTGGGGTGCTTGTGATGCTTATGATGTTTACCACATGTGCGTATTTTTTTTAAGCAAGAGCATGTACACTATTGTTCAAAAGTTTGGGGTCGTTAAGATTGTTTAAATGTTTTTGACATCTCGCATTTATTTGATGATAAATACAGTAAAACTAAAATATTATTACAGTTTTACAAATTTATTTGAAAATGTAATTTATTCCAGTGATCAAAGCTGAATTTTCAGCGTCATTACTCCAGTCTTCAGTGCCACATGATCCTTCAGAAATCATTCTAATATGCTGATTTGCTGCTCAAGAAACATTCTTATAATTATCAATGTTAAAATCAGTTCATATTTTTTGGGAAATCCACAATACATTTTTTAGGATTCTTTGCTTAATAGAAAGTTCAAAAGAACAGCATTTATTTGAAATAGAAATTATCGTAACATTTTAAATGTCTTTATTGTCATTTTTTGATCAGTTCAATGCATCTTTGCTGAATAAAAGTATTAATTTCTTTAAAAAAGACCCCAAACTTTTTATGCATTTAAATATTTTTGTCATTCATTATGTGCATCTAGTACATCACTTTTTGTGAGGTACAAAATTGTGTTCTTCTCCCTAATTAATACATAAACAGTTGTGTTTTCTAAAATGTGATGAGTTAGGCGTAGTGGTTGAGTTGGGCTGGTTAATGTCGTGGTGTTCTCTTTACGTCATGTTTTCCATGGTATCAACAGCGCAGAAACCTGCCCGCCCATCGCCGGCTTTGTGACATGCTTTTTTTTAAATAACTCAAGTTAGTTTTTGTTCATTCACGGTCTCAACGTCTCCTGTTCCGTTTCTGCTCTCACTTCTTTATCCATTAAAAGCAGGGTGGAAAACGGAAAGGCCCCCACCTCGACTGAGCCAAAGCTTCTTGTATTTAGCCACAATGCTGTCATTATAGTGTTCCAGTGCTGCTGCGAGCCGGCGCTCTTAACTACAGCCGCTGGAAGTGAGGCGCGTCTAGCGCTCTGATTTACCGGCTGATTACTGCCACGCAAAGGTCGCAGGGTGTGTGTTTAATGAATGTATTGAGTGTATGAATGCGTGCTTATCTTATTGCTGTCAAAGCAAGGGAAAATTGACCTCAATCACCGGCACACATTCTGAAAGATTAACTCTTACTATCGCTCACACCTCAGGTATTAAACTCAGACTCATATTTTCTTCTGCACTCTTTAATAGAGCTTTGAAAAAGGGGGTTTTCACAACAGTGCCACAGAAGAACCATTTTTGTTTCATAGAACCACTTTTTTTCCTTGTGTGAAGAACATTTTAATAATCACAAAAACCTTTTTCCACTATAAGAAGCTTTTTGTTAAATGGATCTTTATGGAATCATTGATGCCAGTGTGCACCAGCGTCATGGTAAACATATTCAATCTAAATGTCTAGTTGCATTTGTAGCATTTTCATATCTGATCATTTGATTTTCTATTATTTACATCCTCTCCGACTCTCTTGGTTCAACTCTTAGAAGATGGTTGTTGCTGTTGAGTGTTTGGAGGATTTATAAGTTCGTCATCCGGCTGCTCTGGTTTTAATTATGTTCAGCAGAACTGGAGTGAATGAGGGAACAGCCAAGTTTTTGTACAGGCTGTGCTTTAAAAACAGCAACTGTTTCCTCTAAAACAGAGCTTAATGTCCCTAGTGCTCTTAGATACTCTGAAAATGATTATGATGGATCTGCTGTTTGTTTGTTTCTACAGATTTGTCACACAACAGCGCGGACCCCTTCAGCGAGCCGACCGAATTCGAGTACCTCAGGAAGGTCCTGTTTGAGTACATGATGGGAAGAGAGACAAAGGTACATTTTAGGGGTTATTATTACACTTTACGATGATGTCATTTAGGGAGGGACTGTTTTTGGGTCATTAATGTTATGCAGTGTTTGAACAGAATTGTTTAAATTACCCTTCTTTTTATTGAGAGAAAAAAAAGGTATAATAAAAAAAATCTAGAAATATAGTCTGGTCAGGCTTAGGCACTTAGAAAATTTAATTTATTAAAAATTATTAAATGGCAAGGATGATTGACATCACAAATATTAATCTAAAGTTAGGGATCGAGTATGCTTACATGAGGATCAGTGTTGTTATTGTTAGCTAAAACTTTTGAAAATCATGTTTATTTAAATAAAGCTGAAATAAATATTAGATGAAAAACTTTAATGAAAATTAGAAATGCTGCCTTGGTTAAATAAATAAAAGGTAAGTGCTAAAATTATTATTTTTATTGTTATTATATGTATATAATATATTATATTATATGTTTCCATGTTGTAAAACTTTCATATTATCTTTCCCACAATGCACAGTTTTCCACCACATAATAATGCCATTTGTTAGAGGAAGGATGCAGTAAATAAGTGTGACGGGGAGTCCGGATGGAAGCCTGTAAAATGATTCATTCCCATGAAAACTCCCACCAGCGTTATTTTGTGTCCGTTTAGCAGGACCCTAATGAGCGAATCTTGTCCGTTTAGCCAGGACTAATTAACGGCTCGGTTGTCGCCAGCGGGATTCCCCCTCGCTGCTAATAAACACAGTCGGGTCCTTATGACGTCTCAACAGGCCTCCCTGTCAGAGAGGATGTCCGGCGGGCGACCCGGTGGCTCGTTCTCATCACATGACCCAGCAGCGCCTGCCATTTAAGAGAGTTGCTCGGGTGAACGGCTACGCTGGTTCTGATTAGCGCTGCATACGGGTGCTGGCAGATCTGTCTAGGGCTGATTACCCAGCAGGCTGCAGATAATGAGCGTTTTGTCTTTGCGAGATGTAATTGCTCACAGAACAGTGCGGAGCAGCAGATCTACTAAAGATGGGCGGCAACGTGGTTAACTAAACTAAGACTATTCAAAATTGTTGAGAATTAAACAAAAAAGAAAGTTTAGAAATGAGAAAAACTGAAATATTCCAACTGAAATAAAATAAGTTTATGTACTAAAATGACTAAAACTCTTAATGGAAATAAAAATGAATGCTAATTAGATTTTGTGTTTGTGTGTGTGTATAATAATAAAAAAAAAAAGACAAAACAAAATTAATTAAACTCACATTAAACTTAAAACTTCAATATAAAAATAAATAAAATAATACAAATATATAAAATATTAAAATAATTAAAAATATTAAATAGTATAATAGTATATAAAATACTAAAATGTGTGTACGCACACAGTATTATTTATATACATATTCATATGTACATATTTATATGCTCTCTCTCTATAAAAACAACTAATAAAAATGATAAAAGCTCATACAATTAAACGCCTAATTAAAATATAAAAACAAAAATAAAATCGAATTAATAAAATAAAAACATTAATTTATTATAATTATTAACTTATTTTATTAATAAAAATGTATACAAATTTAAAAGTATTGGTTTGTTTTCTGTAAAATACTTTCAATTTACATTCTTACACAAAATAAAACAAACTGTAATAGTGTCAGAACATCTATGTGTGCACATGCTTCACTCCTTCATGTTGTTTTCCTGTTAAACTGTTAACAACACCAACCTATGATATGGGACTTGTTTAGTTAAATAAAGACCTGATGGGTGAAAATGGGGATCATTTTAAAGGGACAGTTCATCTAAAACTAAAAATTCTGTCATCATTTACAGTCTCTGGTCCCCATTGACTTCCATAGTACAGTTTGGTTGCACACATTCTTCAAAATATCTTCCTACAAATTAAGGGTGAATAAATGATGAGAGAATTTTCATTTTTGCGTGAACTATTCCTTTAAGTTGTCATTTCTTGCTCTTAAATAACATACTGTAACATTCAATGCAGAATTTCAGCTTCATCTCATTTTTTTTTTTCTTCTGTTGCATCTTGTGTCTTCAGACAATGGCCAAAGTCATAACATCCATGCTGAAGTTTCCTCCGGACCAGGCGCAGAAGGTTCTGGAGCGTGAAGATTCCCGTGTGATGGTGAGCGTGTCTTTAGTGAGGCAGAAGCAGCCTTCAAAGACTCTCCAGTCCGTAGCTCTCCATATGTTACACACTGACTCAAACAGGCGTTCCAGATGTAAGCACTGATGCTCAGCCTGCTGTTCGTGTGCAGAGAGGGAGCCGATCAGATGCTAAATCAAGCACATATGTGTTTCTTATCGAATATTTTATGGTTATTTATCAGGTTTCTGCAGTGTGCTCACTGTTCCAATGCTCCATTAAATTGATATTATGTCAGGAAACTGAATTCCTGATATTTATTTAAATTTCTCCAGTTGTTTATTTGCTTCTTGTGAAATTGCTTGCTCAAGAAATCGCAGTGCTGTAACTATTTTGATAGCCAATAGCCTTTAGTTTACGCTACCTTTTAGATTTTTTAAAAATGGAAGGAAGGAAGGAATGAAGCATTTATATAGCGCTTTTATTGTGTATTGCTATAAAAATGTTTTTGAAAGAAGTCTCTTCTGCTCACCAAACCTGCATTTGATCAAAAGTATAGTAAAAACAAAAATATTCTGAAATATCACAATTTAAAATAACTGTTTTCTATTTGAATTTAAAAAAAAATAATTATTTATTCCTGTGATGCAGCATCATTACTCCAGTCTTCAGTGTCACATGATCCTTCAGAAATCATTCTAATATGCTGATTTGCTGCTCAACAAACTTTTCTGATTATTATCAGTGTTGAAAACATTACTGCTTCATATTATTGTGGAAACTTGGTACATTATATTTTCAGGATTCTTCAATGAATAGAAAGTTCAAAAGCTCAAAATTGATTCAAAATGGAAATATTTTGTAACATACTTTACTGCCGTGTTTGACCAACATCCTTGCTGGATGCTCTACATCACAGCCTTGAAACATGATTTTCTACTTGCTATTTGAATTATTTTTATTTTTTAAATATATATCTTAATCTTCTTAACAGCAATATAGCAACACCCTGGCAACCTCCTACAACACCCCAAGCATCGGAACATTTTCTTAAAGAAATGTCTATGTAGCTAACGAGTATTTGTTCAGATGACGTCGTGTGAAATGCAGCTGCTGGTGATTTTAATGCATGTGCCTGCAGTAACTGAGCTTCTGTTCCCCATCTGTGTGTTTTACAGCCTTGGCTCCGGTAAGGTGGAACCAGAACCGTGCCTGAACCTGCCTGAGCGAACGACAGATTCTCCTGCTGCTGCTGCTGCTGCTGCTGAGAGATGCTACTGACATGAAAGAGCCTGCTCTACTTATCTGTGTGTGTGTGTCTGAGCGAATTGTGTGTGTGTGTATGTGTACGGTTACTGGTACAAGGGAACTTGGTTAGATTAAGAAATTGAAAGAAAATTTAAAGAATATTCTTAAATTTGTAGCTTGCCAGAAATTATTTATTACAAGGATTTTTCTTGCTTTTTCTTTTTCTTTATTTTAGGGTAGACGGTTCTTTTTTTAAAGCTGCATTTGTATGATTTGAAGACTTGTGCAATAAGTTTGGTTGTAAGTTTCAGTTTGGTTGATTCTCTCTCTTTTTCCTGAATTATTTCATTTGTATTCCTATTTTTCTCTGTTTTTAAGGTAAGATGAAATTACCCTTTAACTATCTGCACAGCACATGTACGATATAAAGACACAGGCTCATAGTATGCTGATTGCTTACTATGTATGTTTGTTTGTTTGTTTGTTTGTTTTTGTAACTTAATACTGTATTTTCGGGGAAACTGACTAATTAGAACCACACTTCGTATTGTACATAATCATTGTTGGGGAAAAAAGGCTATAAATCTCTGTCATAGGGAACTTTGAGGCGGTTAATACATTTTAAGACAACTAATAAAGTTTTATTTACACTACATTGAAATCCTCTTCTCTCTGCATGCAGAAGCTCTTGTAACACTGCTGTATGTTGCAGTTGTCAGGTAAGACTGGTTAAGCATCAATCTAATTCTCACTATATTAATATAGACACTGTTGGCCAAATAATGTACAAGTGTGTAAAGATTTTGTGCAAGGGATAGTGTGGTACTGAATGATTACCACAGTCATCTACCATGATTTTTATGGACAAAAAACAAAAGCATTAAACATTCAGTATTTTTTTTTTTTACTAGTTACAGTAATATTACTTTTTGCAGTAACTAGTAGTGTAACTAAATACTAATAAGATTTCAGTAATAATATTACAGTCACCATCCATAAAACAGCTTGTTACTTTTGATACCTCAACCCCTACTGATTTGAAATCAACCATCCATAAGTTATGGCATTACAACTTCAATGGGGCGTGAAGGAAAAGTAATGTAACTAGTAGTGTATCTAATTACTGCTGCCAGAAATTAATAAGTCAAGTAATAATATTATTACTTTAGGAAGGAGCAAACTTTTTTATTCTTTATTATTACTTTTTTTTTTTGAGCAACGAGCCCAACACCTGAGAATGAGCAAGTTTGCATGGAAAAATAAAAATAACATATATATATATATATTAGTGCTGTCAAACGATTAATTGTGATTAATCACATCCAAAATAAAAGTTTGTTTACATAATATATGTATGTGTACTGTGTATATTTATTTATTTATGTTTACATGTAAATACACATACATACAGTGTATATATTGAAAATATTTACATGTATATACATTTATACATGTATATTCTTATATTTTATATTATATATAAATATATTTAATATATAAACAACATATTTTTCTTAAATATATACATGCAAGTGTTTGTATTTACATGTACACAATAAATATACACAGTATTCACATTATGTAAACAAAAACTTTTATTTTGGATGTGATTAATCATTTGACAACACCTATAAATATACATATAATATTTATTAATTAATATTAATGTATGTATATATGTGTGTGTGTGTGTGTGTGCGTACGTGTACTGGTTTGGGTGGTTTATGGGGACAAAAATTTGTATAATGACATGGGTATGAGAGAGGTATTACAATGTGAAGGTGGTTTATTAGGGCACTGAATAGGCTTAAAAAACATACTAAGTTTTTTTTGAAAATCTAAAAATAAAGTTTTTGTAAGGGTACAGTAGGTGTAGGGTGATAGAAAATACAGTTTGTACAGTATAAAAATCATTACGCCTATAGATTCCCCGCAAACCAACAAGACCAACGTGTTATTTACATGTAAATATATTTATATGGATGAATACACACATAAATATTTAGATTAATACACAACAGAATATGTATCTCCCAAAAAAAAAAAAAAAAAAATTCAGCATTTAATTTTTTTCAGATATGCTCTTAAGAATTAGCAAAATTAAAATGTATGTTATATTATCACCAATCATAAAAAACATCTCCTTTTTAAATAGACAAGGATGTATACCATAGTACGCAAAACTTAATCGCTTGTGAGCATAATGTGCTCCAGTGATTAGCTGCAGTACTGAGCGCTGTCGGTAGGTGACGCCAGTGGACGCGGCGCTCGCTCCGCTGCTGTAATGTGAAATGTGATGCTCGCGCGCAACAACACACGCGTCAGCGCGAGCGCGGCGCTTTAATGCCAAAAGAAACTCCAGAGACTCAGCAGAAGAGAAGAGAAGAGCCATGCAATGAGAGCGCTATCCTGACCCAAACCTCCGAGTCACAAGCTCAAACTCTGTGTTTGCATGCGTTTCATTCCCAACTTTAAGAAAAGGACGTGGTGTAGTTATATAAATGTAGTTTTTCCATTAATTTTGGGACTCTATAGACAGATTTAATAGCTTTTATAAAGTTCTCATCAGATTGACTTCAGCACTGAGGATGCGCAACAGAATGACGGAACTTTCTTCGCGGAAAAGACGCGCTTTGGATGTTTTTGTGTATTTGTGTTTGGTTTCTTTGGCTTATTCCTTCAACATTGATTTACAACATCCCGCGGTCTTCCGAGGACCAGATGCGACGTTTTTTGGATATTCAGTCCTGGAGCACGTCCATGACAACACACGCTGGTGAGTACATAATCAGAGACAGAATTAACATTTATATGCGTGTTTTAATGGTGAAAATTAGTATTCGAACTGTACGATTATTTTAAAGGCGGTCTGCGTCTTCAAAGGAACCTCTCTCTGTGGAGGTTTGTCTCGCGCAACCCAAATTGTCTTTTGGCACCCCTGGTACAGTAAGCCAAGGGTCAACTGTCTTAAGACTTTATAAAAGCTAAAACTAAAGTTTTATGATATATAAACCGATAATAAACAATCAGTACTTCGCCTAAGTTTTGCCGCTACGGAAAGCGCTCGAGCGGTCTTCGGTTGCCAAGGTTACCTCCTCAGGTAAACGTCACTTTTCTCGAGCATCAGGTGAAAATAATCGCGCTAACTTGTAATTGAACTTTTGTGGTGATTGAAATCTTCTTAATGATAAATATGAATAATTAAAACAGTGTCTAAATGTAAACTATATTTAAAAAAACAAAAAAACTAGCCATTAGTTGAAAAATCGATAAATGTCATCACGTTGATGCCGCTAACACGGTACGTCAAATGTAAAGTATCTTAAACGCATTTTAAATAGTTTTGTATTAAATAAATCTGTAATGAAATTATAAATAACCACAGTAAGTTAACGTTACTCACTTTGTTAGCCGTATGTTAGCTTTCTAGCGGTGTTCCGTCGCTATGGCTACCTCAGGCGAACGCTAACATCGGTTTAGCTTTAGGAGAAACATGAATTATTTACGTTTTCTGTGTGAATTTTCTTGTTTATTTTGATTTATCTTTGTGTTAGATGTCGCAGTGGCTCTGAAAAATCATTTAGACTAAATCTAATTAAAATGTGTATTATTGCGTTTAGATGATAAACTATTTTTTGAAACTATTTTAAAATCTATTAGAAGTCCGTTTCAAACCAGGTTGATTTAAAAGTCACTAAGCAAAAATGAATGAGAATATGCAGTTAATTCTGGGGAAAAGATCCTTCTGCATACGTACAATGACGTTTGGTTTGATGTTTTGTTGTCTAATTAATTCAGCGTATTATGTATGCAACTCTTTAGCTCAGGCTAAGGAACGTACAGTGTTTTCGCTTACTTTTATAACTCAACTCTTGCCATTACATTTCTCAGACATGCAACTTTTTAAAAATCTCTTATGACTGTACAGATGTTAAAACTTTATTCCAAGGGCTGTCCTGAAGTTTAAAGGGAAACACTGGCCAGCGCCCAAATCATTGCCTTTTGCTTCAGTGGAAATGATGTAGTTCTTGCATCACCGAATTGTAGAGCCAAACCATGACCGTATGCAAGGCAGAACCACCTCCAGGCCTAATTCACTTATTAGGCAGCCCTATTATTCATCTATGACACTTACAGACAAAACACAGACCTACAAAGAATAGTTTTGTTTTCCATTTTATAGTGATAAAAAACTGTATCAATTGGCTTTTGTCCCAGGCAACCCAGGTTGCACGTGTAGTGTTTTGATGTACAGTGACAGTGTGTTTCTCCTGATGTCTGTAGGATTGTGGTCGGGGCTCCCAGAGCAAACTCATCATTCAGCAGTTCAGTTCAGTCACCCGGAGCCGTATACAAGTGCCGGATCCGCAACAACCCCGAGCAACGCTGCACTGAGATGGACCTCGGGAGAGGTGTGTGTGCATCTCACATGATCTCACAAATATCCGGAGTAAACATATAGTAGATCTTACTTTACCTGCATACATATAGTATATTCACATAAAGCCATATATACTATATAGCAAATCTCAGCTGTGTGATTGTTTATATCATCACAGAATGTGACTATATTATTGTCCGGCTCTATCCGCAAATATACAGTATGCTTACATAAATAGCAAATCTTTTTTTTTTTTTTTTTTCGCAAAAGTAACTATATTATCGTCCGGCTCTTTATATAAGTTTGGTATGTCCAACTTTCTCTTGATACAGTATACTTGTTTAAAGCAACTAAATAGCAAATCTCAGCTGTGTGATTGTTTATATAATCAAAAAATGTGTATATATATATATATATATATATATATAATTATTGATATAATTTATATCCATCTTTATACAGAGAGCTGTGCAATAATATGTGACCCTGGACCACAAAAGTGTCAAAGTCTTAAGTGTAAATTTTTCGAAATTGAGATGTATACATCATCTGAAGGCCGAATGAATAAGCTTTCCATTGATGTATGGTTTGTTAGGATCGGACAATATTTGGCCAAGATACAACTATTTGAAAATCTGGAATCTGAGGGTGCAAAAAAAATCAAAATATTGAGAAAATCACCTTTAAAGTTGTCCAAATGAAGTTCTTAGCAATGCATATTACTAATCAAAAATGAGGTTTTTATACATTTACAGTAAGAAATGTACAAAATATCTTCATGGAACATGATCTTTACTTAATATCCTAAGGATTTTTGGCATAAAAGAAAAATGGATAATTTTGACCCATACAATGTATTTTTGGCTATTGCTACAAATATACCCCAGCGACTTGAGACTGATTTTGTGGTCCAGGGTCACATATAGCTCTCTGTATAAAATTGGATATATATTATGTCAAACTTTATTTGCCTACATAAAGTCCACTGACATAAGGTGAAATATAATATATAGTAAATCTCAACTGCTTGATTTTTTTAAAATTTAATCACAAAATGTAACTGTATTATCGCCCAGTTCTTTATATAATTGGATATATATATCCAACTTTACCCTGCATGCATACAGTATACTTACATATGGTAATATATATCATATAGAAAATCTTAATGACTTTATTGCTTGCATCCTCACAAAATGTTATCACCCAGCTCTTTATATATAGTCGGATACATATCCAAATTTAATTTACCCACATACAAGATTCAAGATTCAATAGTTTATTGTCCTATGTAGAGGAAACAGTCTGTTACACCATACAATGACATTCTTACTCTGTGAATCCTCTCAGCAGCCTATGGCATAAAGTTAAGGGCATAAAAATAAAAGACACAATATGTAGATTACAAATTTGCAATTACAAAGATTACTAAAATTGCAAGATTACTAATAGTGCGAAAAATGCAAGAAACAAAACTATTGCATGTATAATGTGCAAAGTGCGCAATGTAAACAAAGAAGCCTGCATGTGCAAAGTCCTGTTGTTGCAATTGAAAAAGTATGTGTGTGTGCAATGAAAAAGGGTATATATGTGCACAAAGTATGCCGAGGTAGTCTCTGATGTTATTTGCATTATGTGTGTGTGTGATTGAGTGTAGACAGGATGGGGTAGTTGACACCTCTTAGAATCAGAGTGTAATCTACAGTATGTCTGTAGTGATTGGGGGAGAGGCAGTAGATTGGTGTCGTTCACAAGCCTGATGGCTTGTGGGTAAAAACTGTTTTTCAGCCTTGATGTTCTGGCTTTAACACTCCTTTAGCATCTGCATACAGTATACTTACATATGATGATAAATGTCATATATTGTAGCAAATCTTAATGACTTTGCTGCTTGCATCGTCGCAACATGTCAATTTTATTATTGCCCAGCTCTAATCTGCTAAATTCGACTATAAGTCATGAAGATATTGTATATGTTAACCTTCATGAATTTCTGTAAATCTGCTTTCAAACAGTTATGTGGATTGTGCTATACAAATACATTTGACTTCTTAAATTCATCAATTTTCTAGAATCTTGAAGAATCCAGAAGAATGCATCCAAACAACATGTTCTAAAACGTATCTAAAGATCTTTGTAATTTGTAAAAAGGGAAGTGAAAATGTGTTTATATATTATCATTATATCCTGTGTGGGTGTCAGATGTGCTTGTGTTTGACAGCACCAGTTAAAATGAAAAACAGCTAGAATATGCCATCTGCACAGTCAAATCATCTGGTAAAAGAGCAGAACTGTTTTACACGGGTAGTTTAACCCAAACCACTGTACCACTGAAATCACTCATGAAGTTAAACATGGAATTTGGACCAGTCAATATTTGAAACCCTGCCTGGACGAATGTTTTAGCAGCCTTGTTTTGGTCACTTTTAATAACTTTTCTCCCAGTTATAATCAAAAACTGAGCTGTTATCTTATCCTGTTGTATTCACATTACCCCTGTCATTCTAACACTCATTTTCAGCGCAGATAACGGGTCGATTTACACTTTTCCTTTTGTAAATATGCATCATACTATGAGCTTGGTTATGTGATGGACAACTGACAATATCATTGTTTTTTCTTTTTAACATTATTAATATTACTGTGTGAAATCAATTTAAATGTCTGTAGTCTGGCTCCTGAAGTATTTTGATAGAAATGATGAATGGTTTGGCTAATATTTTCCGAGAGGCTGTGCCAAGGATCCGATGTGTAGAGATCTCTTGAAGCTCTTTTCTTGTGGAGAGATGAGAGCGGTTTATGTGGCTTTAATGCGCACACTCTTACTTGTGCTGTGTCTTACTGACAGAACACACAAGAGCAAATGAGGCATGTCCTGGGGTCCCAGCTTTGAGTTTACATGAATCATATAGAATAAGACCCCTCAGGGCCCCCCTTGAGAAATATTGCTACTGATATTAGGGAACTAGTGTTCGTTTCTCTCATGTGTTGTTAAAGGAATAGTTCAACCAAAAAACGAATATTTACTGAAAATTTACATTTAGTCATTTTGCAGACGCTTTTATCCAAAGCGACTTACAATTTGGGGAACACATGAAGCGATTCATCTTGAAGAGGCAATCCGACAAAGGAAGTGCTTGTAACACCAAGTTTAGTCACCTTAAAGGATAAGTCCACTTCCAGAATAAAAATTCCACATAATTTACTCACCCCCATGTCATTTAAGATGTTCATGTCTTTCTTTCTTCAGCTGCAAAGAAATTAAGTTTTTTGAGGAAAACATTCCAAGATTTTTTCCATATAGAGTGGACTTCAATGGTGGTCAACAATTTCAAAGTCAAAAATGCAGCTTCAAAGGGCTCTACACGATCTCAGCCAAGGATTATTGGCCTTATCTAGAGAAACGATCGGTCATTTTCTAAAAAAATAAAATAATATTTATACACTTTTAACAACAAATGCTTGGCTTGCTGTAGCTCTTCTTCACACATTACGTAATCCTGTTGGAAAGGTCACGCGAGGTTAGTTCTTAATCTTTGTACTTAGTTTAAAAACTTCATCTCATTTTCTCCTCCAACTTTAAAATCATCCAACATTGTTGTTTTACTTTTTTTGTAAAGGGCATTTGACTTTTTACATGTTCGCTTTGTAAACACTGCGTCGGTACTTCCGCCTATGTCACGCGCAACCTTTCCAATATCACCTAATTAAAGAGTTAATGCAGAGTTAATGCCAGCCGAGCATTTGTGGTTAAAAAGTGTATAAATATATATGTGACCCTGGACCACAAAACCAGTCTTAAGTCGCTGGGGTATATTTGTAGCAATAGCCAAAAATACATTGTATGGGTCAAAATTATCCATTTTTCTTTTATGCCAAAAATCATTAGGATATTAAGTAAAGATCATGTTCCATGAAGATATTTTGTACATTTCTTACCATAAATATATAAAAAATTCATTTTTGAATTTGTAATATGCATTGCTAAGAACTTAATTTGGACAACTTTAAAGGTTATTTTCTCAGTGTTTTGATTTTTTTGCACCCTCAGATTCCAGATTGTCAAATAGTTGTATCTCGGCCAAATATTGTCCGATCCTAACAAACCATACATCAATGGAAAGCTTATTTATTCAGAATTCAGATGATGTATACATCTCAATTTCGAAAAATTGACACTTAAGACTGGTTTTGTGGTCCAGGGTCACATATATATTTTTAACAAAATGAATAGTTTCTCTAGATAAGGCCCTTAATCCTCTGCTGAGATCGTGTAGAGCCCTTTGAAGCTGCATTGAAGCTGCATTTTTGACCTTGAAATCGTTGGCCACCATTGAAGTCCACTATATGGAAAAAAATCCTGGAATGTTTTCCTCAAAAAACTTAATTTCTTTGCGACTGAAGGAAGGAAGAAAGAAAGACATGAACATCTTGGAAGACATGGGGGTGAGTAAATTATCAGGAAATTTTTATTCTGGAAGTGGACTTATCCTTTAAGGCCGTCTGTGGATTACTTGTGGATTATTGTGATGTTTTTATCAGTTGTTTGGACTCTCATTCTGACGGCACCCATTCACTGCAGAGGATTCATTGGTGAGCAACTGATGTAATGCTACATTTCTCCAAATCTGTTCTGATAAAGAACAAAACAGTTGGACAGTTTCCATTTTGGGTGAACTTCCTTTAACTTATGTGACTATTTCTTCTGTGGAACAAGAACATTCTGTCAAACATCATATATTATGTTCCACGGTAGAAGAAAAGTCCTACTGCTTTGGAAATTACATAAGGGTGAGTAAATTATGGTAGAATTTTGTCAGTTTTTAGTGAACTATTTGTTTAAACCTTCCGTCTGTTGTCAATTTACGAAGAATGTTTTGTGACTCTTGTGGACGGGGGTCAGATGATATCGCAGTACCATGACTAGACATTTACTCATCTGCTTGTAGACATGAAACTATTTACCAGTTACGAAATGGTCTTGATCTTGATAATTGCAAGCATATTTTGAGCAATTCTTTAGCTGTGTACTGCAGATCTTTTCTTCTCTTTTTACAGCCTTTGAAGTTATTTACTGGTAAAGTGAAATGCATTGTCCTCAGTTGTTATGGGAGGTAATTCTCCACTTTCTAGTATGTTTCTTAGCTTCATCAAATACAGTAATTATGCAATTTCCTTCTAAGCAACACAGAGCCCATTCAAAGCCATATTCAGAATGAGCAATTACAATCTTTATTTAGAGTAATAGAGTCAGTTGATTGTCTGTGGGATGAGGGTTTATTGCACTGAAGGATGTGTTTTATAGTGTACTATAAGAATAGATTTGTTCCAAAACCTAGTGAGCCGACTACCTAAACTCCATTCATCATTGGTGCAATTTCATGCCAACATTTTGGCCAATTTCTAAGGCAGCATTGCATGTGTTCCTTAAAGTCTCCGTGAAATCAAGATTAAAGTTTTTTTGGGTGTTATTATCAATATGTTAGTCTTAAGGTTATCTATAAGGCAGTGTGCTCCAAAACAGTGACAAAATTCATATTTAGAAGATATACGCATTCAAAGCTTGCAGTTTGTCACTTCCGCCAAAACAGATTAACGATTTTTTTGATGTCACCTCGTACTTCAGCTTCTCATCAAATCTTCTGACCAATCAAATGCTCTCTAGAATCCGAAGCGCCCGCCCCCTACACTATAAATAGACACTGAAGCTGCGGCTGAGATCGGTCACTGTTTCACAGTGTTAGTATTTTTTATATTGTAAAAATATATACATATATATATAAAAAAAAATACATATTGCACGTAGTGCACAATGTAGGCGATAGGGAATGATTCAGACAGTGTAAATATGCTTTCGATTGGGGCAAATGAGGTCTGGTTTCGCATTGTGTCATGCGAACTGCGGCAGCGCGCACAGTCTGATCCGGACTTTGGCTCTTGTCCAGAGACGTGATCGCACGGAGCGGATCATATGCGCGAGTCGGCATATGTTAAACACTTTTAAAACTACACAGCCTCAGCATGATTATGATCACTATTTTGTTTTACTTAGAGTTTCATATTGAATCTAGGGGGTAATTTATTAGAATGTGGCTGTCAAATGCGGCTTTACCGATCTCAAGCGCTCTGGCCCGAGCAGATATAAACAAATGCTATTGGATATTTTAAAAAGGGGGCGGGGCTGTTCGATATGTCCCTCCCTGTCTTCCTATTTCAGTTGAAATTACGTCACCACAAAGGCCCTGTCCCAAATGGAACACTTCATGTGCACTTGCGGTTTTACGGACTTATAATGGCCACCGCGTGCGCGTGTCTGTTAAGTCCACAAGACCGTAGGGTGTCCCATTCCTCATTTTAGTGTTCAGAAGGGTGCTCAGGAGCGCCCCCTTTGCGGCCGTTATGCACCCTCGATCCGCACTTCTGCCGAGCCCGCACTGGGGCGAGCTCTGCGGCAGACTTCTACCCGACAGTCAATGCGGCATTGCGTTATGAAAGTGCGGACTCAAGAGAAAGACCGTGAGGGTTTAGGATACCATTTGAGACAGGGCCATATAATATATAATAGAATAACGAATAATAATTAAACAATAATTTTAATAATTATAATAATTAATAATAATTAAAATGAACCCAGAACAAACCCAAAAATATGAAAAAATGATTTATGTGGAACATACAATTGGTAAATATCAAAACCCATTAGACTACCCCATTATAGAAAATGAAATGATTGATAAAATCCAGGCCCTAAAAAACAAAAAGAGCAAGTGGACCAGATGGCATCCTCAACGAAATGTTCAAGAACACAGAGCACAAATTAAGATTGGCCCTACTAAAACTGTTCAACTTCGTTCTGAGTGTTGGTCATTTCCCTGAAACCTGGAACCGAGGACTCATAACGCCCATATTCAAGAGTGGAGACAAATCAGACCCAAACAATTACAGAGGCATCTGTGTATGCAGTAATCTGGGGAAGCTGTTCTGCAATATCATCAACACAAGACTTGTACACTTCCTTACAGAGCACAATGTCCTCAGCAAAAGTCAAATTGGATTTTTACCAAATTATAGAACAACAGACCACATCTTCACCCAACACACCCTGATCGACAAATATATTAACCAAAACAAAACCAAAATATTCGCTTGCTTTGTAGATTTCCAAAAGGCCTTTGATTCAATTTGGGATGAAGGTCTGCTGTCAAAACTTCTAGAATCAGGTATTGGGGGTAAAACATACAATATTATAAAAACAATGTATTCAACATAAAGTTCTTGCTGTTTACAGATGATCTGGTTCTGCTGTCTCCAACAGAAGAGGGTCTACAGCAGAACCTAGACATCCTGCACAAGTTCTGTCAGACCTGGGCTCTGACTATTAATCCTAACAAAACTAAAGTACTAACATTCCAGAAAAGACCCATACTTCAGGGAAAGAGACACAGTTTCACCCTATGGTACGACCAAAATTGAATATGCCACAAACTACACATACCTCGGGCTGAAAATAAGTGCAACTGGTAAGCTAAATTTGGTTGTGAATGAACTGAAAGAGAAAGCAAGAAGGGCCTTTTGTGCCATCAAAAAATCTATCCAAATTGAAGTACCAATTAGAATCTGGCTCAAAATATTCCAATCAGTCATAGAACCTATTGCATTATATGGCAGTGAAGTGTGGGGTCCTCTCCTAAATCACGAATTTGAAAAATGGGACAAAAATCTGATCGAAACCCTGCATGCTGAGTTCTGTAAGAGCATCCTCAGAGTACAGAGGAACACACCGAACAACGCATGCAGGGCAGAATTAGGCCAATACCCTCTACTAATGCACATTGAGAAACGAGCCATCGACGTTACCAACTCTTACCATTTTAAAGCCCTTAAAAACCATGAAGTGAACCCTAAAAATCCCCTGATTCAGATGGTCCTGAAGCTGCAAAACAGACTAACATGACTAACAACATCCAGCATCAGGACACTGAAATATTAATTCACAAAATTCGGCCCAACCAAATTATATAAGCACAAAAAGAAAATTATCTAACCTATTGGAAAGAAACAACAGAAAAACAAAGTAAACTTGAATGTTATTTGGCCCTAAATAGAGATTACACAACTGCAGAATATCTGAGTACAGTGAAAGACTGTAAACTAAGAAGACAAATGACGAGGTAGAGACTGAGCAACCATACTCTGACTATAGAGACGGGCAGATATCGACAGCACTGGCTGCCCAAAGAGAGCCGCATCTGCCCATACTGTACCCACAGAGCAACACTTCCTCACCAGCTGCCCTAACTATGAAGAAATTAGAAAGAAATTTTATCCCATGCCCTGACTTCAAAATGTTAAACAAGAAAACACAACTTCAATATGTATTAGGTGAAAAACAAGATTGTATCTTACTAGCAGCAAGATGCACTGACACCTGTCACAAAAAGAGGTAGGAGTCAACAAATCAGTGAAGCGTCCACAAACACAAACCACACTAAATTTTAAATTGTTCATAGAATTTGTAGAATTGATTTGTTCTATTTTGTTTTATTATATATACGTGCATGTATTTATTTGTATTTTTTTTCTTTGAATACATATTTGTTCTATATTTAATGTAAACACTATGCTTTGGCAATACATTGTAACAATTGTCATGCCAATAAAGCACATATTGAATTGAATTTAATTGAATAATGCTGCATGTTTCAAGGCACTTCTGGGGACCTTTAAGGAAAAGGCAAAGCAATTGCAATTATTTCAGTGGAAGAACTGGGATAAAAGATGAAAGAAAGGTTTATTATAAATATACTTACATTCAGCCCAGGCTTATTGGGAAAAAAACGTGCCTGTTGCAACATTTCTGCAAAATGATATTATGTTGTTTTGTGACATCTTGTGACATGTTCTAAGTGAATTTTCCAGTGAGTGGCTCTAAAAGCACATTCAGTTTTATCCAATGAATGTGAATCTGGCAATGTTTTATTACATTGGTTGTTGTACATATTGCAGCAGTTTCGAAATTAAATGTCTGTTGAGGGGCGTTAAAAGGATAATGCATTTGAAAATAATGTACTGTACCACCTACACTAAACCTTTGAGCTCTTTTGTGGTGTTTTGATTCATGTTTTATACATGACTCGAACCAGAGCGCTTTGCATCTCAAGTGTGCCAGGTGAGCTAATGAACGAGTTTACTACATCATAAAGACATGCATATGGAGATGTTTATGAGATGCAAATGTCAAAATGTATTAGTTTACAAATCATGTACTATGGCAAAAGTGTTTTAACATTAGTATTGTGCAAGGAACTGCCCAAAAATAAGTCTTTGTTTATTGATATTCTTCTCCCATAATCAAAATGTGTGTGAAAAGGAAGAGAAGTAGTGGGAGGTTTGGTACCACTAGTGTTCATTTCAGCTGGAAAGTGCAGTGAATTGTATGTATAGGTACATTTTTGGAGCAAAAATGTAGGAAGAGGCACATTTTTACAATGAGCCTGGGTTGATTACATTTCAAACAATAGTGCAAATTGTACAGAAATTGGGTGAAATCTAATTAAAACTGTTTGTGTGTTAGTGTTGCATTGCTAGCTATGCAACATGCTATTTCCATCCATTGGACTGAACTGTTATCAGTTGATCTGTTTGGTTAACTTTAAACAGTGTTAAATAGATCCTCACCTGATACATTTTTTACCACATTTTCTGTAACAACCATTTATCTTAGTTGACCTTCATGATCAAAGTAGCATGCGCATTTGTTTTCTTTCAGTTATCTGTTAACTGACCAGCACACTCCGGCCTCACGCTCGCTCACTACACGCTTCCAGATCTCATCCTTCTTCCCATCCCCTCGCTGAGCGGTTTACAACCAGAAGAACGCGGCACTCAGGACCCACACAGATGCGAAAACAAACACGACTGTTACGAAGATGGCCAGGGGGGAACCGGGGTCGCTGATTTGATGAGATGTTTATAGTCTGAGGAACATTCCTCGCGCCTTCTTATTTGAAGTGGTGGCCAAGATTTTTAAGAAGGGAATTCTTCTTGTGGTTTTCCTGCAGTCTTGACCTCGTGAAATATATCTGTGTTCAATGAGTAGTGTTTTTTGGATGGTGCTATGCTGCTAATTGCTGAAAATAATGTTTCGTCCGTATCCCAAGCAAACTTCATCTTGGTTTTTGACAGTTTGTGTTTCCCTCCTGACTTGAGATCTGGCGCTCACCGTTGTGTGCTTTGGATGCTTCGCAGCTTTGGGGGCAAAAGCATTAACTTCAAACAGCCCCGAACAAGACGTGATTAGAACCATTTGTCCCACCTTTGACAAGCTGCTGTTTAGGAGGTAAAAGTTTGTTTCCTGATAGACTTTGTGCAATAGCTGCTAAAAAAAGGCTGGCTTATGCATTTCCATCCTAGTTCATGCTAGTTTCTTCTGGTTAGTGCTCGTCTTGCTGTTGGACAGGGATAACCAAAGCGTCCTACGTGACAGTGCTGCTCAAAAGTTTGGGTTCAGTAAGATTCTTAGAAGTTTTAATCAGCAAGGATGCACTAAATTGATCGAAAGTGACTGTATAGACATAATGTAACAAAATATTTATATTTGACTGTTTATCTAAATTTTCTATCCATCAAAGAATCTTAAAAAAAAACCCAGCATAACAGTTTCCACAAAAATGAAGCCTCACAACATTGATAATAATAAGTAATTCTTCTTGAGCAGCAAATCAGCAGGATCACGTGACACTGAAGACTGGAGTAAAGATGCTGAAAAATCAGCTTTGTTTCACAGAATTAAATTACATTTTTAAATATATTCAAATAGAAAAACATTATTTTAAGAATATTTCAAAATTTTGCTGTTTTTAATGAAGCGTTAGCGTTAGTTCTGGCAGGTCACGTGAGTCAAGCTTGCATCAGCTGATTATCAGCTGATCGTATCTACCTATAGGAATACAACACCTATCGCAGCATTCCTATATAAGCTCTCTTCCGTATCAATCAGCAGCTTTTTTCTGCTTGCTCAGGAGCAAATCACCCTCCTCCATCCCCAACTCCTCCTTTCGCACAGTCAGGACTTGTCTTTCTGATATTCCTTGCAGAATCAGACTTAAATACACTTAAATATCATTAAGTACATTAATGATATCTGCTTTGTTCTGTTCTGTTTACCCTAGGGGAGTTATTATTGTTGCTCTCCCTGCTCATTCATGACAGGCTGCATGGATGGGCAGGGAGTTTTTGCACAGAACAGAACCATACCACCAAACCAAAACTTTATGCTAAGTATCTATCTTTTGACGATAGTGGTCCTGACAGAACTGTGTTTATTGATCAAATAAAAAAGCCAGTCAAAAGAGACTTGAAAAGACATTAAAAAAAATCTTACTGACAACCAGTTTATTGAATGGCAGTGTACTTATATAAGTATTGATAAAAATAATTAAATCTAATAAACAACAAGCTGTTTTACCCAGTATTTGTGTGCTCTGTATGTTTTAGTTTTTTGCTTATTAGTGTGTTTTGTTCTTAACATCAGATTAAGTCTAGAGCACTGTTTGACACTTGTACAGCATTCCAAATCACTTTTGAGGTTCCAAGACAGTAAGGATGTTGTCTTTGTAGGCAGTAGACTGCAAGACAACTTACTAGTTTTTGGGCTGGTGTGAAGTCTTCTGGTTATGCATTAATTCATTCAGTCAAATCTGGGTGGGAGTAGAATAGGAATCCTAGTTCATTTGGGCATTATGCAGACTTAAATCTCCATACCGATGCTGTCAGTCTGCTGAGAAGGAGGAGAAAAGAACCAGAGCCAAAGAAAACAGCCGCTGTCTCGGGAGCCATCACTCTTTTTCCTGTGGACAATCACAGTTTGCCCCTCAGAGGGCCGCTGTAGCTCAACGCTCATAGATAAACATTAAAGCCGACCCTTATGCTTAGATAAACTCCCTGCAGGAATAACACGCCTTGCTCATAAATCCTCCATTTTTGTACAGTTAAATACCCAAAATAGACAGTAGAATACCTCCAAAATAGATCATGTCTGATTCAAGAAGCTGATATCTCATGGTTTATATTTTCCGAGGTCACCAGTGTTAGCCATTTTTAATCCAAAACTTTTGAGGTAAATGAAAGGTAAATTTCCTGAAAGGATCGTAAGCATAAGCATATTGTAGAAATTGTCAATTCAGTCTGCTTTGTCTTACGATGCTTTTGGGAAAAGCAGCCCTTGTGCATGTAACTATTGTCTTTTGTTTGTTTGCAGCTTTGAACAAATCTTTATTAGATGCAGTGCTATATAAATAAATGTGACATGGCTTGACTATACCATGGTACTGAATGATCACCAGATAAATGTACCATGCTATTTATGACAATGATACGTTTTGGTATATCATTGTACTTTTTTGTATAGAGAAATATGCACAAAAAATAATCTAGATGTGTTTTGCATGGCTTTAATGATCATTTTAGGAAACCAAAGTTCATTAACCAGTATTTAAGAGGTTGCTCACATCTTTTTACTTCTACATTGTGGGATTGGAACTTGATTTGGCCAATAGAAATAAAAATAAAAATAGATGATCTAGACTTTGATTCTCCAGTTGCCCATCAGTATTGTAAACACTGAAGTTCGTATTTGCATTTGATACACATGAGTTTTACATTGCAAATATTTTGTGTGTTTATCTTACCAACACAAAGCAGTATTGTCTGTATTCAAGCATATTAAACGGTCTCAAACATTGAATGTCTGACTTTTGTTTCAGGCTGTCTGGTCTTGGAGTGGTTTTATTGTGTTTCTCGTTACAGACAGGGATGTTTATCTCTCTGTTGGCTACAGTAACGTTCTCATTCTGTACTCTAGGAAATAAGCAGAGGGAGTCCTGTGGGAAGACGTGTCAAGGCGACAGGAATGATGAGTGGATGGGGGTCAGTCTGGCTCGACAGGACAAACCCAACGGCAAAATTCTGGTATGTTTCATTTTGAAGCAGAAAACAAGTAATCTTTTCCAACTGTGACTTTAAATTCTGATTGGATGAATTGTTATTATAGAGTGATACAGGGATGACATAATTTTGTAGGCCAACCCGGAAGTCATCATCGCCATGGTTCCTTTGACAAAAAACCAATAGGATTTTTCCATTGGATTCTGGTTTGGAATGGTTGGATTGGATTGGTTTTGCAGAAAATTAACTTTGTGGCCAGCAAAAGTTTATGCACTGTAAAGTTTCAGGAGTGACAACCGCATTTAAATATGGGATTGCATCCTCTAAATGACAGTTTTGTGTATACAGAACAGAACTCACTCTCAAAACTACCATGACTGACACCATTGTAACCATAACAATGTTTTGCCATGTTTTGGTATTTGCTATTTCTGAAGTAAAATTACAGCAACCAAAGACCCGTTATGTTTGGTGATTTTAACTAAACACTGTTGACAGAGCCGTAGTTTTGTTTATGTTTGGAAGGCTGCTTTGCAGTGCGCGCTCTTGCCATGTCCACATATTATAAGCAATGCTTAATAAACATCTTTGGGTTTGTTGTTGGGTGAAGCGATCCAGTTTATGGAGTTAATAAAGTAGGCAGGTGCAGGTCGTGATATTTTGGTATGTGGCTTATTTCCAAGGTATTGCATTTGGATTTATGTTGATTATTGGCTTGTTCTTAATTGCTGTTTTTTTCTTTGCAAGATCTGGCAACACTAATGAGTCAAGACGTACCTTGTTCCCTGTGATTTCTTGCACCGTGCATGGCATAGAATTTTGAGGTCTAAATACAATCTCCAGAAGTAAAAACCTGAAGTTAGGCTATAAACAAAGTTGCATAATTGACCTATCGGTAAGCCCCTCCCCTCGAACGCAGACTAGCCAATGGCAGTCGACTATCAGCTGCACAGGGAGCGGAACTCGGACGTCTTTAGGTATCAGCGCCATAGAGAAACATTAGAAGATCCGAAGCTCGCATCGGTTTTATGGGGTTTATGCTACAAAAATGGAAAAACGATGTGCCTGGGGTACTTGTAACACTGATTCCAGGTATCCTGAGAGGATGGCCAATATAATTTATTTTATTACATTTCCTGAATCCAAACAAAACAGAGCAAAATGTCCCTAAGTATTCACCCCAATACAAATGAAGACAAAAACGTTCATTTTCTGGTTGTCATACACTCATTAAGTTACAATTTTCATCTGTTCAAGCAGAACATTAATGTTATCTTGTGCTTTAGCAAGGTATCTCTGGCTAAAACTAGCTAACGTTAAAGTTAGTGAGGCCATGCTAACGTACAAACCTAAATAGCGGACTGTTCTCGTGTCTTGTACAGTGTAGGTCAAAAACACACAAACGAAGGTCTACATTTCAGTGCCTCTCCATATTAAACTGGTTAAATGTGCATTAATTTAATCGTTCCCGGCGATACATGAACAGTGTTGATCCTGCATGTTGTCATCCGCGATCGTGATGACCGACCGTAATATGAGACTTCTCCCGCTTACATTGTGATCGGTAAACCCTCGCTTCGAGTTACCCACCGTATTTATTTTTAAATATGTTATAAATCCCTCCATGGAATATTTAATTCCCATTTGGTGGCCTTCTGTGTCCAAAATTGTGCAAAAACATCGTGGGACAAGGTTTTCACACTGTAGCTGTCATTGAAAGACAGTGAGCAACTCCGTTTGTTTGTCCGAGGGAGCAACAGTAACTAAGGGGGGCGGGGCTTACCGATAGGTCAATTAAGCTTCTGACAAATCTTTCAATCCTTTTTTTAAAAATATACAAGTTGGGATGCTTACAAGGCTGTAAAAGGGACTAGTGAGTAGATGAGTTTCAGTGTGAAGATGTTTAACATCACTGACAACCTCTGTTGTCCCGTTTAGACATTTGTTCACCTTTTTGTAAAATCTTAAAATCTAAAAAGTAAAATCTTTAAAACAAATCACAAGTATATCATATTAAGTGCTTGTGTTAAATACAGACCTTATTTCAGGCGTTTAAACAAAAACCCATTCAAAAAAGCCGTTGACTCTGGGATCATGGAACCAGAAGTGCAAAAATATGAACTTTCTGGGTTTCTGGGTTTTAGGGCTTATTTTTGCAGCACTTAATATTGCACAGAACATTTACTTTGAGGAAGCAGATTAGAAAGGAAACATGTTCAAAGTTTACATAAAACATAAAGATGAAAGACTCGGCGTTAAATAGGTAATTAGGGTCAATGTAGTCTGGATTTTTATGTGTTGATTCAACATTTGAGTAATTTTGTCAATCAGAGTAGGAAATTGATGCTTTTCTCCAATGAGAATACAATAGACTTTTTTTTTTGTAATAATAGCTTCAAGCATGCTTTATTTCATCTGTTGTTCCACAATAACGGCTGAATTTTCAACCATCTCAGCAGTTGTTTAACACAAACCACATCGACTTGTAAAACATGGGCAGAAATGATGAAACCATCATTGTTACAGAATCTTTCACGACAACCGCATTGTTAAACTCCAGCTGTTCTGTACATCAAGAAAAAGCGTTTGAAGTGAGGGTCATTTTCTCATGATGACAAACTGGAGCTCCAGAATAGACACTTTAACTGGACAAACAAGTCAAACAGGACATCAGTCTTCTGGGTTTCTTGGATGCTTCGGGCTTGAATTGTGTCGTGGTGGTCCGACTCGAGGTCGAACTCCTCGTTACTTCTTAGCTGCCGTGGGGGTTGAAGCCTTGAGCTTCTCTAGGTTTTGATGGGCGTCTTACAGGAAGGCAAGATCAGGGTGGTCTGATCAGAGGCAAGGACACTTACAGCGCTGATATGTTCAAATCAAAGAGGTTGAGGGAGAGATGACATGTTATAGTGGAAGCTGTAATGATGGTAATTTGGTTGGTAGATTAGTATTTAGAAGTCAGAACCGGATTAAACATATGGGCATTCAGGCACGTGTGAAGGAGATGCCAACACAATCAGTAGGAGTTTGGCAGGAGATGTGGCACACCAATGTGTCAATGTGGCGTAGCTCAGGCAATCAGACTTTAGAGATAGAACTATTTGTTTTTTATAGTGTATTTCACCACAGAGGTGACATTGGGCTTTTCGATATGTTGATTGCACCATAAGCTTTATATGTATGCTACATTTGAGGTCAGTAAACTGATCAAAAGAGACAGTAAAGACATTTATAATGTTACAAACAAACAGTTTTCTATTTTAAATCATTTCTGTTCTTTTGACCTTTATTTGTCCAAGATTCTTAAAAAAAAATACTTTTTCACCAAATCGTTAAAATACTGCAGCTGTTTTCAACATTGATGAGAAATGTTTCTTAAGCAGCAAATCAGCATATTAAAATGATTTCTGAAGGAGAGTTATTTTAAATTGCAGTAATATTTCACAACAATACTGTTTTTACTGCATTTTTACTGACCCCAAACTTTAAAACTGATTTATGTCTATGGAAGCCTTTTTCTTCTACTTGATAAAAAAGTAAGACTTTTTAACCCACAATTCAGACTTTGTTTCAGAATTGCGAGAAATAGCACAAAATTGTGTGGAAAAAGTTGGATAAGTCAGAATTTCTCATGAAATTAGGGATATTAACTGCAAGAAAATTGCAAGAAAATAAGTCAGAATTCTGGGATTCCATCTTGCTAACTTATTGTTTTCGTTCTGACCGTTTTTTCTTGCTATTCTGAGTTCCAACCCTGAGTTCATATCTCACAATTTTGGAAACAAAATCCAATCCAATTTTTAGATGTAAATTCAGATTTATGACTTCTTTTTTTTGCCAGAATTGCTAGAAACAAAGCCCAAATTGTGTGTTATAAACTCAGAATTGCAAGAAAAAGGTCCAAATTGTGTGATACAAATTCAGATTAATTACTTATTTTTAAAAACGGCAAGAAACAAAGTCCGAATTGTGAGATATAAACTAAAAATTGTGAAGAAAAAAAGTCAGAATTGTAATATGAAAAGTCCCAATTACCTTTTATGGTTTTTATTCCACGGCGAAAGCGAGCTTCCATAGATTTGCAATGAAAGCTGTGTGTATACAAAATATATTTCATGTATAACCTGAAAGCACTTCAACATGTTCTTCTTTGATGTATGTGTTTATAGTGTGAGTGCATCCCACTGCAACAAATAGCTGTATTTGAAGTTTAACGTTTATATATATATAAGGCATGTAAGGGAGCTGTTGTGCAAATGTGGCGGCCTTTGCTCAGCCAATCAGCTCTCAGCATGAGCAGGAACATGATTAGCCCGTGATCCGTGGTGACTCAGAGCCTCTCAAACTCGTTCCTGATTTAGTTGAGCATTACGTGTTTCATTACGTCTGTCCTGTGTGTTTCCCAACACTGGCTGCCAGGGAATAAGTTGGAGTTTGTTCCTTTGGTTGTCATTAGGCTGAGGTTGTTTTATTGACGTTCATCTGAGATGGTTATCGAATGAGTTTAGATGATGCTGCCAGCACAGTTGAGCGGATTGCTCTAGGCTCTTGACACAGTCAAACAGACTAGCAGTGTTTCTCAACACAACAAACTACTGCCAGATAGTCATCTGACATTATGTGTGAGCGTTTGTATGAATCCGTGTGGATGTAATATCTTTAAATCAGTTGTTTATCTCGATGGACTGCGTAAGCGCTGTTGGAAGTGGAGAAACAGGAAGCTGCACTGTTTTGGAGGGAATTTGGTTTCTCCACAGTCCTGAGCTCCTCGATGAGGGATTTGATAAAATAGGGAAAGGAAAGTTTGTGGCATATGATTATGGGACTGTATTAATGAGCAAAACAGAAAGGTTTTGGTTTGTTGCTTGATCATTTCCATATTTTTTCCTTGGGTATAATGACTTGATTGAAGTTGAATTCGGTCTTGTGTGCCTCTGTTTCATTGGTGTTTGCTGAGACAAGTACCACTGTTTCTATTTCTCATACAAACACATAAACCAATGTATTATACTTTGATGTGTAAACAGTTTCTGCTACGGGGATGAATATTAATGCATATCTAACCGAGAGTAGCGATGTGATTGCAATATTTACATATCCAATTGCAATTGGGTTTTATTCTTGCGTCTACAGTCTCTAATGCACAGAAAACAAGATGTGTGTCATGAGAGGAGAAAAACAGCGCTGATGTGGCATTTCATTCACTTAGAAGTAAAACACATGCCTTTAGAGCTCATGCGTTATTTATTTATTGGGCTTGGTATCTTATGATTGTGACATGATTTTCTGAAGTTTTTCCCTTAAAAGATCTTAAAATTATTATTATTATTTTAATTTTTTTTTGCTTTCCTTTGCTTTCCTTTGTTCTGTGAAATATTGATTTTCATTTTTTTTATTTAATCAGTATTTTATATTTAAATTTTTTAAAATTGCATTATTATTATTATTATTAGGCTTGTTCTTGTTCACTTGTGATTATGACTTATTATTTTCTGAAGTTTTTTTTAAGATCCTAAAAATGTTTTTTTTTTTTTTTTTTAATTTTGTCTTAGTCGGGAGGTAACAAAATCCATTTCTATGTGCATTATGAATGAATATGTATATGTATATATATATATATTATTGTTTTATTTAATGACTTATAATTTAATCAGTATTTTGTACAATTGTGATTTTTTTTTTTTTTTGTACTTTATATGTACATTGGGATGTTTTGATTAATACCAGATGTTTGCATCCCTAGCATTTTTTCTCATTCGAAAAATAAATCAAGATCAGCATAAAAAGTGTTATGTTAAAATCTTGAGGAAAAGTATGTAAAAATCAGGAGAACATTAAGATAAAAGTATTAATGCATAGACTCTTTGGGTTTCTGTAATGAACTAATAAGCTTAACTGAAACTTTAACACTATTCTGCCTTGCAAGAACTTCCTTCAGTGATTTCCGTCAGGAAATGCAGCTCTACATTTGTTATTATCCTCTGTCTATGACCTTTCTGCTTTATCTCTCTCTCAGTGTCTTTCTGTTCTCTGGCTGCCTTCACAGCCTTGAGCGCTTCTGTTGTTCCAGAGATCAGAGCTGTTTGAATGAAGATGCTCAGCTTTCTAAAACCACCAACCCTCTCTCAGTGGACATATTAGATCCACAGCCGTTTCCAGACTTGGCTCTGTGCTCTGGTTTTGCCTCAGAAATTAATTTGGCACTGGGATAAAGAGAAGAAGCTTTGTCTGTGTATCATGTTTGTTTCTTGGTGCAATTACCATGCAAGCTGATGAAGATGATGCAATTTCAGACCTGATGTGTGTGCTATATATACCTTTGTCATGCTAAACACCATATTTAAACTGAGGCTGCAAGGAATGTAGAATCTGTTTAATGGGTTGTAATTGTACTGTCTCATACCTTTAACCTCATACCTGGCATTCCTGTCAAATTAAAGGTGCAATAGGTGATTGTCTTCAGAATTTATTTACATCCCGATAGCAATCATTAAGTTAAGTGGTATAAATGTATTTATCTGTATTTTTTAGTGCTGTCAATCGATTAAAAAAAATTAACTAATTAATCGCACACTTTTTCTGAAATTAATCGCAGTTAATCCCACCTAACATTAAAGTTTTTAAATATACCTGTATATTTCAATAATTTCACATTCAGTCTTAAAAATTAATGTACAAACAACATATTTTTAATATTTGTTTAATTAATATTAATATATAGATTTAACCTAATATTTAACCATTGATTATAGCCATTAAACATTACATTATAATTAAGAGCTATCAATTTTAAGATTTATTAGACTTTAAAAATAACTTCTAATTTAAGTGAACTTAAAACAATCTTCACATAAACCCATTATAATGTTATAATTAGCTAGGCTACCTGTGCCCCTCAGCAGAAATATACAGAAATTTAATAAATTTATCAAACACTAAATTCTAAACTAAATACAGATCAATACTTACAGCTATATAAAAGTTATTGATTTCCTCTTTTTTTCTTTTTTTCTTGATGAACAGACATCACAGCAGCTGGTTATTAGGTTGTTTTGGCTGCTATTTCTTTAAGAGATGTCGCTGCTGAACATGCCGTGGATCTGACATGCATCGTATTTTCTCTCAACTCTCTTTACCTTTTCTGACCCATTTCAGGTCGGACCCATTTTAGTCTCTTCTAATGAGCTGGTGTGTTAGATGAGGGAGACAGTGCTGGGCTGCTCCAGGACAGTTTTGAAAACCATTTCAGAGACATGTTCTTAATGTAACTCATATATAACATATTACATACACGCACAGTTTTAAGGCAGCTTTAATCGCCTTTTTGATAACTTCATGCCTTAACTGACCACGACATTGCATGCACGTAGTTTATTTTGAGCTTTGAAATGAATTGATACAGGCTACAGCGCGCACCAGTTACCGTGCTCTTTGACTCGCGCTTGCCGTTGAAGTGAAGCTGGAGCGCGTCTGAAACGTCTCAGGATTGATGTGATCGTAAAGACGTCTCCGGTCTTCTGATCTGTGTGCGTATGTTTTGAGGGGGTGTGGCTTTGGACGGTGATTGCAGGGAGGGTGGGACGTTCACTTTCAGTGCTATCAGGCTAAAGTTAGCAAAAGATCTCCTACTGCACCTTTAAGTATCCCAGCATCTACCCTGACTGACTTCTATAGTCCTCGTCTCTCACTCTTCATCTTTTTCTTGTATTATCTGCAGGCCTGCGCTCACCGCTGGAAGAATGTATACTATGAATCGGAGTATATTCTCCCTCATGGATACTGCTCCGTCATCCCAGCCACTCTGCAGGGCAAGTCACAGCCTCTCATACCATGTTATGAAGGTATGACATGCTCTTTACGACTTTAACTCATCTCAATTATCTTTCAGGATTATTTATGTGCTATTATAGTATTTAATAATATAATATTTTATAAGTGTGTGTGTGTATATATATATATATATATATATATATATATATATATATATATACACACACATACACAGATTATATTTATATACAACAAGACTATTTTATAAACAAGACTTAATGTCGTAATTTTGCTTCTCAAGTGAATGTATCTTGATTTAAGAATGCTTAGAGATTTGGAAAACAAGACAAAAATACTTAGTAAGAAGGTAATTTTTTGCATTGTTTGAAATACAAATAAAAGTGAAATAAATAATAATTAAAGCTAAATATACAGTGAGGAAAATAAGTATTTGAACACCCTGCTATTTTGCAAGTTCTCCCACTTAGAAATCATGGAGGGGTCTGAAATTGTCATCGTAGGTGCATGTCCACTGTGAGAGACATAATCTAAAAAAAAAATCCAGAAATTACAATGTATGATTTTTTAACTATTTATTTGTACGATACAGCTGCAAATAAGTATTTGAACACCTGAGAAAATCAATGTTAATATTTGGTACAGTAGCCTTTGTTTGCAATTACAGAGGTCAAACGTTTCCTGTAGTTTTTCACCAGGTTTGCACACACTGCAGGAGGGATTTTGGCCCTCCTCCACACAGATCTTCTCTAGATCAGTCAGGTTTCTGGCCTGTCGCTGAGAAACACGGAGTTTGAGCTCCCTCAAAGATTCTCTATTGGGTTTAGGTCTGGAGACTGGCTAGGCCACGCCAGAACCTTGATATGCTTCTTACAGAGCCACTCCTTGGTTATCCTGGCTGTGTGCTTCGGGTCATTGTCATGTTGGAAGACCCAGCCTCGACCCATCTTCAATGCTCTAACTGAGGGAAGGAGGTTGTTCCCCAAAATCTCGCAATACATGGCCCCGGTCATCCTCTCCTTAATACAGTGCAGTCGCCTGTCCCATGTGCAGAAAAACACCCCAAAGCATGATGCTACCACCCCATGCTTCACAGTAGGGATGGTACTCATCATTCTTCTTCCTCCAAACACGTTTAGTGGAATTATGACCAAAAGTTCTATTTTGGTCTCATCTGACCACATGACTTTTCCCATGACTCCTCTGGATCATCCAAATGGTCATTGGCAAACTTAAGTCGGGCCTGGACATGTGCTGGTTTAAGCAGGGGAACCTTCCGTGCCATGCATGATTTCAAACCATGACGCCTTAGTGTATTACCAACAGTAACCTTGGAAACGGTGGTCCCAGCTCTTTTCAGGTCATTGACCAGCTCCTCCCGTGTAGTTCTGGGCTGATTTCTCACCTTTCTTAGGATCATTGAGACCCCACGAGGTGAGATCTTGCATGGAGCCCCAGTCCGAGGGAGATTGACAGTCATGTTTAGCTTCTTCCATTTTCTAATGATTGCTCCAACAGTGGACCTTTTTCACCAAGCTGCTTGGCAATTTCCCGTAGCCCTTTCCAGCCTTGTGGAGGTGTACAATTTTGTCTCTAGTGTCTTTGGACAGCTCTTTGGTCTTGGCCATGTTAGTAGTTGGATTCTTACTGATTGTATGGGGTGGACAGGTGTCTTTATGCAGCTAACGTCCTCAAACAGGTGCATCTAATTTAGGATAATAAATGGAGTGGAGGTGGACATTTTAAAGGCAGACTAACAGGTCTTTGAGGGTCAGAATTCTAGCTGATAGACAGGTGTTCAAATACTTATTTGCAGCTGTATCATACAAATAAATAGTTAAAAAATCATACATTGTGATTTCTGGATTTTTTTTTTAGATTATGTCTCTCACAGTGGACATGCACCTACGATGACAATTTCAGACCACTCCATGATTTCTAAGTGGGAGAACTTGCAAAATAGCAGGGTGTTCAAATACTTATTTTCCTCACTGTAATGTTTAAAAAACACAAACTAATATAAATTAATATAAAATACCTGTTAGAATTTATTTCAATTTCACTTAACAAAAACAATTTTTAATAGTTTTGGTTTTAGTTAACAAAATCACTATAGTCTTATAACTTAGCTATGATTTGGGTAAAATAACATTCACTGTGCCGTATCAGCAGTATCAATATCAGTGATGGTATTTTCCTGTTAGTCAGCAATGAAAGCATGTGTTAGTGGTAAATGCTGAAGCAAACATCACTATTACTATTGCTAATATTTAGGGTTAGTCATTTGAGCAAACCTCTAACCCTCAAGTATTACCATAATTGAACCACAGTTCAATTAATGTAGAAGCAGGTCAACTAAATAAGTGCAAACTCTGAAACCGCTGTTTCTCAGTGTGGTCAGATCCGCTTCCACAAGGCGCCATAATGGACTAAAGTCAAGTGAACCGCGTGAGAGAGATTGAAACTGATCCTGTATATTCACTCTACATGCCGGGTGAAATTGTGGTTCAGTTATGATACAGTGATTGACTGTATGCAGTGCACTGAATCTTTGATATGTATGACAGTGTATAATGTATTGTGAGGTAGTTAGTGATAATCAGGCCTATTGTTGGAGAATTTCTGGTCTTCATCAAACTAGAAGTCCAGCAAACACTCCACTGAAGCAGACTACAGAAATGACGGCCAAGTCCAAGCCTTAAACCCTCAGAACAAGTTGGAAAGATGACACTGTTTACTGTGGCACATGTTCACAACAGGCTTCACAATGAGTTATGGCGCCCTGAACTTCCTCCAAAACCTCAGACTGATGTTTTCTGGCATCAAAGCGCTGGCACCTCCAGAATCAGAAAGAAGCAGCACGCTGGAGAGAAATATGACCCTTCAGGCAGGGCGCAGCATCTGGGAGTTTGGAGGACACATCTGGGGTTAAGATGGTTAAATATTTGACTCTTTGCACATCAAGATAAAGGACGGTTTAGCCTTTATTCAGCAAACATTATGACCATGTCCAAAAGACTGTTATGTCACCATGCTACCAACACCAAAAAAAGAAAAGATTATATAATAATAATAATAATAGAAAATAAAAATAACTATGATATTGAGAGATCACAAAACATACTCTTTGTTAAAGGACAGTACCAGGGTTATAATTTTATCAGCTTTACCAAAATTTGTGGCATAATAATATATACCACAGACAACAATTTCAACTTCTCCTTTATTTATTTATTTATAAGAATGTTCCAGGTTCATATTTTTATCAACTTTACCTGAATTTGTGACATAATATTATACACCAAAAAAAAAAAAAAAATCAACTTTCTCATTCTTTTATTCATTTATTTTTTTAGAATTAAAAGAATGTTCCAGGTTTGTAATATTATTTTCTTTAATTTGTGACAATGTTAAATACCACAAAAAAGTTTTAACTTTCTCTCAATTTATTTATTTATTTTAATTTAACTGTTTAATTTATTTATTTAAATAGCTGAATTCACAGTTATTTTTATTAAGGCTGTTTTTCTTCATCAATTCGTCCATCTCCTTTCCTTGTGCATTTCAAGCAAAAGTGTATAGGGATTTCATACTGATCATAGGAGAAATATTGAATGTAATTTGGCACAGATTAGGTCAGCTAGCAATTTCCTTACACTTATTACAGTGCATTATGTTTAAGTCTTGTGGCTATACTTTCAGAATAGTGTATATTTTAATTTCCATCCCAGTGCAGTGCATTATGGCAAACACAATTTTTGCTTATTTTTACAAACTGTGAAATAGTCAAAACTATTATCTGTGGTACATACCACAGATGCACAAAAATGAACTTGTTTTGAACCGGGAATGTTCCGGTGCCAATCAACACCTGTCAATATCAGAACTGGCGCGCGCTCGCTGTTTATCGCTCCCCCCCATCAAGTATTATACTTCTGACAGATGTTATTGTAGTATATTAAATTCAACGCCTCCATCAGCATTGGATTTCATCATCCCAGTAGGATTCCTCGTATTTTACAAGATGTTTTGATTTGCTGCGGAAAGAGCGAAGGAGGGTGCATGAATTCTTGATCAGAATTAGTTTCCATGTCCAGCTCCTGAGTTATTTATTTCCTTCCATATCTTTTCCTGACTCCAGTGAGTTGCCATCGGGGGCCTTCTATGTGTGTGCAGTGCATTATGGGGGGATCCAAGCCCAATATTTTCTGTAACCAGAGAGCACAGTGATCCCCCCCCCGTTCTCAAAGCCCTCCAGAGTGAGAGCTTTTGTTGAACGCGGAGCTGCTAGGTCGTTCTCAGTCTGTCTCTCGGCCCCCAGATTCCTCTTGGATGGAGTTGGGACTTTGACTAACTCCATATGGAATGTCGGAAGAACTCCAGTAAATGCTGGCTCAGGCTCACAGCGAAATCATTTGTGGTCTGTTGTTTTTTTCCTTCCTTTCTCTCTCTCTCTCTCTGTCCCCCTACTCACTCTCGCAGACCATAAGAAGACCTATGGGGAAGAACACGGCTCGTGCCAAGCCGGGATCGCAGGCGTTTTCACTGAGGTCAGTAGAAGTACGAGCATGTTATGTGTTTTCACGTGTGTGGCGCTTTGGGCTGACGAGTCTGCGCTGTGATTGCATGTATGAACACTCACATTTAACAAAGTATGATTGATATATTCACTCTCCAGGATTTTAAAGGAATAGTTAAACTAAAGATGTCTGTCATAATTAACTCACCTTCATGTCATTCCAAACCTGTGTGATGCTCTTTCTTCCTCAGAACACAAAAATGAAGATGTTTAGCAGAAAGCAAAGTCCTAATCCCAGCTGAACACCTCTGGTGTGACTTTAAATGCAGACCTTGAGCCAAAAACGTGTACATACACTATATGGACAAAAGTATTGGGACACCCCCTTCTTTAGAAAAGAAAAGGCACTTCCTTTTTCAACAAAGATGAAATCATAATTCATGTATTTAAAAATTGTATTTCCATCTCTTTTGCAACAGTTTTGGAAGTGTCTAAAATGACTGTACAACTTGATATGCATCTGAATATTTTCAGTAGCTTTTGAATATGCGCATATGCAAATGACAATTGAGAGTTGTGTAGGATGGAAATCGGGGTAAACGTAAACTAAAATTAGAGTGAAAACAGAAGAATGCAATCTAATTTAAAATATTAGAAAAACTATCATCAGTATGAAATCTAGTATCAATTATATTAAAGTAACACTGATGGAAATAGCTATCGCTATTATTATATTTTAATTTGCTATTTTTAAATTACTTTTATATTGTTTTTTTTTTTTTCAATTAACTTTACTATTAGTATATTGCAGAAGTGACATGGGCTACTTTATTCTGCAATTATCAATTTTTCATTGTAAAATGTTTTTTTTTGAATGTTTACATTTTTTAAATTTCTTATTTTTGGGGGGGGTCTTTCAAAGCCCCTGGTCACTTATTGTATGAAAAAAAGCTGTGAAAACATTCATACCATTCATAACAGTCATATGGCTTTGGAACGGTGTGTAAATTATGATGAATTCAAGTTCTGTCTCTTTAAAAGGAAGGTTGAATTAATTCCAGTCTTTGGCTCAGCAGGCCTGTTGGTTTGTGTCCACGGCCTCTGTTGAACAGATCCCTGTAGGAATTTGAACAGAATTCAAACAGTTTGTGTGTGATGCACACGTTTGCTGAAGGCTGCAAATTGTTTGTCCACTTGCCCTTTGTTTTGTACGTTGACCATTGCAGTGTTTTGTCTGTAGTGCAGCCAATCCATTAACATGCAGTCCAGGCTTTGGATGTAATGTCTGGAACAAATATGCAAACACAGGCTGACAGATGTGATGCCCAACAGTTCATCAATATCATCACCAGATCACTCTCTGACCCTTTTCATTTTCCTTTTCTTAAACGAGAACGAAATATGACTGGAAACTCACTCCCTGTACGTTCCGATTACTGAGGTGTTATTCATTTATCAGACTGTGTATTTTAAGAGATGGCTGAGAAATGCAAGGCAGTTCACTAGGTTTTCAAACAGACCTATTGTTGTCTTGTTGCATTAAAGCTGACCTCAGGTCAGTCAGTATTGGACATTCACAGAGAGGAATTAACCCATAGCAGAATGGCATCTGCATCAGTTGCTTTGTAGTTTGGATGGTAATGGCACTTTATCATTTGGCAGAAAGTCTTAAGTGACCTTCAAGACCTTAAGTGTCTAAAACAGATGTCTTGATTGAATGCTGTCGGCTCAGCTGGAGGTGCTGTTTTTACGTGTTTGGCAGGACTGACCGAGTCAAATAGCATTTGTGTGGGTTTTTTTAGCAGTCAGGCGTTGTGAAATGGAAAAAGCAGTGAAAAGCGTCCATTTGTGGCTTGATAGAACTCAAACCAGCTATGTAAAGACCCTGTTTCCTCGTCACATGAGGGATATTCCATGTGCCCACACTTTTATATTTGTATCCTCTGAGATAATGAGTGGCGGAAAAAGGGAAAATGTTTTTTTCCACCAAAGATTCATAGCCAAACATTTATGACAAATTGTGAATTTTTTTAATTATATACTGTATGTCGATTAGAGCACAACAGGGATCCGCAAATTTTTCAGTGGCTTTGGTTTCACAAGTATTTTTTCCGTCCTGTTTTTTTAATAGGGATTTTTCAAGGTTTCTAAGCATTGCCCAAAAAAAAAAAAAATTTAAAAGAACTGATCTATCTGAATATATTTTAAAATATAATTTATTTCTGTGATGCAAAGCTGAATTTTCAGCATCATTACTTCATTATCTTCAGTGTCACATGATCCTTCAGAAATCATGATTTGCTGCTCAAGAAGCATTTTCTGATTATCAATGTTGAACACAGTTGTGCTGCTTCATATTTTTGTGGAAACCATTTTATTCAGGATTCTTTGATAATTAGAAAGTTCAAAAGAACAGCAATTATTTTAAATAAAACTTCTTAATTTTAATATTAATAAATGTATTTGTTTATTCTAAAAAAAATCTTACTGACCGCAAACTTCGAGCATCAGTGTATATATTATATTATATTATTTTATTATTTTTATTGCTTATATATAATAATAATAATAATAATTCATTTTATTTGTGGGCGCCTTTCAAGACACTCAAGGACACCTTACAATAATAAAATACACAATTAAACAAAGGGAAGAAACAACAACACAAACAATAATGCAAAAAAAAATCAATACACAATAACCTAAATAAAATCACTCAGGATAGGCTAATCTAAAAAAATGAGTGCCTCGAAAGACAGAGTACTGTCAAGGATGACACCCAAACTCTTGACCTGAGAAGAAGGAGAGATAACAGAGTTGTCGATAGTAAGTGTAAAACTTCCACAATTACGCAATTTTGATTTAGTACCTACTAATAAAATTTCAGTTTTCGCACTATTAACTTTGAGAAAATTACATGCAAACCATGATTTAATTTCAGAAAGACAGAGCAAAAGAGAGGAAGACGGCAATACTGAACTGGGCTTCGAAGATATATAGAGCTGCGTGTCATCTGCGTAACAGTGAAAATTTATATTAAATTTACGAAAAATCTGTCCTAGAGGTAGTAAATACACTATAAACAGAAGAGGACCCAGGACTGAACCTTGAGGCACACCACTGGTTATCTGAGATATCCGTGATTTAAAATTTTTTATTTGAACGAACTGAGTCCGACCAGATAAATATGATTTAAACCATCATATGCAATATATTGGTATAAAAAAATCTGTGTTCTCTGATTCTGTAATCCAGATGTCTCTTCTAGAGCTTAGTATTGATTTCAGCAGTTAAACATCTTTGTCATATGTACTACTTGCTTTTAAATGAAGTAAATATGTCATTGCTTCACAACCTGTCCTGAAACATTTATACAGTATCACAAAAAAAATCCCTATGGAGAATAGGAATGGCATTTTTGCTCCTTACTCTACTGTTGTGATCCATCGCTGTGGCCATGTGAAACAAACGACTTGCCTTGTTTGAAGTGTGACAATGTGGAGCAATTCAAACAGTTCAAAGGCTTGAGTTCTCCTTCAGCTTAAGACTCCACTGAGTGATCAAAGCGACGAACGACAGCCGTCCTTTCGGCTCACGGTTGGGTTACCAGCAGCTAATAACACAACATAGTTTGTGGCTTTCGGTTGACCAGAGCCTCACCAACAGCTCCGTGTTTTTCTCCTGTGAAAAATTGGTAGCTTTTGAATGGATTTCTGTTGCTTTTTGTTTTGTTTCTTAGGAGCTGGTTATCATGGGTGCACCTGGTTCTTACTACTGGACCGGTACGGTCAAAGTGTTTAACATGACATCCAATACTCACTACAACCTTAATCAAGACAACCTGAGTCCTCGCAGATACAGTTACCTCGGTAATACCTGCTCAGATATTAATAACCGCTTCAATATTCCATGCTGTAGTCAGTCCGTCACAGATTTGTGTTTTTTAGGGTATGCTGTGACTGCTGGTCACTTCTCCTCTCCGAATACCATCGATGTGGCGGCTGGTGCTCCTCAAGACAGTGGTGGTGGAAAAGTGAGTGGTTTCTTGCAGAAATTGCATCATTGGTTCCAGGTTGTGTTTACATTACACTCACTTTGACATTCCAAAACTACATTGTCATCCATATTTTAGGTTTACATCTTCAGAATTGAAGGAACGTCTCTTGTGAAGACCTTTGAAGCCTCAGGGAAAATGGTGAGTATGATGCTCAGGTTTTCTAATTATTTACAAACGTAGTTTATTCCAAATGTAAAATGTTTATATAATCCATCATAGTTACTTAATAGGAAAAGTTATTTTTTTCTGAAGAACACAGAAAGAGTTGTTTCTGAGAATTTGTTGGGACTGGGACTGTCGAAACCCTAAAAAGGCAAAAAGCATAATTATCTCCATAAAGCCTACTGTATCATATTTGATACATACATTTCTAAGGCCTGTGATTATGAACATGATTAAAATTTAGCTAAAACCTGCTCAATGTACTACTGTACATGCCTTCTGTCACCTGATTGATGGTTGTTTAGTAAGTAAAAGACCTTTTAGTGTAATGGTAAAAATGTCCACCTTCAGGGGTTGGTTCACATGACTCTTGCTGTGAAAAATTTACTGATTTATATAAAGTATAACCTTTATATTTTAATATTTTAAAGGGATAGTTCACCCAAAAATGAAAATTCTGTCATTAATTACTCACCTTCATGTTGTTCCAAACTCATAAGACATCCTTCGGAACACAAATTAAGATATTTTTGATGGAATCTGAGAGCTCTCAGACCCTCTATAGACAACAAGGGTCCTTACAAGATAAAGGTCTAGAAACGTAGCAAGAAAAAAAAAAAAAGACTTTATTCATATTTTTGACAATATCCACTGAACGCAAACAGCGGTATGCTCTTCTGTGTCAGCTGCGCCACACAGATACGTTTTCTGCGTTGTACGTACACCTTGATTTGAGCGAAAACAAAGTATCCGTGTGGCACAGCTGACACAGAAGAGCATACGCTGTTTGCGTTCAGTGGATATTCTCCAAAATGACGCTAGGGTGACGTGGAGGAGACGAATTTGAATAAAGTTGTTTATTTGTTTATTTTATTTTTTTTTGTGCACAAAAAGTATTCTCGTAGCTTTGTAAAATTACGGTTGAACCCCTGATGTCACATGGATTATTTTACCGATCTCCTTGTTACGTTTCTGGACCTTGATCATGTAAGGAACCCTTGTTGTCTATGGAGTGTCTGAGAGCTCTCAGATTCCATCAAAAATGTCTTAATTTGTGTTCCAAAGATGAACGGAGGTCTTACGGGTTTGGAAAGACATGAGGGTGAGTAATTAATGACAGAATTTACATTTTTGGTTGAACTAACCCTTTAAGATAAACACTTACTGGACTGAAGCAACTCAGCTTTACTTGATTATCCATATAATGTTTAGATAAATCAAATGAGATTATCATATATGATCATCAGGCTTACTAAGACGTATTATTATGAGAGTTATGATATGAGAGATATGAGAGTGACATCTGTTATTTATGTTATGATGTTATTATGAGTTTCATGAAGTAGTCTGCTATACTGTTATAAAGATAATTTATTTTCTTACTTAAATATTTTATCTTACTTTTTGGCCATATAAATATCAGCAACTGCACCAAATAAAAGCCTGATGCATGAAATATGATGCTCAGCAAAAAAGTTACTTTTAATTTTTTTTAAGTATTTTTTCTAAGGGTTCAATGAACAGTTCCATTTAAAAAATAAATAAATGAATATAATAAATGAATAAAAAATATAATAAATGAACAAAAAATAAAAATATAATAAATGAATAAATTTAAATAAATAGGATTTTTCTGACTATTATTTCATAAGTCAGCCTTTACAGGGTTAAAGTACTATATATGCTATATATACTACTCATGCTCTAGTTTTGTGTGAAAAAGGACAAAAATTTAAGCTGTTAGCTGAAAACCGGCTCTCATTTCTCATTCATCTTCATATACATTCAAATATGGGCAGAGTAGCTAAATTGTAGCTTGACTTTCTTCCAAAGGGAACTGTATGAGGTAATGCATCTTATGGAGGTGTGATGTGCCCTATGCATGGCGTTGTAACCTGACCCGTTTGCTCTTGGCTCGGCTTGGTTTCAGATGGGCTCTTACTTTGGCTCCTCATTGTGTGCAGTTGACCTAAACGCAGATGGACTGTCAGACTTGCTGGTGGGAGCACCCATGCACAGCGAGATCCGGGATGAAGGCCAGGTTTCTGTTTACCTCAGCAGTGGCAATGTGAGTTCACTTACATCTGTGTTACTTATTAAAGGAGTAGTTCATCCAAAAATGAATATTTGTTGAAAATGCCATCAGGCCATCCAAGATCTAGATGAGTTTGTTTCTTCATCGGGACAAATTTTGATAAAATGATCAATGGTCAGACTGAGAGTCCAAACAGCTGATAAAAACATCACAATAATCCACAAGGCTCCAGTCCATCAATTAACGTTTTGTGAAGTGAAAATCAACCTGTTTGGAAATTAAGGAAAATAGGGGGAAAAAAATCCATCATTAAGACTTTTTAACTTTAAACCTTTTCTTCTAGCCAAAATACGAATCCATAATTCATAATAAAGCTTCCTTCGGTAAAAGAAAGTCCATTCTCTGTGGTCCTCTCACATCAGAGCTGTTTTGGACTTTATTCACTAGTAAATGGTTCTTGATCTGTGCATGTTTCTCTCCTGATTCAGACCAGACAACTTTTTCACTGGAGGAAGCAATATTATGGATAGAGGACAGAAGTTTTAATGATGGATTTGTTTCTTACAAACATGCATATTTTGCTTCACCATACATTAATTGATGGACTGGAGTGGATTATTATTGTGATGTTTTTATCAGCTGTTTGGACTCTCATTCTGACGGCACCCATTCACTGCAGAGGATCCATTGGTGAGCAAGTGATGGAATGCTACATTTCTCCAAACCTGTTCTGATAAAGAAAAAACAATTTGCTAATTTTGTCAATAACAACACTTGAATGGCACAACACTATAAATTACCAAGACTTAAATTTGAAGGTAAGTGTCTTCATGCAACTTGACAAAAGTTTTGAGTATAAACAATGTTTTTTGTACTTGTTTGTTCAGGGAGTGATGGAGGAAGTTGCAATATTGAATGGTGACAATGCATACAATGCTCATTTTGGAGAGTGTATCACATCTCTTGGGGACATTGATGACGATGGCTACCAAGGTCAGTGTACGAAATTTGTTTGTGCTCAAAATTGATTGCACATCAGAGCAAAGCATGAGCTTCCAATACTAAAATCCTTTAACATAAGGAATATTTTGGGTTTGAGTCTGTAAGATTTTGAGTCTGTAACTTTTATTCAGCAATGCTGCATTAAATTGATCAAATGTGACAATATTTTAAATAAATGCTGTTTCTTTGCCTGCTATCCATCAAAGAATCCTGAAAAAAATGTATTGCAGTTTCCACAAAAATTAAGAAAATTTCTAATTTACGAACGGTTTGTATTTCTGCGACATCATGGCTGGAACAACAACATACAAACTAATGACAGTAGATAATCTCAGGTACTGATTATGTGCTTTATTCAAAGTTGAACGTGTCTAATGTGAGTTTGAATATCATTCTGCGTGACCGTTATAGCCATACTGAAAACAACACCTCAGATCTTGAAAATAAAACAACGTACTCAGTGCGAACCAACCAGCGTATTCCATGACAAAGATGGTATTAGTCACTCAGTATGTATTTTTAATAATGTTAAAAAGGTTTAATAATAATGAATTAGATTATAAACATATCCATTTCGTTGTGAGTGCAGTGCACTTCCAAGCAGAGCCCGCCCACACGCTTCTGATTGGCTGTGGTATTTGATTGATTCTGTCGCATCGCGTGTAGTGTGGACAGCCAAACTGCGTTTCGCTGGAATGCTGTTGCATCGCGTGTAGTTAGGACACGGTGTAAGTGTGTTACTGTACACATCAAATTGTGTTTATCTGGAATATTCCTTTAATTCAAATGATCACAGAAGCACATGTTGCAAAAATCTGTATTGGAGACAGACAGACATTGTTTGTCAAGTAACTGGAAAAGATATTTTGACGTGAAGCAGATTCAAACCTCAGATATCTCCTCTGCGACTAGTGTTCTCACTCTCGATTTTCCTGGCACCCCGCTGTCCAGTCGGAGGCTTTTCTTGGCGTCTGGATTCACTCTTCACCTGATGCATTGCTTGATTGTAGCTCTATTTTCTGCATGTCGCCTCTTTTTTGTAATTTTAGTACAGACTGTCCTCTGTTCTCGTACAGTAACTGTTCCTGAAAGTGTTTAGAGAGGCTGACCATCACATAATAAACAGACCAAACGCATCTATTAATGTGGAAATGAGACTGTAAGAAATTAGAGCTGATGAAGCTAATTAAAATGGCCTGAGGAATATCTAATAAGTGGAGACAGATGTGTCGGATTAAACAGGAAGTGAATCTTTCCGGTGTAGGACAGCGAGGGGGTTGGCTGTGCTTAGAACAAGAAACCAGTTCAAGCAATCAAGAATCCTTGTAATGATATGTCTTGAGAAGCATCTGTGATAAACTGTTCAGGGGACAGTGTGGTAGTAAATGTCGCTTTAGGAGGCTGTAACCATAAAGAGATTACAAGAGGTTAACCTGTCTGCATTTAACCCGCCTCTTATTGGAAATTTTTTGAGGTCAATAAGATTTGTTTTTTCTTTTTGAAAGAAATTAATACTTTTAGTCAGAAAGGATGTATTAAATTGTTAAAAAATGACAGTAAAGAAATTTGTAATGTTACAAAAGTTTTCTGTTTCAAATAAATGCTGTTCTTTTAAACTTTCTGTTCATCAAAAACATTGATAATAATCAGTTTCTTAATAATTGATAATACAATTGATAATAATAAAACATGTTTCTTGAGCAGCAAATCAGCATATTAGAATGATTTCTGAAGGACTATGTGCCTTTTTTTGTTATTTTTATTATTTAATTTGTATTGTATTATTTTTAAGTATATTCTTTAGTTTTTATTTTATTGCATTGTTTTTATTTTGTTACATTTTTTTTTTTTTTTTAATTTATTTTGTTTTATTTTGTTTTATTTTACTAGCTATACATTCAACAACACTCCAGAGACAGTGAATACAAAATCATCCACATTTTGTTTGTATTACTTATGGAAAAATAGTATCTACATTGTTGGCTTTTTTATTTTATTTGATTTGATTTAACACTGATAATGATCAGAAATTTTCAAGTTTCTTGAGCAGCAAATCGTCATTTTAGAATGATTTTTGAAGGATCATGTGACACTGAAGACTGGAGTAATGATGCTGAAAATTCAGCTCTGCATCACAGGAATAAATTACATTTTAAAATATATTCAAAAAGAAAACAGTTATTTGAAATTGTAATAATATTTTACACAGTTGTAAATGCTGCAATTGTTAATGTTTTTACTGTATTTTTGATCAAATAAATGCAGCCTTGGTGAGCATGAGACACTTCTTTCAAAATCATTTTAAAAATCCTATCGACCCCAAATCCTGAGCACTGTATGCATAAAATGCATAAATGTAAAGATTTTGCATGTAAATAAGCCAGTCTCAGGAAATAAGCCAGTCTCAGAATGCCTAATGATTCAGATTTATAATTTTATGGCTGTTACAGAAATGCAAAAGTTTCCAAAACTCAGCACATTGAAAATATGTGGTAGTGAAATGTGTACTGCTGTTTTCATGCACAAGGGATTTTTTTCTGACTCAGTTTCAACCCCCCTGAAGTTTCACAGACCTTTACAGGCTCTCAAAAACACGTAAGTGTCCATTAAGTGACTTAGCAGAGCGACTCTCAAACAGAGATGGGCTTAAGGCAAACAGGCATTTATTGGGGTCCTGACACACACAAATCCACCTCCAGCGTTTCTATTCCAGTCTTAGGTCTCTGGCAGTCTGACCTAATTCAGCTGCAGTGCATACTATGTTACTCTGTTCTAACTTTTACAATTGTTGCTTGTCAGACTTTATAAGCCCAATAAGATCTTGAGTAAAAGCCAAGGCAGACTGTACGACGGCTCTGTATTATGTCAGATTGTACAATAACATCAGCTAAAACTGGTAGCCCATGAAGACTTCAAGACTTGTAGTCAAGTTTGGACAAGTTTGCCCAAGATTAAAAAAAAAAAAGTTTTAAAATCCCTCAAATTTGTCTCAGATGACAAACAATGTAGTGGTAAATATTATAATATACAGTGTGTACCCTGATTTATTCTGTCTTTCTCTCATTTCCATCTTTCTCATTGACGTCTGTGTTTGTCTTTTGTGCTGTAGATGTAGCGATTGGAGCACCCAAAGAGGATGACTATGGAGGAGCTGTCTACATCTACCATGGTGATGCTACAGGAATAGTTAAGAAGTACTCAATGGTAATCAACCATTTTATTTTTATTTATTATTTATTTTGGTTTTTTTTGTTGTATTGTATTTCATGTAATTAATGTAATGTATTTTCTTTAATTTCATTATATGGTATTATTTAATATTTTATTATTTATTTTGTTTTAGAATTGTTTTAATATTTGTTTTTATTATTGATTTTCTTTTAGAATTATTCTATTTTATCTTATTTTATTAATTTAATGTGTTTTTTATTTAAATGTTTAAATTTAAAAATATAAATAAATTAAAATAATTAAAAACTTTTCAATTAAATTTAAATATTTAAATATTTTTACATTTTATTTAATTTTATTATTTTTTATTTGTATTGTTTTTATTTTATTATTTTATTCTTAATATTGTAGAATTTTGTTATATTTAATTTTATTCGCTACAGATTCAACACTTGATTCAGAGACATGAATACAAATTCCACTATGTGAATTTTATTTTATTTATCATTTATTTATTTTTACGTTGTCAGCTCTCAACAGTACTGTATACTGTATTTTCATTTATTTATGGTGCTATTGAGCTTTACTTGTGTCTGTATTAAAATAAATCTGAAAGATTGGTTTAGTTGGCAGTGCATCACTTGTTTTACTGCGAAACCTTATAGCTCATGCAGTTTAACAGTTTGATTGATGGGTAACTAGTAGGTCCAGATGGAATCCACTGGCTTTTGTGCTGATTTAGTGGGAAAAATGCCTTAAATGGAGCTGAGAGTGATACACTGATATTGCTAGCTGAAAGTGTAATCAAATTAGCTAAAATATTTAATAAATGAACTACGTGGTATTCAGAAATCTGAGGATGATTTATTAATGATTTGGTCTGTATGGATGTTAATGCTGGCGTTTCAGATTAATTGATGTGATTTTCTCTCTCACCTGGATCGTATGCAGAGACTGTCTGGGCGAAGCATCAACCCCACCCTCCAAATGTTCGGCCAGTCGATTTCCGGCAATGTGGACATGGATGGAAACGGATATCCAGGTTTGGCTTTGCTTTAGACACTTGGCTAGTTCTGCCCGAATGAACACTGAGAATGTTCCGAATTAACTAGATCAAAACCGACCACATTCAGTGAGAAACCGCGACCGGTGCCAGACCACTTACATTGGCCTTCTGCGATCTCTGCGTAAAGATGGGAAACATGTAACGTTTTTACCGACCTTCAGTGAGTTTATTCCATTCTGGAAACCTCCAAGTATTAAAAGTTAATGCGCAAATTTAATGTCACAACATGTGATCCAAAGTGACTGGACTTCTGATGTGAAAGCTGCTGTGAAGATGCTTTTGTCGAGTCTACAGAAGACTCTTGTGTAAGAGAGATTCATTATATGATGGAGAACGTTCCATTCTGCGCTAATCCAGGGAATGCAGATTGAGTGTTTGCTTAATTTTCCTAACCGTTCTTTGACACGTTCGGTCTGCTCTGATTTCATAGTTCTGTGGCCAGCAAGCATTTTGTTTACAGCATTCCACAGTGGAAACGCCAATTAAACAAAGACGAGAGAGAAAATCAAACAAAGGAAGCTTCATCATTTATTAAAAAAGAAATACTTGATCTATTTCATAGTAGTTTGCATGTACAATTTTTTTAAGATTAGAGTTTACTAATTAGTGGTCATACTGATTGTACACAACCCTATGTAATGTTCTGGTTACCAGTCATATCCCTGCATTCATATTTTGAATTTATACATTATTTTGAAAAATTTATATTTTCGGTTTTAATTTTAATTTTAGTTTGTTATAGTTTATTTTGTGTTATGTTCTTTTGGCATACATTTTAACATATGAAGAGTTTATTTGCAAAATAATGTTTTTTTTTATCATGTTATAATGTTTTTATTGTGTTAGTTAGCTGTATTTTTTTAGTTATTTTTTTAACCTAATCAAAATAACCCAGCAGCAGTTTGATTGAGATTAATTGGAATGCACAATGAAAAAAACTGATTTTTTTAAATTATCATCTGTTATCTGTTTTTGCAAATGAACTCTTCATATTTAAATTATATATATATATATATATATATATTAGTGGTGGGCCATTATCGGCGTTAACGTGCTGCGTTAACGTGAGACTCTTATCGGGCGATAAAAAAAAATATCGCCGTTAATCTATTCTCAAAGTTGGGTTGGGAGCTGGGTCTATACTACGCAAGCTATGATGACTTTCACCTTGATATTTTAGCGCGGATGTATACCTAGCCGAATTGCACTGTAGGGGGCGAGAACGAGTCTTCGAACCTGTGTGTATGCGCGCTAACATGGATGCAGCTATGAAGCCGCCGGGTTTGCTTCAAGGAAAATTTATTTTTAAGAAGCTTCCCAATGGAAATCGGCAAGTCATTTCTGTCATGGTCGCGCTCTCTGTATCGCGCGCACAGTGGAGTTCCGCCCCGGTTCGCACACACACACACACACACACACACACAAACAAACGTAAGCGCACACACAAGTGAGCCCACTCCTATTTGTAAATATTAAGCCGCAAAACGTCTATTTAAATATGACTTCTGTGTGTATCTGTGTTAATGTATGGCGCAGACACACGGGTTTGTTACAGAAGACCGCGTGACGCTTGCGGCGATATAACGTCTGTCGTCTCACTAAATGAGGACATAAATACATGAACAACATCTCCAGAACTGCTCTGAGAGTCACTTCATGAGCATTCGAGCGTTTCATTTGAGAAAAACTATCCTCACGGCAACCCGTCAAAATAAAAGTTCGGTTTCACTTGAAGACATTGGGCAGAACGTAATAGACTACTACTACTAAAACTATTAAAACCTTATCTTTAAGGAATAATCATACAATGTCTTCAATGTTATTATCAATATTAAATTCTTGATGACTGCTAGTTGTTTACTACTAGTAGTGAACTTATTCTGATCTACTTGGCAGAATTCAAATGAGCCATTTTAATCTAGATTAATCTAGATTAATTCCAAGATTACAGTGAGATTAATCTAGATTAAAAAATTAATCTATGCCCACCACTAATATATATATATATATATATATATATATATATATATATATATATATATATAATATCATTTTATACTATTTTTAATTGATATTATTAAGTATTTCTAAATAGCTTATTAATTTTTATGTTAGTTTTAGGTTTAGTAATTTTAGTCCTTAAACTTATTTATTTTGGTTAGTTGCAAAGGCAACATTCTTGGAACTTAGAAGTTTTTCAGCTTTATGTAAATTACTGATCTCCAATAGTTTTAATTTTAGTTAAACATAACACCGAATTGTACCTTTGTCTTTGTACTTTGTCAACTCATAAATAGCATTTTAAAGGTATATATTAGTATTAAAGCTACAAGTTTTGCGCATCTTTTCTAACAGCATGGCATGAAATCATTCCTGGCCTTCCAGAAAAACATTATTTTTTGTTTTTCCCATATCAGATGTGACAATAGGGGCGTTCATGGCTGACAGTGTGGTTTTGTTAAGGTAAGTTGTGCACTTCTGAGCCAGCAAAAGCTTGTATTTACATCAATTCCTCATTAGTGTTCTCTGATAATCATCCATTCAGATGTAGCTTTGACCTTATTTGCTGTTGCTTGTGACAGATCCAGGCCGGTGATCTCTGTGGACGTCTCCATCTTTCTGCCCGTCTCGATAAACATCACAGTACCGCAGTGTCACGAGGGCCCTCAGCATCTCAACTGCTTCAATGTCACCGTCTGCATGAGTTTTCGAGGAAAACATGTACCCGGCCACATAGGTGAGTCTCTGTGGAAATATTATTATTATGTTTTGTTTGTTTTTGGGCATTTATTTATTTTTATTTTATTTATTTTATTTTTATTTATTTTATTTTATTTATGATGTTCAATATTATTATTTATTTGATTATCCTTTATTAATTTTATTTTTTATTTTATTGTTATTCAATTTTTTAATATTAACTTTTATTATTTTTAATTTTATTGACTTTTATCAATTTTATTTTATTTTTTGTAATTATTTAAAATTTTATTTTATTGTTTAATTTATTGTTTGATATTAATTTTTTTATTTGTCTGAAATTTATTTTATTATATTTTGAATCAAATTGTTTAGTTGTTGTTTATTGTTACACATTCAACAACATTTGAATACAAATACGAATAATCAACAGGTGTCTGCAGACATAATAAACCCATAACTAGATACTCTTGATATTCTTGTTTTTAACTGTACCGCTGTCTTTTCGCTCTCATGACCCGTGGTGCAAACAACCCTGAACTGGAGGTCAGTGCAAGTTGTGCTGAACTTTATTTCACTCTGTCAACACGCAGAAGGGCCTAGAATAGACTATTATGAAATATCATCAAATGTTAGATACAAAAACAGCACTTCAGTATGAATCACTTTTGGTCCACCCCTCACATTTTTATCTGAGATCACCAAATACAGTTTTAAAATAACTCAGAGAAGACTTGTTTTTCATTAAATCTAGTTTTTGTTTCTGGTTTTTTAAATATTTCTGTTTTTGTGACTCGACTCGATGAGCTTGGCTGCATGTGTTTGTTTAACCTGACAAGATGGACACCGTGCAGCCACAGGGATTCGACACGAATGACCGCTTGCTCAACTTTTGGGCGTGGCCACTGCTTGCTGAGTGGGTGTGGCCTTATGGGAGATGGAGTGCATAAAGGGGTGTTACATAATGGGAGGTTTCTGGGAAGTACAGAGCACCAGTGTTACTCCACTTGGCACCCGCATTGGAAAGAACTGCAGCACCTTGTGTCTGGGAGACGCCCTGGTTCTGTAGGCCGGAGTGAGCTCATGGTGCGCTCACAGCTGGATGTATTAAAACAACAACCCCTGCATTGGTCCAGTAGCCCCTTCCTGCTCGCAGACGTTCATCAGAGTAATGCCCTGTGAGAGAGCAGGGTAATAATAGCTCTTTCTCAACGTCAGGATCGGAGGAATGGTCCCACAATTACACATTTGACCTCATCTGGGTGAATTTCACAAAAACTGTCAAGAAGTTCATCAAGTTGGGGAAAGAAAGCAGCTATTTCTGGGGCTGCATCCAAGGGTTCTGTGTTTTTTGATCAATTTCTGTTTTTTGGAAAAGCCTGTAGGTGTAGATGGATGAATCTCACCTAAGAGATGTCTGGATCGTATTTTATCCCAGAACCAAAAGAACATAAAATAAATTATATGTTGTATAAAGGACTTGAAACATTTACAAGATTCAAGATTTTTGTTTGTCACATACGCAGTTAAATACAGAATTGCAAGTACAGTACACATTTTTAGGGCATTGAGCAATTAAAAGCCCACTGTTCACTTTTTTTTTTTAAACATTTTTTAATGAAAATTCAGCACCTTTTTGTTCTCATGTCTGTAATGCAAAATATGTCTTTATTATAAGGTGAAAAAAATATTATTTGTATTAACTACAATTGTAAGTACACATAAGGGTATTTGTTATAATAAATTAAATGTTTAAAAATAAATCACTGTATAACAGTAATGAGAATGAGATTTTAATTGCATTACAGTAATGAGAATTTTGGAGGAATTTGTCAACATTTCTTCATTTATTTATTTATTTGCATTTTATTAATTTCCTTTTATTTATTTTATTTTATTCTTTTACTTTTATTTTATTTTATTTATTCCTTCATTCATTCACATTTCATTCATTCAGTTTTATTTTTAATTTATTGTTTTTATTTAATTGATTGTGAGTCATTCATTCATTCAATTCTATTTTTAATTTCTTATTTTTACTTTAATTATTGATTGATTCATTAATTTTATTTTATTTTTAATTTATTATTTTTTATTTTTAATTATTGATTGATTCATTCATTTATTTATTTACATTTTATATGATATTTTATTTTTGTTTGTATGTTTTTATTTTGGAATAAAATATGACCCACACATTTCTATTATTATTTTATTTAATTTTATTCATTTACATTTTATGTTTTATTTTATTTTATTATTTGTTTCATTTTCATTTTGGGGTGAAATATTACCCACAAATTTCTTTGTGAGATTCATCAGGACATTTTGAACCATGTTTTTCCTACATGCCCTTGCCGTTTTCTCAGACTTCCAGAAATTGATCACAAACATTTAACTCTTGGACGTGGCCCCAGAAATGTTCTTGTACTGTTTTCTCTCATTTCCACGACTTTGACAGTGAGAACTTAATGTCTCACTTGACTTTGTTTTTAAATCCCATAAATTGCCCTGGCATGCTTCTGATAGTGAGTGTTGAAACACAGCCTTGTTTGAGAGATGTTTACACATTGTTGTCTTAGTGAAATGTGGGTGTCTGTTTTTCTCCTCAGAGTTGCTGTACAATCTAACTGCAGATTCAGAAAAGAGACACAGAGGTTTGCCACCACGGGTGTATTTTGGAAACGGTGGAGAGCAGACAGGTGCTGTAAGTCAGCGTTTCAGCCTGGAGATCAACCGACCGCAGTGCCATCAGTACACATCCTTTGTGAGGGTGAGTTTTCCTCTGATATCCCAGAACTTCATGCTCCGAAGGTTCAGGCTTCAGGGATTTGTCCTGCATCATATTTGCTGAATGAAATTTAATGCTTATTTCTTACTCATTTTGGGATGCTGATTCCAAAATAGTTCTTGTTTTGCTCTAGTACATCATACTTTCTCACAAAATATAGCAATTTTGCTTTTGACAACCATTTGTAAGGTGAAGAAGGCTTGTATTATCCCTTAAACTGACACAGAGACATGATTCCTGTTTTCCTCTGAGCCAGTTTACAACTGTTTGTTCAATTCTCAGCTGATTTTCACATATATTAATAATTCGGAAGACATTATTTTATGGCTAATCACAGTTTCCACTTTTTTCACTCCTTTGCAGATTGCAGTTGAAATCACAAATTTTGAATACCGGAACTTTTGACATTTGTCTGCTATTGTTATTTTGATAAGTGCATTTTAGCTGATACAGTATATAATTGGAAAAATCTTCATTTTATTTTGTGAAAAACTAAGTTATGGGATATGTTTGAATTCAGCATCTTTGAATTAGATAATATTAAGCTTTTTTTTCTTTTTTTTGTGCAGGTGCAGGGCTGTACAGGGCCTCAGTTTTAAATTAAGCAGCCTTCCTAGAAACCTAGCCAATAGTTAAGTCTTAAAAAATGTTAATGAAGTATTTTAATTTCATTTTTTTTGTTTTGTTTTATTTATTCATTCATTGATTTTTCAGATTAATGTTATTGCAGAAAAATTTTGCGTGTAATAAAAAATCTTTCAAATAATGAAAACATTTTAACAAAGTTCAATGTTAATACATTCGTTCATTTTTTATATTTTATTTTATTTTATTATGCATTCATATATTTTTCAGATTAATTCTAATGACGTAAAATTTACCTTGTAACACCACTTTCAAAAATGCATTCAATTCCTGATGGAATAAAATCCCAGCCTACTTTGTTTCTTGTAGATTATACCATTTCATAGGGGAATACGTCATATTACGAAAGTAACTGGGTTGTGAGTACCATTTCATGTTGACTTAACTGTTGCTTGTTGTCATAGAGGTCTCAGTCCGGTTGTATCAGCATCACAGAATTCCTGCTGGTCCATGTGATGTTGTTTGCACTTGTCCTCGACTGACCCGCTGTCTTTTCTCTCCCATGACCTGTGCTGCAAACAGCCCTGCACTGGAGGTCAAGCAAACTTTATTGCTGAACTTTATTTTATTCCATCACCATGCACCAAATAAGTCCATGTGCATTTTTCTGTAATCGCTTCGAAATAATAGTTTTTTTTGTTGCTGTTTGGAAAATGACTCTTGTGCTGTATTCTGAAGCCATACCAAACTGTGCTGCTGTTTACTGCAGTCTTGCCCTCAAAGGACGTCAGACATATACATGTGTTTGGTGCGGAGGCTAAAGCTCTGATTAAGTCATGTGGGAGCTCAAAAGAGAATTTCACTAAGTGACCTATAATAAAGTCTCGCTATGAAAATGAAATAGCCACCATCAGGTGACAAACAACTACCTTTGAAATGCGGGCTCTTAATGAAAGACCATGTTTCGCGACTCTGCTGAGACAGTCGTCATTGTGGTCGCACACTTGGGCTCTTGTTGTCTGTCTGCTGGTAATAGTCTGCTATCCCGGCGTTCGGTCAGCGTCAGTATCCTCAGGGCGACGTGGAGCTTGAGCTCTAACAAGGAGGCCCACACAGAGCCTGTAAATTTCACTGGCGCTGCTTTATGAGCCTCTTCAGGCCACTTCTCCATAGGGGAGCTTCTTACAGGAAGGGTTCGCCCCATACTACGCTCCTGTTTCTGCTTTATACGGAACAGCGCATGATACAAATATGCATTAACCAACAACATACAACCAGTGACAATACAGTGCAGGGTTTGCTGACCTGGTCTTCTTACGTTTACTCAAGCACATTCACGCATGGTTTCCTTTTGCTGCTTTAAGACTGATGAGGGTCATTCTACAAAATTGTGTGCCTTTTGTCTTCCTTTATTAATATGTGCGTAAAAAAAATTACTTTAAAACTGAATGGCTAATGCTTTAATTATGCGTATTTTGTGGTAAAGCTATTTATCTTTTTTTTTTAATATTTATTTTTCTTTATTTATGAATACCATATACATACATAAATATCATTTTTTTTAAACATTTTTTAAAAATAATTTTAAATTACTTTTTTTAGCACTATTTCTTATATTTTGTGAGGTTTGTCAGCAGGGGACAGTTAATTAATTAATATTTTAAAATGGTGATTTTATGTGTTTTGTAAACTTGATGACAAAAAGAGCTAAATTTTTTTACATTTATACAGTATATACATACTGCATTTATTTAAATTTAATAATTATTTAATGTTTAAAAATGGTCATTTTATATCTAAAATATTTCCATTATTTTTTTCTTTTTTTCTTTCTTCATATCTATTCATCTGTGTGTGTGTGTGTGTGTATATTACCATATATATTTTAATTGATTTTTATTTATTTATTAATTATATATTCTTTTTCTTTATTTATGAATACCTTATACATACATAAATATCATAAAAACATTTAATGCATTATAATTTTATATATGTATAGCCCTATGTTTTAGCCCTATGTCTTATATTTTGTTAGGTTTGTCAGTAGCATGTAATGTCATGACCTTGAGCCTTTAAAAATCACTGTTTTCACTTAAAAAAGTCACCTTTTTTATACAATGACCCTTAAATGTCCTGCTTGAACTTCAAACCAATAAATGTATCTATGCTGTAGCGAAGTGGAGACGTAATCATCTGAATATTTCATCTTGTTTGTAGTCACTGCAGATTCGCGTCCGCATCTGTCATTGTGTTTGTACATTTGATCAAACACCCTAAATCTCTTTCTCAGGCCCTAAATAATCAGAGTGCTGCTTGTTTATTGCAGCTTTTTCATATGGTCTATGAGTCAGTGTAGTTTATTTGACATTTGTGTTTTGAAAGTGTTTTGAAGCAACTGTGTTGGACAGGGAATCACAAATACAGGTATATATGTTTTAATGGCTGCTTAATGTGTGAGAATTTGAACTTAAGGTTGTCAAAAGGTTGTCCTCGTGTTCTGGGTGGGCAGGCGGATCTCACTGGGTGATCCTTAATGGATCAAGCAGCATAAACAGCCTTCGTCTGAAGTAAAGACACTCATTTATCTGGAAGGCCACACTTGTCTCGGCAGATTTGACGTGAATCCTGTCTGTCAGTGGAGAAACTGCTGTACCTCTCTAAAATTACAGTCTGAATGTCCCACAACGAAGGGTTTACATGTGTTTCCATCCAGGTTGAGTCTTTATTAGCTCCATGTGGAGAAAACTGCTGTCTTATCTGTAATCCTCTGGTATAGACTGTTTTTTAGTGGTGCTATTTCATCCTACACCACTTGAACGCCGCATTTTGCTTGTTCAAACATCTCTCATGCTTTCTTCAGAACATGTAAATCTAATCCAATATTGAATTTGCGCTGCTGATTATCGTATGTATTTGATTATATTTCTAAGTACACAGTATGCATAGCAATGGTGTGATCGTAGCAAACACTTTCAGCTTAGTCTTAAGTTAACTGACCTTGTTAGCACAGCTTAGAATTAACCTGTCAGCTATGTGTAAGTGAGATGTACTTTTATTGCACGGTATTCTTTGTGCGTTTGTGAGAAGTGTTTGCATTAGCAGGGCTGCTCTGTTTAAAGTTTGCGTAAGAAAAGTATCTGTGTCTGTGACGTGTTTTAAGATTGTTTAAACTGATCATGCCAGGCATGGCTTTACTGCGGTTTTATTATGGATATTGTCAGGCTACTTTTATATGCACTGGGTGATATAGCAGCTCATAGTTTCACTAGTGTTCAACAATTTGGGGTCTGAAAGGTTTTTTTCTTTTTTACGTTTTAAGGAAAACAGTCTCTTTTTCTCACGTTATTTGATCAAAAACAGTAACAGTATTGTAATATACTGTATGGTAAAATGTAATTTATTTCTGTGGTCAAAGCTGAATTTTCAGCATCATTACTCCAGTCTTCAGTGTCACATGATCCTTCAGAAATGATATGCTGCTCAAGAAAAATTTCTGATTATTATGTATGTTGAAAAGTTGTGCTGCTTCATATTTTTGTGAAAACACTGATTGTTTATTGTCAGGATTATTAGATGAATATAAGTGAACATCATTTATTTGAAGCAGAAATCTTTTTTAACATTATAAATGTATTTACTGTCACGTTTGATAAACCTTTGTTGAATAAAACTTAATTTCTCAAAAAAGAAATCTTACTGACCTCAACTTTTCAATGATATTTTATATACAATTAACTTGCTCACTTGATGAGTAAATTAGTGTACTGTTTTGGGTGACAGTCATTGCTTGTTAGATACTGTTAGATAGCCAAAATTATAATATATATATATATATATATATATATATATATATATATATATATATATGTGTGTGTTTGTTTATTTATTTATTTATTTATAAAAATATTTATTTATTTATTTATTTATAATTTTTGAAAAGACATAATTGTGAGACATAAACTCACTATAAACTCACAATTCTGAGAAGTCTGAATTGTGACATCATGCAAATCCCTTTGTATTTTTTATTATTCCATTTTATTCCAAAATTCAGTCTTATTCCAAAATTGCAAACTCAGAATTTTGAGAAAGTTGTAATTAGCCCATTTTTATGTTTCTATCCCACGGCAGAAACGGGCTTCCACACTATTACGAATTCCCATACCAGCTAGTTATAAAGTTTAAGTTGTATCGGTTTGTCAAACAACACTCAAATATGTTCCAAAACACGAGTGTGTTTGTTCAGTCGGCGAGCTCAAAGCAGCACAAATCCCCCGTCATCAAGTGTGATTTGGCTGCAGTCCCGAGGGCCAGTCTGCACGGCTATCCTCTCATTTATCCGGGTGTTAGCGTCTCCTCGCATGAAGCCAGGACCCCCACTCACTAGCAGAGGTATGCTAATGGAAAGCAGCTGGCTCTCCGGAGCGAACCTTCACTAGCACTACAGTAACGTCACAGCGGTCCGTGAGCTGCTGTGCTGTCAACTGGAGCTCTTTCTCTGGCCCCCCGCTGACACTGAGCTGAACACGTTCAGACTCACTATAGTTCACTATATTTAGTCACGCAGACATTGCAGGAGAATGTTTGGATGGACCTTTGTCTTGATTTAAGAGAGATCTGCATACACTGTTTTATTTTGTTAACCTTGGTTTCTGAGTAAAGTAAATGCCTGCTGATTTAGGACTAGTTGAGGCCAATGAATGAATATGATATTTCTGTTGGCTGAACTTATTATGTTTTTGTTTTTTTCTGTTCACACAAATTTCATGAAATAGACCTTGAAATGGGATTTGGCATTTGATTGACTTTAAAATATGTATTGAAGTCTTATTTGTCACCACATGACCGGGCCATTTGGATTAGTTTGCAATGATTTCTGACAGAGATATTAAGTGTGCGATCACAGTTCTTTTTTGTTTTTATGTGCTGTTTGGAGGTGAATATTTGAAATAAGTATTTTCTTTGAATATTATTTTTATAGTTTCTTATGTAGCGTAACTACTATACTTTAAATACTAAAATTTTTAAAAGCATCTGCTAAATGAGTAAATGTAAATGTAAAATTTTCAGTAAAACAAACTCTGTTAAAAGAGTGTAAAATAGTTTTAAAATGGTTTATTAACATATTTTTGTATATATTTATAGCCTACTGTAAATACATAGTCATGGCCAAAAATATCGGCACCCTTGCAATTCTGTCAGAAAATGCAACACTTCTCTCAGTAAATTGTTCCAATTGCAAATGTTTTGGTATTCACATGCTTTTTCGTTTGCACTGCAACAACACAAAAAAACAGAGAAGAAAAGTCAAACTTGATCAAATTTCACACAGAACTCAAAAATGGACTGGACAAAATTATTGGCACCTTGTCAAAATTGTAAGAAATAACTCACAACCAGTTAAAATGGAGAAAAGTTGACTCAACCGTTGTGTTGTGTCACACTGAGCATGGAGAAAAGAAAGAAGTGTAAAGAGTTGTCTGTGGATTTGAGAGAAAAAATTGTGGAAAAACATGGACAATCTCAAGGCCATCTCCAGAGATCTTAATGTTCCTGTGTCCACTGTGCGCAATATCATCAAGAGGTTTACAGCCCATGGCACTGTAGCTAACCTCCCTGGACGTGGATGGAAGAGCAAAATTAATGAAAAATTACAACAAAGGATTGTTCGAATGGTGGATAAAGAACCCTGATTAACTTCCAAACAAATTCAAGCTGATCTGCAGACACCAGGTACAACAGTGTCAGCTCGCACTGTCCGTCACCATCTGAATGAAAAGGGACGCTATGGTAGGAGACCCAGGAGGACACCACTGCTGACACAAAGGCATAAAAAAGCAAGACTGGAGTTTGACAAAACTTGAAAAAACCACAATCCTTCTGGGAAAGCGTACTGTGGACAGATGAGACAAAAGTAGAGCTTTTTGGTAAAGGACATGATGACACTGTTTACAGAAAAAGAAATGAGGCCTTCAAAGAAAAGAACACAGTCCCTACAGTCAAACATGGTGGAGATTCAAAGATGTTTTGGGGTTGCTTTGTTGCTTCTGGCACTGGATATCGTGAAATAGGTATCATGAAATCTGATGATTACCAAAGAATTTTGGGGCGCAACGTAGTGGCCAGTGTCAGAAAGCTGCGTCTCCACCAGAGGTCATGGGTCTTCCAGCAGGACAATGACCTGAAACACACTTCAAAAAGCACTCAGTAATGGTTACAAACACAGCAATGAATAGTTCTGAAATGGCCAGCAACGAGTCCAGATCTGAATCCCATAGAACACCTGTGGAGAGATCTCAAAACAGCAGTTGGGAGAAGACATCCTTCAAATCTGAATGACCTGGAGCAGTTTGCAAAAGAAGAGTGGTCCAAAATTCCAGGACAGAGGTGTAAGAAACTCATTCATGGTTACAGGAAGCGATTGATTTCAGTTATTTTTTCCAAAGTGGGTGCTACCAAATATTAAGTTCCGGGTGCCAATAATTTTGTCCAGTGCATTTTTTGGGTTCTGTGTGGAATTGTATCAGATTTGTCTTTTCTTCTCTGTTTTTTTTTTTTTTTGTGTGTGTTGTTCCAATGCAAACAAACAAAAAAAAAAACGTGAATACCAAAACATTTGCAACTGCAACAATTTTCTGAGAGAAGGGTTGCATTTTCTGACAGAATTGCAAGGTTGGCGATATTTTTGGACATGACTGTATATATATATATTGTGTATACTGTAATATTTATATTAATTACGCATAACAAAAAATATATTATTAAAACATTTAAAATCTTAATTTTAAATATTAATGTCTGCAACAGAACAATGTCTATAAATGTAGCTTTTTAATGTTTTTTTTTCTTTTCAATGCTATTCAAAGAAAAATAGTTTACACAGCACATAAATAATCCAATTTTTTTATATTAATATAATTTATATTATATATTAATATAAATCTTAGATTATTTATGTGCTGTTTAGTGGTGAGTTCATCTAAAATATTTGGATATTTTTCTTTGAATAATATTTGAATAGTTTCTTATTTACTCCTATACTATGAATATTAATGTTTGCAGTTGAACAGTGTCTGTTGAGAGTGTTTAAAATAGATTTAAAATTTATTAATATGTTTTTGTTATATTATGTGTATTTTTTATAAATATTAAAATATTTATTTGATACCACAATAGTAAACTGGCTTAAAGGAAATTTGCTGAATTATATCTAAGACTAGCTTTAAAGTGGCCAAGTAGATATCTGTCGAACTCTATAATAGAGTTGTGTTTCTGTTTATTCTGTTATATCTCCAAACAAACACAGTCAGTGAGATGGCCTGCAGCGCTTCCTGTTTAAGGAGGTTCTTCGCAGCACAATCCAGAATTAGATGTGATTTAATCAGATGATGTTACGTACATTTAATTGAACTTATTCTGCTTTTCCAAAGGTTGCTGTGGTTGGTTTGACACAACCCTTCCTGTGCACAGCGAGGTTAGAAAACTTTGTAAAACCCCTGCATCATGCCAAAGGAAACAAGCATCTACAAGGGCTTCTCAAAATCTAGTAAATAGTCTAGTTATAATTTCCCCCCGCTGGAATAGGAGGCATTACGTAAGATTCTTGTTGATCATTTTAAACATGTTTCTATTGGCACGAGTTTCGGGAATATCATACCAGACTGCCAGATGTCCTTTCTTTGGTTATTTTTAGCTAGATAAACTGCATATGTATTGCACTTGCACCTGAGAGCAGGAAGGTTTTTTTAAAACAATTTCTGATCATGATGGATGTCGGAGTTTGTGGATGATTTTGTCGGGAAAAACTTTTAGAGCTGAGTGGAAGATTCGGCTGGATTCTTGGCTTACCATTCCCACCCTTCATGCTAACCATTCACTGCATCCTCTCATGTCATTTTCACAATCCGTGATTCATGTTTTTATGTGTGTTTTCTTCTTGGCACTCCATGCACGATGGGTCGAAAAACTGCTTGGGTGGATTTTCCGTATTGCATGTACAGGGATGAGTGTTGAAGCGAGTCAGGCCAGGTTTAAATGTCCATGCTGAAGGATGAGGCATTAGAGACTTCAACACTCAAATGAACAGAACCAGATGCAAGGGACAAATCTATTTCCTGTGCTATTGTGGTGGCCACACACACTGTTTTGACTTGTAGAAAGGAAATGGCAGAGCGTTTTCTGGACAGTTCACCCTGAATCCCAATGCAATAAATCGGCCTTAACACACAGAAATCATTGTAGACTGTATGCATGCAATATGTGATATAAATGATATATTCTATGATGTATTGTAATATTTATATTCTTTTATAATTTACACAATATAAAATAAAATATATTTTAAAAGCATTATTTTTAGATATATATTTTTATATATATATGTGACCCTGGAGCACAAAAGCAGTCATAAGTAGCACAAGTATGTTTGTAGCAATAGCCAACAATACATTCAAAATTATCGATTTTTCTTTTATGCCAAAAATCATTAGGATATTATGTAAATATCGTGTTCCATGGAGATATTTTGTAAATTTCATACCGTAAATATATCAACACTTAATTGCCGACTAGTAGATTTTCAAATAGTTGTATCTCGGTCAAATATTGTCCTATCCTAACAAACCATACGTTAATGAAAAAACTTATTTATTCCGTATTCAGATGATGCATAAATCTCAATTTAAACAATTTACCCTTATGACTGGTATTGTGGTCCAGGTTCACATATATATTTTAGAAAGCAACTAGTTTAAACACTCTAAATTAAATAATATATAATATTGTGATATATGTAATGTAAAATAAAAATAGAAAAACACAGGTATATAAAAAACTAGAAATAAAAAAACAATAACAAGATAATTGTAAACTTTTTAAGTAATCTCAGTTATATTATATATAACAATACACATCATATAAAATAAACAAAATACAATTATTAATAATAAGTATATTAAAATGGAAAAATTGTATTTTAAATTATAGTAATATTTCACAATATTACTGTTTTTAATCAAATAAATGCAGTATTGAGGAGTATGTGTATATATGTATATATATATATATATATTAGGGCTGCGATATTGGAAAAACTCACATTGCGATATTTTGTATTTCTGCGATATACAGTGAGGAAAATAAGTATTTGAACACCCTGCTATTTTGCAAGTTCTCCCACTTAGAAATCATGGAGGGTCTGAAATTGTCATCGAGGTGCATGTCCACTGTGAGAGACATAATCTAAAAAAAAATCCAGAAATCACAATGTATGATTTTTAACTATTTATTTGTATGATACAGCTGCAAATAAGTATTTGAACACCTGTCTATCAGCTAGAATTCTGACCCTCAAAGACCTGTTAGTCTGCCTTTAAAATGTCCACCTCCACTCCATTTATTATCCTAAATTAGATGCACCTGTTTGAGGTCGTTAGCTGCATAAAGACACCTGTCCACCCCATACAATCAGTAAGAATCCAACTACTAACATGGCCAAGACCAAAGAGCTGTCCAAAGACACTAGAGACAAATTGTACACCTCCACAAGGCTGGAAAGGGCTACGGGGAAATTGCCAAGCAGCTTGGTGAAAAAAGGTCCACTGTTGGAGCAATCATTAGAAAATGGAAGAAGCTAAACATGACTGTCAATGAGTGCGTTTACATGGACCCTCTTAATGCGATTATAATGAGATTTTGGCGATATTGCGATTATGCTTTACCTCATGTAAACGCAATACTTCGATCTAAATAATGCGATTAAGCTCATAATCGCAGCAAGCATAATCGTATTAACATAGGTGGCGTATGCCGATTTTAATCGGAATATACAGGCATGTAAACACCTTAATCGCAGTATTGCTGCTCTGACCAAAGTGCGCATGCGTTTGTGACATATGAATAACGTGACACGCACCTGTAATAATATGGAGATTAGAAACGATGGAGGGGAAGAAAGCATCGCATTCTGAGGAAAACACAACAAGCTGCCAGCAGTCTCTGTTCCTTAACCTCATCCAGAAACGGCGAGTAGAACGCGACGGCAGCGTAGGCAAACAAACTCCATCACATTTCTATGGCGCCGAAAAAGCGTGGAATACAGCCATACAAAATCATTTTGCATTAGACGTAAATAAACTTAAAACAGCGACCAGTAACACTGCTCTTTCTGAGTCCATCATTTGTGCTGTCCAGTGGGGTATGTGAATAATGGCAGTAAAAAAATTAACCACAATTCTTAGCAAATAATACGAATAATGGAAATTGCATGTAAACGGGAGTAAGAGCTTTGCTCTTGACATGTAAACATCAAAATGCGATTAAGTCCTTACTCTGATTATTGGAAATAATCGCAATATTCGTGCGCATGTAAACGCAGTCATTCTCCCTCGGACTGGGGCTCCATGCAAGATCTCACCTCGTGGGGTCTTAATAATCCTAAGAAAGGTGAGAAATCAGCCCAGAACTACACGGGAGGAGCTGGTCAATGACCTGAAAAGAGCTGGGACCACCGTTTCCAAGGTTACTGTTGGTAATACACTAAGACGTCATGGTTTGAAATCATGCATGGCACGGAAGGTTCCCCTGCTTAAACCAGCACATGTCCAGGTCCGACTTAAGTTTGCCAATGACCATTTGGATGATCCAGAGGAGTCATGGGAGAAAGTCATGTGGTCAGATGAGACCAAAATAGAACTTTTTGGTCATAATTCCACTAAACATGTTTGGAGGAAGAAGAATGATGAGTACCATCCCAAGAACACCGTACCTACTGTGAAGCATGGGGGTGGTAGCATCATGCTTTGGGGGTGTTTTTCTGCACATGGGACAGGGCGACTGCACTGTATTAAGGAGAGGATGACCGGGGCCATGTATTGCGAGATTTTGGGGAACAACCTCCTTCCCTCAGTTAGAGCATTGAAGATGGGTCGAGGCTGGGTCTTCCAACATGACAATGACCAAGCACACAGCCAGGATAACCAAGGAGTGGCTCTGTAAGAAGCATATCAAGGTTCTGGCGTGGCCTAGCCAGTCTCCAGACCTAAACCCAATAGAGAATCTTTGGAGGAGCTCAAACTCCGTGTTTCTCAGCGACAGGCCAGAAACCTGACTGATCTAGAGAAGATCTGTGTGGAGGTGGGCCAAAATCCCTCCTGCAGTGTGTGCAAACCTGGTGAAAAACTACAGGAAACGTTTGACCTCTGTAATTGCAAACAAAGGCTACTTTACCAAATATTAACATTGATTTTCTCAGGTGTTCAAATACTTATTTGCAGCTGTATCATACAAATAAATAGTTAAAAAATCATACATTGTGATTTCTGGATTTTTTTTTAGATTATGTCTCTCACAGTGGACATGCACCTACGATGACAATTTCAGACCCCTCCATGATTTCTAAGTGGGAGAACTTGCAAAATAGCAGGGTGTTCAAATACTTATTTTCTTCACTGTATATATATACAGTGGGTACGGAAAGTATTCAGACCCCCTTAAATTTTTCACTCTTTGTTATATTGCAGCCATTTACTAAAATCATTTAAGTTCATTTTTTTCCTCATTAATGTACACACAGCACCCCATATTGACAGAAAAACACAGAATTGTTGACATTTTGCAGATTTATTAAAAAGAAAACTGAAATATCACATGGTCCTAAGTATTCAGACCCTTTGCTGTGACACTCATATATTTAACTCAGGTGCTGTCCATTTCTTCTGATCATCCTTGAGATGGTTCTACACCTTCATTTGAGTCCAGCTGTGTTTGATTATACTGATTGGACTTGATTAGGAAAGCCACACACCTGTCTATATAAGACCTTACAGCTCACAGTGCATGTCAGAGCAAATGAGAATCATGAGGTCAAAGAAACTGCCTGAAGAGCTCAGAGACAGAATTGTGGCAAGGCACAGATCTGGCCAAGGTTAAAAAAAAACTTTCTGCTGAACTTAAGGTTCCTAAGAGCACAGTGGCCTCCATAATCCTTAAATGGAAGATGTTTGGGACGACCAGAACCCTTCCTAGAGCTGGCGTCCGTCCAAACTGAGCTATCGGGGGAGAAGAGCCTTGGTGAGAGACGTAAAGAAGAACCCAAAGATCACTGTGGCTGAGCTCCAGAGATGCAGTCGGAGATGGGAGAAAGTTGTAGAAAGTCAACCATCACTGCAGCCCTCCACCAGTCGGGGCTTTATGAGAGAGACGGAAGCCTCTCCTCAGTGCAAGACACATGAAAGCCCGCATGGAGTTTGCTAAAAAACACCTGAATAAGATTCTCTGGTCTGATGAGACCAAGATAGAACTTTTTGACCTTAATTGGGGAGAAAACCAGGCACTGCTCATCACCTGTCCAATACAGTCCCAACAGTGAAGCATGGTGGTGGCAGCATCATGCTGTGGGGGTGTTTTTCAGCTGCAGGGACAGGACGACTGGTTGCAATCAAGGGAAAGATGAATGCGGCCAAGTACAGGGATCCTGGACAAAAACCTTCTCCAGAGTGCTCAGGACCTCAGACTGGGCCGAAGGTTTACCTTCCAACAAGACAATGACCCTAAGCACACAGCTAAAATAACGAAGGAGTGGCTTCACAACAACTCGGTGACTGTACTTGAATGGCCCAGCCAGAGCCCTGACTTAAACCCAACTGAGCATCTCTGGAAAGACCTAAAAATGGCTGTCCACCAACGTTTACCATCCAACCTGACAGAACTGGAGAGGATCTGCAAGGAGGAATGGCAGAGGATCCCCAAATCCAGGTGTGAAAAACTTGTTGCATCTTTCCCAAAAAGACTCATGGCTGTATTAGATCAAAAGGGTGCTTCTACTAAATACTGAGCAAAGGGTCTGAATACTTAGGACCATGTGATATTTCAGTTTTTCTTTTTTAATAAATCTGCAAAAATGTCAACAATTCTGTGTTTTTCTGTCAATATGGAGTGCTGTGTATACATTAATGAGGGAAAAAAAATGAACTTAAATGATTTTAGCAAATGGCTGCAATATAACAAAGAGTGAAAAATTTAAGGGGGTCTGAATACTTTATATATATATATATGAATTATATTATAAATGAAATTGTGTACATTAGATCCTGATTATGATGTCATTTTATTTTATATGTATGATGATTGTCAACCTCATATTGATTCATATTGATTTTTCCTTATAACAAGTCTATATAAATAGCTTAGCATCATTTATGCATTTACATTCCAATTTCTTGTGTACTAATCAGAGGTTAGTTTGTGTGTACTGTACACGTGCCATAGATATCACGCAGCGATACCAAACCCATTAGTCATGGTCCCTCGTGAGATAGGACTGGGATTTTTAGTAGTGGAGAAGCTAAAGACTATCAGATTCCTGTAGCTGTCTGGTTGTTGTGTGGAATGTCTCTGATAAATCTTTTTACCATGTTTACATAAACACCTCAAATCCTGCAGGCTTTACTGATGTATGTGGTACACTTAACATAGTTGGCGATGCGATGTGTGCGCTGAGGGAGCCAGTGAGGATTGTAATCAATAGCATATCAAACTTAACCCATTTGAAAGTGTTCCTCTCCTGCTCAGTATACAACTCTGACACAGTTAAGCTCTCAACACTCACACTCTCAACAGTTTAGTCTGTACTCGCATGCTGAGTTACATAAACTGCCTGCAAAGTTGTGGCCCGAACCAAGCTGTCTATCTGTCTACTGCCTAGCCTACTAGTGTTGTCAAAAGTACAGACTGTGATACCATTCGGTACTGAAATTTTAAAAACATCCATTTCCCGCTAAGAATTGAGCGCTGGTTAGCAAATTCTTAAACAGCGCTGATTGCTCACTGTGTTCACGCACTCAACAGATATGGCTTCAATGATCATCACTTCACGCTCTTCACCGAGCGCTCACGGGAGCGTTCGATAGCCGCGTCTATCAGCGGATCCCTAATATATCTGCACATGGACGCATCCACTGATAAACACGGTTTTCAAACTCTCCCGTGTTTTTTAAATGTCAGTACCGAATGTATCACGGTCAGTACTTTTGACAATACAACTACATAGGCAGCTGTCTTCTAAGGCAACATCCTGAGTGAGTGATTAGGAGCTCTTTACACAAAATGACCAGTTGACTCACAATTAAGTCCAACAGAGTCTGACAATAGCACGTTGTTATGATGATGTAATACTTTATGCATGAAACATAGACGCATATATTAATTTAAATGTCCTGTTTTATCAATATATTTCCGTGTTGAATGATATGCTCTATCAAGTTTGGGGTCAGTAAGATTTCTTATGTTTTTTAAAGAAGTCTCTTCTGTTCACAAAGGCTGCAATAAAAAATCAAAAATACAGAACAAACAATAATATTGTGAAATATTATTACCATTTAAAATAACTATTTGAGTATATTTTAAAATGTAATTTATTCCTGTGATGCAAAGCTGGATTTCCGAGAAGGCTGCAGACATGCACTTGCATTTTCACTCTCAGACACCCGCACTTCCGCAAGTGACGTCACTTGCAGTCTTTTTTATTTTTAATTTAATTTATTAATTATTTTTAAAATTTAATCTCTCAACATTTTACACAAGTAGCCAGGTGGTGAAGACAAGAAAAAAGAAACTAAATTACGAAGTCACTTGCAATCGCTGCTTTTATTCTGTTCGCTACCTGCGACGTCACTTGCAATCCACACAAACCGTGCATGTTGCCAATGAAGACAAGATGCTGTGGTGGTTAAACAATTAAAAGGAATTTAGATAACAGCCTGGTTACAAACTTTCTTCGAAATATCTTCCTTTGTGTTCGGCAGAACAAAGAAATTCATACAGGTTTGGAACTACTTGAGGGTGAGTAAATGATGACAGAATTTTCGTTTTTGGGTGAACTATCCCTTTAATGAGAGACTTTGCACATTGCGTTCATATTCTGCTGTTCTGTGGCCACGGATTTGCGGGTCTTGTCTTTTTCTCCTACAGATGACTTGCAGGACCCTGTATGTTATGGTACTAATTAGTTGTAATTGTTTAACCACCACAGAATCTTGTCTTCATTGGCAACACGCACGGTTTGTGTGGATTGCAAGTGACGTCACAGGTTGCGAACCGAATGAAAACAGCGATTGCAAGTGACTTCATAATTTATTTAATTTTTTCTTTTCTTCACCACCTGGCTACTTGTGTAAATTGTTGAGAGACTCAATTTAAAAAATAATTAGAAAAATAAAAAAGACTGCAAGTGACGTCACTTGCGGAAATGCAAGTGTCTGAGAATGCAAGTGCATGTCTGCAGCCAGACCCTATTGGGATTTTCAGCTTCATTACTGCAGTCTTCAGTGTGATCCTTCATAAATCATTGCTGATTTGATTAACATTTATGATTATTATCAATATTGAAAACAGTTGTGCTGCTTCATATTTAACTTTTTCAGGATTTTTTAATGAATAGAAAGATCTAATAGCAGCATAATACCATTATTACTGTCATTTTTTATCAATTCAATGCTTCCTTGCTGAATAAAAGTGTTAAAAACCTATGGACGGTAGTGCAAGTAGTCTATATTTTCATTTATTTGCTTATTCATAACATTTTTCTAGATTCTTTGTCATTTTAGATGACTTTTTTCCCAATCTAATTGCCTTATCTGTCCTAAATTTGGCCTAAATTAGGCATCTTAGAAGGCAGTAATTTTAGAGCTGTGTTCTAACATCTGCAATACCTTACAATGCTGTCCAGGTAGGCTGCTTACTAAGTTTTAGAACAGAGTGAAGTTTCTCACAACACTGATTCTATTTCTCAAACACACACGTACTGTGTCAGATTGTGCAGTGCTTATTTGATGGTATTCATAGCACTGACCCAGTGAGAGCAGAGGACTAGGCCGTTTGCCACACTACCGGCTTTGTGTTGCCACATATAACATAACGCTGCAATTCCTCCAGTGCCATTCCAGGGGCTTCATTTACGCCCGGCCAAGAAAGCTGATACAATGAATCCGCACAGCAGGAAGGTAATCGTATCCAGCTGTCTCCCATTAAACACGCTCACGACTCCAGCACCTATTTATAAAACGGTGACGGAAAAATATTAAAATCCAAGAAACCCACAATACCGACAATAAATGTCGTGGAAAGAACTCGGAAACAGACCTGATGGCAGAAAATTTCATATGAAGTAGCAAAGTGTCTGTTTAGTTGCTTGCTGAATCCAGGGAAAGTAGACAGCATGGTGCTTAATCTAATACGTAAATAAAAACCCCATAAGTATGATATTATATCTGGAATGTAAATGCATGTGATAAATGATGTTAATCTATTACAGACTTGCTATAGAGGAAATCCTGAGGTACCTCTGACAATCAACATATGTATATAATAATATGACAACATAATCAGATTTAATATTCAAAATGTAGTATTAATATAATGTCATATTTATTATTTATTATTTTTGTATTTTTATTTAAATAATTGTATTATCTAAAATTATAAAATGCCATGATATCATTTTAATAATATATGATAAAACATAATTATATATATATATATATATATATATATATATATATATTAGTGCTGTCAATCGGTTAAAAATGTAATCGCGTTAATCACAGTCATGGACTGAGATTAATCATGATTAATCGCAAATTTAAAATACTAGGATTTACCTGTAAATGTGTTGAAATAAAGAAATGCATGACAAACTAGTTTAAGGAAACAGAACCTTTCACACTTCTGCAGGTATGAGACATAATCCTTATTATTTTTTTATCATTATTATTTTGTTTTTATTCAGCCATAAATCAACCTTTAAACTGGTGATAAAACGTTTACCAAGCCACATCGCTTCAATCCCAGGATACATTTACCCAACTATTATCAAAAGTGTTTCTAAATAAATACAACAAAACATTCTTGCGACCTTACGTGAAGTATTATGATAAAATGCATTATGAAGAAGAATTGGACCTGTTCTGCAGCTGCATTAGAGCTAATATTAGCATCGTGCTTCATAAGACAATTTATGAGATTAATAGTGCACGTTTACTCAGAACTCACTTCAAACCACCATCGAGTGTTTGTAATAACTTCCTTTTGCGATCACATGTGGAATTTGGTCGTTTACTGTTGTTAAAATATGCTATTTATAGCCTTTTATATCACTGCACAAATTAGCATTTCAGACGTACACATTCTCAAGAAAATCACATACAGACCATATCTATCGTAATCGTGTGTTTATTATCTTATATAATCTATAGTGGCTGTTGTCATGTTTATTTCTGCTGTGTAAAAGCCTTAACATGTATGCTCTGCTGAAACTCACGTTGTTTGTGATGTTAACCGTCTCTCCGTTCTTATGTTGCCAGGGATACATTTCAAGTGTAAGACACATTAGTAAAAGGATCTATTTTAATTTTCATTTGTCTATATACACTTTGGGCAGCCGTAGTACAGTATAAAAGTAGCCCAAAAAACCGCAACCCGCCACGGCTCTGTAATTTTTCCTGCGACTGTATTTTCAAAATAGCCCACTTGTGCTGCTGCCCTGGCAACACTGGTTCGCTGTACCCTCATCACACAATGATAGATAACCTTGCTGCGATGACGGGAAGAAGTTGGGGTCAAACCTTATCAAACGATTAATCTGCGTTAAAAAAATATTAACGCGTTAAAATATTTTGATTAATCGCATGCGTTAACGCGTTAATGTTGACACCCCTAATATATATATATATATATATATATATATATATATATATATATATATATATATATACACACACACACACACACACACACATATATATATATATATATATATATATATATACGTGTGTGTGTGTGTGTATATGGTATAAATATTATAATCAATAATAAATCATATTTTAAATATAAAATGGACCACAGAGAAAGGGTTTGGTTGCAAACCAACATTTCCATGATGAGAATTGCCTTGCATGCACGTGCATTTCGTCAAGCACACATTGTACTGTTACTTTTGATGTTCTGTTCCCTAAAGCATGATTTTGGAGGGTCTTATTTATATGGTCTGATGACATGCTGTTATGTGTCTGGTGTTTAACACCTGACTTCTCTCCAGTGAATGTTAAACAACAGTCACACCAGTGACTCACTCGATCTCATGCACACCCTGGTTGTTGTTGGAATTGTATGTGTTTTTCTATTGGAGCGCGGTGGTGGACTACCTTCGGCGCAGAGCCTCAAACATATACACATATAGCAGTTTATTTTACATCTCTCAGCCCACACGCTGTAGATTTGGAGATTGTATCCAGGCTGCAGCGATCAGAACAATAGACCCAGAATAACTGCACTGTAACAGTGGAGCAGTTTTATGAGGCCTGATCTCATCAGACACAGGAAGCATCTGTCGCTGTCGTCCTGAGCGTTCAGGATGAGCTGACGTTCACAGAGCTGCTTCAGCAGGATCATACACAGAGATAAAGCTAATAGACTGTCCGCTGTTGAACAACAAACATTCAGTTTAATCTATCAACAACTGAATTTACGTACTGAAATTTCAGTTCATATCGCAAGGCTCAAAAATAAGCATTTGCTAAAAATGTATATTCATTGATCTTTACATTTATTTTGTATGTCTTCTCGATTTAAACATTTGATCTTCTGTGATGTATTCTATTAAATATATTATAAATAGAATATTGAATAGATATAAATAGATAAATAAAATAAATTGTTTACAGAAATTTTGTTCACATTATATTTAGTATAACATATATATATATATATATATATATATATATATATATATATATATATATATATATATATAATATTATTATTATTTCTTTTCTTTTTCTTTTTTTACATCTGCTTCTTTACTTATTATTATTTGGAAAGCCAAGAGTTAATTTTCCTAACAATATTGTATCAAAAATAACTTTTTAAATAAAATTTCCTAGATCACTAGATTCCACTTGTTATCACATGACAACAGTGTTCATTACTGTTTTTTTATGTTTGATAGCTACATAACATATATGATTTTGCATGTTATTTTTTTTAAAGATAGAATCTGAGGTTTTATTAAAAATGGAATATTTAGATACATTATTCAACATATATGACGGCTGGAAGTCCATTCCTCAACATAAGGAAACTCCTCTAACCTCTTTTGTTGTCATTCCTGTATTTTTCTTAATAGCACTGAAAGCAAACATCCAACAGCAGAAGCAGAAATTATTTTAGTCTCCTGTCAGTTTTGATAAATGCATTGTAGATAACTAAAGCCGTACGGATATGATCTGATGCCTTTCAAAATGACTGAACGTTGTAAAAACAGAAGGTCGGCTTCTTAAAATACTTGATTTTTATGCTTGGTCTAACTTTGTGTAAGACCTTATAGTGTTCTTGAACTGGTTTTAAGGTGATGGAAACCATATTCCCTCCAGCATCCATAACTCACATTACAACTCCATAAAAGGAACTAATCCCAATCCTCCAGTGCTTCCCGGGTGCGCAGTGCTTTTGGGACCTTTACAGGAGTGCCCCGTTTTCAGCCTGATAAGGTGACAGCTTGGAACAGCTTGAAATTCTGGGAATGAGTAACAGGAGTGAAGGATTTTCTTGGCTCTCCTTACACTTACCCTTGACTTGACCCACCTGCTCACTTAGTGAGTAAAACCTAAGGGCATATCAGTTATTCCAGGCATTTATGTCGACAGATAGCAGCAGAGAGGACGTATAAAGCCATGGAAATATTACTGTACATGTCAAGGCCAAAGGGATTGAGTTCTGTTGCTCTTCCAAATGAAATGGATGTCCTGCTAAATACCGGTGTATTTTTGCACAGTGGAAAGATTTCCAGGCAGTTTAATTTTTGGTGAAGTGTTAAGATAGTGTGTGTATCTTGGCCTGATTTCTCCGTAAGCATTTTATGAATGCTTTGTTCTCATTCTAATAACAAGTCTTTTTTTTTTGCCTTCACACAAAACCTGTCAAGAGCATGTGCAGGTCACGTTTCACCACCAAATCAAGAGGAAAACATATAAAATATCATATTTTGCACACATTTTTGTGCAAAAAATGTTTTTTTTTTGTTTGTTTTTTTAGGTAATGAAGGTTTTTTTTCTTTCATTGTGACATTTTTTCCCTGATAATTAAACCCATTATCCCATAAAATTTTAATTGCATATATACATTTCTAAATTTCAAGAGTTTTGTCAAAGGGGAGGGTTAACTGGCATTGTAGCATGCTTTTTTAAATTACTGATCATGCTAAATTGTTCACATCCCTAAAAATCTGGTCTAAAAATTTTTTCTTTGTGCAAAATGTAATTTATTTTTTTCCCCTTGTTTTTCACTTTGAGTTCAAATGTTCATGACAGGTTTCGTGAGATTCATCCCTTAATTTGTTGTTCTGTAGTGCTGGATGAACAATGATTTTTTCTTTTGTGTGTAAGGAGAGAAAATGTTTTCCATGTGCCCGTTTACGCCACAGGAGCATGGCACCTCCATTCCAGATTTATAAATCCCAGCTGTGTTTTCAACTGAGGGTCACATACCAAATACCTTTTACATTATGTTCATGAGCCCATAAAAGTTGATTTTTACAAGGACATTGTTCCAGTATTTCATCCACTTATGTGTCATTGTGTATTAATATTATTTATTTCGTACTGCACACATGCATAACCTGCATATCTATTTTTTTTCTGTGTGCATTATGCAATATTTTTTTTTTTTTATGTACGGTCATGTGACATAGCCACTGTGTTATCAGCAGGCTAGAAGTGCATTGTGGGTGCTGTATAGCATACAGTAAGAGAAAAGCAGTTAGTGTGGAGGGGTTGTGCATACTAACCACACATGGAATAAGTTTCCAGCCAGCTGAAGTGATAGGCGTCCCATATGCTCTCACTCCAGTGTGTGTTAACCATCATCATTCTCATGGGAAAGTTTCAGCAGTCCTCAGGGGGTTTAATGGAGAGGCTCGGAAACTATGTGTCCCTGTGATAACGCCTGCAGTTTGGGCAAACAAGCCTAAATTATATCTGCCTCAGCGTCACTACAGCGCAAGAGAAAAGCTCTAGTGAGCTGCCTGACTAGGCATTATAGGCACACTCCCAATGCAAAGTCTGTTCCAAAAGGTATGGGGTCAGAGGTCAGGGCTCTGTGTGGGCTAGTCAAGTTCTTCCACAACAAACTCATCCAACCATGTCTTTATAGACCTGGCTTTGTGCACTGGGCCACAGTCATGCTGGAATAGAAAAGGGTCTTCCCCAAACTGTTCCCACAAAGTTGGAAGCATGGCATTGTCCAAAATGTGTTGGTATGCTGAAGCATTAAGATTTCCCTTCACTGGAATATGGTTGAGTTGTTTCTGTTCCTAAACGCTTCCAGTTTCCAGTAATAGCACTTACAGTTGACCATGGAATATCAAGCATGGATGACATTTCACAAACTGACTTATTGCAAAGGTGGCATCCTATCACAGTTGCCACACTTGAGTCCACTGAGCACTTCAGAACAACCCATTTTCCCCCCATAAATGTTTGTAAATGCAGAATGCGTGGCTAGGTTCATGATTTTATGTGACAGTAAGTCTGCGTGAAATGCCTGAATTCAGTATTCAAGAGGTGTGTCCCAATATTTCTGCCCATATAGTATCCTATATGGTTACACTTTATTTTGATATAGTCCACTTTAGACATTCTACTAACTATAAATAACAGCCACTACATGTCAACTAATTCTCATTAATTTGCAACTACATTAGGTTTAGTCAAATAAGTTGATATATACTTGCAAAGATTCTTATAGTCAGTAAGTTATATGTTGTGGGCCCATCAAAGTAAAGTGTTAGAAGATATTAAGCAGACAATCTACTAATACTTTAGTGACTGCTAGTTGACATGTAGTTGCAAAATGACTTGCTGTTAGTGTAATGTCTAAAGTGGACTATCGAAATAAAGTGTTACCTAATATATATATATATATATATATATATATATAGACAAATGTTCTGTGCATCAATATGATTAGCACTACAGGTACATCTCAATAAATTAGAATGTCGTGGAAAAATTCATTTATTTCAGCAATTCAACTCAAATTGTGAAACTCGTGTATTAAATAAATTCAATGCACACAGACTGAAGTAGTTTAAGTCTTTGGTTCTTTTAATTGTGATGATTTTGGCTCACATTTAACAAAAACCCACCAATTCACTATCTCAACAAATTACAATACTTCATAAGACCAATAAAAAAAAACATTTTTAGTGAATTGTTGGTCTTCTGGAAAGTATGTTAATTTACTGTATATGTACTCAATACTTGGTAGGGGCTCCTTTTGCTTTAATTACTGCCTCAATTAGGCGTGGCATGGAGGTGATCAGTTTGTGGCACTGCTGAGGTGGTATGGAAGCCGAGGTTTCTTTGACAGTGGCCTTCAGCTCATCTGCATTTTTTGGTCTCTCGTTTCTCATTTTCCTCTTGACAATACCTCATAGATTCTCTATGGGGTTCAGGTCTGGTGAGTTTGCTGGCCAGTCAAGCACACCAACACCATGGTCATTTAACCAATTTTTTGGTGCTTTTGGCAGTGTGGGCAGGTGCCAAATCCCGCTGGAAAATGAAATCAGTATCTTTAAAAAAGCTGGTCAGCAGAAGAAAACATGAAGTACTCCAAAATTTCTTGGTAAACGGGTGCAGTGACTTTGGTTTTCAAAAAACACAATGGACCAACACCAGCAGATGACATTGCACCCCAAATCATCACAGACTGTGGAAACTTAACACTGGACTTCAAGCAACTTGGGCTATGATCTTCTCCACCCTTCCTCCAGACTCCTACAAAACTTGCTCTCATCTGAAAAGAGGACTTTGGACCACCGGGCACCAGTCCAGTTCTTCTTCTCCTGAGCCCAGGTAAGACGCCTCTGACGTTGTATGCGGTTCAGGAGTGGCTTAACAAGAGGAATACAACAACTGTAGCCAAATTCCTCAACACGTCTGTGTGTGGTGGCTCTTGAGGCCTTGACCCCAGCCTCAGTCCATTCCTTGTGAAGTTCACCCAAATTCTTGAATCGATTTTGCTTGACAATCCTCATAAAGCTGCGGTTCTCTCGGTTGGTTGTGCATATTTTTCCTTCCCTGACTCTACTTTCTGTTAACATGCTTGGATACAGCACTCTGTGAACAGCCAGCTTCTTTGGTAATGAATGTTTGTGGCTTACCCTCCTTGTGAAGGGTGTCAATGATTGTCTTCTGGACAACTGTCAGATCAGCAGTCTTCTCCATGATTGTGTAGCCTAGTGAACCAAACTGAGAGACCATTTTGAAGGCTCAGGAACCCTTTGCAGGTGTTTTGAGTTGATTATCTGATTGGCATGTCACCATATTCTAATTTGTTGAGAATTGGTGGGTTTTTGTTAAATGTGAGTCAAAATCATCACAATTAAAAGAACCAAAGACTTAAACTACTTCAGTCTGTGTGCATTGAATTTATTTAATACACGAGTTTCACAATTTGAGTTGAATTACTGAAATAAATGAACTTTTCCACGACATTCTAATTTATTGAGATGCACCTGTATTTGTGCAGCATGTGAGTTGCTGTCTTTGTAAAGCACATTTATAGAACTTCCATTTCAATTAGGATGATAGTTAGTAAAGCTGCTTTTGTAATATAGAGCTAAAGAGTAACAAAAGTCTCAATAGAGACATGTATTGTGAACCTAGGCAATGCTTTTTCTTTTACGAGACCAAATATTCTTGTTCACAAAAATTTTGGAAATAAAGGGTAATTTATAGATAATTGTTCAAGTGGAAGATGTACTGTAGGTCGTTTTTAGATGCAAATGAATAAATGCTCAGGGAAGATGCAATATTGCTGGTGTGAAATTGTGCATTTTGTCACAAAACAAAAATTGTGTAGAAACGTTTTACGTTTTTTTTTTTTTTTTTTTACTCTTAAGTATATTTTCTTCAGTATAGGGAAAGCATTTTTTACAGCATTTTTTTAAAGCATTTATTTAGCAAATCCCATCTCAGTGTTGTTACTGTTAAGTTAAACTAAAACTATTAAAAATAATTGAAATACAGCATAAATATAAATATTAGATGAAAAGAAAAGAAAAATTGCAAAAATAAAAAATGATAAAAATAAAAGCTAAAATAAAACTAATTAAAATAATAAAAAAATTACTAACACTAAATTGAAAATATAAAATAAACACAAATTCAAAATATTAATAAATGCTATATTGCATAATACGATGACACTGTCACTCTTCTATGCATATTTATATAGCTAGACATGTTTTATTATTTGCATTTAGCATTGTTTCTCTACTGCCTGTGACTATAAGAACAGACCTGTGAAGCATTTATATGTTGTGACACACCAGTTGAAAACCGCTGAACTAAACCACATCATGTCTCTCTGCACACAGGATAATTATGTTCTGTTTGACATCATTGGACTTTTTTTTCTTTGGCCCGTTTTGAAGCAGTTGGAGCGCTGCTAGTTTGATTTGTTTATGAAATAAGGCATTTCTGTACATGGACTAACACTTCAGGAATGAGTGTCTGCGATTTATCATCAGTTTCAGATGAGCTCGTGGATTTTGGAGGGAGATCTGAGAAATATCTCCACGCGCAGGCTTTGCACGGTTCATGTCCGGTTCATTCCAGCTTTTAATGCGGCAATCAAATGCAGCTTCACCTGTTCAGATCCAGAGACCTGTTCTGGCGATATTAATCTTTCATGCTAATTTGCAGTTTTCCACAGGCTAAGTGATTTATCCCAAGGTGGAACTCGTGTTGTAAACGTCTAAATCTGTTTGTTCTGACACATGAATAAGTTAATCGCATTTGCAAACACATGCAGCGCATAAACACAGTTATTTCAGGCTCCATGAGTTGTGTACTTCGTCACAGTTATTAATTTTAATGCCTTGAATTTTGTTTCTCCTCTGTTTCTTATAATTGGTTCCATATGGGATGTTGTTGTCTTGAACAATGTCTGTCAAGGACATTGTACTATAGTTCAACTTTGCTGGGTTGTCCAATGGGGGGATCATGTTCAGGTGAGTCATGTGAGTATGAATGAAATATATGAGGGATTTTATACAGGAAAATCTTCAGGTTTCACTCATTCATCACTTGCATACAATAAAATGACTATTGAAAATGGTTATTGAAATGTACTCACTCTCAGACTAACCAAGATATAGATGAGTTTGTTCCTTCATCAGATTTGGAGAAATTTAGCATTACATCACTTGCTCACCAATGGATCCTCTGCAGTGAATGGGTGCCGTCAGAATGAGAGTCCAAACAGCTGATAAAAACATCACAATAATCCACACCACTCCAGTCCAAGAGAGTTCTTAAATTTATCTTAAATTTTGATGTTTTTATCAGCTGTTTGGACTCTCATTCTGACGGCACCCATTCACTGCAGAGGTTCCATTGAGCAAGTGATGTAACGCTAAATATATCCAAATTTGTTACAATGAAGAAACAAACTCATGGATATTCTGGATGCCCTGAAGGTGAATAAATGTTCAGCAAATTAACATTTTTGAGTGAACTATCCCTTTAAGGATTTTCTTGGTTGTTTTTAGTGCATTATTGTGTCTGTAGAACAAATGATGCAGGATAAGATTGCAAGCTGAAGTTGAATAGTTTTTCAAATGTGTGAGCAATAATAATCATGATCTTTGGATTGAAGTTCATGTATTGCTCAGGTTCGTATTTTTAGCATAACTCTAAATACATGTCACGCATGCATCTGCCCTTAAAAGGGAATCCTACAGCAGAGCGTAAATTAATAGCAGAAACTGTGAGTTTTGCTTCGAGGGTCTTGATCTCAATAAAGCCCCAGTTTGTGCACTCTGTGCATGTATTTAATAACTCTTGGAACAGTCTGGTGGGAGCCACGTGAGCGTGGATCCTCTCAGCCAATCACAGTCGCTGTCTGGTCAGATGACATCATCCCTTCTGCCTTCCCTGAAGAACGGATAGGAGTTGAGTTCAGCCGGCCCTGCTTATCTTTAAGATTAACTGACAAGTTCTGTATCAAAGCTGGTTACTGGTTCTGCAAATCTTCTCATATTGGCACATAACTGAAGAACTTAAGCCATTAAATACAAATTACATTCTTGAGAGCATTTCATGATATCAGCCTCCCTGTTTCTGCTCACAGATTTAAAGTGAAAGTTTGTCAGAAAAAGGTGTTTTACAGCCTGATGCCTTTGGAGAACCTTTTTACATTCCACAAAGATGTCTTGCTTTCAAGCTGAAAAGATGTCTGAACTTCCTTAAAACAAAAAAAAAACAAAAAAATGAAGCAGCACAACTGTTTTCAACATTGGTAATAATAATAAATGTTTCTTGAGCAGCAAATCAGAATGATTTCTGAAGGATCATGTGACACTGAAGACTGGTGTAATGATGCTGAAAAATCAGCTTTGCATCACAGGAATAAATTACATTTTAAAATATATTCAAATATAATATTTCACAATATTACTGTTTTTCCTGTGTTTTTAAATCAGATTCCTAATGCTTTTTATTTAGAAGAAGATTAAGATTGACCACTTATAATGACATTCGACACATTCTTTTCACATGCTCATCAAGACGTCTTTGTGTGAAACTCTAAACATGCTCTTTACAAGCTCTTATCATTCAATCAGCACTACTTTTCACCACTGTCTCCATGTTCAAAAGCATGAGGTCAGACTCAATGATCCTCAGACGAGAGATTATTGCTCTGGTAAGTTTGGGAATGGACGTCATCCAACCCTTCATAAATTAGACACTGTATTTCCCACACTCGTGGCTATAGAGGTTTTTTAATCATACTTTTCTTCAAGTATGCTCAATGACAGCATCCGATTACATTCAATAACACATAGCCTACAAACACTGTCCCTTAGAGTCCATCACGTTTGTTTGGTGAAACTTTTAAGATCTTGAAAAAGTTCAATGGTACTTCACCATTTTAGACACTCTACTGTTAATGGTTTTGTCTTATTTTAATATTTTACTCTTTGAATTATCTTGATCTAAATGCAATTGTACACTACCACTAAAAGTTTGGAGTCAGAAAAAGTTTTGTTTTTTAAAGAAGTCTCTCATACTCACAAAAGATGCATCATTTGATTTGAAAAATGTTAAATATTATTACAATTTAAAATAACAGCTTTTTATTTTAATATATTGTAAAATGTAATTTATTCCTGTGATGCAAAGCTGAATTTTCAGCATCATTACTCCAGTCTTCAGTGTCACATGATCCTTCAGAAATCATTCTAATATGCTGACTTGCTGCTCGAGAAGCTTTTATAATTATTATCAAAGTTGAAAACAGTTGTGCTGCTTCATATTTCTGAGGAAACCATGATATATTGTTTATTTTCAGGATTATTTGATGAATAGAAAGTTCAAAAGAAAAGTATTTATTTGAATTAGAATTCTTTAAATGACTTTATTTGAAAAAATAAAATTAAATAAAAATGATTAAATATATAAATACTCACTGACCCTAAACGTTTGTATTGTAGTGTAAATAAATGACAATCATCAAGTACCATGTTAAGTATCAAATGGTTGAATGGTGGCAAATCAAACATACGTGAAAACACCACTAATTACTAGCAGCTCGCCAAAATAATTACCCTTTATGCACGTTATTTATTATATAGGTGCTTGACTTGGCATGCACAGACGCAGCAGCGTTATTTATTATTCATATACTAGTTTTCAGTAGTGTTGAATGATTACTAATATAAATACACAGTAACATGAACACTGTAGCCTGAAGTGTGACCATTGGTTCTGACAGTTTAGTTTTATTGCAGTCGTAAAAAGTGCTATTATGACTTGCGAATCTGCCTGTGGGAAGCCATTGCATAGTGCCGAGTCTTTCTGTGAAAGGCTTTACTGTGCCAAATGGAAACAATGTAAGGAAACAGACGACACTTCAGCCATGTGGCTCGTACAATGAAGCCCTGTGGCGACTGACTGACCTGCTTGGCATGTAAGGAACAGTTGTTTGGGGGTCCCTTCAGAAGCCACCCACCCAATTAAAGGACCTGAGGCTTTCTTTCTTCTGCTCTATAAATACAGTTTATAACGGAGCAAAGCATGGAGTCTGGGGGGCTGGGAAAGGAGGAAGCAGAAGGTGAAAGGAGGCATTAATAATGATGATAAAAGCTTATAAAACACAGGCCAAGGCTCAGATATGACCTCTGCTACTTCCTTGTGTGCAGGAGGTGCTTGTTCCTGTTGTGTCTCCTCTGTGTGGTTTTACCAGAGTGGGAAGCCGCTCCATCTTCTACTCCCATACTATTGCCACAAGTCCCAATTTTTGTCATTTGTCTGATTTTCAAAACACTCCTTAAGCAGCCTACTAATGTACTGTATATATTGTAAATGTAATGTAAATATCTTAATATAATAGTAATCATAAATAGTTTCATAAGAAATATAAAAATACAATAAAAAAAAGAAATGTTAAAATGTAATAAGATTCCACATTAAAATTAATATGAGGGACATAAAAGCAAAAAGGTTTTTTTTTACCGTATGTATGCATGAATGTGTGTGTGTGTGTATTCAAATTCAAATGGACCAACCAGAAATGCATGCATGCCAATTTTGAAGTAAAGCAGAACTGAAGTGTTCAATTTATTCCTGCTCAGGTTAGAGCTGTACTAACATGACTAGTAAACAGCAGTCACTAAAATCAGGGATTCAGCCAAGTGAACTTAATTACATGTAAAGCACTTTCATGTAAGATAAGTTAGACTGCTCAAGAATAACTTCCCTCAGTTATCACTGCTGGACTGTTTATTTGGTCTGGTGATTATTTTTAGTATGCTGATTATCAAGAATGAGGTTGGTACACACTTAATCTTGTTTTATTGAAGAACAAGAGGTCATTCGTGTTCTCAGTTCACATGTGGCCCAGTGAAAGTGGCACACAGACTGTTCCTGAGGTCTGGCCGTCAGTCCCCTGATCTTTACTGCTCCCCTGGGTGGGGGTCACCGGTCGGACAGTTCATTTGATATACGTACTGCTTTAATCCCAGCTGGGACCTGATGAGAACACCAGCTCCTTACACAACTCTGAGCTTTATATTGTTCGTTTTATGACTCAAGCATATTACTGTAACAAAACCCTCTCTCTGGACGCCAACTGGCACACGAAATGCTCTCAGCTGATGAATGTGACTGCTTTCACAGGACTCAGGCCACTAAACGGTTAATCTAGGGTTTATCACACAAGCTTTGATACACCTAAATCTCCAGCACAAAGCAGTTTTTTTGTGTGTGTGTTAGTATCAGTATCTCTTATTTTAGTATTTTTATATGATTATCATTTTATACTATTGTAATTATTTTAAATTAGCTTTTATTTTTATATTTTCAGTTTTCATTTTAATTTTACTTTAGGTATTTTTTAAAGTACTTAAGGTAATTTTGTAATTTTATGTCTTTTGTAATTTGTCTTAGTTTTTGACTTTCTGTTTAGCTTTAATTTATTTTATTTCAGTTTTAGTCATTTCAGTATTTCAGCTTATTTTATTTCAGGTCAACATTTCTAATTTTTCATTTAATATTTATATTTTATATTACTTTAATTTATTTCAGCTTTATTTCAATTAACGAAAACAATTTTCTAATAGTTTTAGATTTAGTTAACAGTAGCAACATTCAACAGCATTTCTGAGATATCTTTTGTCATAACTGACAACTGCATGAACAATTTTGTACTGTAGAGAATAAATGTTCACACAAACTCATTTGAGACACGATGTTTTGTATGTTTGTTCAGTCAATACCGATGCTACTGTATGGCAGAGGCATCTATTTGGTTTTAAATTGTGTTTTTGTGGTTACCCATAGTTTGTTTTGTTGTGGCCAATCTACATTATATAAAAATATGAGGATTATATCGGTTATATCAGTAAAAATGTCAAAAATGGCATGTTGTTATATACCTGTGTAAATAAGTCTATGGAGACTAAAACCTGTCCATTCAGCCTCCACCACTCTGTTTCCTGCAGTAACTCTATCAGTGAAGGTGCAGGTTGGCTGGACAGCAGGACAGGATGTGCACTATCTAGTGTATCACGATGTGTTAAAACATGGGCCTGAATCAGCGCCGCTGAGGAAGGGGATGGGTGGGTGGACGAACGGAAACCATGTGATAAAACTCAAGGGAAGAGAGAAAGAAAGAGAAGTGAAGGGGTGCTCAGTTTGCTTTTCTATCCTGGTGGTGCAGATGAAAGTCTCTTCGCCGTCCTGAGTGATGTTTAATAGTCAAGAGAGGAGAAGAGGGCACAGAAAAGGTCTGCTTTTCCCATGTCCCTCCCTCTTTAGTGTCCTCTAATGAGGATGTCGGGATTTGATCCCGTTCAGACTTTTGTTTGACTGTTTCCAAGTGGTGTGCCAAAGGAAACACTCCTCGGGCCGTTGCTCGTATTGCCAAAATAAGGGAAGATGAAGTGTGTTGGGGCAGGGCAGTGCCAGCTTTATACAAATGTTCATCTAGTAGCTTTTGGTGGCTCTTTAATGCTGCACATTTTACTTGACCGAGACAGCAAGAGCTTTGAGCAGCTTTGCAAAGAGCCTCGGTTATAAAGCTTTTCACCGCAAATGCGAATTTAGCCCGTGCAAAGCCAGTTACACGGACACCAATTGGGTGAGCTACTTGTCATATGGACCATTCATCTAGACTTATATCAGTCTGTACTTTTATTTTGACACATTAGTGGATGTGATGTGCTGTCGAACCTAAGTGTCATTTTTGTGCCAGTATAAGCACCAAAGGAAATGCTAAAATGACCAGATCTGTACAATTTCTGAAATTGATTTACAGGGTTGTTATTGTTACCAAAACAAAACCCAAAACAAAACAAAAACAAACCAAAAATTTGTAATGATTTGAAATAAAATATAAAATAGTATACAAATAAAATAAAATACAAAACTATACAAATTGTAAAAAGTAAAATAAGATATTGTGTGTGTGTATATATATATATATATATATATATATATATATATCAGTGGCGGCTGCTGGTCTTTCAAAGAGGGGAAGCTCATTTTCGGCCTACATCATAAAAATTGTCCATTTATTTATACGTAAATCCTGCCCTACATTCGTTTTCAAGAAAATGCTCTGTGACCCTGTCGTACCAACTAGGCATCTTTTCCAGTGACGATAGCCTAGCCTACTGTATGAATGAATGAATGAACAGACAATCTAAAAAAATATATATTAAACTCGACGGAGGAAATGTGGGAATTAGGTTAAACTGAAACAAGGAATGTGGTGTATAATAGGGTTGTCAGATACCATAAAAATGTCTTACGATACTATACCAGCTTAATTTATAATTCAATTCTACAAAATGAATCAAAATTTTAAAAAGAAATACTGTAAATGTAAGTGAAAACAGACAATATTATTCTTTGAATACTTAATTAATGTGAATGAATGACTAGCTATTGTTATCCATGAAATGATCTAAACAAAACTCATCTTAGCACTGCACAGAAGCTGCATGAAGTGACATTTTGATGTGGCATTTATTCATTTAGACTGTATTTATAATTACATAAATAATGTTATGAGATTAATGTTTAAATACTAAATTCTGAATATAGAAATATGTTGGAAAATAATGTAATATGCCTACTTTTAGACGGGAAACTTAAAAACGGCCAGCAGGTGGCAGAAGTTCGTGATTGAATCACTGAGTCATTCAAACCATTCTTTCAAAACGGCTGAATCCTTCAGGAGCGAATCAAATGACTGTTTTTTGTGAATAGCTCAACGCGGATTTGGATCGAACACAGAAACGAAACAAAAACAGCACTCTTGCTCATGTTATATTGCCTAAGTGTCAGGAGCATTTTTTGCTCGCATATCTTGAAATTTCCGAGTTAGCAGCATGTATATTAAAACATAACATTATAAATGAATAAAAAAATATATATAATGATTGATAAGAACCAAGTGCAAAGCCGCGATGGGACTGAGCTCAAATAGCTTCAGCGGCAGCGACTTTTAATAGGACAAAATCCCTGTCAATCAAAAGGAGATACAGACCCTCCAATCATCACGCAGAAGCCCGGAGTCCAGGCCAGCCCACTCCTGCATTCACCCCCAGAGACACTGAGCGTCCGTGGGCGGGACATAATCACAGCATTTATCCAATGAACGTCTAGTTTCGAAGCACTGAAAAAAACTGTTCAAAGAAGCCCCATTGAAGTCAATGGACGCTGGGCTTCAACAGGGAAATGCACTGACGCTACGGGGATGTATGAGAAGGAAATCGACCTGCTATATGTAGCTGATTCTGAACGAACTCGTCTTCGAGATGAACGTGTTCTAACGCATTTTTAGTCAATAAAATGTTAACACAATAGTACATATTTGAGCATTATTTTTTTTGACATTATAGGGAAAGCCGAGCTTCCCTTGCAGTCTTAAAGAAATCCCCACTGATATATATATATATAATATATTAGGTTAGTTCAAGTAGTTTAAGTACTAATAAGAACTAAAACTAAAGCTTAATAAAACTATATATATACATATATATACATATGTAACAAAAAAATATTGTTTATATGTCACATTTTCCAATGTTTGTGCTTTAACAGAAAGAAGTGAAGGATGTGTTTGCTGCCATCGTGTTCGAGGCAGCCTACAGTTTAGGAAAACACGTTGTGGATGGACACCAGGACCGTGACCTTCCCTCACTCATTCCTGTTCTACGCTGGAAAAAAGGAGAGAAGATCGCTGCAAAGAACGAGGTTTGAATTCTTCGCCTTTTACTACACCTAAAAAATTAAGTTCAAACATGACACAACCTTTTGTACCAAACAGCAATACTGGAGATGGCAAAAAACCCTAAACCAACTGTCTTGAGCAGACTGCACACAAATCCATTCAGAATGACCAAACACAGCAACATACACATAACAAATCAAAACATTATCCTGAATGTGTGTGAAAACAATGTGAATGTACTGAAATGTGTCTGTGCATGAATACAATGTGTGATCAGTGCTTCTAGAGCGCACAAAAACTGTTTGCACATCAATATAACGGATTCACATATGCTTACTGTATGACTCCTGTATGTCACTGCATCATCTTTGCCTTGACTACAATCCTTCAAAACTTTACTAGCGAAACGCTGGTTTGCTTTATACAGCCGGGAATGTAATCAGTGTAATCAGTCTGGTTTTCTTTACAGTTTAGATTGATTGTTTGAATGCATTTGCTTAATAGTTCATTGGTCTGAAAAATTTCCCATATACAGTGAAACATGTGTAAAAGTATTCAGACCCCCTTAAATTTTTCACTCTTTTTTATATTGCAGCCATTTGCTAAAATCATTTAAGTTCATTTTTTTTCCTCATTAATGTACACACAGCACCCCATATTGACAGAAAAACACAGAATTGTTGACATTTTTGCAGATTTATTAAAAAAGAAAAACTGAAATATCACATGGTCCTAAGTATTCAGACCCTTTGCTGTGACACTCATATATTTAACTCAGGTCCATTTCTTCTGATCATCCTTGAGATGGTTCTACACCTTCATTTGAGTCCAGCTGTGTTTGATTATACTGATTGGACTTGATTAGGAAAGCCACACACCTGTCTATATAAGACCTTACAGCTCACAGTGCATGTCAGAGCAAATGAGAATCATGAGGTCAAAGGAACTGCCTGAAGAGCTCAGAGACAGAATTGTGGCAAGGCACAGATCTGGCCAAGGTTACAAAAAAATTTCTGCTGAACTTAAGGTTCCTAAGAGCACAGTGGCCTCCATAATCCTTAAATGGAAGACGTTTGGGACGACCAGAACCCTTCCTAGAGCTGAGCTATCGGGGGAGAAGAGCCTTGGTGAGAGAGGTAAAGAAGAACCCAAAGATCACTGTGGCTGAGCTCCAGAGATACAGTCGGGGCTTTATGGCAGAGTGGCCCGACGGAAGCCTCTCCTCAGTGCAAAACACATGAAAGCCCGCATGGAGTTTGCTAAAAAAACACCTGAAGGACTCCAAGATGGTGAGAAATAAGATTCTCTGGTCTAATGAGACCAAGATAGAACTTTTTGGCCTTAATTCTAAGCGGTATGTGTGGAGAAAACCAGGCACTGCTCATCACAGTCCAATACAGTCCCAACAGTGAAGCATGGTGATGGCAGCATCATGCTGTGGGGGTGTTTTTCAGCTGCAGGGACAGGACGACTGGTTGCAATCGAGAGAAAGATGAATGCAGCCAAGTACAGGGATATCCTGGACGAAAACCTTCTCCAGAGTGCTCAGGACCTCAGACTGGGCCGAAGGTTTACCTTCCAACAAGACAATGATCCTAAGCACACGGCTAAAATTATGAAGGAGTGGCTTCACAACAACTCCGTGACTGTTCTTGAATGGCCCAGCCAGAGCCCTGACTTAAACCCAATTGAGCATCTCTGGAGAGACCTAAAAATGGCTGTCCACCAACGTTTACCATCCAACCTGACAGAACTGGAGAGGATCTGCAACGAGGAATGGCAGAGGATCCCCAAATCCAGGTGTGAAAAACTTGTTGCATCTTTCCCAAAAAGACTCATGGCTGTATTAGATCAAAAGGGTGCTTCTACTAAATACTGAGAAATGGGTCTGAATACTTAGGACCATGTGATATTTCAGTTTTTCTTTTTTAATAAATCTGCAAAAATGTCAACAATTCTGTGTTTTTCTGTCAATATGGGGTGCTGTGTGTACATTAATGAGGGAAAAAAAATGAACTTAAATGATTTTAGCAAATGGCTGCAATATAACAAAGAGTGAAAAATTTAAGGGGGTCTGAATACTTTCCGTACCCACTGTATACAGAAGCAAAATCAGGTTAAAGGGTTAGAATATAAATTTCCGCCTACCGCCTCCTTTTGCCCCTGTAGATGCTTGGTGATAAACTCCAGACTTCCAGTATCTTCTGAGTGACTAAATTATGTTAATGATGCAATTCCACATGCTTCAATAATATATTTGTGTTAACTTATTTTCATGTGTTAATGATTTTGAATTAATTGTGTCCGTTAATGCATTAACGCTGACAGCCCTTGTGTGTGTGTGTGTGTGTGTGTGTGTGTGTACACTCTCAGAAAAAAAGGAACAAAAGCTATCACTGGGGTGGTACCCTTTTAAAAGCTATACCTTTGTATCTTATTTACCCCTAAAGTGTGCATATTAGTACCATAATGTACACATTAGCATCAAAAGTATACATATTAGCATCCAAAATGGCGCATATTACTACCTTTTAATAAAGTACTGCCCCAGTGATAGATTTTGTACCTGTATTTCTGAGTGTTTATACAATTTTATGTAGTTTTGTGCCTGTTTTTACATTTTACAATGGTATCTTTACAATGGTCTTATATAGGACATTATTTTAATTTACTCTGTTACTCACCTTGTACTCATTTGCCGTTTGACATCACCCAGCAGCTCTGAATGCCAGAAATTACCCATTTCTCTAGTTATAAATGTGGTTTTAGTTAGCGCTCAATGATAGCTGTTGACTCTTTGTGAGTGGAATGTAGAAAATTGATGAATTTATTTGCCAACACCCCACTTCATAACCCACCCTCCCGTTAGGCCACATGCTTTTCCCTCTCAGCTTGAGGAAACACGCTGCTGGCATCTTTCAGCGCGTCAGGAATCCATTACAATGGAATCTGAGGCTATTAGTAACTGTGCAGTTTGTCTGTAGCGCTAAAGCAAAGGTGTCGATGTCTAAATCTGTCCAACGCAAACACACGGCACTTTCTTGTGCATTATGCTTGAAACCACTACTCAAATACTGAAGCTTTGAAGGCCGTCGAGTGTGTGAAGTCTTGCACAACAGCACCCTCTAGTACTTGTGTCCCATCTCGGGTTATACTGACAGTGAGGTGGTGTAAACATCCTGTGCTCTGTTTGACTCTTCACAGACGTGGTTTGAGAAGAACTGTCTGTCAGAGGACTGCGCCGCTGATCTGAGGCTTCATGGGAAACTGCTGCTTTCTGGGTAAAGCCCCTGGTCTTCTCCTGCTTTCAATAGATTTACGTCAGTAGGGTTGAGTCTGTGGGTGTGGACACACACTTGGCTCTCAGCGGCCCATGACGTCATTCATTAGCCGGTCTTAAGGAGGTCCTGCAGTCTTGTTCCCAATGATCTGGTTTCTCTGTAATCAAAAGTGTTTCCTTAAATGCTGAACCTTCACTGTTTAAAGAGCGGATAGTGATTTCACTGCTTACCGTATGTGCTAATAATTGAAAGCACATTTTACTGAAATGGCTACAAAACAAGCATTCATGTTCTGTGACAGAGTATTTGGTATCAGGAAAACAAGGTCTATTTTTAGGACCAGTGCTATTTTTTTTTTTTTGTATTACAATATTTTCATAGCGGAAATACATTTAGAAATTTTACTTTTACTAAAATCGCCTTTTAAAGTTGTCCAAATGAAGTCCTTAGCAATGCATAATACACTAATCAAAAATTAAGCTTTGATATATTTACGGTAGGAAATTTACAAAATATCTTCATGGAACATGATCTTTACTTAATATCCTAATGATGTTTGGCATATTTTGACCCATACAATGTTACTGTATACAATATTGTCTATTGTTACAAATACACTTAAGCAATTTAAGGTTTTGTGGTCCAGGGTCATATTCATGTGAATTTGCAAGTAAATGTGCTTAATTTTCATACAGAATACTAAATTAAGCTTAAGTTTGTTCATATGCAGTATATTTAATTTAATTCAATTTAATTTTAATTCATTATTCATTTAATTTAATTTAATTATAAAATAAAATTGGTGTTACACTAAGTACTACAGTAATATATAATAAATACTTAGATTAAAATAATAATACAAAAAATATTTTCACAATACAGTAATAATAATTTGTAGATCAAATTGTCTTAAACTGTCACAATGAAAAAAATAATAATTTTGATAATAAAATAGGCTTCATTTTTCTGTATGCAAAGTTTAATTTCTCATTTCTTTTGATTTTTTTTTTTTATTTAATGATGTTACAAGAAATACTACAGTGATATATTAAGTTGGTAATTGAAGATTAAAATAATATAATCATTAATTTCACAGTACAGTCATGAGAATTTGTTAATAAAACTGTCATGAAAAGTCACAATGCAAAAAATATTGATTGTCCTAAAATAGGCATAATTTTTCTTTAAGATTTCTTTTCTTTTTTTTTGCTTATGGTGTGAAATATGATGCAGAAAATTTTAGATTTATATTATATTTATATTTATGCAAATAGCAGATGCTTTGATTTAAAAGAGAAGGAACAAAGCAATTCGTCAAAAAGCCAAAGATATTCATAATACACAATACCAGGTTCCTATATTCTTAACAGTTTTCTTGAGATTCATCCTGTTAACCTTGTCTCACTTTTTTTCTTGTTTCTATCATTTTCCCAGGCGTTACATCAGTTCTCATCTGGCTCTTGGTGGAGTGAGAAACGTCTCGTTAAATTTAACCATCTCTAATGCTGGAGATGACGCCTACGACACCAACATCTACTTAAACTTCTCCAGAGAGGTTCACTACATCAACTTCTTACAAAAAGTAAGTCAGTGAAACTCTATATTTACCATTGGTTTCTCTACACCAGACCTTTGACTATTGTCTTGCAGGCTACTGCAGTTTGCCGTTTATTCTGGCCATTTGCTTCAAACTAAATTCTCCAATATAAGATTGATTGGTAAACTTGCAAATCCAGCAACTAGTTCAGTGACTCCTCAGATGTTTTCATTGGTAAACCAATTGATAAAAACCTACTGAAAATTACATAAATTCAGCCAATTAGACTGAAGTCTTTGAACATTCTGTTTGTAATATGCACCAGGCAGCCCATGGGTGTGCCATGAACGTAGTGCCAAATGGTGACAAATAGGTTCAATGATATGCACTGGAAAATGTGACAAGTCTGAATCCTCCTTTCTAAGGATATGTGGTGATCATATCCATGATTTAAAGGGACAGATTCGAGAAAAGCGTGTTGAATATAAAGAGATAGGCGTTCGGTCAGCAGAGGAAGCTGTGGAAACAGGAGGAAGTGCACAGTTTCTTGCAGCTGGTCAGTGTATCGTTATCTTGGGCTTCTCGAACGTGTCTCACACTGACCTCCGGCTCCATGTCTCTGTTACGGCTCCCTCATGTTCTGTTTCCCCTGCTGAAAAGCATTCTGTAGTTATCAGCAGCATGAGCAAGAACATTTCCTCCTTTAGTCTGACGATTAATGGAGAGACTCTTTAAGATTGCTAAACAGACCACTTTAAAATGAACTCTGTGGAATTGTACATTTTAATGGATGGTCTTTCACTTTTAATGGATAATACAGTATGTATATTTGATCATGTGTTTCCTACTTGTGACTTTTTCTATATATTTTTTAACAACGAGAAACACAGATAGAAAAATGTACTGTCAGTAACTGACAGAAATACTAATTCTTAAAAGGATATTTCGCCAAAAAATTAATATTCTGACATACCTATATATACTTGCCCTCATGTTGTTTCAAACTAGTATAATGTTCTTTCTTTACAAATTTTTTAAAGTTTTTTATTTAAATAAAAAATGTACCAAAAAATATGATTTAAAAAATAATAATAATAATAATAAATGTTAAAAACAAAAATACTACTAAGTATTCAAAATCATGTACTTTTGGTCTGGCCTTAATGGTGTATTTGATATTTTGACCATCATTTGTTTTTGCATTCCAAAATCTTTCTGAAAGAATTCAATTATCTTTAACGTAAACATAGTTTGTCCTGAGTCTGTTTTTTAAGCGCTCAGATTTCACTCTATATATCCTTGTGTTTTGATACAGACGGAGCTCTTAACATTGTTTTACCATCTTAAATTTCATTGGATAATTTCTGCAGCATTACGTCTCTCTTCTGCGAGTAATTCCTCATGACGGTTGAATAGGACGCATGCGGCGTCCAGGTGGAAGTGTATTGCAAGAAGACACACGGGCTGCACTTTGTTTGCTGTTCTAGTACTATATATTCAGCAGGACGCCTCTAATTACCCAACGCTGTGAGAAGCCGTCTATGTTGATGTGACCCGTCTACAAGCGTCTCCCTCAGAGCGCTTCAGCTCTCCGTCATGCCGAGTGTGAACTCGTGCTCGCCTCTTGTTTTATAGTAGGTCCTGTTGTCTCTGTGTTTGTCTTGCAACCCAAACCATCTGCAGCATTCTGCTGGTTTCAGAAGCTCTATCGCACCGTTTAGGTGGCCCCGGGGTCCCTCTGGCAAAAAAACACACTCAGTGTAATTAGATAAACGGCGTATTCTCCTTCTATTAAATTGCGGCAGGTGAAGCGAAGACCTTCAAATTGGTGAGCAAATGATTTGATTAACTTCAGTGTTACTGAAGCACTAAAAGACGAGGCCGAGAGAGGGAAACAAGCTGGCTGGAGATGAAATATAAGAGTTTATTTTACAGTCGCACAGCCAATACATACATAATTTGAGATTCGTTAATGTTTCAGTTTAATAACACACAGAGCAGAGAGTACTGACTTAATAAAAACACCTCTTTCCTTCCTGAACGCCACGGAATACAGTTACCAAAACAGTAGTGACAAAACACTAGAAAAGTGACATTTAATTGCCATTTCTTCAAATGATTTGAAGTGGTTCAACAATAGATTTAACACTGAAAAGACGCTTGTGAAATGTTAGTAGAAAGTGTTGACATTTAAAAGTTTGGGGTCAGTAATATATACAGTTTCTACAAAATATGAAACATTTTCAACATTGATAATAATCAGAAATGTTTCTTGAGCAGCAAATCAGCATCTTGGAATGATTTCTGAAGGATCATGTGACACTGAAGACTAAAGAAATGATGCTGAAAATTTTAAATATACTGTATAATTCACACAGAAAACAGTTACTTTAAATAGTACTAATATTTCACAATATTACTGTTTTTACGTAAACACATGCTCTCCTCCGTGGGAGCTCCGTTTGTTTGGCAACGCTTTGCAGTGGAGCAAATAGAGGACATTCTTGAACTCAAGTTGTCCTTGGGTTTTCCTGCTAGTGCTTTAGAGGACGTCGTGTCAGAGTGTTGTTTATTTAAGTCCATTTGATGAAGACAAAGGGTACGTCTTCTCACCGGGGCCAGACGGCGGAAAAAGTGCTGAGCAAGAGGGAGACGACAATATAAATAATGTTGCCACATATCGTACGCAAGGGATCTTACACCACTTTTGAGGGCCATGTTATGTAAATAGAAAATGTGACAAAACATTACCAAATCTAAATATTTATAAAGCATTTTGAGTCTGATGTGAAAAATGCAACTGAACACACTTTGAAGTCTCTTTTGCTCACCAAACAATACAGTAAAAACAGTAATATTGTGAAATATTTTTCAGATTTAAAATAACTGTTTACTTTTTGAATATATTTTAAACTGTAAGTTATTTCTGTGAGAAACGCTGAATTTTCAGGATCATTTCTCCAGTCTTCATTGTCACGTGATCCTTCAGAAATCTTTTTATTATGCTGATTTGCTGCTCAAGAAACATTTATTATTATTATCAATGTAATTCTTCTTCTTATTATTATTATTATTATTAATAATAATTATTATTATTAGTAGTAGTAATAATAATATTATTATTATCTATTTTTGTGGAAACCATTAAACATTTTTGGGGATTCTTTGATTAAATGAAAGTTTAGTTATTTAAAACAGAAATATTTTATAACATTATAAATATATTTAGGCAAATATTGGGTCATATTTGGTCAAAATATCTTTTGGTAGATATAAATCACTTTTGGTCAATTTAATGCATCCTTGCTGAATAAAAATATTTAAAAAAGACCACATTTGAATGGTAGTGTACTGTACATCTAATTATATCAGACATATTTGAATATCTGTGCCTAATATCATGTTTTGAGGAAATAGGGAAGCTGAACTGCAGCCAGAAAGTGTAAAAATGCATGATCTGGTGCGGATACGGACCGCAGACCGCAAATTGTCGACCACAGATAGCTCTTGAACTCAGAAATGATTAATGGGCCACATTTATTCCGCAGTGCCGCCAGTCGAGGTGCCCTGCTGTACGTTAGCAGTACTCAAATTTAGGGAAACCAGGGTGTTCGCATAAACGCTCCAAGCGAGTGCAGAACGTGAGGCCAAAGCCTCAAACTCTTCCCCAGAGAGCCGCCAAGTGCATGAAAAATGAGTTTTGCAAACAGTCCCAGGCTTTCCTGCACCCCCTCAGCTGCTTTTGACTATTTATTGATGTATTTTCTCCGGCAGCAGTTCTTGTTATTGCTGCAACGTCGCTAAGAATAGCTTCAATATAAACTCGAGAATGGGAACACGTGCAGGACCTCACGTGGAACTCGAGATCCCAGAGTTAAGCGCTCATCCTCTGCATTGTTCCAGCAGCGTGAGGCCGTCTGGTTTATCAGTGGCCCTGATAGATGCCTGAAGGCTCTCTGCTCTATAAAGGACAGCTTGGTGAACTCTCACTCGAGGAATGCTCACTCCTCACGGGGTCAAATCTCAACTGTTTACACAAACCAGCCGGTGCTACTCTGCTGTGTTTAGAGAAAGCTCTCAACTCTCACTGGCGATTGTCCCTGTTACTGTTCTCCTACCATGCATGTGAGAATACAGTTATTTACGGGTTAGTCAAGTCACATTTATTTATATAGCACTTCATGCTACACCGTTTGGTTCAAAGCAGCTTCTCATTAATAAACATGAAAATAGCAGTGTTTATGTTGTATGAAAGTATGAAACATAAAATTTCAGCTCTGCAAAAGAAAATAGTGTCATTATTCTGCTCAATTCAGTTCAATAAAAGTGTTGATGTTGCAAAGTTCAATTCACCTGTTAAGCAGCTCTGTAGAAGATAAGTGTCATTTTTCAGCTCAGTTTGGCTTGATATTGATTCAGTTCAGTTGAATAAATGTTGTGAACTTCATCAGTTTTTATTCATCTTAATTCAGAATCATTGTTGATACCGTTCAGTTAAATAACTATGTCGTAAAGTTCATCAATTACTGTATAAAGCAGCTCTATTGAAGTAAATTGTCGTTATTTAGTTCAGTTCAGTGCTGATTCAGTTCAGTTAAATAACTGTCAATGCTGCAAAGTTCATACTGTACGAATTGAGTTCAATTCAGCTATAAAGCGGCTTAACAGAACACAATAGTGTCATTATTCATTATTCTGCTCAGTTTAGTATAATGTTGTCTCAGTTCAGTTCAGTTCAATAACAGTAACAATTCACAAAGTCCATCAGTTATGAAATGAATTCACTTTCAGCTATAAAGCAGCTCTACACAAGACAATGGCAATGTTATTCAGTTTAATTCAGATTAAATGTTGATTCAGTTCAGATTTAAAAACAGTGTGAATGTTGCAAAGTTCATCAGTTATTAACCAAATATAGTTTCAGCTATAAAACAGCTCTGCTGAAGACAATAGTGTCTTTATTCAGCTCAATTCAGTTCAAGTTTTGTTCTCATCCAATAGGGTCAGTGCTGTCAGATCAATAATATTATTGAATATGAATTGTTTTTTTGAAACCCCGTTTTAAACTCCAAAAGTTAGTGAATATTTCATTTTCCCCAGCATATTTATTATTTTTGATATCTTAATTTTATCATGCATATGTTATACTTCACCAACACTTTTACGTGAAGACTCGTGCACACTACCCATCCATAGCATGTGTTTCCACAACGCTCTGCTAGTGTGCACACTTGCACAATTGCGTTCCAATTGATTGCAGATGCTGCAACAAATTTCAAACTTGTTTAAAATCTAGCCGAACAGTCAACAGGTGTGTGTACTGCTTGAAATAGCAAGAGAAAAAGCTAAACACAAAAATAAAAACGGGGTTTGTTTCCTTCCAACTGAGATCTAAATTGATGATCTAAACATAGTTGCAATGCATATTGAATCCAGCTTGCAAGAGTTTATTCTTTCTCAACAGTAAACCATTTGCGTGCCTTCTGTATGTTTGCATGGCAGTCAGTGATTTCTTGGGTTTCTTTTGGATGTTTTTCTTTTTTGTATTGTTGTAAGCATAGCTTGAGGAAAGCTCTGTGGTTGGTGACTTTCTACTGGGGTCTCAACAAATTAGTACAGCTTTTGAAGGTTTCAACTGGTTATTCTCACTGTCATTTGGTGTGTTCTCTGTCTGTTTGGGCTCCAGGAAGAGAAGGGCATTTCCTGTATGCTGGTAGAGCTGGACTTCCTCAAGTGCAGCATTGGATTTCCTTTCATGAGAGCGCAAACCAAGGTAGCATGTCAATTTAATGGCTTAAATGATTTACTTGGTGATCTAGTTAATTAACCTTGTAGTTTTAACCTTTTCTTTTTTCAGTACCATCTATCGGTGCTTTTCGACACGAGTCGTCTGTCTGGTGAAAATGAGACACTGCTATTTTTAGTTCACGCTAGAAGGTGAGCTTTGAACAGTCTCGATTTAATGAACTTTCCCCTCTTTAAAAACACATGATTTATTTCTGTGATTAAAATACACATGGTTCTCATCATCAGTCCACATTAGTGAATGTCATTGTTTATATATGAAGCAACTTGATAGATGAGAAATTTGGACTTTTCCCTATTTGGCTATTTTAAGAGAAATTAAGTGGTTTGCCTTGATATTGAAGTCTTGATGATATTAATCTAATGCTGGCCAGATGTGTTTTCTTTGCTCAGAGATCTCTTAGTGAGGCAAATACAGCTCTTGTAATGCACATTTGGCCATCTTACAGTAGAAACTTAATCAATTACACTGTATGAACAACCATGCTAAAGACACATGGCATGTCAGTACCTATACGACTGTTCAAAAGTTTGGGGTTAGTAAGATTTTTAAATGCTTTTGAAAGAAGTCTCTTGTGCTTACAAAGGCTGCATTTATTTGATCAAAAATACAGAAAAAAATAAATAAATTGTGAAATATTTGTACAGTTTCAAATAACTGTTTTCTGTTTTAATATACATTGTAAAATGTCATTTATTCCTGTGATGCAAAGCTGAATTTTCAGCATCATTTCTCCAATCTTCAGTGTCACATGATCCTTCAGAAATCATTCTAATATTCTGATTTGCTGCTCAAGAAACATTTATTATTATTATCAATGTTGAAAACAGTTGTGCAGCTGATTAATTTTGTGGAAACCTTGACATGTTTTTTTCAGGATTCTTTGATAAATAGAAAGTTCAAAAGAACAGCATTTATTTAAAATACAAATCTAATGTCTTAACGTTCTAAATGTCGTAACTGTCACTTTTGATCAGTTTAATGCATCCTTGCTCAGTGATTTATATGATTTATATATTTGAAAACCCTCTTTTTTAAATGAATGACTAATGACTTAACAATTCAAAATAAATAGTTTTTGTTATTATTTATTCATATTTTCATTTTTTTTTTTTTTTCTTAGTGCCAATCCAGAACATGATAGCACACTTCATGATAACACATTGGAGTTGTCCATACCGCTGGTACATGAGGTGGACACAACAATCACAGGGTAAGATTTACACTTCATGAGACGGCTTAAAGAAAACGTCCAAACAAAAAATTAATTTCATCATTATTTGTTCACATTCATGTTCAAAACTACAAAAGTAGTTTGTAGTGACTTGTACAAGTCACTTTAAAAGTAGTCTTTATGACTTGTGCGCTATATTCCAAGTCTTCTGAAGCCTGATTAATAAAAATAAACACTTTCATTGAATGCATAAGATCAGAATGAACTTTGTTCACTACTACTATCTTGGTGCTTCATAGGAAAATCAGTTCATACAGGTTTTTAACATGAGGGTAAGTACGTAATATAAGAGTTTTCTTTTCATTTTTTTGGGTGACTATTCCTGTAACAGCTTTGCAGCCCATTACACTTCCAGACAGACGTCTGATAACACCAGAAACATTTGCTGTCCACTCAGTATACAGCGCTTACGTGCACATTTCTTTTTTGGCACCAGTTTCTTTGCGGCGCTGGAGTATTTCAAAGTTACAGGCTCACTTGTTTCGCAGATGAATGAGGCTTAAATACACAACATGTTCTACAGCAAGATGTAGAGACTGATAATGAGAACGTCCTCCCTGTAATGTTTTAGATGAGCGCGCCAGAGACTACACTTTAATACATAAACACGATCTTCAGTGGTTGGATGTAAAATCACATCAAAGTCTGTTTTATGTCATTTAATAAGTAATGCAACACTCTGCAGACACAAGGACTAGTTTCCAAGAGTTTGAGCTATAAAAGCTGCAGTGTTTTACTAAAATAAAGTAATTCTGACAGCAGCACATGTATTCTATATTATACATCAAATTAATCACGTTAAGTGAGAGACAGAACAATATCACAATGAATAGCAAGGATTACCATAGTAACTGTAAGTCCTTTTCTACAGTGTGGTCACGCCTACGTCTTTTGTGTATGGAAACTCAGTGGACCGATCACGCTTCGTTCAGCTAGACGACATGGAGTGCAGCTTTCAGCCGCTCAACTTCACCTTTCAGGTATCCCACACTGCAATATGTTCATATGCAGCTCAGATGTGATGTTTTTCAGTACATTTTATTGCAGTATCTGTAAGTTAGTACAGTTAGGTATGACAGGGTATCTTATCTTATTTATTTATTTATTTATTCATGAGCACTAGCAATATCAGGGGATCAATTACTTGGTAAAAAAAGTAATATATAGTTTATAGTTTAATATAATAGTTTACATGATGGGCCCTTTTCACAGACTGTGATGGCGTGTTTCCAAAGTGTTTAATATTTTACTTGTACTATAGTTTTTATTAATATTTAGATTTTATTTATATATATTCCGTTTTAATTTTGTTGAGTTTTTTGTAATTTTTCTTAGTTTTCCAATAAGGGTTTTAATCATTTTTATTTCAGTTTTAGTTATATTAGCACATCAAGTAAGCTGAATATTTGATAATTGCTTTTGGATTGTAGTATTATTGAAAATGTTTAATTATTGCATGATTGAAAGACTTCACATTATGCCTGTATTATATAAATTTTTTAATAATTCAATGTCAAGTCAAGTCACCTTTATTCATATAGCACTTTATAAAATACAGATTTCAAAGCAGCTTTACAGTGATAAATAAGAAGATAATGATTCAGTGATCAGTTCTGTTTTAAAGCAGCTCTAAAATGACAACAGTTATTATTCAGTTCATGGTTGATTCAGTTTGATTCAATAACTGTGTAAAGTTCATCAATTATGGAATGAGTTCAATTATTGTATAAAAACAGCGATGCCATCACCAGCTCAGTTCAGTTCTCATCCATTAGTGTCAGTGCATTTAAGTCAATACAATTTCCAAATATTCACTGTCCCCCAACTAAAGAAGCCAAAATGACCAATATCTGACTTCAAAATGTCACATTTGACCAATCTAGAACCAAGCTGCATTATAATGTGTTTTAAACGTGTATGAAGTGTACTGTTTGCTCTATTAGCTGTTATTTGTCGTGTTGAGCGTAAATCCCAGCGTTGATCTGTTTCCTGTGTGTTGTTTGTGTAGGTGATAAACAATGGGCCCAGCAGACTTCCAGGCTCCACGGTGGACATCAGGATACCCAACCGCCTGGCTGGTAACGGGGCAGATATGTTCCATATCATTGACACACAAGTGAGTTCCTGCCACTCATGTGCTTGTTTATTTAGCTAAACTACTTTCTCATCATTTTCCCTCACATCCGTTATACAGCTGTCCATTCTCATCACACTTGTTTGTGCTGTAAATGGTTTCTCTGACCTGTTCATGCTAGGTATTGTTTTGCGTTATTCCACAGCATTGTTGTTTTTTGATTGGTTGACAGAGTCTTAGAAAGCTTGAATAATTTTCAATTCAGCATGTTCTTTCTAAGCTGGTATTATGCTATTTTATGCAAGATACTCACTGTACTTTTAGAGCTGGATGATTGGGGGGGGGGGGGGGGTGTTATCTAATTGCGAAATCTAATTTCTCTGATAAAAAATTGTTATTGCAATGTAAAATATTTATTTATTTGTTTGTTTATTTATTTATTTTACTTTGTTTTTTATTTATAGAATTTTTAAAGCAGCAGGTTTGCTGTGCTAGTAGGGCTGCAAAATTTGGCTGACAATTTTGTTAGTATATAATATGACAATGAAATTAATTATTATTAATATTATAAATAAACAAAATAAGAAATATTACTGTTAATATTTCAGTGTAAAATAAAAAAAATAGTATGTAAGAAATATAAAATAATAATAATAATAACTATTTTTATTGTTCAATACAACTATAAAATTACAATATAGTGTATAAAATTAAAATACAATAATATTTGTGGCTGTCTTAATTTCTTCATTTTCAAACATTAAAACATCAAGCTTTTATTTTGGCAGAAAACTGCAGCTTCTGTTTTGTTGACAACAGGAGGTTTATTATCGCATCTCATTAGACTGTTGGTGCATGTTGTGTTGCCAAATGCATGTTATAAACCTAAACGTTTTAAACCCAAACTCACAGTGTGTGCTGAGATCAGTTAATGTAGCATTTACTGTGAATTAATGAAAATTACCGCAAGTTGCTTCATAGCTGCATTGCAAACTTAGGGTGCATTGGTTTGCAACAATTTCATGGCCCTGTCATCAATTATTCCTTATAATTTTGCTACGTAATTTCCAAACAAACATATTCGAAATGGTGCCGCAGGCTTGTTGAGGGTTAATTGGCAGAGTAAGTATTGAGCATTTTAGAGACAAAACTTGTCTTCATAATCATGATATACAGGTAAGTGAAATAATTTAAGTTAGAATGGTGCATTTTAAAAATGTAAGGCTTCACATTATGCCTGTATTACATGCATTAGGTTTTCAATAATTCTATGGTCCAATGTCAATTATGTCTTACTTATATTATCTTTAAAACATTGTTTATACTTAAGATTAAGTATAAGATTATATTATTTAAAGTACTTTATAAATGCCACGATTGTTCCATGTTTTGAAGCTAAATATACAGAGCTAGGCTTTATCTATATTATATCAATAGAAGCGAGGGCAGCGTGTTGATTATGTTCTGTTCTCATACAGTGAGAGTTCAGTGAGGGCAACATCCTCAGGCTTATAGTGAATTCAGAGGTGAGAGATGGGTGTAGGTAGTTAAACTCACAATAAGCTTATACAGAGGGAAGAAATTCAAGACCTGCACCACATACTATGTTGATTTAACCCTTGCATCGGCCAAATTGCTAGATCAGGCCAGGGATCAACCTGTTTACTGTGAATGGGAGGATGGGGGAGGTTTGTATCCCACCCTTTACGTCCCATATGGAATCACTTATGAGAGGATTAAATGGTTTGCACGAAAGGGTGGAATGGGACACTTGGGGAAAGCTTCTGTTCACCCTGACTAACCTGTAGCACAGTGGCAATGCTGGGTAACTCAACTCAAGGAGGAGCGGAGGTTCCCAGGCACCCACATGGACAGCATAAACACTCTGCCTAATTAAAAATGCACACGTGGAGGAATTCCACTCTTCACATGACTGAAAACATATGAGGCATTTATACATAAACAGCTTTGGCTGGTCCCTCGATGCTGATGAGATGTCATCAGCTTTATTAAAAAAATAAAAAAACCTAGTGAGCTGCCTTCCAAACACACTTTAACCCTCATTTTGTGTTCTGATAAATTTGACCCACATTTAAACAGCTTGAAACACTAATTAAACTATTTATTCTTGAAATTTGGTGACTTTTTCCTCATTTAGGGTCATGAATGTGCATGCAAAGTTTCGACACATAAATGTGTTTTGGAAAGACTGTACAAATTTTGTGCCCACAGTCAAATTGACCCCCATTGGTTTCTATGCAATTCGCCAAAAATCAACACTTGGAAAAACAGAAAACCTTTATAGTAGCATAGACTAAAATATTTAATATATATTTTATAATTTGGGTTAATTTGACTCTTAAAACCAACAAAAGACCTATTTTATTAAAACAAGCAAGTATCAAATCCAAAAGTGAATGCTTGGCAAGTATACAGGTGTTTTGAACACACTGCGTTCTGGTTCTTGCATTACTGTGGTGGTAACAAGCCTCAGTTTGTACTCAATGAGGCAATCAAACTACCTTCAAATGTCATTTAACTCTTGTCTATTATTGTTTAGGTTGGTAGCTATAAATATGTTCACTTGTGTAACATTCTCAGCATAATGACACAAATTTTAGCTTGTGCAGCTAATGTTTGCTTGCACATAAATGTAAATTTCTGGCCTGATTTTAATGCGAAAAACGTACATCTACCATTTTTACTAAACTCCCAAAAACAGACGTATACACTGCAATACTCTGCAGTTTCCAGCTGAAATTAACACTAGTGGCAGTAAAACACCAACTACTTTTATTCCTTTTCACACAAATTATAAATACAGGTGCAGATTATTGATCTTATTTATTAAAGACTTATTTTCACATGGTTCCTTGCTCAGTGCTATTATGACCTCAGAACACTTTTGCCGTAGTGCTTGATTTGTAAACTAATACATTTTGAGGTTGCATCACATAACCAGCTTCATATCCATGGCTTTTCTGAGATAGTAAACTTACTCAGTAGCTCACCTGGTAAAGCATTACACTCAAGTCACGAGAAAAAAGCTCAAAAACTTTTAAAAGCAAGCTAAAATGGCATGGTTGCTTCAGTAAAATATGTTTTAATCTCTCGTTTGTTTTGCTGACACTATTGGTTAGGTTTAGGATAGGGTTTAGTTTAGCTTTTAGCACCACACTCACCAGATATTTAGTTTCCAGACTGCCACCATATGTACGTAATAAAACATTGCCAGATTCATGTTTATCTATTTCCTGGAAAATTGAAAGCAGTTTTAGTGCCACTCCCCAGACATTTTACATTTTAGTCTGAAAGCAAAAGATGCAAGAAATAATGTAATATCATTTTGCAGAAGTGTTTTTCCAATGAGTCTGGGTTTTTATATTTCTTAAAACACTATCTAGGGAGGCAAATTGCTAGGTTTTAAAACAGTACTGTAGTGAAATCAGCCTATGAATGACACACTGTTGACTCAGACTAGTGTGTTTGTAAAATCATGTGTGAAACAGGCAGAGATCCTTCCATTGACTTGAGAGAAGACGATGTGAGGTCTTCAGATGATTTCCTCTATGGAGGTCTGACTGGAAAGGATGCTGGTTAAAGGAAGAGGTGAAGTGTTCCCCGGGGGCAGAGGGGAGGAAGGGGCAGCGGGACATTAAATCACTCCAGATGGGACATGCTGTCAGAGAAAGGCTTCCCAACTCCCGCTGGGAAAGAACTGCCTTTCGTTATCTGAATTGCTTAGCAGGTCTGAGCTCACTGGATAAATGATAATGTCTGTGAGCATCTCAGCACATCACCTTCCAGTCATCCAGCACTCTGAAAACTTAAACTATCATGTACTTGCACTTAAAAATGAGTCATTAAGTCATATTGAGTCATAATCAGAAATATTGATTATAGACTTAGTAAGTGAAAAAATATAAGTAGATTTGAATAACTAGGTACCATGACAAATTAAATTCAGTAGACCCAAGTTAAGGCAACTCAAATATTTGAGTAAGCCATTTTAAAAACAATATTTATAAGTATTACTTCAGTAAACTTTTTTTCATTTGAATTCACTAAATATTGCAACTAACTATAAGTCAATTCACCTTTATTTTTATAGCACTTTATACGATACAGACTGTTTCAAAGCAGCTTGACAGTAATAAACAGGAAAGTAAAATTAATGATGCAAACTTCAAAAATGAGGCAAATCCAAAATTCTGTTATAAAGCAGCTGTAGCAGACTTTTAACACTTATTTTCAACATTTACTCCATTATACAGTCTGTATTAAACCATGCTGCGAAAATCAAAAAAATGTCCCTCTCTTAAGTTGTTGTTAAAAATAAAGAATACTGATATGGAATGAGTAATAATTTTAGTTCTTAAAACTGATCAGTATAATTTCTCCAGTATTCAAATAATTTTGATTGAAATCAGGGTTATTATAATAAACTAAAAACTGAAATTAAAACCATAAAAAAAATATTTACAGCTAATTTCCAAGGCAACATTCTCATTTTGATTTAGTTTAGCTTCATGTACTAAAATAACTAAAAATAAAACCAATATAAATAATTATGAAAACATCTATAGACTTTTTTTTTTTTTTAACTACTAAAATGGCAAAAACACAACAAAATTCTTAAAACTTTAATTGGAATTAAAATAAACTGAAAATATAAAAATAAAAACTATAATATCTCAATAACAAATAATGCTGATTGAAATGTATGTCAGTCATTCAGTTTGTTAGTCAGATGCACTAATGTACTAATGTTGTTGTTCTTTCTTATGAGTAAGTGCAGTAAGTAAGTCTGTGATGAAATCAGGTGATATTTAGCTGAGAAAGAGCTGTGAGATTCGCTCATTTTCTTGTTTTCTGTTTATCTGCAGGTATCTGAACGTCGAGGGAACTGCACGTGGCACAGGAACCCCAAACCCTGCACAATCCCTCAGGACAAAGAGAGCATCTTCCATACCATTTTTGCTTTCTTCACCAAATCAGGCAGAAAAGTTCTGGTATGACAAAGCACTTCTTGTTCATAGTTCAGAGGAAAAAGCACAATGTGTGAAAATGGCATTCAAATGCATTTAGCACTTGGAAATAAGCCATATTTGCATATTTAATGTTGTTTGTCAGGCATTTTTGTCAATGCATGTACATTAGTGCAGTGGAGCACAGCATTTAATGCCCCATAAAACACTCTGCTCATTTCACACAAGTTTTTGTGCTGAACGGGTGAATCTTTGACGGTATCCTGTGTCAACAGGACTGTGACCGGCCTGGCAGAGCGTGTCTTACTATTTCCTGCAGTCTGAGCTCTCAGGCTAAAGAAGAAGCCACGAGTATAGATGTGCAAATGCTACTGAACACTGAAATACTACAGAGGGTGAGTTATTGCTGTAATGAAGTAAAAAGTTGGTGAAGTGTAAATGCAAGTCTTCAGAGCGTGATTAAAACTTTAAGTGTTGTAAAATTGAAGAAACAAGCTAATAAACTAGTTAAAATACTGTCAGGCTAGCCTTAGTAGTAGCTTTAACTAAATAAACAATCACTGCATTTTCCCCAGAAAGATGCAGTGTTAATCCTAACATTTTTTTTTAAGATTTAACATTTGTAGATTGTCTAAAGCAAAAGAGTTGTAAAAAATATTTTAGAGCTTATGATTTGTTTAAAAAATAAAACATTACACATTTATGAATAAATCAGTATATGTAAAATCATTTAAAATTTAAAAAAAAAATTCCATGCAAGCTATAGCTTCTGACGTTTAAATCAAAATATACTCATTACTTTATGACATCAATTACTGCTTTATTTAATCAGAAACACAGTGTAAATGTTACTTGTGTAGGCTATTTTACTTTTAATTTAATTAGAAGTAGGCCATAAGCGCCCCCTGCTGAATTAAAACTCTTTACTGAGCAGGCGTTAGGACCAGGGGGAGGCTGTCACTGCTATTACTGTTTACTGTATCACAAACCGAACGCGTCATTCTGTACCTGCTTTCACAGATTAAATGCAGCAATCCAAAACAGTGAATCTAATCATTATTCAGACAAAACTTTGCTTCAAGAATGAGCCACACTTCTGACGTGATCTAATCACTAGCACACCCTGAGCACATGTGAGTTAACCCATTCCTCTTATCAGCAAGACATATAGGCATAATTTTTTATATGGGGCCAATGCCGATATTTACATTTAAAGGCATTATCGGGCATTCCGATATCGGTCTGATAATATCGTGCATCCCTAATATTTCCCCCCATTTTAAATTCTTATTCTCCAATGAAAGCTTAGATTTTTGTGATTTAAAAAAAAATAAAAGATCAAAAGTATTAACAATGCACATTTATTTTCACAGCCTTCTTTGATCATATTTACCAAGGGTACCAACAATTCTGACCACACGTGTAAATAATAGAGAATTAGCACTGTTTATTTTGTGTAAATGTGTCTGTCTGTGTTATTTTATTATCATTGAGATACTATTATGATTTTAATTTTAATTTTTTTCTGTTTTCATTTGAATTTGAGTTTAAAGATATTAATAGGCATTTTGTTAGCTTTATTAGTTTAGTAGTTTTTGTTTTGTTATATTTTTATTCATTGTTATTTAAGTTTTAGTTTTAGTTATTTTATTAAATTAAGTCAAACTAAAATAAAGGGAGAAATGTTGCCTTGGCAGCTGTACTTGCATACTTTAATTTATTTCAGTTAATGTTTTATTTGATTTAATTACGTTTTTTTAGTGGTTTTAATTTTAAGTTTTAGTTTTGGTTTTAAGTATAATAACTCTGGTGTGTATTGGTGGGTGGTTAGCAGGACAGCTCGTCTGTGATCCAGTTTGTGACACGAGGTCACGTCCAGCTGGACGACAGGGCCGTGGAGGTCTCAACCGGACTTCCAGAGGAGATTTCTGTAAGTGATCAAATGCATGAATAATCCAATCCAACAGTCAAGCATCTCTTGCCAAGCATATTTGTACCATTACTGTAAACTAGACTCAGAGCTTCACAGACTTCATCTGACATGCTGGTGGTTTTCATTGTAAGATTGAAAGCGAACAGATTATTGTCTTTGAAAGCGATCAGGACCCCTGATGCACGGAAGAAAATGAAATTGTCCGATTGCATGATACTGAGCTCATCGGCTCTTAGTAGCCACTGAGATCTGGGTCGAGTTTGCCGTTCATATGGGAGCAGGGGGCTTTTTTTACTCTACAGCTGTGCTCGAGAACAGTCGCCTCTAATACTGCAGACCTCGGCGTGTCGATTGATTGGAGGAATATGGGACTGTATTTCAGTGTCTGGTGCCATGGCATCTCGTTCAGCCCTGCTCTCAGCTGATTGGGTTTCTGACCCAGTTTCAGCCCCCCATTTGTAGTGTAGTGCTCAATTCCTAATAGGGCTGTTAAAATTGTCTGCGCCCCCTTCTGCCATCAGCACTTAGGAAATGCATCAGTCCCAAAGCAATCCGTTATTAAGTCACACGACGCTCCCCGGGGCAAACACTGGACACGCAACTCTCATTTACAAATGGCATTGCCCACATATAAGCATTAATACCGCACAGTCTTGTAGCGTGTTTCAACTGTGTCATTTCCGTCATGTTAACAGCCACCTGAACTAATTGGAAATGACAGACCAACTGTGAGCATTAAACCTTTATATGCTGCTGTATCATTAGTTTAGTCAGCTGAACTCAACAAATGCTTGAGATATATTTAGTGCAATATTTATATCTTACACTTTAGTTTCCATTGAATAAAAATAAGTCTGATCATATAGAAATGTTAATCCCAAAGACGGCATGCAGAGGAAGATATTACAGCTCTTTTATAGTTTTCATTGCTGATGTTAGTATATTGAATTGTTTTTATTTTTAACTAAAACAATTAAAAGTCAAAAACTTTTGCCTTGGCAACTAACCAAAATAAAATAGGTTTAGGCTTAAGTACTAAAATTATTAAAACTAAAACCATTAAAAATAAATTAAAGCTAAATAAATAGAACCACCAAAACTAATAAAAATGACATAGAATATAGAACTCAGATCATTTGATGTTAATAGAATTTGATGAAAAATATTTCAATTCATATTTATTTTGAGGTACATATATATTTAGTTTCAGGTTGTTAAGATCTCTTCTAAACTTCATCAAAATTCTTATTTGTATCTCATTGCTGTTTCAAAGAAACAACTGAGATATTATCTCATTTGTGATTTTGATTGAATGTGTTTTTTTTCCGTCGACCCTCACATTCAAGGAGTGAAATTGTGGCCAGAAGCTGAAGCGAGATTTATCTGGGCTGGCATCTCGCTCCAGACTGGGATTTTCTGCTAGCTTTTCATGCAACATTTCCATCCAGCTCTATTGAGGGAACTGTTTGCTGTGTTTTTGTGGCAGTACATTATGTTTTCAGAGGTGAAATTCTTCCACATTTAAGGGTCAGAAAGCACGTATGCCATATAACACATTGTGCATGAAACTATGTCTATGTATGTTATTCAGAGGGAATGGTCATCCAAAAATAGTCATTCATTTAAACCAGACTTCAAATAATGACATCCAGTTGTAAACAAATGAACTCTTCCTGGCATTCTGTGATGATCTGGATTAATGAAAACCTTCACAGACCTGTGTTTGATTGATTTGTTGACTTGAAGAATGAATTCTCATTTCCTTTTGATCGAGTCAACACCCAATATACTGTAGACTCAGCGCAGACATTATAAAATTCAGGAAATGACACAGTGATTCATACAGTCTGTAAAGTCTGATCTTGGGTCCCGCTGAGAAATGACGATCTGTAATATGTTTAAGTCGGTGAGGTTATGCTGAATGTCGTGTCCCGTCTGGTTCGTGTGTGTATGTTCACTCTCTTTGTGTTGTCCTGCAGCTGGTGTTTGAGGCCCTTCACAGTCAGGAGCCCAGGGGTTACGTGGTGGGATGGATCATCGCCATCAGCCTCCTCGTGGGAATCCTCATCTTCCTGCTGCTGGCGGTGCTGCTCTGGAAGGTAGTGTTTCAGACAGACACATGTTCCTCAGTCAACATCCTTGTTGGTTCTGGAGCAGCGTCCGGGTTTGCTCTGGATTTAGAGGCTTAAACGACATTCTTATAAGCCTAGGTTTAGGGTTGGCAAGAGTGCAGCGACCATTATAACACTTTTTGGGTAATAATCATTATGTTTTGAGAGTTTCGGTCACTGTACAATGGAAAAATAGGAGCCGTCCACATACTGTAAAACAACAACTTTAAGACCAAGTAGAAGCAATATGGATGTTTATCAAAAACAACAACAACACAATATCAAGACTGAATTTTTGAGTAATTTTCGATATTCATGATAGAAACGATGACAGAAACATGTTACTATTTTATAATAAAATTTACTTTTCATAGTAATAATATATATATATATATATATATGTGTGTGTGTGTGTGTGTGTGTGTTATATATAATAACATTACATTGTGTAAAAGTACATTTTACTATAAAATATTAAGATATTTCTGTCATCATTTCTTCAATTTACACTATCAGTAAACTTGTAGTAGTAGTAAAGATAATAATATGAATAATTATTATTATTATTATTACTACTACTACTACTATTAAATCATTGCATTTTGTCATTATCATTGTTACTTTGAGAATAATTATTATTATTTTAAAGATTATCATATAACAAATATATTTTTTCATCCATGTTTTCACAATTTAAATTAGTTTATTTGCATAAACAACAACAACAGCAACAACAAGAACAATTACAACAAAAAACATATTTGACCTAAAAAAATACAATGGTGTGCTGTGAATTTACTGATATATTTTCAGTTGATTATATTTGTAAATGTAAAAAAAAAATTAATTCATTTCAGATGATTAATTAATTAATTAATTAATTAATAAGAAAACAGAATTGGGGGCAAAATTTTAAATTAAAAGGTAGCTTCTTTGTGGAGTTTAGTTGTATACAAACAAGTTTTTACATTCATTCTTGAGGTCTAACAAACATGTGGAAAGCATTTCCTTTCTCATTAATGACATATTTAAAGTTGTTTAAACATTAGTATCATATGATATGAAAAAAATATATATATATATATATTGTGATAATAATTTGGGACATATTACCCAGCCCTACTAACCAGTCACTTCAGTATATGACTGAAGCTGGTGAGCGGTAATCTGCTACTGTTACTGCCCACCTAACTGCTGTACTATTCATGAGTTTGGCTGAAAAGCTTTTTAATGTGCACCACACACTTTTCAGATCATTCCTAATGTCTTGAGGTTTGAGATCATGAGCTTAAACAATATGATCAACTTGTCATTTCTCACTCATTTTAGGATTAAAGTCATATTTAAGGATGATTGCTTGATAGAAACATTATTCCAGAACCAACAGAAAATGTTGAACTATGCAAATATACATCAGACTTTCTACTAGATATCCGTCCTCATTGGTCCAAAAGACACAGACTTCCAGATGAGGCTGTTTGCTTGTCATATTCACTTTAAGGCCGAGGACAAATCACATGCCTGAGACGGTTCCTTTCGGACGGCAGTTCAGCTCAGCAAAGTCAGTGTGAGCGGAGAATGTGACCCCTCAGGTCATCGTGTCTTGAAAGAGCAGAACCACCTGCTCATGTGCAGCGTCCCGTTACAGTTAAATTAGCATCGGGCTGCTTTTAATATCCTCTGCCAAAAAAAGGCAGAGTAAAGCGGATGTGGATGAACAGTTTTGTTTGAAGTAAACAGTTCTTGGTGGTGATGGTGATGGTAGTTCAGTTTTGAAAGATATTCCCTCAACTGGACTTGTCGAGGGTCACATGTCCCTCATTCACACACTACTGTTGTTTTTCTTGGCCTGAGGGGTCAATAGAGAGCTCTAGAGCGACTGTAAAGTAGCAAAACACAGCACAGACAATAATTTACACGTACACATAAAAGTGAACCAAACGGATTTCAAGGCTTCTCAAACAAGTCCTTCTTTTCTTTTCCACTCCATTACTTTCCAGCGGGAATACTAGAGCAAATCCTGGAATGTTGGTGTAGGGATACTTTTCCCCCCAAATCCCAAATCTGCCAAAATAAACCTCCTCAACAAGAGCTGCACATGTCCAGCTACTCCAGCTTCAGGAAATGCCTGGAGAGAGCCGGGGTCTGAATCAATAAACCGCATTCAAACAAAGACAAACCTGTTGAGTCACAGGAAGAGGAACAGCATATTTCCTGCGCTGACGCGCTTCTTTACAGTAGCACTATCTGTGTCGCCCATCCCACTAGTTATCTGACTCCCTCCCTGTCCATTGGCTCCAACTTCACAAAGGGATAGTTCACCCGAAAATGACATCATTTACTCGCTGCTTTGTTGCTCCGAATCTATGACTTTCTTTCTTTCTTCTGGGAAACACTAAAGAAGCTCAGAGCCAGTGTTTTCAATATAAATTCCAAATTTTCTTAAGTCGTATGATAACTTTGTGTGTGTAGCAAACTAAAATATTTTTGCATTAAATCTCCTTCACTGTAGCTCAAATTTCATTCGTACTTTAACATATTCAGACATTCAATACAGGCATCAATTACACCTAATATCTTTAGTAATGTAAAGTCAGAGGATGTATAAATATGTTTGAATACCTATATATGATATGATAAAGCATTCCTCTTACAGTTTGAATATCATCAGTCATGAGGGATTTCTTAATGAAACCTTATCTTGTGTTGGGTCAAGGCCCCAAAAACGAGTGGTATTTTCATATACTCCTTTTAATTTGATCAAATTAGATATTTAATGGCCAATATGTCTGAAGCAGGATTGCATTAGGTTGGGTGTATTTGATCTGCCAGTCAAATTTCCAATACCATTCAAAAGTTTGGGATCAGTACAATTTTTATGTTTTTGAAAAAAGTCTCTTCTGCTCATCAAGGCTGCATTTATTTGATCAAAAATAAAGTAACATTTTTTAAATATTATTGCAATTTAAAATAACTGTTTTTTTTATTGTAATATATTTTAAAATGTGATGCAAAGCTGAATTTTCAGCATCATTACTCCAGTCTTCAGCATCACATGATCCTTCAGAAATCATTATATTAACAGTGTTGAAAAGAGTTATGCTACTTTATATTTTGATGCATTTATTTAAAAATAGACATTTAAATAGAGATGCCTTTACTGTCTTTTTTTTAATTTATTTAAAGCATTCATTCTGAATATAAATATTAATTTCTTTAAAAAAATCTTTTTGTCCCCACACTTTGTATTTTGTCACAGTAAGTTAATGTGATTGGGAAAAGGAGTATAATTTTGTCATTTGTCCACTGTCCCACCCTGTATGCCGACACTCAGCAATTATTTTTGTGTTTTGCAGATGGGATTCTTCAGGAGGCATTACAGAGAGATCATAGAGGCCGAAAAGAACAGGAAGGACAGCGATGAAAGCTGGGATTGGGTCCAGAAGAGCCAATGAGAGCTCGGATTGGGTTCAGAAAATCCAATAAGCTGCTACCTTCACCACGGCTCTCTCCTAAGACCCAGACCCTCCAGCCTTCCATATGTGGAAGAAAAGAATATTCTCCAGATTTTTCGGAGGTTTGACACTTTTTGTTTGTCGTTGATGGTGATCTAGCTGATGTTCGAGGTGACCGCGTGGCCTGCCAGAAGAGACTCGCAGTGGAATTCCATTGATCCCAATGGGACAGGCCTCTTGCCAGTGGGTCTGAAGAGACGGAAAGAGAGACTTCCTGGAACGAATGTGGATATCGTGTCAATACTAGCAGACAATTACAACCCTCAGGGCGCTGTTGAAAAGCAAAAATCTATTTTTTATAAAATGTATTCCATACTGTATAGAAGAGAGCTTCAAGAGTTGTTTTTAAAGCACTGATGACTGACACGCCAAAGAGTTGATGTTATTCCTTCACAGTGTTCTGGTGCACATCAGTTTTCAGATGAACCTTGAAGATGGACTGTACCTCTTTATCCCCTCAAGATGTTAACTTACAAAGAATGCAAAGCAAAAGTTTGTGCCCTTCATTCGGACAACTCACGAGTTAAATGTTGCATGAACAAATGAAAGAGGAGATGCAAACCAAAGTTGTTATTGCTCGAGTTGTTAAAGGAGTAGTTCGCCTCAAAATGAAAGTTTGCTGGAAATGTACTTACCCTCAGGCCATCCAAGATGTAGGTGAGTTTGTTTCTTTATGAGAACAGATCTGGAGAAATGTAGCATTAAATCACTTGCTCACCAAAGTGAATGGGTGCCGTCAGAATGAGAGTCCACACAGCTGATAAAAACAGCACAATAATCCACACCACTCCAGTCTTGTGAAGTGAAAAGCTGCATTTGTAAATTAAAAAAATTAATCAAGGCATTTGAACTTTTAATGGAGTCGTGTGGATTACTGTGATGTTTTTATCAGCTGTTTGGACTCTCATTCTGACGGCACCCATTCACTTTGGTGAGCAAGTGATTTAATGCTACATTTCTCCAGATCTGTTCTCATAAAGAAACAAACTCACCTACATCTTGGATGGCCTGAGGGTGAGTACATTTTCAGACAGTTTCCATTTAATTTCAGTCCAGTTGTTCTTAAAACAGAAAGAGATAACAATAGACGTTCTGAGCTTAAAAACGTTTTTAGTGTATGTGAAAGTCACAGCTTAGAGCATTATTTGTACTGCACTGGATTTTGACCCCACTGAAAGATGCATGTTATTCCAGAAGAAAAGATTCTGTCTTCATAATCTTTCACAAAATATATGAACCTTTTCTGTCTTTTTTGTATTCCTTTCCAACCACCTAAAAAATAGAAGCTGTTCACAATCTAGTCAAATCCTAATGGATGAAATCAAATCCCACCCTACAAATTCTCATTGTTTCACTCAGAAACGTCCTAATTGGTTGACCTCTGGCTGTCTAAGATCTCAAGATATACATTTTAGACGTTATGCAAGGGACACATTCCAAGTTATGAATTACAATTTTACTGATTTCTACTGTAAGTATAAAAACACTTTAATCTGCCATATATTCTCCAAAAAATTCTCACAGCATATTCTTCCACAGTAAACTTGACACCATATAGTATGTCTCCTGCTTTTTAAAGGGGAAGTTCACCCAAAAATGAAAATTCTGTCATTAATTACTCACCCTCATGTCGTTCCAAACCCGTAAAACACAAATTAAGATATTTCTGATGAAATCCGAGAGCTCTCTGACCCTCCATAGATAGCAAGGGTAAAGTTCAAGGCACAGAAACACAGTAAGGACATCATTAAAATAGTCAAAAATGAAATGACAGAATTTTCATTTTTGGGTGATCTATCTAAGTACCATGACAAGTTTTTTTGAAGTTCAGACTGCATAGGTCCAGGTTTTAACTATGCAGGACCTGCAGTGTGTAATGGCCTAAAAATAGGTGGGAATGTGCAGTACTTCATCACTGGGCACAAACTCGTACTTTGAAGCTTATGGGAACAGCTTGTTTTAAGTCAACATTTTAGACTTCACTCAGAGCGCAGCCCCAACATGAGCTGTTCGCAGTCAGACTTCACATGGAGCTGAAGTTGCTTGTTTTTTGCATTTTCATTTGAAAGAAACCATATCTTTGATATTTACCAACTGATCAATAGCTTTGCAATTGGATATTACATGATCGCTGGAAGATTCTCCAAAAAATATCTCTTATTATTTGATCAATAATCACCACTAGCATGGCAAAACCACGTCTGCATTTCATGTCCGGCCCAACACCAGGTTCTTGCGTAGTTGTGTTTCAGAGAGACACATACTTGACATTGTAAGTGTGTAACCAAACTGTGAGTGTTGTTGCCATTATCACCTATTTTGAGCATTTTAGAATAAACTACTGTCACTGATGTTTTATAGATGTATTGAGAAATATGTTTGTTGTACAAGCTCGAGCTGTATATTTATCTACTGAAACTGCTTTTTTCAAATTAAAAATCACAAACAGATGTTTCGTCTCAGTTTTGTTCGTGCCACCCAAATATTTAGTGCAGTGGGGTGTTTCTTGTTGCACTGATGCCCTCTAGTGTAATACTAGTGTAATATTTACACTACATTGCGGTGTATAATGTCTGTTTTGTTTTGTTTTTTGTTTTTTAGTATGTGACAAAATTCATTAAACAACAATACATTACAAAAAGTAAATGCTTAAGAGTATGAATTTAAAACGTTTTCTTATAAATATATTTAAAATGGTTATTTTGGATTTTATGTAGTGTTGTTTTAGTACCATTTAGATACTATTACAGTTTTTCTTAATATTGTGAATTTTAGATAAAGTTTTAGTGGTTTTGTTGTAGTTTGTCTTTTTTACTGTAGAGAGAGAGAGAAATGAGAAACGTTGCCTTGGCAAATGGCTGGAATTAAAAGTTAATTTTATGTCTATTTTATTTAAAGTACTGAATTTTTATGGTTCTAGTTTCAGTTTTAGTTAACATTAGGTATAATTGTAGGTCAGTTTTGTGTAAAATGTCAATACCTTTGCAAATGCAATCAAATGAGTCGATTTAAGAAAAATCACAGCTAATATAGAATGGTTCATTCATACTGGAAATGTATGGAAATGCATTGTATTTCATTGTATTATATTTCATGTATTTCAATGTACTGGAATTTTTTCTTTTCAATTATAAATAAGATTGATTACTATTCAGAATGATGGATGGACATAAATGTTTGCATAAAGTTATCACAAGTTGTAGTAATGGAGAAAAGTACTAAGCATCTAGCATCTACCCAAAGGTTTAGACATTTAAAAATATGAAAAACACAGAAATTAAAATGCTTTATATGCTGAATCAATGAATTGATTGTTTTAATTTCACTTGTATTATAAAACTGCATTAGCTCTTTATATCGCTTAGTAATTAGATTGGGATAAATTACTTTGGTTGCCATGGGACACATGAGAGCCAAACAAACAGTGCTGTCCCATAGTAAAAGCACTGCATTATTCATTAGCTGCTACACTTGCACGGAGCTACTATACCACCAGGTAAATGTCTATTTTAATATATCAATTAGCAAAGAAGATCTTCACCTAGCTGCTTATATCAAACATTTTAATATTATTCCATAAATGTCAGTATCTAAAATTGTTTGACCGGACAAATATTTAAAAGCTAAAATTAGAGTAACGTAACAAATTTATTTTTTTTTTTCAGGTAGAATGCTGTATATTGACACGTATTCTGTTACAGTGCAAGAAAAATGACATCTATACTGGAGGATGGCTTGATAAAAACAGGCTCGATAGAGCAGGTGGTGGCCCCTCTGTCCACTCACCTGTGTCACCTCATCCTATTGTGCGGGAGCGAGACAGAACTGGATGAATTCACCCGGCTGGAAGCTGCAGCTAAAGCGGTGGCCAAAGCATCCAAAAACATGGCAGCTGTAGCAACAAGGTCAGTGGCATTTATTTCTCCTGACAGGGTAGAAGATGAAGCATATAAATAAATACATTACAAAAATTATATTTAGAAAAATAAATGCTGACATGAAAGTTACTTTGCCCCATAAAAACAAAAACATAGCTGTCTATATCATTGAAAAAAAGTGCTTTGTTGCTTAAAGAGAGAGTAGGGGAATTAGATGGTAATATATATTTTTTTACAAACATGATGTTACTGTGGCACATTAGCATGGTACCAAAAACAAGGACACGCCATGATACTGCATTGTGGTATGTACTGTGTGAATGGCTCCACAGAGCCACATTATACCACATATCCTTGCTTTCAGGTTAGTGGAAGACACCGATGATGATGTCCTGAAGATGGAAATGCATCCACTCATTGAATCCCTGACTGTTTCTGGTCAGCATGTGCTTCTTGCCACCCAAAAGCTCAGCATACAACCGGAGATCATAGAGCATAGAGAAGAACTCATTGAAGCCACTCAAAATGTGCTAGTAGGTGTGGTCAAGGTAATATGTTTTTTGTTGTAAAGGAAAATAGCTGCATGCAAAAGTCATAGAGTTGTGGGATATGTTCTTATCCTATAAATGAACTCCTGGAGGGCCACAGTCCTGCAGAGTATAGTTTCAACCTAAACTACATTCCTGTCGTTTTCAAATAATCCTGGAGGACTTGATTAAACTGACGTGACCTCAGGGTTGCAGGTCCGACTCTTTAACCATTAAGCCACGACTGCCCCTTAGCTGGTTCAGTTGAATTTAATTGAGGTTAAAGCTAAAAACTGCAGAACTGTCACTCTCTAGGAAACTGATTTTGGCCTACATGCCCTTCAGGGTTATATCTAGATCAGTGTTCCCCAACCTTGTTCCTAAAGCTGAGGTCTCCAACCCTTCTCCTGGAGAGCTACCGTCCTGCAGATTTCCATCCCAAACCCAGTCAAACATGCTTGAACCAGCTAATCAAGGTGTTTAGGGTTATTTGATCATTACTGGCAGATGTGCTGGAGCAGGGTTGGAACCGTGAGCGGAGCACGGAGTGGAGCGATGTGGTTTTCACCGCTCCATCATGAGTACAATTCATGCCAACAGCCCGTAATATGACTGCATATTTAGCAAGAATTCACATGTTCAACATATTTAGCTAGCTTGATAGAGAGGGATCATTCAAATCAGAAAGAATGTGAAGGCTATGATGGACATGAGTGGGAAGTTATAACGTTAGTTCTCAAGGAATTAGTTTGTTCCTTCTAGATACTGAATATTTTCAGCTGAAAGCATGATTTAAACAAGTAGCTACTACAACACGTATTCACACGCAATCGCTCTCTCAATAATGCATTCAAACAAATGTAATCTTACAGTGCTACTTCATCTGTATCCGATTTCGAATGAGCAGAAATCTGGAAGAAATGCATCGATCCATAGGTATAATAACTGACGAAAACATACTATTTTCATCACAAACAAAATTTGCACTGCAAAAAGCAGCAATTATACCTTTTAATGCTGACAACCATGTTATTAGCTTGTAATGTGGTAGGAAAAAAGTTTGCACACTAGTGTTCCAATAAGCCACTTTGAAGCTCTCCTGTTATTTTATTTTTTAATATACATTATGAACAGAACTGTGATATTTCAAACAAATAGGCTACTTTAGATGCGGAGCGGTGTTTCTGATATCAGCGAGTATGGAGTGGAGCGGGAGCGGGAAATGGTGAACCCGGAGCGGAGTGATTATTAAATGCTCAGAGCGTGGAGGGGAAATTGTTGACGCTCCACTCAGCTCACATACTCTGGTTGGACGGTAGCTCTCCAGAAGCACTTTTCCACTGGGGCTGGTGCTGGAGCTGGAGCCGGTGCTCGACCAAGAGCGGCACTCCTTCAGAACCAGTTTGCATTTCCACTGGCTGGGAACAGAACCCTCTACGTCACCAACATGTGACCGGAATCGCTTGTTACCTCCGCGGAAGGAGAGTATTGGCCTCTTCTGCCGACCACTGGTGAACTGACATGTTTAATTGTTGTTGTTAATGTGGTTAATTTACCTTTCAAACTCAGGTCTATAGTGGAAACTCTGCCTACTGGTGTCATAGGTTCCCTTGTTCGAGATCAGCAAGGTTTCGGGTCCAGTTTGGAACCAGGATCTGTGCACTGGCCCAGAATTTAGTTTTTTTTGTGACTAAAATTTCTTTTGGTTTCTATAGATCCTTCTAGTGGAAGATGATGCGACTGTAAGGAAGATCACTGCAGCTGCTGATTGGCTCTTGCAGTGTCTTTCTCAAGTAGGAGCTGCAGCAGACATATCATCCTTATTGAAAGCATTTCAAGTATACTCAAAGGCAATGGTGCTTCTTCACAACTTGGTGGTGGAAAGAATTCAGGAACTGCGTGACGACAAACAACAGGAGCATTTGAGGGCTTCTCTAGAAACACTGAAAAAATGTGTTTCCATGCTGCACACTGCCATGTACACGACAATCAAACATGCACACAGTGAGGAGGCACAGAGTGCAAAGCAGTACATCTTAAACCAGGTGGACTCAACTGTAAATGAAATCATAGCCACACTCAAGAGCAACTGTGAACCAGGTGCCAGGGGTTCATGTGGATGCTACACCGTAATACGGAACAAATTACTAAGACTGCTTTCTGATCCTGCTTGTGTTAAAGATGGTGGTTTTGATGTTATGCTTCGTGACCTAGTGTTCCACAGCATGGCGGTAGCAAACACTACACGCAGGGATATTCAGTTTGAGGTTGCTGCACACTCCAAGCAAGTCCTTCAGCTCTGGTCAGAGATGTCACAACAAATTAAATGCTGTGATGATCAGCATCTTGCAAACACATGTGCTTCTCTTTTGAATCAAATCCACAAACTTGACGATGCTATGGTAAAGGCCACACAGTTACGAGTAATGGACATATTTGTCACAACTTCAACCCCCTTGGAACAGTTGGTGCACACCGTGAGCTGTATCTTCCAGGATGAGCAAGATGTAGAAACACTTCAGGTTCAATCTGAATCCTTCATAGCTCATGCTGACAAGATTTCAGAAGTGGCTGGCTTCATCTCAGCTTTAGCGTGCGATGAAAAGAGTCTTGAGGGTGTAGAGAACTCAAGGGGATGCATCATGAGACTGAAACAAACAATTTGCATACTTGTGCAAAATCTAGAGGAAGACGAGGTGCGTTCAAGTGAAGCTCTGGAAAAACTAAAAGAGATGCAACGGAGATGGTCAGAGGAGATCGAGCAGCTCTTGCATGCATGTAGTAGCATCATAAACGTGAAGGAATTTGTCTGTCTTGCTCTTCAGGAGATGCAGAGCAACTGGATGGAGTTTGTTGAGGCACGTGAAGACGAAGATGCACAGTATCTCACAAAACAGGCAAGCTTGCTTATTGGCCATATGAGCTTGGTAATCCAGCTCGTGAGAAAACATGTCAGTAAGAGTGACAATCCAATCTACCGTAACGGACTTCTGGTTCTGATAAAGCAAGCGGAAGGATCTGCTGCTGAGGTGACAAGTTGTGTCACTGATATCTACTCTAATACCAGTCTTAGCAATGAGGCTTTCTCATTGCTCTCTGATTGTGTTTCAACAGCCCTAAAACACTTTGACATTCTACGTGAAGGACTTGACGGTTTGCAGCATCCACATCTGCTTAGCCCACTGCGGGAGGGGGCCCGCCAGTCTCCCGGTACTGTACCATGTGCTATGCCCATTTCAGAACATGAAAGATCAACTGAAAATCATTCTGATAAAACAGAATCTGAGTCTTCAGTGCAAAGCTCCACTAGTGAAGAAATTCCATGTCAGCTCAAAGATGGTTTAGAGAATCTGGCTGTTCAACTAATAGTGGAGCACGATGTGCCAAACCCTGAAGAAGCATGGATTGCACCTGTCACACAATCTAAATCTGTCATACAGCTCCATAATATTGATTTGCTGCCTCTCTTGTGTGAAGTTGTCTGCATGACCAAAGGTAAAGATGTGGAGGCTCTTAACATGGCTTGCACTGGAGTTCTAGGACTCTCAAACAGCTATGCCCAAGCTACAAGAGAAGCCACCAGTGTCATAGACACAGCTGATAGTGAGGAAGTGGAAAGTCTGCGGTCCAAACTCGTGTCCTTGACACCCATGCTTGTCCAGACAGCGCAGGAAACAGCCATGAGTTCAGCCATGAGTACAGATAGCATTTATAAACACAGTACGGACTTCTCTGACCTCATCAAAAATGCCCATAAGATATTGCTGCCAGTGGCAGGGATGTGGTACCATGCCGTTTACTCCATGTTCCAAAACTATGTACCCAATATGTTGGAGTCCATCACACAGGAACTCACCGAGGTCATGTGTTTATGTGCAGATGCCGTGCAACTTGTGATATCAGCGGATATAAAGGTGATGGGTGAGTGTCATGAGAGTATAATGTCTTTGCAGAGCAAGCTCCAAAAAGCTCAAACCAACACTAAGAATCTTACAGACGTAGTGGGTTCAAGACCAACTCAAACTGATGAACTTGACGGCCTCTGCATGCTTTGGGCCTTGTCTGTCCAAGTACTGTTGAACTCATTGGATAAGGTTGTGGGAACAGTTACGACTGATGGTAAGGGGCACATGATCACACATCAAATGACACCCAAAAAATGGTTGTCAGTAATGTCTGAGAACTCACTTCGCATACAAGAAGCTGCGAGACTGTCTTCTTTGAACTGTCGAGACAGCTATAAAGTTAAACTGCTAGGAGAACTACAAGAAGACGTGAAGACACTTACAGAGTCCTACCTTCAGGCTGGTGAAGAAGTTGGTACGGTGTCCCTCTCAAGTGTCCTGATGCTGGCAAAATCAGAGCTACTTCAGAGACAGCTTCAGATTAAAATGAAAGCACTCTCTTGTCTCCTGAGCAAAGTTAACCATGACTATGTGACGGCCGTTCAAGATACTATTGCTTTGGCATGCTCGGTCCAAACAAAAGATAGCGACAGGGAAACTGAAGACACTCTGGCACAGTTTGAAAGTGCTGCAGAATTGCTTATGCAGAATGTTAAAAGTGCCACAGAGTCCATTCAGGACTGCTTCAATTTCATTAGAGACCCAAAAGAAAGGTCCAATCTGAGATTCATCAATGACCACTTGACATTTCAGATGTCAGACATTGTGAGTAGAGCCAGACTGATAGCAGAGACGCAAACTCTTGGAGACACTCTCACCCTTGATATTCAGTCACAGTGCTGGTCAGCAAAGGCACATTACCTTGTTGAAGAAATTTGTAGAGTAGATGGAATTCTTGCGGTCACAAAGGAACAGATCAAGTGTAGTTTGCAGGGCAAAGTGTCTAGTGGAGTCTCCCAGACACCAAGTTTCACAAAAAAGGCAACAATACATCCTCTATCCACAAATAATCAAGGTCCTACTAAAAGCAAACCAAGTACCAGTGTCCAAGATGTGTCCAGTCAGGAACCAAATAAGGTAATAAAAAAACTGATGAATCATGTTATAGTTGAAGAATGGACAGCATTTTAGATCAAGCAATGTAACATATTTATATACCTCAGGAAGAGACATCCCAGAGGAGCCCAAGAGGTCCTGTGTTCAACTTAGTAGATACGACCCTCTCTTACACTTCTCTCTTTCTGAAACGAGAGACTGAGAAGTGGGATGACCAGGGTAACCAGATTGTCAAGGTGACAAAAGAAATGGCAGATAAACTCTATCACATGGCCCAGTACCTAAAGAAGAAAGGGCCAATCCAGGTCAGAAGCTTTGAAAGGTTTCTTTTGCATGAAGTTTATGTTCCCATACTGACACAAGTTTGTTTCACCTTTAGACCAAAGATGCTTTTGTAACATCTGCAAAAGATCTTGTCTCAAGCGGCCAGTCAATCACCCAGTTTGTGCGTGTCATAGCAGACCACTGTCTGGACAAGCATTGCACCGAGGAGCTCTTTGTCATTGCAGAGCAGATTCTGACCATTTCCAACCAACTTACCATCATTTCAAGGTGAGAGACAATCAATAGTATATCTCCCTGACTTGCAATAATTCTGATTGAAGGTCTTTCTTGCAGCATCTGAAAGTTACTTTCTTCCTGAAATCACTGACACATTCAAACATGTGCAAACAACATTAACAATAAATTAAACATGCAAAAATCTCATGTGACCCAAGGGGTGCATGGTGTCTCTCCAGTGTTAATGCAGTTACTCCTGGGTGCAAATCATCAGATGAGATCCTGGTGAAGAATGCACAGAATCTACTCCAGACAGTTATCCAAGGAGTACGAGCAGCAGAGGCTGCCTGCATCAGGGTAAGAGAAACTGAGAAGGTTTTCCTCCAACAACTTGGGCAAATAAGATTGTCAAGGAGCATTATGCTCTATCTTCTCTTGTATGATATTTAGCATGCTTATCTTTCTGATTTTACAGGGTTTGAAACAGCCTGAGCCAAACTCAGAAGCAGCAAAGGCAGCAGCGTTCTGTTTCCAGTGGAAAAAGAGTCTCCTTATGCACCGAGCTCAAGAACAGCTTAACCCAGAAACTGATGATTTGGGTCTACGTAGGACCTTCCCACATTCAACAGCGCCCAGCCTTGCACCACCTATCCATGTGTTAGATAAATACAAACGAGTAAACACAAAATAAAGGGTCTTCATTTTGCCTGTAACTTTTGATATTCTGTTGTCTGTGAACACTGAGGTATACACATCGATTTATAATTTTTTTGAGCCTCACAAACCAAACTAAAATGCATAATGAACACAATGTGCTTTAATAAAAAAAGTCTTCAAAAATATGTATACTGAGATAATAAAATAAAATATAATAAAAAGTAGCCAAAATGTGAAGTGTCAAAAGATAAAACGTTTTCGATATAATTTCATCATCAATGTCCAAGTAAAATTGCAAGCCTGATCTCATTTATAAATCATTTACTGTAATACTTTAAAAACATACCCTTTCTAATACATGGAGTTATGTTTAAATCTACTGACCAAAAAAAAAAAATTTAAAAAAAAGGACTATGCAATATGTAGAAAAAGGACATAAACAAAAAAAAAATTGTAAATGTAAATCAAACTTTTGAAACATTTGAAAGCTAAATGGTATACATTACATGTAGCCGTTAAATGATTTTCATTTTTCAGTATGATTATTTATACTAGCATTGTACTGTTATTTTTTTTTTTTTGTATTAGTCCTTTTTTAACATTGCACAATTTTGTCTGAATGATATATATGCATATATATTTCAACATGTATTTGAAGAGTTATGGTTAATGCATTTTATGATAGTAAATTATAAATGAGATCAAGTGTGAAATTTAGTTGGACACTGTTGATGTGATATCAAAATTATTTGACTAAATATTTTTGAATTTGTTATCCTCAAAGTTCATTGTACAGTAAAATGCATTAACCTGAAGGCTAAAACAGTGACTGAAGTTGCTCAGCTGGCTAATATCTGTCCACTATAACAAATTCCTTGTATGTGTAAACATACCTGGCAATAAAGCTCATTCTCATTCTCTCTCATTCTCTATTGTGATGGGCTTCGCAACACAAAAGTGACGTCAACTTAAAAACACTAAAATCAGAATCACTTAATCCTTTTTATTTCATTTTAGACATCGAATTTTAAAAAAAGAGGAAAGTGACTGCTGTATTTAAATTCCCTTACTAGCATTTCAGTCAGACTGGTAAAAGAACAAAATCAGTTCAGCATTTTCAGTGGAAAAACATATACAAATAAAATAGAATTATCTACGCAAAAAAAAACAAAAAAACAATGACCATAAAAAAGATGAAAACAAAAAGCCTTGTGTTAAAAAGAAAACCATTTACAACAGAGATTCTCTGAATGGAATCTCATTCAAACCTTTTCACAAATGCTTTGATGAAATGCACACACAGAAGTGCTGTTATATTACAGTGTTTATATATACTTTGTATGTAGTTACGCGATAAATACTGTGAGAATTTAGCAAAATTTTGTATTTTTTCTATAGTTTTATGCATTACACAGTACTACAAATATGGATACTTTAAGCCACACGTCCCTTTTAACCGCTGACAGCAACAGAACCATTGCGTCACTGATATTACATATACTCACCAGTTTAGCAGACTTTGCTTACCAAAGTCTCCATATACCAGATATAAATGTACTTAAAATGCTTCTTGAGCAAATAAAGTCCTTGCCTATCCAATGAGAATTTATGCACAAGTGGCCAAAAGAAAAATATATCTGGTTAGATCATGATGCAGCAGTGGAGAATATATGTACAAACAAATATAAATAAATAGAAAAGCTTCATATACATGCAGGGTGAATACAAAGAACAGATGTACAGAATACAGTAAATGCATGAGCTATATTCAGTATAGGCGTGTTTACTGACAGAACGGAGAGGCTGTGGGGTCAAAGGTTTTAAAGACATCCCTCAAGGGCCTGTCTTTCTTCTTACTGTCTTTGTCCTCCTCATCCTCTTGTGGAGTCCCAGCAGCAGGGCCTATGGGTTTGTTCTGCCGCGGGTCAGCGTAAGCAGGCCGTATCAGTCCTGCTAGTGCCTGGATAGGCAAGTTGTGCACAGCGGGAGCTGCCGCCCGGACTGGCGAGCAAGGAGACGCTGGCATTACGGTAGGCACAGGAGGATTTGACGGACAGCCACTTGTGTTGCTCTCAGAGTCATCAAGTGGACTTTTTTCGTCTTTTTCTACTCCTGTTCCCTGTGACGGTGAGGCATGTGGCGGAGAGCTTGGAAGCTTTGCAGACGGCTTTAGGATGCTTGGTTTTTTAGGGTGCTCCTCACTTTCACGTTTCGGCGAGAGTAGGCTGTGATTGCGTGGATCGTATAAACTTATCCCACCTAACAGCGTGGTAGGGCTCTCGAGACCCGCGCCCATTGAAGACGCCAGGCGGGGAGCATATGGGGGCAACTTTTCTGACTCGGGCTTTGTGGAAACAGCAACCGGTTGGTTTGAAGATCCACGCTGTAGCCGTGGGTCAGAGGCTCCTCCTCCAGACGGACTCTCCCTCATACCCGGCAGCTTGGAGTCCAGGCTTCCAGACCGGCTGATTCTGGGATCAAGAGTCTTGTGTGTACGTGGGTCCACAGGCTTATCTGGCTGGTGGTGACGAGTATCCACAGTCCTACCAGGAGGACTGCCGAGTCGCCCGACTCCCTCTTTGAAGCGGGCGGCTGCCAGACGTGGATCAGGAGGTGCAGGGGTTAATGATGGAGGGTGATCCGGTGGGGAGGAAAGACTACGGTTAAGCTGAGCATCTGCGATTAAAGGTGGGAGCGGAAGATTTATTGAGGGCTCCTGTTTGGGAATCAACAGAGGAATGAGGTCCTCTGGAGCCCAAATCACGGTTTGTGAAAACGCTGGACGCTGGAGGAGAATATCCACCCGGATGTGACTGAACTGCTTGATTTGACAGCGGGGGTCTCGCAGCACGGCTCCAGGGCTGGGATCCAACGGGATCAAGGCTGCTCGTTCCCTTAGCTCTCTCTCACATTCGTCATCATCCTCTCCGGTGGGAGGTTTGTGGAACGCAGGGGGGTTTGGGTGGCGATGGGGGTCAGGTTTGGAGGAGTCCAAAGGTTTCATCTTGCGTGGGTCTCTGGCAAGCCTGGGGTCCTCGATACCATCTCCAGCATCTTTCCTGGGATCTGGGGGACGCTGACGTGGGTCAGCTTTTATTCGAGGATCGTTGGGCAAAGCTCGTTCCTTCTGGAGTCTGGGGTCGGCTGGTCCCATGCTAGGCTGGTTTTTCAGCATGTCATTCTGCTTCTTTAGAGTATTAAGGATGGCTGTTACGCTACTGCCCTCTTCCTCATCACTGGAGTACCAATTAGGGGCTTCATCTAATAAACAGAAATTACATTAAAATATGAACATTCAAATTGAATCACACAGGAACTTCATATTTTAAATCTACATTGCTAATGTATTACTATTCAGTTTTAAAACTGATTTGACTACTGTATTTATAAAAAGTTATGACGCTGGTTCCCTCGCTAAAGGATTTTCCCACTGGCTTCTGGATTATTGCAAAATTGCAACAACAACAAAAAAACTCTGTGACCAACAAAAGTTTATGATTCTAACAAGTTTTGTTACTCATCATAATCTTCACAAATAAACACAACTTTTATTAATTTTAAAGCCTAAAAACAATCTGCAGAAGTTTGTGTTTGGCTATAAACAAACTAAACCACAAATGCATGACTTCCATGTCACCAATATTAAGCTTCCTACAACTCTTTACTTCAAATCGACAAGTCAGAAAGTTTGAGTTAGAATACTTTGCAAGAGTGCTAGTATAGGCCTAAACAAAAGTTTGCTGTAATAGTGAGTAGATTAATTTCCCTGTTCCCTGCGATTACGTTTAACGCCCCAACAATCTCTGTAGTCCCACTTAGCCATTTGTTAGAAACCACATTTTTTCAAGACACAATATATCACAAGTGACGTATTACTGATATATTTTATGTCCTAGAATAAAACGTGACAAGCTTGTGTTAACCACAGACCAAAAATCCATTCAAAAAACCCCACTGACTTCAGGAGGATGGATCCAGAAATTTAAAAAACTAACTTGTTTCCAGGTTTTAGTACACCTGCAGCACTCTATTGTTCAGGGTTAAAGCAATATCGTTTCAATATGTTTATTTCCAACATCTCACTCTAACCTTTCTCTCTGTTGGGAGGAGCAGACCCTTGTCCCTCATCCCTGTGACAGTCAAAGTCTTGCTTGTTCTGGTTGAGACGTAAAAGCAAAGCCTTCTGTACAGCCGGAAGAAAGTCCTGCATCCCGCTGGAATCAGCGTTACCATGTGGCTGCGAGTCCTGCATGGGTCCCTCATCTGTAGGTATAATGGAGAACAGGGCATCAATAGATTCATATTTAATAATACTTAATCATACTTTAAAAGCATCTATTAATGGAAAAAATACAAATTAATGCTAAATAAAGACCTACCCCCTTGGGCCAGAGACTGGCTGCTAAACAAATTCTTGAAGAACTCCGAGGGCATCTGGCCCATGTTTTGGAAAGGCATGTTCATTTGCATGTCAGGCACAGGTTGAAATGGAGCCCCCTGTTGATTCAGTGGAGGACGGTGCATGTGCTGCATATTTCCATGAAAAGCAGGCGGCTGACCTGGAGGTGGCATAGGAGAACACTGGCCAAAACCCTGGGGTGGAGGTGGGCCTGGTGGGTTTTGGGGCATTCCCGGACCTGTGAATGGTAGAGGAGGGCTCCCTATGGAGCCTGGATGAGGGGAATGGGAAGGATTGGGCGGAGAAGACATCATATTGCCAGCCTGCATATCCTCAGGGCTACTGCCAAACTGTGGACCACCCTGAAACTGTCCAGCAGGGGGAGATGTACTGTTGTAGAAATTTGGCCTGCAATGAAAACCACAATCAAACATGCTACAAACGAAAGCCCAAACAAAAACATAACTTATATAATTGACACTCGCTTGGACTACCAGGGGAAAACATCTTTCTAAAACCTTCTATAATAATAAATAGGTAATCTATACAATGCCAGTCTAAACTGGTTTTAACTGTGGTTCTGAACTTTATGAATGTAGAAATAATCATAATATTTATTGATATTGCCAACTTGTGAATGGGGTATAAGAAAAAGCTAAATGATAATACTAAAACAGGTTAGATGATACGTAAACAGACCAAATATTCTGGATGTAAACAGTCAGTGTTAAGAGGATTAAGTCAATAAATGTACCTTAGAGCAATCTTCTGTGCCAAGTCCACAGTAGGCTGAACTTTAATCTCAAAAAGAGAGGGGATCTTCTTGCCTCCATCCGGTGGACTTCCAGGCCCAGGAGTGGGTAACAATCCAACTCCTGGAGGTGGTTTAGGTAGTGGAGCAATTCCTTGTTTTCTCAGATCTTCTAACTCCAGCTCATCCTCATTGACAGTTTCCTCATCTGTATTTAGGATCTAAAATGTGCAACAGCAATTAGGTTTGCAATGTGTGATTTATTCACTGAATTTGACATTCAATAGTTCCAAAAGTTGATGCTAAAACCTAAACCTTACTAGATGTGGCAGTTTCATACTTGGACTTCTTATAAAGTGCTAAAATAACTGTGACCCTGGAAATGGACACTTACTAAGAACACATTTTATTACCATAGCATAGCTGAAGCACATTATTCTAAGTTACTTAAAATTCTCAGTAATCAGTGCGCATTTTAATTAGGCATATTGTGCATGTGTATGTATGGAAACTGAATATTAATTCAAGCATTCGTAAAAATGTGTGCATTTGTATGGAAACTGGATAGCAAGTCACAAGTTAGTCCGTACCTTCTCCAAAAGTTCCTTGGTAACATCAGTTAAAGGATCATGGGAGAACTTGCAGTTGTCTCCCTGATAACACTTTGCTCCGGTGTGAAAGAACTTGCAAGGATACTCGCGTACACTTTAGGGTCAAGGTCCAAAACGAGAAACAAACAACATAAACCCTTTCTTTTTTAACTAATGTCATGTTATGATTATTTCCTACTGTTAATCTGTAAAAACTTATCCAAGAAATGTTTTGAAAGGATATTGTGCATGTATATACAGATATCTCCTTTGGTACAGTATCCCTGGACATAAAACTTGCACAGTTCTTTCTTCTTCTCTGGAACAACATTATCATGTTCAAACTTGCACTGGTCCCCCTGTGAAGCATTGAGATCACGTTACAGCTGAATTTTGGCAAATAAAACGAAATACTGTTTAACCCAACATGTGTGTGATAAGGGTGAAATTAGCTTACTTTGATGCATCTACCCTCGAGGAAATATTTACAAATGTGCCTCCCATTGTGTTCAACCGTATGTTGATTAATGAATTCCTGGCTCATGATTGGACGCTTCTTCTGGAAACTGGGTGGACATTTAGAATCCTGTATGAGGACAAGATAATAGCATGAGCGTCCTGAGATCCTACTGGTGGTAGTTCACACAAAAATGAGAAATTCTCACCCCATCTCCACCACCCTGTTCTCCTCCTCGACCACGGCCCCGGCCCCAGTTCTTGCCCTTCTGTTTCTTATTCTTGTTCAGCATTCCCCGTCCCCTGCCAATGGCACCACGACCTCTACCACGCTGCCCACCAACTATATAGCAAGTAAAAGTAAATAATGAGAGATAACCACAAGGAATGCTCAAAATTACAGGTTTGATCTTGTTGGGTCTTCAAATGAATTCCCATGCAGTCTTCTATTATCGTCTAAGTAAACAACATACACTGCTGTTGTTGTTGTTGTTGTTTTTGTTGTCCCTTCATGATTGGTCTCTTGGCCTGGTCTTTATGCACTGCCTTGCCATGACCAGATGATTCTTTAGCATGTTTGTATTTAGACAGCTCCTCTGAGAAATCATCCTCGTCATCATAGTCATACTTTTCTTCACTGTAGTCACTGTATTTGTCCAAATCACTATTCTTGTGCTGCATTGATCTCGGTGGTTTTGTGGGTTCATTTTCCCGCTGGAGACGAGGGCAGAAAAGAAAATTAACTGAAAGCTGCTGCTAATGAAATGTTAAATACAGTACCTGACCCTGAACTCACCTGCACCAATTCTCCATCGTGGTCACGATATGTTCCTTTGCTCTTCTTGCTCTTAGGTCTGTCTTGACGCTCATGCTCCGAGTCATAGCTGTCCGAGCTGGAGCCACTGGATGGAGAGTGATGCTGAATTGGAAAATGTTGAAAAAAGGTAAGAGAAAAGGTAAAAACTAGTAACAGTTGCACAAAAAGATACGATAGAACGTACCTTTTGGCGGTCTCGTCTCCTTCTCTTCGACCGTCGTTTTTCTTTAATTTTCCTGTGTCGCTTTCGGGAATGCCGGTGTGACTTTTCATCTTTTTCTCTGTCTTTTCCCTTCTCTTTGTCTTTCTCGAGCTCTTCAGACTCCTCCTTAGTTTCCTTCACTTCTTCTATGCTTATGCCTTCATCATCTATTTCTCCATCCTCCAATTCGCCATCCTCCCTGTAAGATCAAACATGTTTGAGGATTTCATTAAAAACAACAACAAAGTGCTATCAAATCAGTGAAATATCAAAATATTCTGAGCAAAACAGTCACTAATGGTGTTTGCGAAGCATCATTACTATTATTGCTCATACAAAGAATGAGGGGTTTGTTATGAGGTTTTAAAGACTTGAGCCAAAAAGCAGCCACCCACAATCATCTAGCAACCAGAGAGAACATCCTACAAACTGTATAGAAATGCATTGGCAAACACCCACAACAACACCATAGTATTGTGGCAGTGAGCTTTGCATAGGCTTTCAGTAAATATAAAATAATAAAAAAATAACTAAACAGAAAAAAATAAACAAAAAAGTGTCTATTCTGTTCTGAAGAGCATGTGCTGGATAAGAACACTGCAAATTGCTTTTCTGTTCAAAATATTTAAAACATAGTAATCTTTTTTGGATATGTTTAAGATGAAATAAATGAAAACCTAATTCTTTTGGGTAATTCCAGAGTTACATAATCAAGCAGCATAAACCAATGCAAAATGAATGGAGCAGCAAACTCTTATTGGATTAAAACCAATATGGATGTGAATGTTTGTTTAGCCAGGTGTCAAATTCCCAACAGTTTTCCAAGCGTTAAAGTTTGAAGTGAGAACAAGGACACAATAACACTGAGAGTCTGAAGGTCTCTCAGTGTTTGCCAAGTTAGGCCACGACAGTATGGAAGGAAACCAAGATCTTTGGGATTTTACACAGCTAAATGGCTTTACATACCATAACGCAGCATGGAGCATGCAAAACATGGCACTATATGGTACCTTAGTGTGTTTAGAAACACAAAACGATTGTTTCTACATAGTTAATACAAAGTCAATGTTTGTCAATGGGATGATGTAGTGACTATGTATGTGAGATTACTGGTTTGATGACTAACTTGGTGTCTTCTGTGTTGAACTTTGAGGGCAAAAACAAAGGGAAATGGAAGAACACTCAATAATTATTACAACATTTTAACCACATTGCGCTTTCTCAATATTAAACATATGAGCAATGTACTCATGGGTAAATTTAGATAATGCACACACACAGAAACAAGGTGTTACATTGTTGCAAAAAGCAATCTGAAACTAGCATGGGTTGGAGTTGCAATGAGATTTTTTCGCATCTGGATGCTGTCAAGGCCAAGCCAGCAATCTCTTTATTTAATAATGCATGCTATGCTTATACAGCACCATTGGAAATATTTGCGACTTATGTGCAACTTACATTAATGGGATATAAATGCATCTGAATTGGGGTCAGAAATTATTCAAGAAACAGGACATAAACATCCTCCAAATATGGCCTAGATATTTAAAAGTGTGGGCCAAAATTATGCTATCTTCTACCTAACTTGATAAATATTTTATCTATGTAGTTATGAGTTCAGAAATGATGACATTTCAATGAACTGATTCAACATTATTTCTGTCAATGACATTTGATCTAAATGGACAACACTCAGTGTGATGTTATAAAAATTTTGATGATGAATCATGCACAAAAAGACCAGGAATGCATGAAAGAAAATAAATAGGGTCAAGTGGGCAGATAAACTTAAGACAGACTCAGCCAACCTGAGCCTCCCATCACTGGCTGATAATTAAAACAGCTCAACACATGGCTTACAATGCCTCAACAGTCCTGACACGAATCCCTACCAGACATGTTTTCCTTTCCCAAGTGGGCGGGGCGTTCCGATGGAACGTGAGTGGGCGGGGCATCGCACGCGTCGTGACAATTTACATATTCAACAGCCTTGAAACGACTTATCAACATTACTTTATTAATAACCAGCTACTACAGCCTTCTACAAAAACCCAAATGTCCTTCAAAGTCAACTAGATAAGAGCGCAAACAAGTGGGGAAAGCGATGAAAGATGAGCAGTGTCACTTGCTTTCCTCTGCAACAGATATTAAAATGAGAGTACATGCAGGAAAATATGAGCACTACTTAGTGAACTGGGGGAAAGGCCTGTCCAAAAACGAAAACGAAGCCTAACGTACTTGGAAAAACAAAAACAAAATAGGTGTCAAAAGATTCACATTCACTCGATATACGCACACATGAACCTGCACAGTGAAGCATTTGCAGATAATAACATGTTTACTCGACCTTTCTTCCCCTGTCAGCTCACAGTCTGTCATGTTTTTGTCAAGTACGGGGCTTGGGGGACTGGAGAAGAGGCTCACAAAAGCCATGATGGTTGGAAGCGGAACTGGCCCTTCTCCGCAACCAGAGTAAGGAGCATCAGTCACTCGTTGGCTGAAGGTTTTGATATACTGACAGTCTGTAGAAAAACTCACGGTTTACGCGTCTCAACAACACATGAGACGCTTAACAGACATTATATCCGCTCTCATGTTTAACGCTGTCTCAACACAGCTTTGATACCCTCAGCTTTGTTTATGTCCCCGGCGGTTTCACAGATGCCCTGGTGCGAGACTGCAGACGCAGAATATTGTGTTTACGTTCGAAGGTTTTTTTCTGGATCTTCCACAGACATGGCGCCCGCAACATTTTCGCGAAAATGGCTGCGAGGATCATGCAGAAGCTAGTGGTCCCGCCCAGTTTGTAAGCGGAGCCAATCGCTGGGTTTGCCGCCTACAATGACTCGCTTTGCTATTGGTCGAAGCACTGGCGCCTAAGCGCGAGAACAATTTTCTGTGAGTCTATTGGCTATTGAGGATGTCATCATTTTGAACTCGGCGTACATGTTGGGATGACGCACTATTTATAATATTATGATGTTTATTACTTTATTAACGGTTTTGCTTTTCCTTTTATTTAACCAAAATTTCCTCTCTTTTTTTTTTTTTCTGAAGCAATGCGATGTGCCTAGCCCTTGTACGTGTTTTGAAGTTTAATAAAGAAGAAAACAAATAAATACATACATTTAAAGACTTGAATAGGTCTGTGCGATTCAAAAAATAGCCCAAGATCTAAATGAAACAGATGGAGCAAAATTAAACAATATAAAAGCTTAAAGGAATAACTCATATTCCCAATGCACTATATAAAGCATTTGTCATAAATAGCATGTTTATTTTGTGTAAATGAATGATTGCAAGTGAGGGTAACAATACTGTAAAGTATGTAGGCTATGTTAGACTATGCAGAAAAAAAGTTATACACTTTCCACTACATTTATAAACTCTTTAAACAGAGATCAACAAGCTTAAGCATGTAAAAATCTCTTGCATATATTTTTATTGCCTATAGAGATACAGACATTGTGTATACTACACTTGAGATTCAATTCTACACAAATATGCAAATAAAAGTATTTGTCTGTGGCCAAAATATAATAATAATATGGTTTGGAGTCACACTAGCCTTAAATATTTTATGTTTCCAGAGAAATATTCATTGGATTTAAAGATAAAGATGCTTCTGATTCGTCACTAGTTGTGTCTTTTATGTCATCCTCGGGTTGTTTTGTTTTTTGTTTCTTTATCCATGTAAACAGTACAGTTATGCACACTGGGAATGCAAATGCAAGAAGAAAGGCAGCCACTGCCTTAAGTATATGTTCTGTGATTTGTGACAGAAGCAAAGATTTCTCCCCTGAAACAAAGAGACAGAGCAAATCAGTTGAGTTTTCACATAATTTCCCATTATGCTCAAATAAATTACTTATGCCCTTGTGAGCGACTTACCGTAGGTGGTCTTCAATTTCCCATCAATGCTTAAGTGTTCAGTCTCACAGGTAACATCGTGGGCGCTCACGTTCCTAAGGCTAAGATAGGAGGTCATCTGGAAAGTGCCATCTTTGTGAGGGAGTATTCCAGTTGTTGATACACCAAAATAGATGGGTCTTCCTTTTTGGGTCCAGCGTATTTTAATGACGTTTGGATAGAAGCCATACACGACACATTTAAGATATTCCAGACCCTTTTCTCTTCCGGAAGACACATATACTGCAGGTTTTGCTGCATTTGAAAAGTAAGCAATTGTTTATCAAATTTTCAATTTGAAACCAACTGAATATAAACAGAGTGTGTGTACTTTAAATAGTCTATATTTATGCATCAAAAGTATAAATCCAATTTATAGGCATATACTGCAGATTTACCTGCCCTGGAGAGGGAGTTGTTGGACTTTAGGAAGACAGTTTTCACTGCAGAACACACCTTTACTAGTCGTGCCTCTTTTCTCTTAATGTATTCTTTGCTCTTTCTCTCTTCTGCTAAAAGCTGACCAGGTTCACTGGTAGCAACCACAGCTTCCTTCGCCAAATCCACATGCATGATGTCTCTGCCATCATACCCATAGCGCCAGAAATGGCTTACTTGCCCTTCATTGTTAAATGCACATCCAATGAATTGCTGGTATGCATGTTCTTCTAAAATAAACCAATTGCAATATCATTACTACTAAATATCTATAGATCACATGCAGGTAATTTGATGTTAAAATATGCACAGAATTTGGATTTGACATTTTTTTAAGTCTTTGTCTTATAAAGTTCACAGTTTAAAATGAATGAATAAGCATATCTGGACCGATGTCTTGTTTTAATCTGTAGCACTTTGGGATTCTGTGTGAATATAAAGTGCGTTATAAATAAAATTTATTATTATTATTATGTTTTGAGTTTCCTTTTTGGATATGACCCAGGCTTGGACAAAAACTCCTTAAAACATTTACCATTGTTTTTTGTTATATTCTCCCACACAATATTACATTAAATATAAAAAATATATTGGAAAAAAATGTCCTACCTGCTGCAAGGATGGTATTAAAGAAAGCCATGACGAAAAGAAAGACTTGCATTTTGCTTTGTCAGCATTCACAACACTTCAAGTTGAATTTCAAAAGTGAAAGTAGGTCTTTTATATTGCTGTGTTGTAATGGTGCAATTCGGGTTTTTTGCACCTACCACTTTTATATTTGCTATCACTTTATATGGGCTTAATCTTTAATGAACTTACTAAAATTCTTAGGGAAAAAATAATTCAAGCCTGTAAAAGGAAACCATGGCATATCAAAAGTGAAAGTATAGAAAGATAAACTGGTCAAAACATCATGTGACTGTCATGTGATTAATATTTTATAGTCGGTTTTAACAGGAACACATTGGCTTTTGGTTACTTTCTGTGAACCAAACTGTGTGAATGGCAAACATGGGAATCATACAGACATTCATATCAATACTTCTGCTTTCTCCTCAGATCACCATGTGGACAGGTGAGGTTATATTGTTTTGTTTTCATTTAGATAACAGGAAGAAGACAATCTTAGCATGTGTAAATTCATTGCATTTATTAATTTGAAAATACTGTACTGCTTAATATTAATGAATAAGTTATGTTTTTTGTTTTTTTTTAGACTACCAGACAGTAAATGTCCTGGCCTACACACGGATGATGGAGAATGGCTCCATAGACCAGGCGGTGGTTGTTTTGGTGAATGAAGCCACATTTGCGTTCTTCGACCAGGCAAAAAACACATTTGTCTTACGTCCCAGTGCAAGCGCCGGGTTCTCAGTTTTAGAAGGCAGCGATCGCTCGTTCTGCATGTATGAGGTGTTAGCAGGATTTTATCGACAAACTGATTACATGGAGAAACTCAAACAAGAAACAAATTCATCAAAATCACTTTTGGGTAATCTGATCAGACGTTCTGATGTCTAAACTGACATTTGTGTGTGTTTGTATGTGTGTGTACTTGTTTATGCTACATTGTGGGGACCAAATGTCCCCACAAGGATAGTAAAACCTGAAATATTTGGCATTTTGGTCCCCACCAGGGAAAAAAAAGAAGATTTAAAATAGTAAATGATGTTTATCTGAAAGTGTAACAATGCAAACAGGTTTTCTGTAAGGGGTAGGTTTAGGGGATAGAAAATATAATTTGGTCAGTATAAAAGTAATAGAAGCCTATGGAAAGTCCCGACAATTCACAGAAACAAACGTGTGTGTGTAAACAAGAACACACACACACACACACACACACATATACTGTATATAATGAGCAAACTATTTCTAATTTGAGTTCTTTTTTTCTCCCGCAGTACGTCCTTCAGTCAATGTGTATACTGAGTTTCCTGAACAACAAGGAAAAGTAAATGTTCTTTACTGCTATGCCACTGGGTTTTACCCTGGTGACATTCAAATAAACTTTTATTTAAATGGCCAAAAGTCCACTGTGAAAGCAGAGACCTCTGACTTAATGTATGGGGAGGACTGGACCTTCAGAGTGTACAAGTATATGAATATCACCCCACGGTATGGGGACGAATACACATGTGAAGTGAGACACAGTAGTTTGGCTGAACCTAAAATGACAGAGTGGAGTAAGTTTGTTCACTTTATTGGAAATGTGAAATATAAAGTTTGTTCAAATAGTAATATATTGATAAAATCATTAATAAAACTGTTTTTAAACTTTTCTGAAGGGCCTGAATTTTCAGCATCCACATCCCATCTCTACTGGGTTTATGCATCTCTTGGCATCCTGTTGGGAATCATGGTATCTGTCCTGATTTTAAGAAGAAAACGGCGTACTAAATTATAATGGGGAAAAACTGAACTGCATATGTTCATCTGGCTTAGATGAGCTCCGTATAGAACTCATTTATTTAGGGAGAATCTATTACAATCTATAATTCAATCTTTATTCTGTAAATCCATGTTTGCCATTTGTATGCCTGGTTTCACAGACAAGGCTTTAAAAAGCCTAGTCCCAGACAAAAAATGCATGTTTGAGCTGTCTTAAGTGAAAGCAACATGCACTGACATATCTTAAAATATGTCAGTGCCACTGATTTGTATCAAAATGTACACTAGTATTGTTTTTTTATAAGGCACATTTAAAACAAACAAACAAACCCTACTTAAATGCCCTAATTTAACTAAGGACTAATACTGGCTTAATCTAAGCCCTGTCTGTGAAACCAGGCCTTAGTGTTTTTTAGTCACTTTAAAATAGTCTGTATTTACTGTTAGGGGCATATGTAGGCATGGGGACAAGGGCACGGGTGCCTGCTCCAGAAAAATCAATCAATAAATAATTATTTACCTTAATAAGCATGGCACGTCAATGTCTCAGTGCACCCGGAGAAGTTCTCTCTCACTCAGACATATAGGCCTATGTGGAGGGGGTAAGGATAAAAGTAGCCTAATGTGTTTAGCCTATATAACTACACACATAACAAACCCATCATTTTAGGTAAGGACCAGATAGGGCCACTGTTTACTGTGCAAGACCCAGCCTAAACACCTGGTGGCAGCAAACCACAAAAATCTGACATTGTTTACCGTGGTTAAATACCTTTTAAAACACTTATTTAGAAGATTTAGAAGACAAATGTCTTCAGTTGCAAACCATATGTAGATATACATACATATGTAGATCTGCACAGTTGTGACATTTTGATGGACGAATCAATGGATGCTGCTCTCACGGAGGAATCCCCGCTTAGCGAATCGGTTCGACCGAATCATTTAAAAGAATCATTCCAAAAGAACAACTCGCGAATCAGTCATCACGAGTCCACAGGCGCTCAGCGGCGTCTTCATGAGGAGAACAGGAGCATCTTTACTAACTTCTGCAACAGTTTATCAAACATTTCCTCTCAGGCTTGTTTCTACGACTATTAGACTGCACTGCTTGGAACCGTAAACACACTTGAGGATTAAAAACAACCGACACAAGAAGAATATTCAGCGCTTTTACAGAGACTCAGATATGAGGATGAAGTTATTATACACAGTTTTTCTCCTGCTGAATTTCTTTGCATTGTACGACTGTAATGATGCAGCGCAGGTGAGTATACACATATATTTATAATTATATTAACATTCATATAACATAATTAATAACTACAATATTCATATGAATATAAAATTATAATGTAAATAATCAATTATATTAGTACATTAGCCTATATTTTGATTTTATATGTTGCAAAAATCTAAGTAGATAAATTAATTTGAAAAAAAAAAATATTGTATGATAGCTATTTTGTTTTGTTAGTTGTTCCAGAAGTACTGGATTATGGAATTACATAAAATAACAAGTATCATATATGCTCAAATTCCGCAAGATTGTTTGTCTTTACTGATATTTCTTCATTATTTTTGCTCAATGACTTTTAGTTAATAGGGAATTTGATGATTTTGGTGGATTTATGAAGTCAGTTCTTCTTAAGTTAACACAAGTGTCCTAGAGAGACCATATAGGTGTAGTTTTTTTTTTTTAACAAAATATCTATTCATTTATCTTTTTTTCAACCTAACAAATTTCCTTTTGAGTTTTGCTTGATTTTTTCTTCCACTTGCATCGATAAAAGTTTATGCAATGTAATTCAATGTCAACGAGACATTTCAAGTGTGACAAAAGTGTTTGGAGCCAGCGATGTAAGTTATATCATTAAATATGTCAGATGCATTTTTGTATTTTCTCCAGATTAGCACTGCCTTTATTTACCATGGCAAAGCGCATAGTGAAATTTAAGGCCAATGCATTTCCTCGCTCCTCTAACGAGACTGTATTCAACTGCCATGAATAACATACAGGAGACCAGCGTTTTGGACAGAGGTCGTAGAGACATCTGCCTAACAGCTTTCTGTAGAACTGCCATCAAGCAGCTGAAGAGAAAAAGCGAGTATTAGACTCTTACATGTGGTTCCTGGAGAGGACCTAGAGGTTGCCCACTGACCGAATGCATGGTCCAAATGCATCTGGGACAACATTGCTTCTGATAAATTGTTGCTGGAGTAATATTTGTGTTTCTAAGGGAACTCGGTTGTGTGCTGGCACGCCAATGAGCTGCTAAACACTGGCCTGAGCTTTCATGTCATGCCCCACAGGAGTCCCCTTGCCTTAATGCATGACGTCACCCACAACATCTGGCCTTGATCATTCATGTGTGCCATTTTACATTTTCATACAAAGCTAACATTTAGTGGGAATGTTCCTTACGATCGTTTTGGATGTCTAATATCTCCTCCATATGAGCTTGTGTTCGGGCGAATCTGTAATTTAGGGATAACTGCTTGCCATCAAATTGTAACCAGGTGCTCGGATGGTTGCGCTTTTTTTGCCTCAGGGTTGTATGGATAAGCACCGAGTGATGGGGATGCTGCGTCAGATGGAGAAGTTTCTTAAAGGACAGGAGATCCGGTTCACAGAGGGGCTTCGGATTATGAAGTCCAAGCTCACCAACCTTCAAAACTCACTGTCCAAGCTCCCACAAGCAGACCAGTCCTCGTGTAAGTGCCATAACACATGACATATTCATACATCTCGTTATATCAATGGACTGTGTGAATGTGAAGTTTCTTCTTTCCTAAATGTACATGTTTATTCTGACTTACTGAGTCCACATAGAGCAGGTGTGTGTGAGATGTCATTCAGGCATCTGGAGTTGCTGGCGTCATAGTCCTCGACTCGAGGGCACTGTAAAACATACATCAAAGAGGAATATGAAAGATGGAAATCTGCAGGCTGCTTCAGATTTGAGGCCAGCGCTGTTATTGTTTTATAATTAAGACTATCAAGCTTTCGGTAAAGCTGAAATGTAAAATATAAATATTAGATGAAACACTTAAACTTTAAGTAAATGAACTGAATAAAATAGTGTAGGATATACTTTGAAATCATTTTCACTCAGAAATTGCTAGTAAATTTTTACAAATAATTACAAAAAGGCTACAAGAAACACATTGAATTAAACATGAAATGTTCAAGTAGAAAGACTAAAATAGTCTGGTAGTCCAATAAGCTGTTTTATTTACATTTTCTAAAAAATCTTTTTTTACCATTTAACTGATATAATTGAAGTAATAAAATTACTAAAACTGACATAAAATAAAATAAAATAAAGTTAAATAGAAATATTTTAAATATCCCCCCAAAAAGACAAAAGCGCATAACAAAATTACTAAAACATAAACTAAAATTAAAATGCTAATTTACAATATTTAATAAACACTAGTCTATAAATAATACAAAAAAATTGTAAAAAATAAAATAATCAAACAAATTAATAAATAAATATGCAAGCTGCCCTTAATCGGAAGATGAAAATTCTTAAGGTGCAGTCACATTTAGCGTTGCTCTGCAACATTTTGCTATTGACAATGGACAGTGGGACTTTTTGCATGGAAAATGTACCTCAAAATGCTAATGTAAATGTGTACTTCAGTATTATTCATCATTCAACTGAAAAACATAAAAAATATATTCATGCATTTCCGGTGGACATAAAAACTCTAGCGCCACCAAACAAAATTGAGAAAATATTGATTGTTCTCAAACAGGTTTCCTGCCGTTGGTTGAGTCAGTGTTGCTGCATCAAGATGCAAACAGAGCATTGTTATGATAGTGTTTTTGCATATTAAGCTAAGGTAGGAGAAAATATTTGACCTCAGAAATAATAATAAAAAAGCTACCCTTCATTTAAATATGATGTCTGACTAAAGTCTTTTTTTGTAATCAGGAAAATGAATTCTAAATTAAACTGAAGGGTCTTGAATCATACACTTTCTCATGTATTTGCGCTCTGCAAAATGGGTGTGTTGAATGAAAGAGCTTGTGTCTGTTGGCGACAAAAGTATCCAGTCAATAAAAAATTTGTTTTTGGAAAGTAATTCTTGCATAGTTGATTTATTAATCCTAATAAACGAGCCTCAGAATTCCAACAAATCAAAGATCTCTTTTGAATTCTATTTGTATTTTATAAGCATGAAATGACTTCCTTCCTTTAAAATGAGTGGTCTGGCTGCTTATTCAGGTTTGGAAAGGAGTCCAAGCTCTCGATTACGCTCAGCACTCTACGGATTATGTGAACGGTTCGGATGTGTAGCTGTGTCATTTGGCCCAAGCTACTGCACAGTTCATGAACCAGGGTTGGCGGCAGGAATGATCAAGAGTTACTTTGGCATTTGTAGCAGCCAGTGCTTGACAGGATCAAATTAAGTAGATTCTTTGACAAACTCATCAGATTGTGAAATCTGAAGTGAAAAAAAAAATATTATATTATAAATTATAATTATATATATATATATATATATATATATAAAATAAAATAAATAGATAAATATATATATATATATTTATATATATATATATATATATATATATATATATATATATATATATACACACACACCACTTAAAAATATATATACTTTTTAAATTAATAATCCAACATGCATTAGTTGGTTGCATATTACAAAAGATAGATATTTTGGAAATATTTAAGATTTAAAAAACAGTATTATTTTAGTTTCTTTCAGATACTATTATAGTTTTTATTTATATTTAAAATATATATATTTTACATTTTTTACTTTACCTTTAAATTTTTACATTTTAGTAACTTTGTTGTGTGTTTTTGTTAGGTCTATAGTTTTCATTAATTTAATTTCAATTTCAGTTATTCTAGTGCAAAAAGGTCAACTAACTGAACTAAATGAAAATGAGAAATATTGCCTTTTTTATTTTTTTATTTTATCTTCAGAAAAGGTTTATTTTAATTAATTAAATGATTTATTTATTTATTTAGGTTTTAGCTATAAAAATGCTGGCTTTAACTCGAAAACCTTGAAAAATAAGAGGTTTTGATTATTTGAAGACATTTCAGCATTTTAATGTACAAAACTTTTTCTCTTTTTTGGTGCATGGATTGGCACAGTTTAACGGAATGTATATTAGTAAAGAATATAGAATCAATTTCCATTTCATGTTTACCTTAATAAGCCATAAACAAAGTACAAGCACCAGGCCTTGTTTTTCTGTGCGGTCCATGTGGTATTATTCGCCTATTCTTAAGCTGTCTGTATAAAATGAGGCATTTCCCATCTTTTCCCATGACAGTTCCCACATTCAGTAACACATGCCTGCCTTCAAGCAAAATATCCAGCATTTCAGCATGCGTGACTTCCATTCCTCATGTAACCCTGTTCTACTCTGACATTCCCCTCTCTTTATGTCTGTTTGTCTTTTCATGTCATCTTTAGCCCAATCCTCATGTCCACCTCTGGTGGCTCCGGCCCACGGGAGGAAGTTTGGCTCAAAGTACCTGGTGGGTCATGAGGTCCATTTCACGTGTTCTCAGGGTCATCGCATGATAGGATCAGGAACACGCGTGTGCCTGGAGAACGGTACCTGGAGCGGAGTCAGCGTAGTCTGTAAAGGTGGGTCAAAAGCTTCAAATGAATGTGTATCACACACTGTTAATCATGGAATCTCAACACGAGTGAACATCACTGCATACTCTTCATATATATATATAGAGAGAGATATACACACACAAACACCAAGAGACTGTCTTGACTTCATTTGAATTAATTCAACAAATTAATTCAAAACCGTTGATTTAAACAGGATAGAAACCAACAACTGTCTCGATGAGTGAATCATTGAATCATTCAAGAACGCTCATTGTTGAAACAAGTGGCTGCCTTTATGAGAGTGTCAGCCTATTTGCAAAATGCTGATTCGTTCAGGAACGAATCAAGCATCTGATTCATTCCGGAAAGAGTCACTCAATCAATCATGCAATCAATTCATTCAAAAACACCTTTATCCAGCAAGTAAACAAGTGGGTGCCTTTTATGAGTGATTCATTGATTCAACTGATTCACTCAAAAACGTTAATTTGTTCAGCAATGGAAAGTGAATTATTGAAATGCGTTTCTAATCTTTCATAATTAGGCTATCCATCAAAAAGTGCCCCCAGTTATTATACTCTTTTTTTCAATGTTTGTATTTATGTATATAATGGTCTTTTCCTGCAATACTGTATGTTGCTCATTCTCAAGCTTCATTTGTGGTGTAAAGAGCTGATTCATCGCAGACACTCAAATGAAAGAATAAAGATTTGCTTGCAATGAATTTGGGGTAAATTTCATGCGATCCAGCACTATTTTTGTTTTCTGTCTTAAAGGATCCCGTTATGGTGTGTGAAACCCATCTGAACGATTCAGTGCGTGAGTGAACTGTCCAAATGAATCAATCTGAATTGCAAACTATTTCAGTCCTTTTGGGAACCCATTTGAACGATTAGATTAATAGTGATTCATTCGCAAAACAGCTGATAGAACCACACAACATGATTGCCAAAATATTATAGTTCATAAAATAATAAATAAAATGTGGCATGTTGTTGTATTCCAGGCTTTCTCGCAATTCAAATTTTTATAGCACTTTTATAATTCTGTCCAGAAATCTTGACCTGAAAAGGTTGAAGACTCCTGCAACAGAGAATTGTTTTAAATGGTAATGTTGAAGTGGATTAGAAACTCAAAAAAACAGATAAAGCATCATGTATCATCATCATACATAGCTTTTCCTCACCATGTAACTATATCTGTGTTATTGAGCAGAATTCCTGGACTAAGACACCGAGACTACCATTTTATTGTTGTATTGCGAGCTGGGTAATCTGAAATCCCATTCAGGGTGACAGTACTGAGATAAAGCCTGAATACCAGTGCTTGTGAAAGAAAGTGACTGAACACCACAGCTAGCAAAACCAGCACTACACACAGTTACACACAAGGCAGAAAGATAAGGAGCGCTGAAGAAAGAGAGGCATTCTTCACTCTTGAGCTGCACTGAATGAAGCTCTCGTTAAAGAAGCATCAAATGTCCCGAAACGCAGCGAAACACCTGTACTTGCATTCCTGTCCACGGTGCGTCTCAATGGCCTTCATGCTTCAGGTTCAACTGGCTACTGTAAAAAGAGCCAGCTTCATAGCTCAAGTTTCAACTCGCACCACAAATACACTGCTGCTCAAAAGATCGGACACTCGACTGAACTCATGTTTCTCATGATCTTGAAAAAAAAAAAGCTTCTGCTCAGGGTTTTAAAACTAAAATGAAAACCGCTATGTTACTGGAACATTTTCGTTACTTGAAAATTACTGAAAAACAAAACAAAACAACAAAAACTCAAAAGATGATGTGTGAAGCAGTGTTGTTTTATTATAGTATTTATTTGTTTCAGTAATTTTTTATGTGCCATTATAATTTTTTATTTATTGTATATATTTCTGTTTAGCTTTATTTTTTTTACAGTAGTTTTTGTCTTTTTAATACTTCATCTTACACTTATTTTACTTCGGTTTGTTGTCAATGCAACATTATATTCACTAATAATATTTATATTTGATCTCTGATATATTTTAATTAACAAAAATGATGTTTTAATAGTGTTAGTTAGTTAGAAATAACACGAATGTGAAGATAATTTAGGTGAAGAAATAAGTACTAAAATAAATAAACCCAAATAAAATTGAATAAAAATGACAAAAAAAAAATTACTAACTTCAAAAACTTCAAAATAAAAATGAATGCTTAATTTTGTAGAAAAACAAAGGGATCGCTTTATAATAAGGTTTGTTAACATTAGGTAACTGCATTAGTTAACACGAACTAATAATGAACTGTTTTAACTAACATTAACAAAGATTAATAAATACTGTAACAAATGTATTGCACATTATTAATGTTAGTTAGTGCATTAACAAATCTTAACTAATGGGATCTTATTGTAAAATGTTATCACATTTAAAAAGAAACCGGCTGAAACCAGCGTTATGTATGAGTATGAGAACCCATTTCTACCTATAGTAAATAATAATAATAATAATTATTATTATTATTATTAATCAATAAAAAAGGTTGTGACTATTTTTTTTTTCTCAATGCATATTTCAAAATTAAAATTTTTTTATTACAATATGTTTTTCATCTAATCTGTTTTAGTTTCCACTCTGAAGCAGAAACAGAAATCCATAAAATCTTCAACAGTGTTCAAAAGCATCCCAGGATGCACCTCATGAGCAGAGCTGTAATCTAAACAGAAGCGGCTCAAACATAATTTTCATTTCTCACATGTTTTGCTCACTACATCATACCATCTGTGGTATTTCATAGCTTTGATACTTTATTATTATTCTAAAATGAGAAAATCTTAATAAAGAATAAATAGACATGTCCAAACTTTAGACTGGAAGTGTACCTCAGTCTGTGTTTTGTATGAAGTCTCAGAGGTCAGAGGTTAAGCTCACGCACATATCTCATTAAACCGGCCCATGGTCCGATAGCACGCAACTATGCTAAGCATGCTATTGATGACTTCCTTTAATATCGCTGCTGGCAGCATTCGGGACATTCCAAGTGGTACAGTGGGACGGGGCGAGCGTGTGTTTGAAAGGGGCGTGTGTTTGAGAGAGTTTAGGTTTAAAGCCTGCACAGACGTTGTAATGTCTATGTTTCTGCAGGCGGGGGAAGTCAGTCTATTTTGAGAGTTTTGAGGTACGAAAGCACCTTTCAGAGTTGGTGAAAAAACATAACTATGTTCAGGCAGTTTTGAAATATTTTTGGGACTGAAGTGAACCTTTTACATCTGCAAATTCTCGCACTTAAGCCTCCTGGGAAAGAAAATAAACAGGAGAAGGATCGTGAGCGCTGTTGTCGAAGAAACATTCCTTTGGCCGGAAAGTCAAAACGTTTGATTCCAAACCTTCTTTTTCTCATTCACTCTCAGTGTCTCTCTACTTAAATTTCCTTATGTCTGATGTCCAACTGGAGCACGTTCTCCACATCTCGAGGAACTGCTGTGGATTTTCCCTTGTAGAAAAGGTTCCAGGTGCAATACAAGTTCAACTTACTTGCCGCTAAACCCTCTGACTTTCACATGATACACATAAGGACACAAAATAAAGACTTTGTTACAGAAATAATGACAATTACAAACACAAAAGGAAAAAGTCCAGATGCATAATGGTAATGAGAATTTGTGTCTAAATGCAAAACATCTTAATGGTACTAAAACAAGCCGCATTTTCTTTATGCCAAATATAATTTATTTAATTTTAACTTATTTAACTTTATATTTTAGGGTCATATTTCATCCCAAAATCAAAAGGGGAAAAAAAAACCGAACAAACAACAATAATAAAAAAAAGAAGAATAATATTGCATTTTGGCTATAGCATTTTTACATTTTCATAATTAAGCACATCACCCCCATTTTAATTACTGTAATGTGAAATATATACCTATATATTAATTATATTTATATTTATTTTAAATTTCTTTATCCATAACAGGAATTATCTTCACTTATTTCTTAACGCGATTCTCTTCAATTATCTTCACATTAATGTTATTGCTAACTAACACTTTTAAAAACTTGTTTTTGTTAATTAAAATGTAGTAGTATAAAAATAGCAAATATTACTATGTTGACTTGGTGACAAACTTAAAAATTTTTATAAAATTTTTAAAAATTTAAGTTTGTAGTATTAAAATTATTTAAACCAAAACTGAAATAAAAATAAAGCTATAAATGGAAATATAAAAAGTAATAAAAAAAAAAAAATGCACATAAAAAAAATACTGAAACTAAAATTAAAAAAATGAATAAGTACTATAATAGTCTATAAATAATAGGCCTACTAAAATAACATTGTTACACATATCAGCTTTTGAGTCCTGAAAGTGCAAGTCTGTATCTGTATATGTATCCTTATCATAATGCATTGATCTGAAAAATGTATTACACTTGATTTAACTTGGTATATAGTGTTTGACAGTATTCCACAATGATGTACATTGTCTGAACAATCTTTGCATATTTTTGAAAACATTTACAAATCATCCAAACCAGATACCTGACCACAGCATTACACCCTACTTACATCACTACTCTTTTATTACAGAAATAACCACAAATCAAATCAAAGGAAAGTGGTTTCAGGGATCTCTGCCTTAACATGTGTAGCTAACAGCGCTCTATCTGCTCATCTCTGGTGAACATGTGTTAACGCTTCTTCTGTCCACGGGCCTCACAAGCATGCTCTCACTGTCCATTACAGATATTTACAGCAACGGCAGTAAATTCTCATCCAGAGCAGATGGAGGTTTGCTGCCCGCAGCTGCTGCAGACAGATGTTGGGTGGCACAGTAGCTGTTATAAACCTAACCGAACTCACAAACGTTTACGATTAGGGACGCAAAGCTGCTCGCGAGATACTGTGAATGTGACAGCGGCCGTTTGAGAGAAGCCGCTCAACATTCCCTTCCTCCGTTTCACCGCTCCATTGTTAACATTCCAGCAGATCTGTTTCATTTTACTGTGCCATTCTGTACAGGAAATAGGGAAGAATGTGGGCTCGTTTAATTCCTTCAACAATTCAGGTGCTTTCCATGGACACATAATCCTCAGCTCTGTACAGACACGGAGATAAGAATCTGGGACATTTCAACTATTTCTTTCATTCGGCCTTAATTAGGATTGCGAATCCATGATAAAGACGGTATTCCAGATAATACAATAAGTGGCTTTACAAAACACAACCTTTCAGGGTGAATCTCATGAAACCAGACATGTTTGGGTCATTTTCACCCCAAAATCAAAACAATAATAAGATTTTTTTTTTTTTTTTTTGCTTTGTGACATTATTTTCATGACAGCCCCCCAAAAATGTAAAATTAAAAATAAAATAAAATTGATTATACATCATGGTTAAAAAAAAAAAAAAAGGATTTTACTGGCTTTAGTTTATGTTAAATTAAATCATTGATTTAAGTTGGATTTAAAAGAAAAATCATTGTGTTACTTTTTTACTGTTCCATAATTATTTTTTATTTCATAAAAATTGCTATATAAAGAATAATAAAAATTGCAAAAAATAAATAAATAAATAAAACAGAAAAGGCTTTACAAACATCTCATGAAAACAAACATTCTTGGGTCATATTTCACCTCAAAATGAAAAAAAAAGCACTGTGACATTATTTTCATGACAGCATATATATACAAAGTATATAAATAATATATATATATATATATATATATATATATATATATATATATATAAATTATATATGCATTTTTCATTTATAGATTGTTAATAATTATTGTATTGCCTTTGATTGTTTGCATTGTGACATTATTTTCATGACAACACATTTCCCCCGTTCTCATTACTGTAAAAATTATATCAAATATAATAGAAATTGTATACTTGCAAATGTATGCATTGTATTGCCTTTGATTTATGTTGCATTAAATCATTGATTTAAGTTTGTTGATATTATCGTATTAAATTTTTTTACTTTAATTTTAATTCCATAAAATATTACTATAAAATAATTATAAAGAATAATGAAAATTGCACACAAAAAAAAATAAAAATAAAAATAAATAATCACCTACACACAAAAGGCCCGGGTTCATTATGGTAATAGAAATGTCATATGATCCATTTTCTGTATGCCAAATATGTTTTAATTTCTAATTTTAAGATTAGTAGCATTAGGCCAGCATTTATTTGGGATGATTTGGCATCAAAGCTGTTTTTTTGTGAACTGTAACATCGTTGATCTCAGCTCCTCAGAGAACAAACACTGGTCCGCACTATAAGGCTCTTGTCTTTCACACAGATGTGAGTGTGTGCGCCAGTAACCCGTGTCAGAACGGCGGCACCTGTGTGGAGGCGCTGAACCAGTACAAGTGCACCTGTCCACACAACTGGAGCGGCAGTCAATGTCAATACCAGACGCAGACAGGTCTGTGTTCCTTTAATCTGTTCTACATGTGTCAATGGCAGACAGGTCATATATCAACAAGGGGTGGGTGATATCACAAAAATATCATAACACGATTTTTTCAGGAAGGATCATAACCCACGATCTTATCATGATTCTTTTTCATGTTCGTTTTTTTAAAGGGATAATTCACCCAAAAATAACTGGCATCATTTATTCACTCTCAAGCTGTAACAAATCTGTATGAGTTTCTTTCTTCTGTGGACTTCTTCAGGCCAACAATACAAAATCATCAGATCACCCACCCCTAATATCAACCACACATCCATGCCTAAAAATGAAAAACCCACTAATCATTAGTGGCGAATTTGCATGTGCAACACTTACATTTTCAACAGAAAATGCAAAAAAAAAGAGCTGCTAGTCGTGAAGCATGACACACTTCACCTTTAACCTGTGTTCCGGTCTATAAATGAAAGCATGCATGTGAATGTTTGTCATTCATATGCGGGACTGTGTATTTGTGGGAGGTTAAGCCTCCTCTTTTCCATTTCCTCTCTCTGTCTCTGTCAGCGCCTCCGGAGTGGAGCGTCATGAATGACCCGGCCTTCAGCCGTAAGCCTCGCTGTGCCAAAGTGGACCGAGCTCAGCACTGCAGCTGTGACGCTGGCTTCCACATGAGCGGCACCTCAGACAACAGCATCTGTCAGGGTGGGTCCATCAAACAACCACATATGTGACCCTGGACCACAAAACCAGTCTTAAGTCGCTGGGGTATATTTGTAGCAATAGCCAAAAATACATTATATGGGTCAAAATTGTAGATTTTTCTTTTATGCCAAAAATCATTAGGATATTAAGTAAAGATCATGTTCCATGAAGATATTTTGTAAATTTCTTACCATAAATGTATCAAAACTTAATTTTTGATTAGTAATATGCATTGCTAAGAACTTAATTTGGACAACTTTAAAGGCGTTTATCTCAATATTTAGATTTTTTTGCACCCTCAGATTCCAGATTTTCAAATAGTTGTATCTCGGCCAAATATTGTATTGATCCTAACAAACCATACATCAATGGAAAGCTTATTCATTCTGCTTTCAGATGATGTATACATCTCAATTTCGAAAAATTGACACTTAAGACTGGTTTTGTCGTCCAGGGTCACATATAAGGATTCTGGCAGAGATCTCGGGATGCATTAAAGCAATGACCGCTGGAGGCTGTCCATTACTAGTAAATGCTAAATGTATTGTTAAAGGGTTAGTTCACCCAAAAATGAAAATTAGCCTGTGTTTTACTCACCCTCGAGGCATCCTAGGTGTATATGACTTTCTGCTTTCAGACAAATCATATCGGAGTTATATTAAAAATTGTCCAAGCCAAGCTTTGTCATTGCAGTCAGCGGGTTTCTGTTCAACTGTCCACAAGTCGTCAAATAAAGTGTGCGCATCCATAATAAAACATGCCTCACACGGCTCCGGGGGGTGAATAAAGGCCTCCTGTAGCGCATCCATGCGTTTTCATAAGAAACACATCCATATTTCAACTTCCGCAATCTGTCATAAGCGGAAGCCTTCCGGCGGATGACACTTAATAAGGGCCACTTGCACACGTCAGATCAGGTTAAAATGACTCTTTAAGTCAGAGATTTTCAAACTTTTTTATCAGCCAAACCCCTTTGACCTATAATATTTTAAACAGTGAATATTATAAACAGTTAATATTTCAATAATTTAGCAACACATTTGCATGTTCACAGTTCTTGATTAATGGTCATGTGACATGTAGGTACACAAATAAAATATTCCATATTTAGTAAGTCTTTTATTTTGATTGTTTTCTTTAATTATTAGCTTCTTCATCAAAAGTTTGGCTTTTTACAGGGCTAAAGGCACAATTATAAGGCACATTTTACAATTTTCAGCTTTGTTCAAGCACTGTAAAAAGTGATAAGTTGACAACTTAAAAAAAATTGAGAAAACACTTTGCCTTAAAATTTTTAAGTAACTGATAATTAAAAAAAAATAAGTTAATTGAATTTTTTTAAATATTATGTACTTAATAATTTTAAGGCAACGGGTTTCCTCAATTTTTTAATTAAAAAAATTAAATGAGGTAATTAAAAGATTTTTTTTAAAAGGCACAATAATTGATAAGGCACATGATAATAAATAACTGACTTTTCCATTTGTTGACATGACATGGTTTGATTCAGATGGTGTTAACATCACCATATCTACAATCGAACCAGCATATTTAAAATTATGATATTAATCATACCATATAATGGAAAATCATATTTATTGTTACTACTATAAAGCCACATTTAATTATTATGGATCTCTTTCAAACCTTTCAGAATCTTTACTTTTTAAATATTTTTTTCTGTATTTTATTATAAGTATTAACTTAGATGTTATGCTAAACATTACTTCAGGATTTTTTTAAACAAAACAAACCACGTTTAGCATTTTTTTCCCCACAGAATGTGTTGTGCATTTCCTGCATTTATACACTATATGAGTAGTTAAAAGAACATTTTCCTTAAGGTGTGCTTTTAGCCCTGTTGCAGCCTATGTTTTATTTTCTTGTCTGATTTCCTTTTTGTCACTGTCTCTTGTCAAATCCGCACATGTAATCACATGTTGTGCCCAGATGTGAATGAATGTGAGGTGTATAAGGCTGACCGTGGAGGGCCTCTGTGTGGCCACGCCTGTGTAAACGTCCCGGGATCGTACCACTGCTCCTGTCCCACCGGATACAAGCTGCTCGCTGATGGAAGAAGCTGTGAGGGTGAGTGAGAAACGCTCACACAATCTTAAAAATAAGGGTTGAGAATAGTAGTGTTTTACAGCCTGATGTCACAGGACAGTAAGAAAAAGTTCAACTAAAAATAAACCTTTTTTTTACTCACCCTCATGCCGTTCCAAACCCGTATGACGTCTTTGCTGAAAGGCTGTCTATTTTTAGTGGTTTCAATGTGAATCTGAAAAAGCGACAGGCAGGACATACTCTGTGAAAGTCATTTGGACACCTTACAAAGACCTGCAGGGGTAAATGAAGTGGGTAGATGAAGACAAACAGTGAGGATGTGGAAGAGAAGCGGTCGAGTCTGGTTTTGGCTGGCGAGTCCTAGAAACATTTGGAGAACAAAAGTGAGAGAGATTTTTTGGCTGATCATCCAGCAGTGTTGATATGAATCACTCGTGCAAATAAAATAAAATAAAAAACTGACGTATTTACGTAATGAAAGATGTATGGTTTGTTATGATAGGACAATATTTGGCCGAGATACAACTATTTTTCAACTATGAAAATCTGGAATCTGAGGGTGTGTATAAATCACAATATTGAGAAAATCACCTTTAAAGTTGTCCAAATGAAGTTATAAGTTAGCTTTCCATTAATGTATGGTTTGTTAGGATCAATACAATATTTGGCCGAGATACAACTATTTGACAATCTGGAATCTGAGGGTGCAAAAAAATCTAAATATTGAGAAAAACACCTTTAAAGTTGTCCAAATGAAGTTCTTAGCAATGCATATTACTAATCAAAAATTAAGTTTTGATACATTTACGGTAAGAAATTTACAAAATATCTTCATGGAACATGATCTTTACTTAATATCCTAATGATTTTTGGCATAAAAGAAAAATGGATAATTTTGACCCATACAATGTATTTTTGGCTATTGCTACAAATATACCCCAGCGACTTAAGACTGCTTTTGTGCTCCAGGGTCACATATATGCAGAAATTAAGGTATGAAGGCAATATGCAAATACTTATAATTTATGCATGTAACTTGCATGTAATGCTATGGAGTGTTGGATGTGCAATGACATGGGTCCATACAGAAAATGTAAACATGAGATTTTAAATAACAATAATTCCAGAAATATATTTGAAGGACACATAGACTTTAGATGGTCAAGTGAATGAAAAAGTATTTCAATACAGGTAACGCTGTTACAATGATGATCTAACACATGAATCCAGCCATGAACATGTCTACCGTCACAGAACTGTATGCAAATTTAAAGTCCAAACAAACATTTAGCCAGCATTCCCAACTCTCTATTTTCCTCTATTCTTCTTCTCTTTCACTCTATTATTCCTCCCCTCACTGACTCTAATGTCTCCCTCTCCTCCGGGCACTCCAGATGTGGATGAATGTCTTACACAACAGCACAACTGCAGCCGTGGCACCACCTGTATCAACACCGGAGGAGGTTTCCAGTGCGTTAACCCCGAGTGTCCGCGCTCGCTCGGCAACGTCAGCTACGTTAAGACATCACCTTTGTGAGTGAGCATACAGCACACCTGACTGCATACAACTCCAGTGGAACCTGCTTTACAAACGAGTAAATGCCACACAGGAGACTTAACCACTCATTCCAATAGAGCAGGTTACTAAACTAGCAACACTACTCTAACAATACAATGCATGCACAAATATTGGCTAAAATAGTCACATTTTAATGAGATAAAACCTATTTAATACATATTTCTGAGTGATAAAAGATAATCATAGAGAAAAGTGGAGTGTGACTTGACTGGATCATGAAAAATGAATGGAAATCTGAAAAAAAGTCATAGACTTTTCATAGACAGAATTTTCATTTTGTTTTTAAAAGCATTGTTAAAACTTCTTTGCAGGTGATGATTTGGACTAGGAAACGTGAGAAAAGCATGTTTTTGAGCTTGTGTTTCTATAGCAAACACAAATGTCTGTCTCCTGGAGTCCTTCACAGCACTGGGGGCCATGAATGCCTCCATTAAATCACTTGCCACTTGCTTGCGGTGTAACTTAAGTGGGTTGCAACCATTTGTTTTTCTTGCATGACACTTTTATGCTGGTTTATTATGTAAGCTGTTTTTAAGCTGTGAATGGGCCCTTTGTGTCCTGCTAAATGCAAGAAGCTGTGATCTGTAAGTCACTAAACCTTTCAAGCACACATTCTGCTTGGTAAAAGCATCAGAAATACATAAAATCATAACTGTGGCATGGTTTATGTTAGGATGCTATTCATATTGAATAAATGGGTATACACTTTATTTTAAGGTGTCCTTGTTACACATATTACATGCACTTACTATTATAATAACAGTTAATTATGCATAATTACATGCAAGTAACCCTAAGCCAATCCCTAATCCTAACCCTAACCATATAGTAAGTACATGTAGTTAATTAATATTACTCAGTACTTAAATGTATTGCACTGTAACAAGGACAACTTAAAATAAAGTGTAACCGAATGTATGAATACTGAAAATAAACTGTAAGAAGACTGATTACTGTTAAACGTCTGCAGGTACTGGAAGTATTTGTTCAAGGTTTAGCTGGTTAGCATGGTCCAGTTAGTCTCTGCTGGTAGGTGCTGGTAACTATACACTACCTGGAAGCAAAACGATTTTTTTTCCATTGACAGTCATTTAAATACAGAAGCCTATTTCCGCCACATAAGGGAAAAATAAAAACATTCTTTACCAAATCCTTTGCACAATTATTATTGTGAGATTAAAAAATTGTAATTATGAGAGAAAAAGTCCAACAAAATTATGCAATTATTAGAAACAAGTCGTAAATACTAAGTCATAATAATGAGATGAAAAGACAGAATTATGACATACTAAGTCATAATTATGAGATAAATGTTGGAATTATGACATACTAAGTCAATTAGAAGTCAAAATTATGACGTACAAATTGACATACTAAATCATGATTATGAAATGAAAACAGAATTGACATACTAAGTCATAGTTATGAGATAAACATCAGAATTATGACATACCAAGTCATAATAATAAGTCAAAATTATGGCATACTAAATCTCATAATTTTGACTTCAATTTCATCTCAATTTATGACTTTTTGGGATTGTTTAATTTGGATTTACAAAATCAGAATTATGAGATGAGTCAGAATTATGACATGCTCAGTCAGAATTATGAGATAAAATTTAGAATGATGATATTATGAGATTAGTCATAATTATGACAAGTCAAAATTATGACAAAAAGTCATAATTATGACATACTAAGTCATTATGAGATCAAATTTATGTAATCAAGTCAAAATTGTCAAAGAATTAAAAAGTCAAAATTATGTAATCTGATCATTTATAATAATCATTTTTGACTTCAGTTATGTCTCAATTATGACTTAGTATTTTATCATTTTGACTTTTATATCTCATTATTATGACGTAGTATATCATAATCGTGACTTTATATCATAATTATGATGTAGTATGCCAATTAATTTTTTTTATCTCATAATCATAACATAAAATGACAAAGCATGATTTTTTTCTTATGTGGTGGAAATAAGTTTGCGTATTTAAAAATAGCATGCATTCTGAAGGAGTCTTTTGCAAGCAACATATAAATTACCAATACTATATTTCATTTAATACTGGATAATCGCTAAGTAAAGTTCTTGGGAGTGTGTATGTGTGCTTGCTTATTAAAGTAGATTTTGGAACAGATCTGTAGTGTTTCAAACACAATTAATGATTTAAAGTGTTTCTTTTTTTGCCCTCTACCACAGCCAGTGTGAAAGGAATCCCTGTCCCATGGAGAGCCGTTCCTGTCCGTTTGCTGCAAAGACCATTTCTTACCACTACCTGTCTCTGCCGTCCAACCTGCGCACCCCGGCCACGCTGTTCCGCATGGCCACCGCGACGGCTCCGGGTCGGCCGGGTCCAGACAGCCTTCGCTTTGGCATCGCAGGCGGAGGTGAAGCCCGCAGCATGTTCGTGATGCAGCGCTCTGACCGTCAGACCGGAGAGCTGATCCTGGTCCAGCCGCTGCGAGGCCCGCTGGAGCTCAGCGTGGAGGTGGAGATGTCCGAATACGCCGACCGCACCTTCCAAGCCAAACATCTGGCGCGGGTCCACCTTCTGATTTCACCCTACGAGTTCTGAAGAGGCTGGTCGCTGTCTAAATTGAGTGTTGATGTTTAGACATGAAGAGGAAAGAATGTTTTCCTTATTGCTAAAGCTGAATGATAGAGTTGTTCTCAGACGTGGCTCGATTTTGAAGCAGGAATAGCACAAAACTGTAAGATATGGAAAATGTGGAAGTAAAATAATGATTTTTAAGGCAATAACTCTTAAAAAAAAAAAAAACATTTGTGGTTAAAGGTGAAGTGTGTCATTTTTTCTGTGTTAAAATACTTTCTCTTTATGCTGTTCTGTGCAGGATATCTGTTTCTAAAATCAAATTTAAAACTTTTAAAGACATTTTTAAGAGTTGCAGAAATTAAATGAATGCTGAATGTCCAAACAGAACAAACCTTGGATTCTTTTACTAATTAAAGCTCTCACTTTTATTTAATTAAATCATATCTATTTAAACTTTAATAATCACATTATTCTATTTTATGTCTTCTTTTTCCATCCACAAATTTAAGACATTTTAAAATGATAATTAAGACTTTTGTTATATCATTTAAAGGGATAGTTCACCCAAAAATGAACATTCTGTCATTATTTACTCACCCTCAAGTAGTTCCAAACCTGTATGAATTTCTTTGTTCTGCCGAACACAAAGGAAGATATTTTGAAGAAAGTTTGTAACCAGGTTGTTTTGGGGCACCATTAACTTCCATTGAGTTCCATAGTAGGAAGAAAAATACTATGGAAGTCAATGGTGCCCCAGAACTGCTCTGTTTCCCACATTCTTCAGAATATCTTCCTTTGTGTTCAGCACAACAAAGACATTCATACAGGTTTGGAACTACTTGAGGGTGAGTAAATGATGACAGAATGTTCATTTTTGGGTGAACTATCCCTTTAAGATATTTAAGCTCTGTTCTTCTGTCTGGCAACTTCTAGCTCAACCAATGGCGTGAGTTTGGGGGCGGGACTACCTGTTTTTTACCTGTTACGTCACAAAAATTTCACACTTGACCTTTGACAAACCAAATGACAGTAATAGCCAAATGTGAAACATACAAGGTTGTTTCTTTTAAATGTGTTTAGCAATATAGGTTGATGCAAGTGGAAAATAGATAGTAAAGTGAAGTGTATAATGGACATGAAAGGAAAAACAAGTGGTAAAAAGGTGTGAATGCTGGGAATTAGCAACGACGACAGCTTTGAGCATCAATTAAACCTGATGAACAGAACAGTAAGTAAGTTGTTCTTTTTTATTTCCTTCTTCTGCTTCATTACATGGTTAATTTCAGCTTGTAAATATGCACTGCTGTCAATCAACGGGGTTCAAACAGACTGAAATGAACAACAGCACTTAGCATCTACTACATGAGAGAAGTGCCTATTTTTAATTACTGCTCATTTATGTTTGTTGGATGTTTTATAATAAGAACAATGAAGTCTGAACATTGCATATTTTGTAATTATGCATTTGAATATGATATATTGCTCTTTGCGTCTTTCGCTGATGTTATATCAGGTTTGGTATGTAATACTGAAATCAACGGCTGTTTCACACATTATTGCATTCAATTTCTGTCTTGCACACACATGTTGAATGTTTCTTAATTAAAGTCAGAAATTCACTTTTTTTCAATGTCTTTTGGTTTCTTTGATCTTACATAGAATGATCTAGATTTACGATCAATTAATTAAAATGAAAACAAAGTGATCTGACACTGGCATTATTTATCGCTTTGATCTTTGATGTTGTTTTGATGCAGGACGTTCCAAATGTTCATTTGAATTCATTCTTAAAGGGACAGTTCACTTATAATTTAAACCTATTAAAATACACAGTTGTCCCTTTAAGAATGAATTCAAATTAACATTTGGGACGTCCTGCATCAAAACAACATCAAAGATCAAAGAGATGAATAATGCTGTTCCGTGCAAAATGAGAGTGGGTAAATGTTGATAAAATGTTCATTTTTGGGTGAACTGTGCCTTTAAGTTAATTAGCATATACACTACCATTCAAAAGTTTAGGGTCAGTAACATTGTCTTAAAAAAATTAAACCTTAAAGTGATCAAAAGTGACAGAAAATACATTTATGCTATTACTAAATATTTCTATTTCAAATAAATGCTGGGGGGGGTTTCCATCAAAGAAACATTAAGAAAAATGTATGACGGTTTCCACAAAAATATGAAGCAGCACAACTGTTTTCAACATTGATAATAACACATTTTTCTTGAGCAGCAAATCAGAATAGTATGATTTTGGAAGGGATACTGAAGTAATGAATAAATTACATTTAAAATATAATCAAATAGAAAATAGTTATTTAAAATGGTAACAATATTTCACAAAATTACTAAATCATTATATCAAATAATTGCAGCGTTGGTGAGCAGAAAAGACACCAAACTCCCACTTCGGGGTGGAACGATCTCATTTTTTTTTGAAAAAGCAATAATCTTCAGAATTCACTGGTTAGTCATCAAAATCGATTGTGAAGTTAACATGTGACCAGTAATATGACCTTAAGAAGAATGCAAGGAACAATAACAATCAGGAAATTAAAGAGTATTTCTCAGTGTTTGTCAATTACATGTTTGCAAGAAAGAGAAATGGACAGTAATGTTGAGCACATGTGGCTGTCCAGCGCCTTTTTTCTCAGAAGATCAAAAGAACCACAAGCTTCCGAAGCACATGTTCACAGGACAGCCGGGTGCTGTTTTAAAATGACAATGCACTTCAACTGTAAAATCTTTGCATAATCACTGAGAAAGATCTCTACTTTCGGTCCAACAGCCCAGTTTGAAGCTTTCAAAAGGTTTTAAGTTCAATGAGATTTTCCAGAGAAAACTGACATAAGCCCAAGACATAAATTAACCTTCACTACAAGCAATAAGCATTGCCATTTTGAGGGAAGAAGTGATAAGCAAAGAAAGTTCAGGTCCAAACCTGAATGACTTTATTACTTCTGGGAAACACTGATGGTTTTCAGAAATGTTCACACTGCTCTTTTCCATACACTGAAAGCATATAGTTACTATATTTTAAGCGATCCATATATGTGCATTATTTTATATGTGCATCATACATATAGTCATTCTTCTGACTGAAGCCCTATGATACAGTGACTTTGTATGAAGAATTTGCTTGTGAACCCAGTAAACCTGGTGTTGAGGTGTTTCTTTCAGAGTTCGAGTCTGTGTGTTTTCATAAACTAGTCTTTTTTTTTTCTTTTTTTTTGTTTTGTTGAGTTTTTTTTTTTGGACTGGGCCGTAAAATAAGAGGGTAAAAAGTGTGTGTGTGTGGTGGGGGGGTGGGGGGGGGGGGGGGATGGGGGGAGAGATGTCATGCATCAGTAAAACCACATGTGTTTGCCATTGGAAAAGTAGATTGTTATCTTGACTATGTTTAGTTCTGGTCATGGTATGATTGTGTTTGTTTGTCATGTTCCTTGGTTTAAGACTCAAAGTTCACAGATTAGCTCAAAGACTCTTATGGACTTGTGGATGTTTTGTGGCCAGTGTTATTTTAGTATCATTGAGAATCTATTTTACAACCCGAATTCCGGAAATGTTGGGACGTTTTTTAATTTGAATAAAATGAAAACTAAAAGACTTTCAAATCACATGAGCCAATATTTTATTCACAATAGAACATAGAGAACATAACAAATGTTTAAACTGAGAAATTTTACACTTTTATCCACTAAATGAGCTCATTTCAAATTTTCAGCTGGGAGAACATCTAGCAACTAATTAAGTTAATTGACATCAGGTCTGTAACATGATTAGCTATAAAAGGGATGTCTTAGAGAGGCAGAGTCTCTCAGAGGTAAAGATGGGCAGAGGCTCTCCAATCTGTGAAAGAGTGTGTAAAAAGATTGTGGAATACTTTAAAAACAACGTTCCTCAACATCAAATTGCAAAGGCTTTGCAAATCTCATCATCTACATTGCATAACATCATCAAAAGATTCAGAGAAACTGGAGAAATCTCTGTACGTAAGGGACAAGGCCGAAGAACTTAACTTCAAATAATTAAAAAAAAACTTTTATTGATACTTTGAATATTTTAATTATTTATTTCAGTTAAAAGTTTTAGTAATTTTGTTGTGAGTTTTTATCATTTTTTAAATTAATTTGAGTTATTATATTTTTTATTATATTATTTAATATTATTATTAATTATTTTTTATTAAACTTTACTTTAGGCCCAAGTACCAGAGAGAATGATGAGGAATATCGGTAATACTCTGTAAATCCTTAGTGGTTTTATTTAATTTTTTTAATTATTATTATTTTTTTAGTTAATTTAGTAGGCTACATAAACCCCTGTTTTCACAGACAAGGCTCATGGCTAGTCCCAGACAATAATGCAAGTTTGAGCTGTCTCAACGGAAAATATCTTGCTCTGACATATCTCAAAATATGTCAGTGCCATTGTTCTGTCTCAAGATGCACACATGTAACATTTTTTTTCTAAGGTATTTTTATAAAAACTAAGCTAAACTAAGCCCCGTCTGTGAAACTGGGCCCAAGTTATATGAAAATAACAACAAAACTATGATGCTGAATTTACTTGTTTAAAACTTGTATTCAGCAAGGATGCATTAAATTGATTAAAATGGACAGTAAAGACAGAGTAAATTACAAGTTATTATGGGGCTATGGATGCACAGAACGTGTATAAATCATAACGAAATGGACAGCATGAAATCCTTTGTTTTGATCAGGTATAAGACGTGCTGTACTTACTATTTAGTTAGGGATGCCCCCTTGTGGCCTTACTGGAAATATAGACGATTATAACAATAATAGGCTACATATGAAACTGACATAATGTCATTCCAATGCATATTACTTTTTTTTCTTTGATGGAAAACAAAAGGATAACCATAAAGATGTTTACGCTGCTCTGATTAAAGTGCATGGAGATGAAGACTGCCTACCTCCAAATATATGTAAAAAATAAAAACCCACAATAAAAATTGATTTATGAGGTGTTTTTTTGTTTATTTCATATTGAATCAGTAGGCGGGGCATATCGCAGAGCTCGCGCCCTTTTAAAAAAAAAGCCAATATGCTTCAGCCACGAACCTTGACGCCAGGTGGTATAAAAATGAACGTATTGCAGTTAATATGTCAAATTTATGAATAATATTTCGCGCCATTTATCAAGAAGAGACAGAGAGTAAAATGTGAATGGGTGTATTAGCGAATTTAGTCAACATTTAACTAACACGTGGTCTAGTTGAAATTGGTGAGGAATATTGGTAATGCTTGGTAAACTTGTAGAAATTATCTTTCACAGAACAGACAAAATGACACTTTCATGGTCAATTGTCTTATCAAATATTTTCTGTCACCTTCAGGACATTGTGAACCCTTTTAAAAAACAACATATGACATTAAAACCAATAACTCACAACGCCTCACAATTTGACTGTAATAAAGAGTCTTTTATTGTAACCCACATTGTTTAACATGTATGAAACATGAATAAACATGCATGTAGACAGAAAACAGACCAGACCTGAGCTCTACAGGACATCAAGTGTGCTTTTTGAATAGTGTGAGCTCACATTTGAGGAGGCCAGATGATTATACAAACAGAAAGGTAGAGAAAACCATTCGAGTTTTATGGAAGAAACAAAACAGAATGACTCATGAAGGACAAGGTCAGCATCATACAGATAAATGAAGCTGCATCCCATGACCAAAAGAAATCACATTCACTTAAAGTGCGCTTTATAATAGCCTATACACAAATCTGAAGGTATTTGACAACGGATTTCGTTTCGTCTCAAGGATGCATAAAATAAATAAAAAACGATCTTTCTGAAGTTTAACAGTCATTCTGTTTACCACGGTTCAGCATGGTAAAGCACACATTGTTCTGTTAAGCAGACATGTCACAGAATGTCCAACCAAGACCAGGGCAGAAAAGGCAAAGTGATGATTTTACTTTGATACAGCAAAAAAGAAAAAAAGAAAAAAGAAAAGTGAGTTAAGGCTTCAGTATGCATCTACACAGAGATCCAAGATACATACACGTTTCCTCAAAATGAAAAACAAATGCATTTAAAAGAATATTTCACTCAAAAATGAAAAAGACACCCTAATGTTGTTTCAAACCCATATAACTATATTTCTTCAAATGAAATTCAAAAGCTGCAAGTCTTCATGCTACTTCTTTGCATAAAATTAAAGTTCAAGCTCAATAAAATGTGCTATATTTCAACTCACACAATAGTTTTCTGTAAGAAACAGACCAAAATTTTATTTATTCACAGCTCTCAAACCTCATTCACAAAAGCATTCAGATTTCATGTTGCGAGGCGTAAAGTTTTTGGACAATAGAGGGTTCAATTTTGCTCTGTTCCTCACACAAAGCTTTCATGTTATTTCAGAAGACCTGGAATTATAGTGCACAAGTTGTATGCACTGCTAAATTTTGCTTTGAATATTCTCTTTTTGTGTTCTGTTTCTGCCACGATTAAAAAAAAAGGTAATTGTGAATTTATCAAACAATTGTGATTTTCTCATATCTCACAATTCTGACTTGTTTCCTCAGAATTACAAGGTATAAACTCAGAATTTTAAGATATAAACTCAAAACTGCAAGATGTAAACTCGCATTTCTGAGAAGAAAGGTGAGATGTAAACTGCAACTGAAAGGAAATGTCAGAATGGTGAGATAAAATGTTGCAACTACCTTTTTAATTTTTTTGTTCCATGGTATATCTCAGAAGCGCGAGAAAAAATGCCGAATTATAAAATAAAAAGATGCAATTAACTTTTACTCTTGTGGCCAAAACAGTCTTCCATAAATAACAGCATGCAGGTTTGAGTCGACGCGAGGGTGACTAAATAACAACAATTTTAATTTTGGGGTGAATTCACTTTTTAAGTGAGAAAAGTTAAGCTGGGCTCTATACAAATCAAAACAACTTTATAAAATTATTCAGAATATATAATGAATCATTCTGCCCATTTAAATTACTCCCTGCACAAACTCACAAACAAATCGGACACACCAACAGACATTCTACTATTCACATCATGTGCTGAAATCATAGGCAAAATGTCTGAAATAACACTTTATATACAGTCAAAGACTAACTTTTCGAAACGGAGAAGACGCTTTGGTCAACTTGAAGTTCCTTATCAATGTTTTTCAAGATGGAGTGACACACACACACACACAAAAAAAAAAACTAAGAATGGTTTCACCCATTTGAATACTCGCTCACAATTTTGACAGGTTTGTCATCACAAAAGTTTATAAACATAGACCGTCGTCTCTTTCTACAGATTGATGAAGACATTAAAGTCTTGTGGACGTTTGAACAGTTCAGAAAAAAAAAGAGAGAGGTAACACCTCAACAAAGTTCAGGTAGTACTGTGTCTAGATCAGCTAGGAAGCGTCCACCTCTTCAGCACGATTCCTTCAATTTACCCAAAAGCTGCCAACCATCCGGACCAGAGGAAGGAAACAGTCTGAGTCTGTGACTCTCTCCGGTGAGGGTCAGATGCCAGTTACAGGAGCAGCGGTTTGGTTGATCTGTGGAGGTTTGCTTCAGCTGCAGCGCTTTCTCAACCTCACTCCATTTTAGACATCTCATACTTGGTGGTCATGATCTCCTGTGTGGGAAACAGGCATTAATTAACTCATTTATTAATGATGGCTGATGTAAATGTTCCACAAACATAAAAGTGAATAAAACAATGCAAACTAGACAATGTCATTTTAGTGTCACGAGATACTAAATATCACTGATGATTTTATTAAAATTTTAATGATTTTGTATTTTTATATTTTCCATGTTCATTTTCATGTGAAAGTTTTAGTTATGTTGCCGCTTTGTCTTTTTTTTTGTTGTTGTTGGAAATTTCTATATTGTTTTGTTAATTTTTTATTTCAGTTTTAGTTAAAGGGTTAGTTCACCCAAAAACGAAAATTGAGAATTTTGATTTTGGGGAATTAACCCTTTAATTAATTTAGTACGTCAAATTAAACTAAATGAAAAATTTTGCATTGGCAACTAGCTGAAATAAAATAAGTTACATTTCTATTATGTATTTTAGGTTAACAATTATTTTATTTAAAGTAATGAAAATGTGTTTTTATGGTTTTCTTTTCAGTTGCTATGATAACACTCAAACTAGATCTGATTTTATTTCTACCCCAACGTATCCCATTTCAGTAAAGAAAAACTGAAAGACTAAAACTAAAAACGTAAAAGTTACAGAAAAGCAAAACTATGATAGAAATAAAGATTGCATACCTCATCTGAGTCAAGAAGAACAGGAAGAGCTCTGAAAATAAAAGAGAATAATTGCGTGAATAATTGCTTTTTCTTCTAACAGCAGAGGGAGTATGTACAGTCATGGCCAAAAATGTCGGCACCCTTGCAATTCTGTCAGAAAATGCAACACTTCTCTCAGAAAATTGTTCCAATTGCAAATGTTTTGGTATTCACGTGCTTATTGTTTGCACTGCAACAACACAAAAAAACAGAGAAGAAAAGTCAAACTTGATAAAATTTCACAGAACTCGAAAATGGACTGGACAAAATTATTGGCACCTTGTCAAAATTGTAAGAAATAATTGCTTTTCAAACATGTGATGCTCCTGTAATTTGTATTTAGACACACCTGTGGCAAGTAACAGGTGTGGGCAATATAATAATCACACTTGTAACCAGTTAAAATGGAGAAAGGTTGACTCAACCATTGTGTTGTGTGTCACACTGAGCATGGAGAAAAGAAAGAAGTATAAAGAGTTGTCTGTGGATTTGAGAGAAAAAAAAACATGGACGATCGTACTCGGTTACTGTCGTAACCTCAGTTCCCTGAGATACGGAACGAGTACTGCATCTTGATAAAGACGCATATGGGAAAAAGCCTTTTTTCTCCTGAACTGAAATCTTATTCAATCACGCAGTGAAACTGCACGACTATTGGTTCGTGCAGTGTGTAAAAAACGAACCAATGTGTCGGCAGCGGAGCTGCACGAGCCTATGGTGACAACGCTCGCCAAAGCCCGCCAGAATAGGCGGGGCATCTGGCTATATAAGCGGCCGTTTCGCTGTAGGATCCTCAGGTTACTTCGACTGAAGCGACGACTGAGTCGTGCAGCTGCCTGGCACGGCAAAGTACGCAGTACTCGTTCCGTATCTCAGGGAACCTAGGTTACGACAGTAACCGAGTACGTTCCCTGTCGATACTCCACTCGTACTGCGTCTTGATAAAGACGCATATGGGAACTCAATTCAATCACGCCATGCTAAGGCAGAGGAACGACTGTATAATATACCATCACAAGCATTTAATGCTGATTAGGGAAGTGCAATATTATACTCCGGCTAACAAGCTAAACTCATAGAGGTTATGCTCGGCCTGGGTGATCATTCCATATGATTCTTACATACTCAGTACTTCCAGGACCGAAGTATGCAAGGAACCAAGCAGAGAGCTTGAGCGCATCACGGTCAAGAATTCTCAGTCAAGATTGTTCCCATAACGTATGCATATACGCTCATCTAAGCAGAGAGTACCCTTGCCTGTAAGGCTGGCATGTCCAGGTTATAAAACCTAGCAAATGTGGACAGCGAGGCCCAGCCAGCCGCCGCACAAATCTCTGTAATAGACACACCGCTAGACCACGCCCATGACGAGTCGATGCCTCTAGTAGAATGGGCTCGTACTCCGATGGGGCATTGTAGGCCCAAAGAAGAGTATGCCTGCATAACAGCGTCCACTATCCACTTAGAGAGTCTCTGCTTCGTGACCGGATGCCCCTTGGCACGGTTACCGAAGCTAACAAAGAGCTGTTCTGTACGCCTAAAGGAGGCGGAACGCTCGAAGTAGATCCTCAAAGCTCTAACAGGGCATAACAAGGATAACTCCCAGTCCTCCTCAGAAGGGGGAAGTGCGGAGAGTGTGATGACCTGAGCTCTGAATGGCGTTGAAAGTACCTTAGGTACGTAACCATGCCTTGGTTTCAGGACGACCTTAGAGTCGTTAGGCCCGAATTCTAGGCAGGCAGGTCTAATAGAGAGTGCCTGTAGGTCTCCTACTCGCTTAACTGACGCTAGTGCTAGTAGCAGAGCAGTTTTCAGCGACAGCGACCGAAGGTTCGTAGATTGAAGCGGATCAAAAGGAGGGCCCTTCAGGGCCCTCAATACAGTGGGCAGGTCCCATGTAGGGACGGTAAGGGGCCGAGGCGGATTCAGGGCCACCAATAGAACCTTGCGTCTTTGTTCCCTGATTCACCTGATGACCTGCGGAATCAGGGCGATCGGGGGGAATGCATAAAGGAGGATGTTGGGCCAATCGTGGGCCAACGCGTCCCTGACCTTCGAATAATAAGTTGGGCAGTGAGAGCTGTCTTTGGAGGCGAAAAGATCTTCTTCTGCCCTGCCAAAGATCTTCCAGATCATCTGAACCGTCCGCGGATGGAGCATCCACTCCTCTGAGGGGACATTGCCCCGAGATAACATATCCGCTCCTTGGTTCAATCTGCCCGGCAAGTGCGCTGCTCTCAGCGAATGCAAATTGCGCTGAGCCCACTCCAGAAGGCGCTCTACCAGAATGAAGAGGCACTTCGAGGAGAGACCTCCCTGGTGATTTATATAGGACACCACGGACATGTTGTCTGAGCAAATCAGCACATGGCGTCCTATTAGGTCTGGCAGAAAAAAACGGCAAGAGGTTTACAGCCCATGGCACTGTAGCTAACCTCCCTGGACGTGGACGGAAGAGCAAAATTAATGAAAAATTACAACGAAGGATTGTTCGAATGGTGGATAAAGAACCCCGAATAACTTCCAAACAAATTCAAGCTGATCTGTAGACACCGGGTACAACAGTGTCAGCTCGCACTATCTGTCGCCATCTGAATGAAAAGGTAGGAGACCCAGGAGGACACCACTGCTGACACAAAGGCATAAAAAAGCATCCTTCAAATCTGAATGACCAGGAGCAGTTTGCAAAAGAAGAGTGGTCCAAAATTCCAGTAGAGAGGTGTTTTACCAAATATTAAGTTAAGGGTGCAAATCATTTTATCCAGTGCATTTTTTGGGTTCTGTGTGGAATTGTATCAGATTTGACTTTTCTTCTCTGTTTTTTGTGTTGTTCCAATGCAAACAAAAAACAAACAAACATGTGAGTACCAAAACATTTGCAACTGCAACAATTTTCTGACAAAATTGCAAGGGTGCCGATATTTTTGGCCATGACTGTATGTTTGTTTTTGTCAAACAGAAAACGACCTACACATCAGACAGAGAGGTAGGAATATTCTCCTCCACCCACTTCAAATCTTCATCCTGAAACAATCAAAACTTTTATTATATTAGGTTACATTTTATTATGTAACATTTACTACATGAAGTGATATTTACGGTTTTATTTATTGAGGATTCTCTGCGAAACTTTGGAATAATCTGCCTGTAAATGTGAGACTCGCTTCTTCACAAGCTAGTTTTAAGTCTGCTCTCAAATCTTATTTGTTCTCCCTGACTTTTGAATAATGCCTGCTTAAGGCTCTGTTGCCAATTTGGCTTAGATTCCGTTTTATGTTTTTAATTTTCATATGATGTTATATACTGCATTTGCTGTATTGTATTTGTATCTGTTGTACAGCACTTTGGCGCAACTCTGTTGCTTTTAAACATGCTATAGAAATAAACTTTGACTTGACTTGACTTGAATATAAAGTTCAAAAGAACATAACTTGTTTGAAATATAAATCTTTTTAACATTATAGGTGTTTTTATTGTCACTTAATTAATTTAATGTGACCTTGCAGTATAAAAATGATTTCTTAAAAAAAAAAAAAAAAAAGTGCACATTTTAAAATCGTAAGAACAATTTAAATATTATTAAAATAATACAAAAATAAAACTATATGGGACAGTTGATTTAAAAATTATCACTGACCGGATTGGCTGCTGCAGGCTTCCCCGTTCCATTGGTTTCTGTCTTAGCTGCCCTCAACTTTATCCCTTCAGCTGAGGATGAAAGAGTGCATATTAATTAACCGATAAGACTATTCGATACAATGCAATAACATCAGCCTACAGTGAAAACCTCAAGACATAGACACAAAAAAGTGTGACTGACCGATATTTGCAGACACTAGGAACTCTTCAATCTCCTCATCATCTGAGTCGTCAATAAGCGGTGTGAACGCATACCTACACACAAAGCACATGTATGCGGTCAGGACGCTGCTATACAGCTGACTAGGATTTGGAAAAAACATGATATCTTCAGTATTGCCTTTGGTTGTTGGCAGACGGCCTCCACAGAAACAAGATGACCAGCAGTATGATGGAGAAGAGGAACCTCCAGAAAGCATCATCCACCCACAGCTCCATCCAGTCCTGCTCATAAATACACATGAACCAGTTTTAAATCATTAGGTTCTGCTCCAATCAGAGCAGAGCTGTAAACTCAGAGAGTTCAGACACTCACCGCCTGACAGTCTGCTAACCGGAACTTCTTTGTTGTCCAAACCATGAAAATAATGGAGGCTGAAACACACCATATATCAGTCACCTTGTCTGGGTTTAATTATTTCACTTTATTCAGCGATATTTCATGCTTTTACTCACCGAGAACAGCAAAGATGAGCGTGTTGGTAAAGTGTCTGTACAAAGACAACTTCACTGGGTTTCTTCTGAGTTTCAGAGTCTTAATGGTTTGTGCCAGACTGACAAATATGTGAGATATAGTCAAGGAATTGAGCCACTGACTTATAGGACAATAAGACTAGGAATATAACAAGTTATTATTAACCTAATAATTCCTATGTAGCATGCTGTCAATTACCACAGACAAAATAATAACATGAAACCTACATTCACTAGAACAGACTTGTAATAAGCAGGCAGAACTACAGAATAATGTTGAAAATATGCAACTACCACACTGTTTCGACTATTACATATGATATGCATATTATTTATAATATTGCTAAATATTATATATAATATTAAAATACTATGTTTGGCTACGCAGTGAAGTTGTGTTGATTTACTATCAATAAAGGTCAGTAAGATTTTTTAAATGTTTTCACCACGGCTTCATTTATTTGATGAAAAATACAATAAAAATAGTAATATTCCAAAATATTATTGCAATTTTAAATAATGTTTTTCTATCTGAATATATTTTAAAAAGGAAATGTATTCCTGCGATTCATAGCTGAATTTTCAGCATCATTATTCCAGTCATTCTAATATGCTGATATGCTGCTCAAGAAACATTTCTTATTATTATTATCAGTGTTAAAAACAATTGTGCCTCTTCATAATTTTATGGAAACTGTGGTTTTAATCAGGTTTAATTTTATTTTAAATAGAAATTTTAAATTCTAAATGTCTTTACTGTCACTTTTAATAAATTTAATGCATCCCTGCTGAATAAATAATGCTGAATATTAATTTCTTAAAAAAAATCTTAACTGACCCCATACTTTAGAATAGTAGCATATTTTCAGTGCTAAAATGCACCGGGGATTTACAGTAAACACATGCTGAAACGTCTATGGTAATCAACAGCATCGCACACATGCATACATATAATGCTGAAAATAATCAATATTTTTTTGTAGCATCGTGGTTAGCAAGAAAGTCTTCAGGTCTAAAGGGCAAATAAGAAAATAAAACAAGAACTCATGCAGGAATAAAATACAGACCAATAGACAGACTGTGCAGGGGGCAGACACACACACACACACACACACACACACACACAGCTTCCCAAAAGGATATCCACCAACACAGAGAGGAGTCAAGCAGAGCCAGGGGAATGTTGGCTAGCAGGGCCAGGTCAGAGTCTTTAGCCTGAGAGAGATGCACAGAGGTGGGAAAAATAAGGAATAGGCAACAGTAGGAACAGGTCCTTCACCACTACAAAAACTGAAAAACAAACGACAATGAAACCAAAAATCATACTAAAAGGAATAAGCACATTTGTAAATGACAGAATTAGTTAAAACAATTCACCCAAAAATGAAAATTCTGTCAAGAATGAATAATGCTGGCAACCAAATCGTTTCGGTTCCCATTGACTTCCATTATATGGACAAAAAATTCAAATGGAAGTCAAAGGCAACTGTTTGGTTACCAACATTCTTCAAAATATCTTCTATGTTCAACGGAACAAAGAACGTTGACACGAGGGTGACTAAATGACGACAAAACTTTCATTTTTGAATGAATTATCCCTTTAAAACCTGGTTGTTATAATTCTGTTAATTAAATGAAGTCTTCATAATCTAACAGGCTTGATAGGCCCATCGGAAGGATATGAACCAGATAGCAGAAGAATCAAACACAGCTAGTATAACGTATGTGACGAGGGCTGGTCCATTATCTCGACCCTTACAGATCAACACCAATCACACTCATTATTGACAACAAATAAATTCTAAATGAAATCTCATAATTGATGGTTATTATACAAAATTGGCTGTTTATATAATGCAACTGCATAACAAAATAGTTTAAGAAGAACCAGGATGTCAGCTTTACCCCAGTGATCCTCAGAATGCCCTCAATTGCAGCAAATGCGAAGTAAAGCACACCCAGACCCACCACTCTGTGCATGACGGTGCCTAAACGTGGCCTGAGAAAACACAAAAACATCACCACCGTCATCTCACGCTCTCTAAAACCACTCAAAGGAATAGTTCACCCAAACACGATAATTCATAACACTTCCTCCGATGAAAAAAAGTTCATCCCCTGTTGTCCTCTCACATCAAAATATTTATTTAGTATTTAATAATATTTATTTATTTAAAGCTGCAGTCCGTAAATTCTATTGGTTAAAAATGATCCGAAATCAATATTTGAACAAGTACATAACCAGCCAGTGTTCAAAACTATCACCTTACTTTAGCCCAATTCACAACGGTTATCTTATAATAATGTTTTCTAATTTGAGTGGTACGGGTAGGTTTTCACAGGAAATTTGAGCAAGGCACTGCGTCATTACGTCACATCTGTAAACATAAAGAAGTTTTCCCGGCTAGTATGCTATCGTATGTGAGGATCCTGCAGGAGAAGGATCATTTATAGCCTTTTCTCACAGCAGCTAGAATAATTAAATGTATCATTTTGATGGCGGATTGTAATCCAGAAAGGATTGTGTGTTTATGAAACAGATGTGAATGAAATGAAATTATATTTCAGTTTTAAATATGCTTCTGATTACAGATAGCCTGGGATTACACAAGATTTGTATTTTTAACAAAACCAGTTCGAAGGGAGCATAGTTTGCTTTTTGGGATAAAAGAATTTCTTAATGTGAAATTCGAATGGCATGACAATTAGAGATTAGACTGTACAGAAATTGAAATCTACACGCTAAAACACACTATACTCATAGTCACGCATTAATAATTGAGAATAAAGTATAACAATAATAATACTTTGCCCGGTTTGATGTGATATGAGCTAACTGATCTTTAGATTTAATCACCATTGGTAGTGCAATTTATGGTAATGCTTTTTTCCTCAGTTGGTCAGAACAAACGTGGCAGACTTGTTACTTGTTCAGATGGCAATATACAGTGAAAATTCTTATTTGAGTCATATATTCCGAGACATAGGCTAGAAACTGTGATTGCGGAGTACAGTAAACATCCACACCGGTGCAGTGACTGACAGCCACACATTCACCTCAAAACATTAGATTCATCCGCGCTGAGATAATTCCGCACAGAGCTGCAATTCCAGGTTTTCAAACAGAGATGGCGACAAAGAGGCATAACTTACTGACTGCAGCTTTAATACATATTTGTTTAGAAACATGTTTTTGCTTGTAAATGGTACTTGATCTGTACTTATTCTCTCCTGATTCAGACGTGATTACTTTTTCTTACTGGAGTAGGTAATATTATGGATTTGTATTTTAGATGGAAGCAATGGTTTGAAGTTAAAAACGATGGATTTATTTCTTACAAACATGCAGCTTCACAAGACATTAATTGATGGACTGGAGTGGTGTGGATTATTGTGATGTTTTTATCAGCTGTTTGGACTCTCATTCTGACGGCACCCATTCACTGCAGAGCACTGGTGAGCAGTTGATGGAATGCTAAATTTCTTCAAATCAGATGAAGAAACAAACTCATCTACATCTTGGATGGCCTGAGTGCATTATCAGCAAATTGTATTTTTTTTTGGGTGAATTATTCCTTTAATGATCCTGAAACCTGTCAATCAATGCTTTCATTACTCACTTGACAATGCCGTAGCCCAGACTGACGATGATGACGAGCAAACGGGCCAGAGTCCTCTTCAGAGCAGAGATGAGCTCGGCAAAGATCAGCAGACCCTGAGCTGGAGAGAAGGCAAAGAGATTCAACTTTTAAACATATGGAAACCTATTGCCAAAATCTATTTCCAGTTTGTTTTTCAGTAAATGCCAGTGTGATGCCTGATGCAGACTAATTAAAATGTCTGAATGTCACTGCATTAGACAACAAAATATCGATCCAGGTGTCATTCATTTTAAAGAGAGATTCAGTTTTAAGGTTTTAAAGAAAGGTTACATTTAAATTGATAAAATAATACATCTATCTAGTGTTAAAAATGAAGACAAAGGTATTGTGACACATTGTATTTTTGATCAAATAAATGCAGTCTATGCACTAAAATTACGAAAAGATTCTAGATTACACTGTTTTATTTTATGCAATGACATTCAGTTTTACGTGCGACTTAAGTGTCCAGATTAGTTAGGCCATTGTAGGTGAATTTAAGGAATAAAGAGTGTATTTTGACTAACATGCTGAGCCCACGTTGTTAGTGTTCTGATATTCAGCACAGAAGACGGCCTTCTCTATCATGCCCAAGAATATGACTCCTGCAATCCAGAACTGGATCCTCAGCAGGTCTTTCCAGTAGCAGGATGCCCAGACGAACCACAGCAGAGCGTACAGGATGTACACCACACACATCACCATGTAGAACTGAAGAAAAGAGAGGGAGAAACACATACGAAATCATGCAAAGACATTATAATAGAATTTTGTCCATCAGGAATTGATTGGATTGTTGTCGGTTTAAATTTGTTATTTAACTGCTCATTTATTATTGAATATAATACATGTAATAAATATATAATACATTTATGAATGCAATATTCAATAAAAAATAATACTTGTCCATTTTGATTTCATTGTGATATATTTATTAATTTTTATTTGAATTTAATTAACTTCATTTAAATGTTCTTTTTATTATTCTCTTATTTTCTCTAAACTTTTCCACAGACCCCTAGCACTCCTTTGAGGCCCCGTTGTGGTCTCCAAATCCCGCTTTGAAAACCCATCATAGAACACTAATAAGCAAATGACAAAGCCGATGAGCATCTAAACTACTTACGATCATGAGAGGCCATTCGGTGACAGAGAGATAGCCGTGGGTTCCCTTCATCACAACACTGACTGAAACCAAATTTAGATAAGATAGCATGAGAAAAGATCATGCAGCCATACAGAAACAGCTACATATACAGACATCTACGATAAGAGCAGATAAGGTAATTAGCCTACAGGTTAAATTCCAGTTGGCATCCTGTTTGCTTGAATTGATCTGCACTACCAGCAGGTAGGGCCCATCCCTCCAGGTCGTAGCAATCACATGTTCCTTTGCCAACAAAGGAATTATGTGCATTACTCAACAAACCCTCAATCTATTGCTGTTGTCAAATTCTCCATATATTATATCTCAGAATGTCTTACCATTGTTCCAGCCTCAGCAACAGAAGAGAAACTTGTGAAACTGCCATCCTTATTTTAAAAACAAAGAAAAATATATTGCTCTTTTTGAGATGTTTGAGAACAAGTAGCTTTTGAAACAGGGATGTTAGTCAACGGTTTTACCTGTAACTCGCTTTCCAACTGAGCGGGGCTCACGGTTTTCGGTTCTGCTTTTGATTTCTGCAGATAAATATGTAATAGACAACACTGAAAAAGGCAAGTTAACACTGAATCTCTTAAGATGCAATTACGAAATAAAGATTAAAATCAGTCATTTGTCAAGGAGTTGAGAAAGAGGCTGAAAACATCACACTTCACATCACATTTTTGTGATCTATAATTGTAAGCAATCATCATGTTAGTATTTGTTGAATTACCTTTCATTTTAATCATTTTAGGAAATATCATTGTGTCTGGGAACACGGACAATGTAATGAGGGGAAAATAAATATGCTTGGCATATTTCATTAAAAAAAACTTTTATTTATTTATATAAATAAAGGCCTGAAAATACAGTAGGCATCAGTGTGTTAATGCAAAATTCAATTTCATCTTTTTTATTTGAAAGTAAAATAAATATAAATATGAGTACACAAACATAAATAGTACATAAAAATGTTGAACTTTTTAAATTTTGAAAAACATAAATGGAAAAGGGAAATATTGTTTAGGCAACTAACAGAAATCAAGTAAGTTTAAGTATTAAAATTACTAATACAGAAATAAAAATCAAGCTAAATATACAGTGGTGGCCAAAATTATTAGAACACTAGTATTTTCACCAGCTAAAAAATGGTTTTCTATCTTTTGCTGTAGTGTGTCAGTAGGAAATATCAGTTCACATTTCATTTTGCCATTAATTATAATAATTATTAATTATAAAAGTAGCTTCAAGAAACCTACCTGCAAAGCTCCCTGAAAAACTCTGCTCAAGTGCACCGAGGACAAAAGCTGCTTTAAAAGCAAAGGATGCTCACACCAAATGTTGATTTAATTTAGTTAATAGAAGTTAATTGAGAAAGAAAATCTATTTATGACATTATTTTTGACAGCATCCTCATTTTACAGCATTTTACACAAGTGCCTAAAACTTTTAACAGTACTGTAGCTTTGCAGGTAGGTCTCTTGAAGCATCTTGGAGACGTTGCCACAGTTCTTCTGGATTTAGTCTGTTCTGTTTCTTCATGTCACTCCAGACGTAGCTTATTTTTCTCAATAAAGGTGACAGAAATAGATCAAGCTGAAAATAGCGCATAAAATACTGACTGAAACCAAGCAGGGTGAACGTACATTGAGCATGGGGAACATGTTCATGCCATTGCGGCAGGATAACTCCCTGTATTTGTGCTGAATATACTGTCCTGGTCCAAGAGGGTTCGGGTCCAGACTCTTTCCTCGGCTCAGTGGCGTCTTTTCATACATCTCCTGAGCGAGCAAATAAACAAATGATAAACAAACAAAGAGTATCACATACATGCTTTAAGGATTTCAGAAGCAAACAGCTGCCACTCACTTCAATATTGCTGTACTCATTGTGACAGGGGTAGTATTTCAGAAACCACTTAATGGAGAACGTCACTTCCTCTGGACAACCGAAAGACGTCACTGCAGAGAGAAAAGAGATCCTTATGTCACTATGCAATCAATACAGGACATGTGTTTATTAAAGGAGTAAGTAGTTCAACCAAAAATGAACATTCCTCAGGTCATCCAAGATGTCAGATTTGGAGAAATGGTAGCATTGCATCACTTGCTCACCAATGGATCCATTTACTTCAATTTTTTTATTTTACTTCAAACCGTTGCTTCCTCTTATGGACTCATATTTAATGCTGGACTGGAGTGGTGTGGATTATTGTGATGTTTTTATCAGCTGTTTGGACTCTCATTCTGACGGCACCCATTCACTGCAGAGCATCCATTGGTGAGCAAGTGATGCAATGCTAAATTTCTCCAAATCTGTTCTGATGAAGAAACAAACTCATCTTGGATAGCCTGAGGATGAGAAAATGTCCAGAAATGTTTCATTTTTAAGTGAACTATTCCTTTAAGCTTTATCTTCAGTCTAAATAATAACATTAGACACCTCTTAGATGAATGTCAGTGTCCTTATACATGGCTTTTCTCAACAATAACGGTCTTGATGTCTGGAAAAGAGAAGAAAACACAATGTCAAACACAGTTTTCCCCGTAGAAAGTGCTCAGTAGTAAATTAAACTGGTGAGATATAGCATTGGCTTACAGTGGCAGCCACTAGAAACCTCGGTGGAAAAATTAGACAGGCCTTTAAATATTTGATAAGACCTTGTCACAAACTTTACACAGATCATATGGACAATCAAAGGTGACAGCGTCACAGCTCAATGCCAAAAAAATTATATGTAACTGACTCCTTTATACTGAATACTGAGTAAAATCCTCAGTTTGCATATTAAACTGCAGCGAAAGGCTACATTTATTGCTATTGTTTGCTGCTGTCATACAGAAAACATTAACACATGTTCTTTGTTTTCTCGACACCATGCATCAAACGGAATTTACAAAAGTGATTTTACATACATAAAAAGCATATTATATGCAAATAAAATGTCAAAATATGGGTGGAATAATGTTCCATTTGTCCTTCGGCATATTAAAACATAAAAGAAAAAGTGATCATATTAAATTGTAAATGATTAAAAACATGGTTTAATTGATTAAAAAATGTTGTTGATCAAATGGGTAAAACCTGACAAAATATTCTGTCTATATGAACTACTGCTGACTATTAAAGACATCTCAATGTTTTCTATAATAAAGCTATATTAAACTTTCATTGTTTCGATGCTTGAAAAACCCTTTTCCATCTTTGACACACTGACACACACACACCTCTTGCATCACAATACATGTTGTAAAAAAATACAACAATGCAATTTTCATCCATTTGAGCCTGACAATATTATTAAACATCATCTCTCATTATCCCAGAGCCCTTCATGTCAAAAAAATAAAAGAGACAGTCTTATGTTTTGTAGAGCTGCAGCATGCAGCATTGAGCTAGTCCTCGTGCAAACACAGCATATAGACACAATTTAAGAGTGTTTTATCATTTTAATGTCTCATAACGTCATAACGTTCACCTGTCATTATTTTCTAGAGGTTGTCTTAATAATAGCAACATAAAAACATCACATAATCCATGAACTAATGATGCCCTGGTATCTAATGATAGCTCTTAGCATTTGGACTCGTCGCTCGTTTTCATCCATTTATAATCACAAACATCATCCACACTCACATTAAGCACTGTAATAGTCCACAGGCCCATCTCTGGAGCGGCGGTAACTCCATTTAATGATGAAGTGATGAGGAGAAATGGGATAAAAAAAAGCAAACGGCTGCTATTCTGTATCCACCAGCGGGTACTGTCGGCCATGTCTACTGTCCAGAGACTCTCGCGCGGACACACATACGCGCGCGCGCGTACGCGCACACACACACACACACACACACACACTAGTGCGCGTGTAATTCCGTAAAAAATCGGATGGTGTGCGAGGAAATTTGCACTGTACTGTACGCGGACCGAAGTATACTTTGTGTAGATCCTGGTAAGTCGCTTCTTTTTTTCTGCTTCAGTCATATGCTAAATATTTAGTTGTAAACATAAGCCAATACCTATTTGTTTTAATACCTATGTATTTTTTTGCCCAGATTGGAGATAAATGAGTTATGTTAGTTTTTGTTGTGGGCAACAAATTTGAATCAATTTATATTTTAAATTTGAAGGTTTTAATGTGCAGGATCTGAAAGATGAAATTTATTGCTCTCTCTCTCTCTCTCTCTCTCTCTCAATATATATATATATACAGTATATATAATAGCAATTAATGCATGCTAATGATTCTTCTGTATAACATTTTATGTGTGCACGAAGCACACTCTGTAGTAGCCAATGTGTTCTTACTGAATTAAAATAGCCCTTATAAAACAAATGAGACACATTACAAAGATATGCTTATTCGTTTGATAAATTATTATTTGGATGCATAGAGTGATTTTTATTTTATTTTTTATTATTGGATGTGTTTTCTTGAACCTACGTGACATGACGTTCATCAGATGCCTATTTTTTCCCCCATGCTTGATGCTTACAAAAAGCCCGTTAATGGATGGAAAGTAGTAATTTGGTTGAGAAATGGTATGTTTTTCTAGTCAAATAGGTCGTATGCGTTGAATCTCTTTCTGTATGATCCGATTTTCTGCAGATGTCCTCTTTTTGCAAAAGTAAAATGTCAAACTACAAAGCAGCATTTGCACTGTGAGTTTTGGTGAGGAATGAATTATTGGATTTAACCTACAATGCAAAGTATTCACAGCGCTTCACTTTTTCCACATTTTGTTATGTTACAGCCTTATTCCAAAATGGATTAAATTCATTATTTTTCTCAAAATTCTACAAACAATACCCCATAATGACAACGGGACAGAAGTTTGAACTTTGCTGAAGCACCTTTGGCACCAATTACAGCCTCAAATCTTTTTGGGTTTGATGTGACAAGCTTTGATCATCATCATTTGGCAATTATCTGCCATTCTTCTCCTCTCCTCTTCACCCCTCAAGCTCTGTCAGGCTGGATGAGGACAGACACGCATTTTCAGGTTTCTCCAGAAATATTTGATTGGGTTCAAGCTCAGGCTGTGGCTGGGCCACTCAAGGACATTCACAGAGTTGTCTATAAGCCACTCTTGCTGTGTGTTTAGGGTCATTGTCTTGTTGGAAGGTGAACCTTCTGCTCAGTCTGAGGTTCTGAATGCTCTGGACTGGGTTTTCATTAAGGCTATCTCTATATTTTGGTGCATTGAGCTTTTCTTCTACTCTGACGAGTCCCTCAGTCCCTGCCGCTGAAGAACAGCTCCACAGCATGAGGCTGCTACCAGCACACTTTACTTTTGGGACGCTACTCTGCAGGTGATGAGCAATGCCTGGTTTCCTTCAAACATGATGCTTAGTATTAAGGTTCATCAGACCAGAGAATCTTGTTTCTCAGAGTCTGAGGATCCTTTAGGTGCTTTTTTTGCATAATTTCAAGTGTGTTTTCATGTGTCTTCACTGAGGAGAGGATTGAGTTTGACCACACCACCATAAAGCCCAGATCAGTGGAGTGTTGCAGTGATGTTTGTCCTTCTGTAGGTTTCTCCCATCTGCATATATGATCATGGAGCTCAACTAGAGTGACCATCAGGTTCTTGGTCACAAGGCCTTTCTCCATCAGTTGCTCAGTTTGGCCAGGAGGCCAGCTCTAGGAAGAGTCCTGGTTGTTTCAAACTTCTTCCATTAAGGGTAACAGAGACTACATGCTTCTGTGAACTAGTGATATTACGTTCAACACAAAGCTCCGAAGCTTGTGTCAAAATAACAACACATTTCACATTCGTTTTGAGAATAAATTTTAATGAGTCAAATAAGTATTTGATCCCCTATCAATCATCAAGATTCCTGGCTCCCAGGTGAGATCTAAGGAGCTGAGATCTCTTAAAGGGAGTGCTCCTAATCTCAGCTTGTTACCTGTATAAAAGACACCTGTCCACAGAAGCAATCAGTCAATCAGATTCCAAACTCTCCACCATGGCCAAGACCAAAGAGCTGTCCAAGGATGTCAGGGACAAGATTGTAGACCTACACAAGGCTGGAATGGGCTACAAGACCATCGCCAAGCAGCTGGGTGAGAAGGTGACAACAGTTGATGCGATTATTCGCAAATGGAAGAAACACAAAATAACTGTCAATCTCCTTCGGACTGGGGCTCCATGCAAGATCTCACCTCGTGGAGTTTCAATGATCATGAGAACGGTGAGGAATCAGCCCAGAACTGCACGGGAGGATCTTGTCAATGATCTCAAGGCAGCTGGGACCATAGTCACCAAGAAAACAATTGGTAACACACTACGCCGTGAAGGACTGAAATCCTGCAGCGCCCGCAAGGTCCCCCTGCTCAAGAAAGCACATGTACAGCCCGTCTGAAGTCTGCCAGTGATTCAGAGGAGAACTGGGTGAAAGTGTTGTGGTCAGATGAGACCAAAATCCAGCTCTTTGGCATCAACTCAACTCGCCGTGTTTGGAGGAGGAGGAATGCTGCCTATGACCCCAAGAACACCATCCCCACCGTCAAACATGGAGGTGGAGGCATTATGCTTTGGGGGTGTGTTTCTGCTAAAGGGACAGGACAACTGCACCGCATCAAAGGGACGATGGACGAGGCCATGTACCGTTAGGGCCAGGGCTTTGAAAATGGGTCGTGGATGGGTATTCCAGCATGACAATGACCCAAAACACACGGCCAAGGCAACAAAGGAGTGGCTCAAGAAGAAGCACATTAAGGTCCTGTAGTGGCCGAGCCAGTCTCCAGACCTTAATCCCATAGAACATCTGTGGAGGGAGCTGAAGGTTCGAGTTGCCAAATGTCAGCCTCGAAACCTTAATGATTTAGAGAAGATCTGCAAAGAGGAGCGGGACAAAATCCCTCCTGAGATGTGTGTAAACCTGGTGACCAACTACAAGAAACGTCTGACCTCTGTGATTGCCAACAAGGGTTTCTGCACCAAGTACTAAGTCATGTTTTGCAAAGGGGTCAAATACTTATTTGACTCATTAAAATGCAAATCAATTTATAACTTTTTTGAAATGTTTTTCTGGATTTTTTTGTTGTTATTCTGTCTCTCACTGTTCAAATAAACCTACCATTAAAATTATAGACTTATCATTTCTTTGTCAGTGGGCAAACGTACAAAATCAGCAGGGGATCAAATCATTTTTTCCCCCACTGTATACATTAAGCTCAAATGAACTTTTCCCATTAAATAACTAAGGACTGAGGCAGAGTTAAAGTGCCCCAATTATGGGTTATGAAAGATTCATATTTTGGTTTTGGGAGTCCCCAACAACAGGTTGACATGCATGCAAGGTCAAAAAACACTTTCATTGTCTTATAATATGCATTTATTTTTACCTTAAGCCAAATTCACACTACACGACTTTACATGTCGGCAAATTGCTCTATTCAGTCCCTAAACCACGTTTTGTCATGAAAACACACGCAAGAATTGGGGCGGTAGTGATGGGCAAATGAAGCCTCGTGACGCACTGAGGCTTTCCTCTGACTGTTTTGGGAAAAGATTCAAAGCTTCGAGTGTGTCGAAAACAGCACCATCTATTAGCACCAACATATTATACACGGTGCACTTTCAGATTTAGAACTTTGCAGGATGTTTTCATTCACTCAGAGCTGTGTTACACACTGCATGAAGGGTAGTTTTCAAAAATCCATAATAGGGGTACTTAAAAATAGACAGATCAGATCACAGATTTAATTTATGAATTTGTGTTTCATTTATTTTACTTATTTTAGTGGCAGTACACCGACATAAATGAATGACTTTGACAATGACCATTATTTATATAAAATAAAATAAAGAATCATTTGTAGAACCAGATGTGAAACCAGCATCTGTTATGGAACACCGCCCTTTGGAAGGTGTTGTTCATTTTTATGACCACAGCATGAACCGTTTTGAAAAAGCTTTGAGTAATGAACCTTTTCCCGATACAGTTGTGTTGAACGCTTCACTTCGCCATCACTACTGTGAACCTTCAATGCTGCAGAAATTTTTCTGTACCCTTTCCCAGATCTGTCTCTCGATACAATCCTGTCTCTGAGGTCTACAGACAATTCCTTGGACTTCATGGCTTGGTTTGTGCTCTGACATGCACTGTTAACTGTGGGACCTTATATAGAGAGGTGTGTGTCTTTCCAAATCATATCCAATCAACTGAATTTACAACAGGTGGACTCCAGTCAAGTTGTAGAAACATCTCAAGGCTGTAACAAAACAAAATGTGGAAAAAAGTGAAGCACTGTGAATACTTTCCAGATGCACAAAAAAAATGGTGTATCTTTAAAGGTGCTACACAGCACCTTTGTCAAATGGTGCTATGTAGAACCATAAGAGGTGCCATATTGCATTGTATTTCTTCAACAAAAATGGTGCTAAACAGCACCAACAGTGGTTCTTTGGCTCGTAAAGAACCTTTAAAGGGGCCTAACAGGTTCTTTGTACGACAGTAGTGCTATATAGCAACTTAATCACCCCAAAGAACCACTGAAGAACCGCTGAAGAACCATACAGGAGCTTAACAGTGTATATGGTAGCGGTGCTATATAGCCCCTCAGTCATGCTAATGAACCGCTGAAGAACTGCTGAGGAACCACTGAAGCACCAAGATTTGGTGCTATAGACCCTTTTTGCGCCGACTATTTGATTCGACTACATAAGGAGCTTAAAATATCATCTTGTTGTGATGTTGGATGCAAGAATCTATGTAGTACAGGCTCCAATTTGAAATTTTAAGGCATACCTGCTGCCACTCCCAGACAAAACACAGACGACAGCTGTGTTTAAACGAGATAAAACGAGTGGACTGGACAGAAACTATCATCAAAAATGCTTGCGTTTGCAGCGCACACTTCTTATCAGAAAAGGTTAAATAAAGTATTGTCTTTTGTTGTTATGGATTATGGTTTGTGTTACGTGTCTAAAGATTTCTTATGCATCTCACAACTATGAAATAATGTCTGTGTGCATGTGTGTAAAACAACAAACTGACGATGTATATGCTTAATAATCTGTAATATATATTGTTGTGATTGATAGTGGCTGGACTTTCTAAGAACTTAGTAAGAAATAATAATCAAATACAGAAAGTTCAAAATTAATTTCTGGAATTTTTATTTCTAGAAAATATTCACATCTTCCTTTAAATGTACTGTATGTAAAGTATTGTAAATTTAACTTACATAATTTACAGGATGTATATATTTTAAAATAACTATTTGGCCATGATAAGTTACATACATCTTCAAATAATATATCATCACATTGAATGTTTAACTTTTTGTATTTTGGCCCATGCAGTTCACTCACGTAACGTTTAGCTGTAAAAATAGCCTGCTGAAGTTGAAATGTAAATCTTCATGACTAGATAGACACAGGTGAGTTTCTCTTTACTACTAGTTAGGTTTCTCTAACGAGTCACTCAATCGGAGGTAACATTAATCCTGCATAGGGTCGGCCAGTCTGACTTTGTCCGTTAAAGTTAACTTATTTAAATAACAATAATGGTCCTGCACAGTGAGTGACCTTACATATGCAGGTAAAATCGGATTTTCTCCAGCCATTGTTAAAAAAACAAGGTAAACAAACTTCATAGCTAGTGTTAGTGAAGCGGTCAGTGGAATCTTTCTGCCTCCAGCTAAGCCCCGCCCACAGAAAAACGTCACATTGTTTACTAACAGAAAAAGGGTCTATATATCTCCAAAAGTGGTTCCCCTATGATTATGAGCCAAAGAACCACTTTTAGTGCTATATAGCACCATTTTTTTTTTTAGAATGTATAACTCACACTCACAGATTCTTATGGAATATTACAAAGCAGCTGCAAAATGATGGCACAAACATCTGCCTCCTGCATTCTTAGGAAAAAGTAAAGAAAAATTAAGAGTTTATTTGTTTTTAATACTGTAATCTCATATCACTCATATTCTAGTCTATTATTATTATTACGAAGTTATTTAAATAATAATATAATTAAATTGGTGGTTAATATCATTTTTAAATTTTAAGCCTAGTTTTACTTTAGATTTCAGACAGGCGTCTTTATCTTTAACTGAGCTCTTCCATAAAATGTATGTTTTTGGCTGATGTTCCAGTTCTTTATTGACTTTCTTACAGTCTTAAAGGGAGAAAATGGAGGAATATGATTACAACTATGACAACTACTCCGAAGCTGCGTATGAAGACATTTTGGAGCCGTGTTCGATGGAGTGCAAACAGAGCATTGAGAACTTCTATTATTTGTTTTGTTGGTTTAATCGGCAATGCCCTTGCCTGATCGTGACGTATGCTCTCTACAGGCGAACCAACTGACGTGTGTCCATCGCTGACATCCTGTTCATTGTGGCCCTGCCTTTCATTATCTTCAGTGAGCAGCACGGGTGGCCCATGGGGAACTTGTCTTGCAAGCTGATGCATGGCATCTACAGCGGCACACTGCTCCTGGCTTGCATCAGTGGAGATCGCTACCTTGCTATCATACAGGCCTGCTGATCAAGCACTCTGCTTTACAGCCACCTAAACTGTGCAGTTGTCTGGTCACTCGCTTTGTTCCCGTCCCTTCCCACTGTCATGTTTTATGAGTGTTACCAACCTGGCCCACTATGTGTCAGCGAGACGGTCCTCACGCACCACCACTGAAATGTGCATTTCTATGCTGCGCTCTATGGATGGCTCGACAAGTGACAACGACGCTTTGTTTATCATGTGATTAGGCGCTGATTAAGGGCAAACTGCCCAGTATTGTGGCTGACAGCCTGATTATAGCAACAGTCAAAAATGAAAATCATGTTGTTCCAAACCTGTATGACTTTGTGTTCTACAAAAGAAATAAAGTCATGCATGTTGGACTGGAACAACTTGAGGTTGATGACAGTAATTTATTATTATTATTAGGAATGAATTATTGCTTTAATATTTTTGATTTTGAGAAAATTACAAACCACGTAGGGAAAACCACATGTACAGACCATTTCCAGATGTGATCTAGTATGTACAGTATGCGGTTATTCCTCGTTTGCAATGCGTAAAAACAGCAAAGTGTAAAAAGTTCTGTATATGAATGAATTTTGCCACTGACATGCATTTTTAGTACTAATGCAGAATCTTTTTATTTTACTAAATGTACTATTTACCTTTTGTGTGTAATTTTTAACACTGTCTAATGTACCCGAGATAAAAGCAATATATATATATTTTTTATAAATTAGGAAAAATATTACAACACACTAAGAAATAATGAAGAGCGACATCCTGAAATGAGAACCAATGCTTCTTTAATTCCCCGAGCTCAACTCTATCAGTCTTGCCATTTTTTTCCCCTTTTAGGTTTATTTATGTGCTGCAATGTGTTTAATTTATTTCTGTGTTTTTTTATTTCAACACATCTATAGGACGTTTTTTATCAGATGTCAAATGGACGTTTATTAGATGTCTTTAAGATGTTTATGATTTTGAATTTACGTATTGCAAATCATTTGTTTCAGATCAGGACTTTGGAGACGTGTATAGCCAATCTTTTCTGATTTATTTTTTATTAAACCATACAAAAGATTTCCACGAGATTTCTCCCGATGGAGCTCATACGACAGCAACAATAAAATGACACTTTTTCAAAATGTTTGTTTAATCGAAGATTTTATCTAAACATGCATTACAATTTTTTATATTTATATTTACCTTTTTGCCTTTCATGTTTTTGATAATTAATTTAAACACAGTAGTAGTAGTAGTAGTGGAAACAAACATGTTTCCTTCATTTAATTGCAACTTAATCAGATTTTACTGACGTGAAATGTCTGCATATGAAAAGTTTTCAAGCTTTGCACTTACATTATGATACTTATTGCTCACTAAACTCACAGTAAATGACAGATTTCAACTGGTATTGACACTGAAATCATAAGCGAACGTTTCCGGGAAACAGCTATTTATATTAAATTTAAATATGAACAAATTGCTCATTCAGTATTACTAGACCAAGTTAACATTTCATATAACATTTATGGCAGCACTTTAAAGCAAACTTTATTTTGTTAGCAGTATTTAATAAGATATTGTTCATAATGGCATTAATTGTACACTCTCAACCTCAAATTAATGCAGATATCATTGTACCTCAATCAAAAGGTACAGTAATAAAAAATACTTCACGCGTTTAAACACTTCTGTAGATTTCTCTAAAGATTCTGCGTTTCTTCATGTCAGTTTAACTTCTAAGTTAAAATGTAAAAAAACACTATATATAAAAAACACCTTGTCCTCTATATTTACAAAATGCATTTCTAATATACAAATTGGATTCTATGCAAAAACAGTTCACAAAAAAGCTTAAAATCACAATGTACTGTAGCTTAATTTTACAACTCCTGAAGACCATTACATTATATACCTAATAGTCTCTTCATCACTTCAGAAAAAACAGCATCACAGTTTTGCGGTCTGTACTTCAACATGCATTAAGGCAAAAACAACACCATGGTAAAGCTTTCAAGACAGGGCCCACCAGGTGAGTTTAGGGTTCCATCCTGTTTCTGTGCAACTGTGAAATGCTGTATGAGGGCAAACAGACAAGATTTTTTTTTTGACATTTTGCAAGACATGAAATCAGGTATTTGTTGCCATAGAAATTTGCATACACTGCTCTTCAAATGTTTGGAGTTGGTAAGATTTTTAAATTATTTTGAAATGTCTCGTCTGCTCATCAAGGCTGCATTTATTTGACCAAAATACAGTAAAAACAGTAATATTGTGAAATGTTATTACATAAATATAATGCATTATTTGCTCAACAATGGATCATCTGCAGTGAATGGGTGCCGTCAGAATTATAGTCCAAACATCACAATAATTCAAGTTAATTCATAAACGGCATGTCTGTCATTAACAAATCGATTAAGATGTTTTTAACTTCAAATCATTGCTTCTGTCTAAAATACGAATCCATAATATTCCTTTCTCCAGTAAAAAAGTTGTCTGGTCTGAATCAGGAGAGAAATACGCACAGATCAAGCACTGTTTATGAGCTAAAATAGCCCAAAACTGATCTAAACAAATATGCCTTAATGATGGATTTGTTTCTTACAAACACGCAGCTTTTCACTTCTCAAGATGTTTACTGATGGACTGGTGTTGGTGTGGATTATTGTGATGTTTTTATCAGCTGTTTGGACTCTCATTCTGACGGCACCCATTCACTGCAGAGGATCCACTGGTGAGCAAGTGATGCAGTGCTACATTTTAATTTTGATGAAGAACAAAACTCATACACATCTTGAATGGCCTGAGGGTGGGTAAAGTTTCATTTTTGGGTGAACTATTCCTTTAACTCGACCAATGGTGTGAGTTTGGCACTGTTTGTCCAACAATGGCAGATGGGTGTTCAAGAAACCTGTTCGATTAAAATCATTATTAATTCAGTTTTTTGACAAAATATACTTTGAGCATAGTCAATTTTCTGATGCGTTTCAACTTCCCATCAGAGCAAGCGTGTGGTGTCACTCGATGTTTGCTGCGTCGCCGTCACGTCCCTGACCGTTTCTTCGCTGTCCTGTTCTGAGAGTCTTTGATTCAACAGTGGCATATCTACAGTGCTTCTCGCCGCATGTTCCCCGGAGGAAACCACGACAACGTACCGGTCGTCCTCTGCGTCTGTGCTCTTGTGAACGTCCGCTGTCACTACTGACGTGTCCATGGTTTGGTGACTGCAGGAGGGTGAGGATGTGAGCACAGGGCCCTCCACCGCCACGTCGGGTAACTCCTCTTCCTCCTCAGGGAAGCTGGTGTTGATGTAGATGATGTCTTTTCTGCTGGAAACCGCGGGAAGCTTCCCTGCCAGACTCTCCAGCCTCTTCCTAACCTGTGTGAAGTTGGGTCGGTCCACCGGATCAGCGCTCCAGCAGCTGAACATGATGTCATACCTGAAACACAAGAGTACAGGACGTGTTATGAGATTCAAATGTACTGAAAAACATTAAACCTATGAAGCCTACCATACCATATTTTAAATACAAAGGCCTATAAATTAGCAGCAGATTCAAAACACAATTTACTACATGCATTCTGTCATCTGACGGAGTTTTTTAGCAAGTGAAAGATCTTTTAGTATAATTGCACAAATGTCCACCATCATGTTGTGCTTCACGTGTCTTTTTGCTGTAGTAAAGTAAACATAAGAATAACTTGTGAAAATGTGAGTGAGTATCAAATATGATCATCAGGCTTTTGAAGAATGTTTATTTGTTCATCTCTCAATCATCATTGTATTGCATTGCATTGTATGATTTGATCATAAGACTAAGTACTATGAATATCATCTTACTAAGATATTATTGAGAGTGACTGAATGATATTTATCATTTTATGTACATAGACTGCTATCCTGTTACAAAGATCTCATTGATTTACATTACAAGCAACAGAATTTCAGGCCATATAAATATTAGCATCTGCACCAAATGTTTGAGCCTATGAATAAAACAGAGCTGTTTTTTTCTCAATATTCTCTCTATATCATATATGAGCCATAAAAGCCTGATGTATCAAATATCAAACTCAACAAAAAACACAGGCAAACTTTTTTGGATTTTGTCTAAAGGTTCAATAAACTTTATATATTGTATTTATATTTATATTTTATATGTCAGGCTTTAAAGGGTTAATCAGTATTTTTGCCTGTTTTTGTATTTTGTCAGCAAAATTGCATAAAATACATATTTTCATTAAATTAATCTCGTACTAAAAAGGGGAGTGTTGTTAATTTTATTAACATTTTTGTAGTGGATATGAGCAGCTCACATGCTGGACATCATGGTCATTTTGAACACAGTTTTAAAACAAACTCACAGTTCATCCAGACAGTCGCTCGGTTGTTTCAGCCGGTTTCCCTCAAGGAGATAATCGTAAATCTCATGGTTTTGTACGCCAGGGTACGGGGTCATTCCTCGAGTGGCTATTTCCCACATGGTCACTCCAAACGCCCACTAAAAAGGACATTAAGAGATAACAAACATCAACAACTGCTGTAGACCTTCTGCAAAACAAACCACCAAAAACAGTTAAAAAGTATAAGGTCAGTATGATTTAAATTTTTATTCAGAATGGATTCCTTAAAATGATCAAAAGTGGCAGTAAGAACCTTTATAATGTTACAAAAGATTTATATTTCAAATAAATGCTGTTCTTTTGAACTTTCTATTCAAAGAATCCTGAAAAAAAAAAAAAAGATTGCAAAGCAGCACAACTGTTGATAATAATGATAAATGTGTTTCTTGAGCAGCAAATCAGCATATTAGAATGATTTCTGAAGGATCATGTGACACTGAAGACTGGGTAATGATGTTGAAAATTCAGCTTTGCATCACAGAAATAAATTACATTTTACAATATATTAGAAAACAGTTATTTTAAGTTGAAATAAAATTTCAGAATATAAATTTTTACTGTATTTTTGATTAAATAAATGCAGCCTTAGTGGTTACTCCACCCAAAAATGAAAATGTTGTCATTATTACTCACCCTCATATTGAGTAGTAACCCTTTAAGAAACTTTTGAATGGTAGTTTGTGTAAAATAGAATGAACTACAAAGTTAACTGATCAGTTGTAGAGACTGATAAATTTGGATGAAACAGAAGAATGAAGATGGCTGTGATGACAGTTCCTACCACGTCACTTTTCACCGTGAAGACTCTGTCAGCGAGGCTTTCCACAGCGATCCATTTGACAGGCATCTTGGCTATCCGGCCCTGTCTGTAATAGTCACCACTGTAGATTTTCTTTGACAGACCAAAATCAGCAACACACACGCTCATATCATCACGTAACCTGCATGAAATAAAATGTAAATTGCTTAAAAAAACACAGAGACTTCAAAGGTTCAAATAAACAGTTACAAAATCCCCTTAACTGTTACAAGCATTTCTGCTCTCCCTTCTGCTCACCAAGGCTGCATTTATTTGATTAAAAATACAATAAAATTAATAATAATGTGAAATATTATTGCAAATAATGATTGCCTATCACAGCTATGCTGATGATACCCAGATTTACCCAGCCTTATCTCCAAATGACTACAGCCCCATTGACTCCCTCTGCCAATGCATTGATGAAATAAACTGTTGGATGTGCCAGAACTTTCTTCAGTTAAACAAGGAGAAAACTGAAGTCATTGCATTTGGAAACAAAGATGAAGTTCTCAAGGTGAATGCATACCTTGACTCTAGGGGTCAAACAACTAAAAACCAAGTCAAAAAATCTTGGGGTGATTCTGGAGACAGACCTTAGTTTTAATAGTCATGTCAAAGCAGTAACTAAATCAGCATACTATCATCTCAAAAACATTGCAAGAATTAGATGTTTTGTTTCCAGTCAAGACTTGGAGAAACTTGTTCATGCCTTTATCACCAGCAGGGTGGATTATTGTAATGGTCTCCTCACCGGCCATCCAAAGAAGACCATTAGACAGCTGCAGCTCATCCAGAACGCTGCTGCCAGGATTCTGACTAGAACCAGAAAATCTGAGCATATTACACCAGTCCTCAGGTCCTTACACTGGCTTCCAGTTACATTTAGGATTGATTTTAAAGTACTTTTACTCGTTTATAAATCTCTAAATGGCCTAGGACCTAAATACATTGGAGATATGCTCACTGAATATAAACCTAACAGATCATTAGGATCGAGTCAGTTAGAAATACCAAGGGTTCACACAAAACAAGGGGAGTCTGCTTTTAGCTATTATGCCGCCCGCAGTTGGAACCAGCTTCCAGAAGAGATCAGATGTGCTAAAACATTAGCCACATTTAAATCCAGACTCAAAACTCATCTGTTTAGCTGTGCATTTGTTAAATGAGCACTGTGCTACGTCTGAACTGATTGCACTATGTATAATCATTTTCTATTCTTAAATGTTTTAAATTCTTTTTAAATAAATGTTTAAATCACTTTGTTTTTATTGTTGTGATTATTATTATTTTTAATTCCTTATTATTATTTTTAATGACTATTTCACTTCCTTTTATGTAAAGCACTTTGAATTACCATTGTGTATGAAATGTGCAATATAAATAAACTTGCCTTGCCAAATTAAAATGACTGTTTCCTATGTGGACATATTTTAAAATGTAATTTATTTCTGTGATCAAAGCTGAATTTTCAGCATCATTACTCCAGTCATCAGTGTCACATGATCCTTCAGAAATCATTCTAATTTTAATAATATCTTTATTTCTTGATGCTTCCCTGACTAAAGTGTACAGGAGAGTGTAAGTTCAGGACACGTACATGCAGTTGCGTGCTGCCAGGTCCCGGTGGAGGAAGTTTCTGCCGCTGAGATACTCCATTCCCAGAGCGATGTCAATCATGAACTTCAGGAGCATTTGTGTAGGCAGATACTGGAAATACAACACACCATCCTATTAGACCATCATAGTACTATTTTGTAGACAAACAGTATTGTTGTTTCTTTGCCATCTTACCACAGGATCTTCATTGAGACGGGAGAGAAGGAGGAAGCTGTGCAGGTCTCCATACTTCATGAAGGGAAGCACAACCATCGGTTTGGGAAAGTGGCCTGAAATAACCTCTAAACAAACACCTGTGTGAACAAAACAACATTAGAGCAAAAGATTTATAATAAGGCATATGCTTTGACATCATTTTCTGAACACATTATGGATTTGAACACTATTTCATATATATATATATATATATATATATATATATATATATATATATCAGATGTTTTATTCTGTTTGATCATAATGAGCATTCAGGCATGTTTCTTACCCAACAGTCTGATGACGTTAGGATGGTGAAAATCCTTCATGCAAGCAGCTTCATTCAGAAACTCTTCAATCTCTCTCTGGGAGAAGCTTTCCACTGAAAGAGGCAGAAATCAATGATTTATTTCATATCTTTTATTTGATTCTCTTTTTGCATGTCTAGTTATACAGATATTTCATTAAATATAAGTTTAGTGCCTTTGCAGACCCTTGTAAAGATAAGGTAGCTCTCAGATTAGTTCATGCTACTTGAGGCAAGTGTTGAATGTGGCTAATACAGTATAAAATAAAATCAGCTCTAAAAACACACAACAAAGAATACAGCAAAATCCTAAAACAGTGTTTTAATCAATATCCAGAGTAAAAACGTTCCACCATTGAGTCACGAAAGATGCACAGTAATATTTATTATTTAATGACAATTTACGACACTTTTGTATTAGATGTTGATTTGAGTTTAAGGAACACTCACAATTGGTTATAGTGAGAATGAATTTTGATGAATTTATTTAAATTAAGTTCTTTACATAAATTAATAAGATTCTCTCATAAGTAAAAAATGAAAATCAACCTAAAAAAAAAATCTCTAGGTGCAAATATGGTAATAACTAATATTGTAATGAATTACAACATGCAAAAATAAAACATGCAAGAAATAATAATTGAAAAATGTAAAATAAAAAAATACTTTTTCTAAATAATTTTATATAAAACGTGAAACTTAAATATTTAAAATAATAATATTATTATTATTATTATTATTATATGTGAAACATTTTTGAAAATAATGTAAAATAAATAATACTTAAAACGTACATATATTTAAAACAACAATGACAATAATAATAATAAATGTAATAAAAAACTTTTTAAATAAAATACCTAATAAACAGAAAATAAAATAATTTTCATTTTTGAAACCAAAAAAAAAATGAACTCACATTTCATGGTCTTGACAGCAACTTTTTCCGAGGTTCCATCAGGTTTTCTGAGATGCCCCTCCATCACGGATCCAAACTCCCCTGTAAGAGAGACGTCAGGTCATTATGTTCATCTGACACGAGCTGCACCACAACACTAACCCACACCAGACTGCGTCCTCACCTTCTCCCAGGACTTTACCGATGGACAGCAGGTTCCTCATGATCATCACGTCCTGGAGTTTGGCCTGAAGCTCACTGCTAATGCCCAGACTGGCAACTAAGAGAATGAAAAAAATACTTCATAATCTATAACATATACTTTTTTGGAAACTGGATACAGGCAAGTGATAATAACACTAATAATGCATGACGTACGTGTGATTTCGATGGCTGAGCGGTTGTAGGATCTCTGAGGTCTGTACTCAACGTTTGGAGTGAGTTTATCATCAGGTCCAAACAAACACCTGTAGAGGGCGCCAGTGATGCACATTTATACATAAACAGACATGACAACCACAGCAATACACAGTCCAAAAACAAACATGTTACATGTTGTGATTTTCAGCTAAATGATTTTCCTACTTAGTATTATCTTTTTCTTTTCCAGTACAAAACTCTAAACGTTCCTTAATCAAGATCCATTAACTTGAAAAGTAAAATGACATAATATGCCTTTTTCTGGAAATAAATAAATAAATAGAATAGAATAAATACAATTAAGTACGTTTAAGCTAAATAAATAAATTCTGCCAGTGGTGTAAGAAAAATAAACTTGTTTTCCCTTTGAATTAATATTATATTTCTTGTCCCACTGGAAGAAATGTTTCCGTTTTAAACAAACTTTTGTTAATTTGTTTCAGAAAGCAAGACTAAACCAGTACAATGCAACAAGCTTCACCAAAAAAAAAAAAAAAAAAAAACACGTGCTAGTCGACTGACGTAAATCAACCAGCTATATCAGCACAAAATCAACAATAACAAAGCAAAAACCACAAAATTTCATGCTGGTCTAAGCCGCTCTTTTTAGCAAAGGAGAAGCTACTACAGACTACAAAAAATGACTAGAAATCTACTGACTCTTAAAATGCAACAGAAATGAAATGCAGTGCTGAACTGAAGGATTTCAAACTTTGTGAATGTTTGCCTTTAACTAGACATTGTCATCTGTCTTCAATGCAGATTAGATTTATTTTCGCCACATTTGCAGCAATTTTGGATGCAGCCTAAAGGACCTTGAACAGTTAACATTTGGTTAGTAACGTAGTGGATCTTTAACCACAAGACCACTACAACCCCCACTGCAAACTATGGTCACAGTCAGCCAGAAGTTGTTAAAGGATTCCAGAGAATGAAGGAGGAGATGTTGTTAGTCTCCCTTGCAAACAACCAGATGTAATTTGAAACTCTGCTCAGCGCTGCTTTGGCCAACTCGGTCCTCCATAATTTTGTTTTACTAAGAAGCCATACTGTTTTTACAGACCAACTTTCCCCCTACTTTTTGTTCCTGAAGCCTTCAATTTCTTTCCCTAAGTACATTAAGAAGAACATACTCTGGTCTCTAAAATAGCCCTTGTTTTTCAGACGTCTGAAAATCACACAGCACAGTGAGATTTAACAATAATTACAGCAAGTAAATCTCAAGTGATAAAATGAAGTGCATGGATTGCAAAATGCTTTTCAGAACAAAACTGAACAACAAGGGAAACAAATGCATACAGACGCTGAAGAAAGCAATTAAATGCATCTGCAACCCAAAGAAACAGGTGGGAAAAAAAAGACAGGACTTGATTCTATTAACCAGGATTCGTCTGGATTTAATTTCAATTTTTTTATATTATTTTATTTATTTAATGGATTTCTCGATCATTTTCTGTATTTTTTATTTTGTTAATTTCTGTCATGTATATGTTATATAATTTTATATATTATATATATATATATATATTTTTTTTTTTTTTTTTTTTGATGAATCATGCACAATAAGACCAGGAACTAGTCAAATAAACAATTTTGATTTCATGTTGACTAAGAAAAGGAGAAATGACAGACAACTTACCACAAAGAAGAGCGGTTGTGCAACCACATGGCCACGAACATCACTATCATCAACAGACAGAAACTGCAAACAACTCCAAGAATGATGTACGCAGAGTCGGGACGACTGGGAATCGGAGTCGAGGATGGAGACTCGGGCAATTCTGAAAGCAAAACACACATGCATTAATAAACAACAGCATTAACAAATAGGTTGGCATATGTACTTTTAATTAAGGTCAGCAAAATGTATTGGCCAATGTTTTATTATCCTCTATGTTTCGTACTCCTGTTGAATCTCACTAATGGCTTTTTATCCCAAAGCTCAGTTCAGCAGCTTGAGTTTTTTTATATGGTAACTCGTGTGCCCTTTGTTTATGACCCCATTTTGGTCCAAAATATTGAGATCACACAAGAGTGATTTAACTTCAGCTGTTTAACTGCGTAAGCATTTGGTTGTCCCAAACAAAAATCCCTCTTGACTGCTCCAAGGCTATTTGTATTTAATTGACTGCATATTTAAAGAGGTTTTTAAACTTTATAATCAACTGGAAATGTTTCTTAGGGGAATATATGCATGTATGAACTGCAATTAATTTGCAAATCAAGATGAGTTTCAACAGGATGCCTTCCTGAGTAAAGCAGTAATTCAGGTTTCCTGCTGTGCTTTTGAGTATCAAAAAATATATTTTATTAAAAACTGATTCCAGGAACTGCATTAGTGCCATGGGCTAGACTGTTAAGATGGTAATTGCAGGAAAGCTGTTATTTTTCTCGTCTAGACTTGGCAAAAATATGAATGCATTTAAAGGATCTTTTTAAGTAATAATAAATGAATAAATAAAAATAACATAATAAAAATGGAATGAAAATATAAAGAAATCCACCGCACATATCAGTTACCTGGGACAATAGTCAAAATAATCAAAAAATACATTAAATAAATAAGAAAAATAAAACAATAATATCAATGATATAAAATATATAAATATAAATTAAATAATAAAAATCAAAACACCAAACAAAAATAATAAATCCACAGTGGACCACAGTTACCTTGGACAATAGTCAATTATACAGAAAATGATTAAGAAATACATACAATAAATACAAATATAATATATATATATATATGTGTGTGTGTGTGTGTGTGTGTGTGTGTGTGTGTGTGTGTGTGTGTGTGTGTGTATATATATATATATATATATATATATATATATATATATATATATATATATATATATATATATTTATTTTATTTTATTTTATTTTTTATTATTGTTTTTTTTTTTTAATTGAATGTATTTCTTGATCCTTTTCTGTATAATTGACTATTGTCCAAGGTAACTGTGGTCCACTGTGGATTTATTTATTCATTCGTTCGTTCAGTTTCACTGCTTCGCAGTATTGTGTTGCATCATTCTAATAGGGAAAGGTTCTTGCATCTACTCACCAGCGCCTACAAAGAGCCAGTAGCGAGATCGTTTGGTCCCACAGCCGCTCTGAGTGCAGGCCACCACCTCCACATTGTATGTGGTGTTGAACACCTGCAGCGTCACCGCGGCCTCTGTGGTGATGCTGTGAATCTAAAACACACATTTTCACACAGACTTTACATATATATATAACCTGCAGAACAAAACGAGAATGTTTTTAATCATTGTATGGTCAAAAGTCTAGCACAGACTGGCGTGAATCTCCATGCTAGTTCAAGCTGGCTTATACTAGTTTGGTATTCAGACTGAAGCAACTTTAAATTTACTTTACCCATATATATCCATATATATTTTTTGAAAAATCATGATGAAATGTGAGCATCAAATATGATCATCAGGCTTTTGGGGAACATTTATTTGTTCATCTCTTACTCATCATTGTACTACATTGCATTATGTTTTGATCATAAAACCGAGCATTTAAATATACGTACATTTACATGCATTTTATGTAAGTATCTTCTATATTGTTATAAAGATCTCATAGATTTACATTACAAGCTATCAGAATTTCATGTTTTTGGTCATATAAATATCAGCATCTGCACCAAACTGCATACTCAGTTTAGGCCTCTGAATAAAATTGATGTGCTTTTTGTTTCTCAAGCTCCATATTTTCACTATATCATATTATATGAGCCATAAAAGCTTGATGTACCAAATATGACACTCAAAAAAAATGAAACTTCTGTTTCATTTCTGCTATATTTTGTCTAAAGGTGAACTATTTTATTTCAAAAAATGAGATTTTTCTGACTATTATTTCATGTCAGGCTTTACAGGGTTAAACTAGTTACACAGCATCATGAGTTAAACATCACAGCAGCATTTTCAAATGGTATAGGCCACTCAAGGACAGCATCAAGTCATTCTTCCTCTTTCAATTCAGGATTTTACAATATCGCACTCAAAACAAAATTCATATTAAGGAAATAGTTTAGTATTACAGGAAAGAAAACCCTTTTGTGTGAAATCACACCAAAAACAGTGTAAAAACAAAACTTAAGAGGCTGGATGAAAGAAAAGAAAGAAAAAGAGAAGCTGTTTTCGGTGAGCCATGTGCTTGCAGGATGCAGGAAGTTTAACACACACAAACACAGAGAGACGCATGTGACACATCCATGCCATCACTCCTGTTCCCAAAATCTCTCAGACATGCTGACATTTACACGAGTCAGTGAGTCTTCACATGCTGTCAGTCACTTTTACATCCACAAATGAAAAACTGCATCTGCACTTCTCCAAAAACAAGAAGTGAGTTATTCTAGGGGCCCCGAGAAGTGTACACGGTGTGGTTTAGGGGCATTTAGAGTGCCTGCGACTCATTTCTGCATGTAAATGTCTGCTCTGCCTCTGCTCAGAGATTTACACTGCAATTAAATTTGTTTTCCTAGTCAATCCTTCCTTACATCATAAACCCGAATGTCCTCATGGTGTCTCGGGATGAACTTTTTAAAGATTACCTTAATTTATGCACATTACTGTTGGCCATGCATGAGAAGCAACACAATATATTAAGGTTAAATAGTTGCTAGAAAGAAAAACAAACCAAAAAGAAAAACTAAATCCTGGCCCAGCCACTGCGATAAGCCACTTCTGGTCATCTAGCTCACATAATTGCTTCCTGTTTTATACAGGTCCTGAAGTTTTTCCATCCTTGCCCTCCATTTGTTGAAGGAACCCAGGATTACTGTGAGAAAAGCAAACTCAGCAGTTATATTTAAACCCAGCCTAATACTGAATATAAACCTGATCACCTCCTGCAGTGCATTACTGTCTCAATCATCTAAGGATCTGCAGTGCACTTAAGAAATAAATATGTATTTGGACTTGGTCTAAACCAATACAACGACTTTGTTCAAATAAAACAAAATCAAATCAAATAAATAAAACAAAAACAAAGCAAAGCAAAATAAAAGATAAAAGAAAAGAAAGCAAAATAAAATAATAAAATAGAACAAAATCAAATAAAACCCTGTACCAGAGCTGTCATTAACTAAAAATAGCTATCAAAAACATTTTTGTTCATTAAAATAAAGGTGCAAAAAAATTAAATATAATAGAAATGTTGCCTTGGCCACCAACTGAAACAAATTTAAGTTGAAGCACTAAAGTTGCTAACTGGAAACAAATAACACACTAAAGTTTAAATAAAATAAATAGAACCTAAAAGTAATATTTAAAAAAATATATAAATGAAAATAAAGTTGACAAAAAAAAAAAAAAAAAAATATATATATATATATATATTATTTTTATTTTTATTTTTATTTTTTTTTTGTCAACTTTATTTTCATTTATATATTTCTTTTAAATATTACTTTTAGGTTCTATTATTATTAACTTTATTTTTATATATATATATATATATATATAAAAATAAAAGCTAATTCAAAGTATTAACAAAACTATAATAGTATAAAATAATACTAAAACAACACTGCCCTGTACGTGCTCTTGAAAAGTGTTATGAGATTAAAACTAGCAAACTTTTGTGTGTACATTCAAGTGTTTGCCAAAAACCCAAACATAAATGTAGGTCAAAATCATTCACTATGCCATGAGCAGATATCGCTTGACGAACTAATTGGTCATTTTGTTGAAGGAAAGCAACAGGTGTCGTTCCGAGAGCAGCTGTGAGCGTGAATGCATATGACACTCATTTCCAGTTACTGTTGTGTTCACAGAGTGAGATCACACAGGTCAGTCACGGCAGATTGTTAATCGCAGACATTGAATTCCAGGTCATTCAGTGGTGAGTCATGACAGACGGACAATAACAAATGACTTCGCCACACACTGTCGGTTTCCTGCTACCAGGACAGAAACAGGAAGTACACATTGTCTAAAACGCCATGCTGTAACAAAACCACTCCCATATGATCAGTCACTGGCCACACAAGGCATTGAGAGGTGAGTAGAAGCACATGTTTGGTGTAATAAACAAGTGCAGCTTGTTACACACCTGACCTTGAAAAATGTCTATTCTAGTTGCCCAAACAACCCGATCTGGGCTAAAAAGAAATTAAATAATATTTATATATTATATATATAGTCATTATTTTTCCAATTGCACTTGTGTTGGAGAAATGACATACTTCTCCTTTGCACAAATAGTTCACCCAAAAAAACATACTTCATTCTCAGGCCATCCAAGATGTAGATGAGTTTGTTTCTTCATCAGATTTGGAGAAATTTAGCATTGCATGACTTGCTCAGCAATGGATGCTCTGCAGTGAATGGGTGCCGTTAGAATGAGAGTCCAAACAGCTGATAAAAACATCACAAAAATCCACACCACTCCAGTCCATCAGTTAATGTATGATGTAGCCAAAATCTGCATGTTTGAAAGAAACAAATCCATCATCAAGATGTTTTAACTTCAAACCGTCACTTCTGGCTAAAATACGAGTCTATAGTCCATAATAAGGCTTCCTCCAGTGAAAAAGTCTCCACATCTCCAGTTGTCCTCTCACATCAAAATCCACCATCATATGCGTTTAGAACTGCTTTAGACTGTTTTAATAAGTAAAGCAATATTATGGTTAGAGGACTCATTTTAGCTGGAAGCAACGGTTTAAAGATAAAAACACCTTAATGATTGACATGTGGCTTTTTGCTTCAGAAGATGTTAATTGATGGACTGGAGCGGTGTGGATTACTTATTGAGATGTTTTTATCAGCTGTTTGGACTCTCATTCTGACGGCACCCATTCACTGCAGAGGATCCATTGCTGAGACACTGATGCAATGCTACATTTCTCCAAACCCGATGAAGAAAAACTCCTCTACATCTTAGATGGCATAAAGGGGTGAGTACATTTTAAGCAAATTCTCATTTTTGGATGAATTATTGCATTAACATACGTTGCAAACTGATGTGCAAAGATAAAAGCATAACATCATAATGAAGACATTTGCTTGGGGCTTTCATTAACACAGCTGAACTCAAGCAGGCTGACATGCCCAAGGAAAATGTAAAAATTAATGATCTCAGACCGTCGCTTTCATCTTAGAAACAAGAACAGCTGTTTTATTGTAAATTCTCAAGCTAATTTCCTCACAGCTGGTTAAAGTGACTTTTTATGATCTCAGATCCAACGAAGAACCATGTCTGTTGAGCAATACTAAGCAAAACACTGCTCTGAGCATCCTGGGAGAAGTTGATGAACTGTGCAATAAAAATAAATGGTTACATACAGGATATCTAGATACTATAAATCTGTTTTGGGGGTTTTTCTCTTATTTTGAGAGCAACAAGACTCTTAAATTATTTTCCATCAGACAGAACAGATGTGAGGATGTTTACTTCAGTTGCAACCAGTGTTATTTTAGTTTCACTGATATTATAGTTTTGCTTAATGTTTTGAACTAATTTTATTTGTATATTTTTATTTTAGTTAAAGCTTAAGTTATTTTGTTGATTTGTATTTTTAAAAAGTCCATACTATTTTTTTTTTTTTTTTTTTAAATCAAGTGTTATTTTTTTTGGTTTAGATTACTTAATTTTATGAACAAAAACTTTGACTTAACTTAACCTACTTAACTTAACCTAACTTAACTTAACTTAAAAAGCAGTGACCAGTTCCAGAATCTGAAACATGCTCTGTTTTCCTTTTATATTTTCCTTTAATTCATGTTGATATCAAAGAGATTCTTTTAAGCATCTTAAAATATTTAAGAAATTTAGTGACATTTCTTGTAAACGCTACATACAAGCTGTGACAACACTGAGATTCTAAGCATTTTCAGCTGATTTCTAAATAAAAACAGACATAAAAGAGAAAGAGATGATTTTGTTTCTCAGTGACTGATGTTTAGTAAAGTCAGTTTTGTTAGTACACAAAACACAATTGGCAAACCAATTACTAACCTTGCTTGTATGTGTTCCGTGATTAATAGTAACATCGTATCCTTGCAAGATTCCATTCAACTTATCAGGGGGCGGAGCTTCCCATCGGATCATCAACATGGAATTGTTCAGGTAAACAGTCAAGTTTTGGGGAGCTTCTGATGGAACTGTAAAATTTGGAACAATAAAAATTAAACTTACATTAATCACATCCATGGGGTTGAAAATGAGTGAGGTCTGGGGTGGGGTTAAGATTTGTGCTATAATAACCTCTGGAAATACAACCTATTATATACACTAAACACTTCAGAAGAGACAGACATGTAGATGTTTGTGAAAGATGCTTTTGTCTACTATACCATATTTATTGCATCAAAATTTGTTAATACTATGCGATGGATCATTTTATCAGTTGTTTATTACTCATGCAACTATTCATATTACTGTTATAGTTTTCGTTATAGTTTTGTCTAGCGCTCATGAAGGTTTTTAGCTTGTTTTTTGAAAACTTAACTACTATAATGAATGAAACTGCATAGACTTCTTTAAGGCTAGTGTTTGCATATTTGATTTAATTCTGTAACCTACTTGTTCTAGATTTGTGTACTAGTGTTAAACGCTACTGTTTTTGATAGCATTGATAAGGTTTCTGACAGATAATATCATGATGTTTTTTGCCTTACAATATGTGGTATCCTGTCAGCAATAACCTGTCCGTTTTTAAAAATAAAAATGTAATTACTGTCAGTTTCAGTGCCAGCGATAGTGTTTCCAGATATTGTTATGAAAACAAAAAATAAACCGAAATTAGTTGAAATCTTTTAAGTTAAGGACATCGCTAAACCCTAAACTGCGAATTCCCTCTTTATTATCTTTGTAAAGTGTCAAATTAAGTAGAAAAGACAAGTCTAAAGATGCTTATAATAGTTGTATCTGGCAACACGCAAATCACTCGCAACTCTCTCTCAAGCCTCGTTCACTCCGCAAGCATCCCGCAGCAATCATTTTCATACCACGGATGCTAAACATTTTAGCAAACTGTTTAACTGAATTATACATGCAGACACTCATATGAGGAGTTTTGAACAGTGAATTAGTCATTCAGAGAACAAATTTTACTGAGGTCCGGACCTCATAGCTGGCTACAGCCATGATTACATCATTTCATTCCAGATAAATCATCTCTTGAGCAGCATGCAAAATATGGACCAAAAAAAGACTACTTTAAAACCAATAACAAAAAATTACATTACACAATTTTATGTAAGAAGGCCTTTTCTTGTTCTTGAAAATTATTTTATTGTTAAGGATATGAAGGCATAAAAGGGCCTTCATAAAACAAAATAATAAAAAAATAATATAATAAAATAAAATGTATGGAAATAATGGTTCCTAGGCAAAAATCCTAAAGAAAAAAAGCCATTCTGAGAATTTTATTCTACATTTTTGTTAACTGAATTAAAAGGAAATAAAGTATAAATATTAGATGAAACACTTAAACTAGAAGTGTCTAGAAGACTTAGAAGTGTTTCCTTGGAAACTAACTGAACTAATTTTAAGATGAAGCACTAAAATGGTAACAAACTAGAAACAAACAAACAAACAAAACATAATAATAATATCAAAATAAATAAAATAATAAGAGTAAAGAACAATAACTAAATTAAACCTATATTGGTAATGTTTCTTAAGTAGTAACTCAATTTCAGACTGTATTAAATTATAAGTATGGTATGACATAAACCACAGTGCTTATCAGTGACTTAAAATATCCTTCACTGTTTTTTTTAAGGATACAGAGGAAATCCTTCACGGACACACCCCATAAGAAAAGCATTTCTAACAACCAGGTCACTCCCATTTGGCATTCGAAAATCTCTTGGATGTGAAAGACGTAATTGCAGACTACAGTAATTGTCTTCTAGTTTCTATTATTAGCAAAATGGTACTTCTCTCATATCGACTCTTATGCGCTCAACTTAATCTTCCATTTCCAGTTTGCAGAATTAACATTAGCGATTTTACTTTTTCAACATTGATAATCAGAAATATTTCCTGAGAAGCAAATCACAACATTAGAACGACCGCTGAACATTGTAAAAAATCCAACTTGCGAAAAGTTCTACCAACCAATGTAAAATAGCAGCCTGAATAAAGAATTTTTAGTAGGAAAAGTCAGTTTAATTTGTGTGAACTGAACAAAAATACTCTAAACATGTCGCTAGCAAAAGTTGTTTTGTTTACCTTACTTAGATACTCGTGTCTTTGCTCACAACATATCCAAATGTTCTCCCAACTTTTCAAATTGAGTCATCTGAACAAACAATTTTACATTTTTACATGCATTGCAGCTTGAAAACATTTCATGTTAATTATTATGAAAATATTATCATTGTTTTAAATTTGACTGGCTTAATTTATGCTGCTGCTGCTGTTGTCACTATCACTTATCTCTTATGTGGATCAGAGTTCATATTTTCGTGTGCTGAGGATATTTTCGACAATCGTGTGCTAAGGTACTGTATAATACACTTGTTTAATACATTTGTTTAACAACATAAATGTTTGCCTTTAGTTTTAAGAGGCAAATACTACCTATATTATGTAGAAGGCTTTGAAAATAAACATAAATCTACAAGAAAGAGGATTGTTAAAAATTATTAGCATTGCCTTATTTTTTTTGAGTTAGGTCAACGTTTTTTTTTTTTTTTTACAGTGAAGGATCATGTGACTGCTGAAAATTCAGCTTTTCATCAAAGGAATAAATTACATTTCACAATATATTACAATGATAAAAAGTTATTTGAAATTGTAATAATATTTCACAATATTACACATTTTATTGTATTTTTGATCAAATAAATGCACCCTTGGTGAGCATAAGAAACGCATTTAAAAAATATTTAAACCCTTTCAATGGTAGTTTTATTTACAAAGAATGTGGGAAGTTGCTCCAGGAATGTGAAGGACTCACCGCCCTCTGTGGTGTTGCTCTGGACCCAGGCGCTGGGTGGCGACGGGCCGATCTCATTGGTGCAGGACACACTCATGTTGTACCAGGTCATGGCCTTGAGGTTGCTGATTTCATACTGGAACGGAGGCACTTGTGTGGTGTGTGCAGCAGTGGGGCTTCCTGGCTCCAAAAGCTCTCGCACCTGGAACAGATGAAGGATAACACATGTATTATTTGTTACAGAAATGACAGTCATCATTCAATCAAAGATTTTAGCAGTGTTTCTTCTAGTTTGGAAAGTGTGCTGTTACATTACCATGTGGAAGACATTAAAATGGGTGTGAAATCTTATATTGAAGGAGAAACCTGAGTCATAACCATTTCTTTAAAGGTGAAAATTTGAGTTGAAAACTTGCTCTGAGCACCAAACAACAAGATCCTGAACGAAACACTATGTTCCTGAGAGGTTTCATCACAGTGCGTTGGCCTTGTACAAGTAGTGTTCATTCTTTAGTCCTTTTTACCGTGATGTAGCATGTGCTGAGAGGAGAGAAGCCGTCGTGTTCTGGCGTCCAGCTTATGAGGAGTTTGTTGGCTTCACGTTTTACTACTGTGACCTTTGACACTTTGTCAGGAAGCTCTGAAAAATTAATCAAGGATGTGAAACTACATGAGGCTTGAGAAAAAGATTCTCGGATAGTGCTGTTATTGTTAAAGCTGCAGTCCGTAAGTTTTGCCTCTTTGTCGCCATCTATGTTTGAAAACCTGGAATTGCAAGCTGCTTGCGGAATTAACCCGCTTGCTTGGGGTTGTGAGTTGGCACGGCTCCAGCGCGGATGAATCTAATGTTTTGAGGTGAACTACCCGTACCACTCAAATTAGAAAACATTATTATAAGATAACCGTTGTGAATCGGGCTAAAGTAAGGCGATAGTTTTGAACACTGGCTGGTTATGTACTTGCTCAAATATTGATTTCGGATCATTTTTAACCAAAAAAAAGTTACGGACTGCAGCTTTAATTAAAACTATTATTATTATTTTTTTACTGAAATGAAATTGAAATAAAATATAAATATGAAGAACGTAAACTAAAATGAAAATAAAAATAATTAAAGTTTTACATGGAAACATTTACAAATCTAAAATTAAACTAAAATTGAAATAAAAAATGTAATATATAATATAATATAAATTTATAATGTAATATAATATGATAAAATACAATAAAATATATAATAATAAATTATATTAAAAATTCCACTGTTCTCAGATTTACCTTTGATATTGATGTGAGCTTCTCTGGATACTGTGAGGCCTTTCTCATTGTGAGCTTCACAGCTGTACTGAGTGGGCGCATCAACACCTGCATGGAACAAAAAATGTAACATTTTCAATCTCACTTTAATATGCAGATACTAAAATTATTGTCTGTTTTTTTGTTATTTTTTTACTTCCTCAAGAATGAAAGACCGCGCTTGTTTTGACTTGTTTGACTGGCCCAACATATGAATTTCTAGCTCAACCAATAGTGTTAATTTTCAGGAGGAACGACCCATTTGGTTGGAAAATGGAAGCCTGTTTGGGAAGACTCAGTGATGCTTGCTAACTATTATTATTACTGATAGTTTTAAGCATTACACACTATTGTTTAAAGGTTTAGGGACAGTGTGATTTTTTTTTAAAGAAATTTATGCAGTCCTTATTTGGGAGTCACACTCATGGTCTTCACGGTCAAAAGTGACCGGACACCTGAAATGTAATTTTTTTTTCCTTCAGTAAAATGAATCTAATATATTTTTGTTCAATAATATTTTTTCTTTTGTATTTTGAGAGAATTTTATGGTACTAATTAATATTTATGCAATAATTATGATACATTTTTCCCATTGAAAATAGTAAAAAATTTTTCTTCACATTTTTAAAAATTATTTTTCAATTTATGCAGTATTTCAGATGAAAATAGACACTAGGCCTTTAAAATCCAAATTTTGAAAGCAGATTAGCACCTCCTGGTGTGAGCAAAGAAAGAAAAAACATGTAATTTCATGGTGTAACCACTAGTTGCCTGTATAGGACTCTATAGAGAGTCTTGTGAATTCCCTAGTTGTTTTTAGACATAATTGTTTACTTTTATTAGGTTGTGGACATAAATGTATATTTAGGCATTTTCAAAGACTACTTTTTGTCAAGGTTTATATATTTTTTTGCATTATTATTATTATATAGGTTTTTGCATTATTATTACTACAGTCAATCCTGAACACAGAAAGCATTTTGTTACACAAAACATTAAAAAACTATAAAAATGTAACAAAAATGAAGAGGAATGCTTTATCAGAGCCTAATCCTTCAGGGTCTGATCTGATTTCAACCTCTTATTTCACTCAAGTCATTTTGGCTATATGTTTATTGCCATACCAATTCATTTGAGTGTGTATAATTGTGTATGTGTGAGTGGATGTGTTGATTTTGCACTCTAGATGTTTTAGAGTTTCACCCCTTCATTGCTGTGGAATGTTTTTCTGCATTGTTGGGGATTTGTAGATTGTACACACAAATTTTTTTTTATTTTTAATTTTTCCCGTTTCCCATTCATTTCCTATGGTCGGTCATTTTTGACCGAAGACCATGAGTGTGACTATTTTTTTTACGACCACCTAACTTTTTCGAATCATGAATCATGCCCTCAATTTTTTTGTGTGTTCACATACCAAGTGCCATAAAAGTCACCGAGTTTCGAACCATTCTGGTGAAGCTACGATTTTTAAAAATTCAAAATGTAAAATTCTCCGGTCAGAAATGACCGAAGGCTGCATGAGGGTTTCAAATCAGCATTAAATTGATCATAATTGACAGTAAAGACATTTATATATAATGTTAATAAAGATTTCTATGTCAAATAAATGCTGTTCTTTTGAAGTTTCTATTCATCAAAGGATCCTGAACTAAATGTATCATGGTTTACACAAAAACATGAAGCAGCACAACTGTTTTCAACATTGATAATAATCAGAAATGAGCATGAAATCAGCATATTAGAATTATTTCTGAAGGATCATGTGACACTGAAGACTAGAGTAATGATGCTGAAAATTCAGCATAAATAACATTTTCAAATAGAAAATAGCTATTTTAAATCATACAAATATTGCTCTTTTGTCCTGTATATTTCAACGAATAAATGCATCCTTGGTGAGCATAAGAGACTTTTTAAAAACATACCACACAAACACAAACTATACACACAAATTTGCAAACTAATCTGGAAACAATCCACAGCAGCGTACAATTTTGGCTGTGAGTTCTGCACAATTAACTGTAAATATATAATACTAAATCCATTTGGTGCCTCTAATGGTGCCTAAAATCAAAATAATAGAGTCTGTGACATAATCAAGGCCACAGGCTTTGCATCAATCGTGAAGGTCGAGCACATGCAGGCCTGCGTAACTTTCACCGCCAGCGTGTCGCACAGTACGAGTCTTTCAGTGCCACTCCACGCCAACACTCCAGTCCCACTCTGACACAAGCCCAGCCATAATATCCCTTTTGTGCGAGTGCATTTCAGAGCCGCTGTCACAAAGGACACATTGCTTCCCCCAGTGGAGCTGACAGGAAGCTACTTGTTTGGTTGTTGACATGTTTCTTAGTATCAAACGTGTCTATCCCCGACTGTCAGGGAGACAGACCGTGCCTCCGTTTGCAAGCGACTGAACTATGCTAATGAAACAGTGTCTGGAAAAAGATGCAAATATAAGTAATAGATTCAATGCAGCAATGATTGTGGGTTTGGTCTGGACATGGAAAAGCAAGGTTTCTGGAATATAAACTTTCCTAAATGATACCTAATTTGCTGAAACCAGCTCACAGGGATGTTTTGCATTAATTATTATTGTGGTAGACCTCCCTTAAGAAGACTTTTTCTTCTTTAGCCAGAGAAGATTTAGTTAAAAATAGTGCTGGGCAATGATTAAATTTATTAATCGGGATTAAATCGCATGACAATCTGCAATTAATCACATTGTTATACACAAAATTCAATAATGAATTCAAATCGCCTTTCCTAATAATGTGCTAGTTAGCCAGTTTTGCGGTTAAAGTAAACAGTACTGCTCGTCACCCCACGGAAGAGAGGGGCGGAGTCAGCAGAGCTCATTAGCATTTAAAACAACATGGACTAAAAACGGCTTGATGAAAACAGAGCTGATTTTGACAGGGTAAAGGTGGTGTTTTTTACACTACCATTGAGACATTTTTAACCAAAGTATGTTATAGACTTTTCATTAAGACCCTAAAGAATCATATCAACTTGTGGAAAATGGGCATCCGATGACCCCTTTGACTGTGCCCGAGCGTGTTTGACCCCCAAAGCCCAGTTTCTCATTCTTTTCTGTTAAAAATAACAGTGAACAGTGGTTTGTGAATGTTGATGCTTAGCCTAAATAATTTTATCGGGAGCACTTCAAGCACTGCTGCCCACCCCAAATGCTATCATTGGTTGAGACGCGTCTTGACACCCATCCCAAGCCAGTACTGATCAACATCCCACCCTTCCTGTGACCCATGGTTTGTCTGTGTGTATTCAGAGCCAGTGAGTAACAGGCTTTCAAAATAACAATAATAATTAAAAAACACTGCGTTAATGCATGATAAAATAATTGTCGGAGTTAATTAATTAAAGCGATAGCGTGTTAACTTGCCCAGCCCTAGTTAAAAAGCAAGGTACAATACAACATTCGAATATATTTTAAATAAACCACCTACTTGAAAATAATAAGTTAAATTCATATTTTTACTTTAGTTCTTTTAGTTTAAAAATTACCAATCATTTGACTCCATACAAAAGGAGTCTCTCCAAACTTCTTTTCATGAATCAAGCTGACTAAATGTAGCAAATGTACAAAAAAAAAAAACAACTACGAAAAGAAGAGTTTTGGTTACCAAAAAAACATTCAAGTAAGCTGTACAGATTGTGAGTCTGTATGGGTGCCAGGAAGTGTATGCTACATTTCTGACGGTCTGTAATTATCGGGTTTGGAGAACAGCCATGCTAGCAGGCCCTGCATACGGATCCAACAGAATCTGAGGTGGCTCTGGTGTAGTGTTCACTACAGCACAAACAAACGATGCTTTTTAAGCATGTACCATGGTAACTCCAATTTTTAAAGTACCCTGGATTACCAAGTTATAAACTGCCAAACAACATCCCAGCAGCTAGGGCTGCACGATTAATCAAAATAAAACAGCTTGCTGCAATTTACTTAAATAAGTATACTGTATGTGAAGTGTACTTCATTGTATACTTTAACACGAGAGCAGCTCATGATCCGGTGTTTTCAGCATCGCAGAGCGGCTTGGGTCGCAGTAAATGCTGCTTCACGCAAACTTACATCTGCATCTGTTCTGAGTTTGGGTTATCTACAGTATAACTTGCATTTGTACCAACCATCTTGCCAAACTTATAATGACAAGCCCTCATAAACCAGCTGAAGATTTAAAGGTGCCATAGAATGCATTGATACAATATTTTAAATTGTTCTCTGATATTTACATAGAAGGTATGTGGCTTAGGTAAGGGCATAAATTCTCCAGAAACACTTTTACATGTCCATTTACAACCCTAGGATTTCTCCCTAGAATGAAATAGTCTGTTATTACCTTATTTGGAAGGGTCATGAATAATAATGTTGAGCTCTGCTCTGATTGGCTGTTTCACAGTGCGGCTCATTTCAGTAGCTTACAGGAAGGAAACACAGGGAAAATATATATTTCAATACTTTCTCGCACAGTTATATCGTTGGGTAATTATACTGTAAATAAAATGCAGGCATCAGGGAGCCGCTACTAATTTGCTGGGCTTTGAAACTGCTTTCAAATGCACGATCGCTTTTTAGTTTCACTTTCACTTTCGAGATTCGCAATCGCATGAACTCTGTTTATACTATAAAGCGGCAGTACTTACCACACATTTTACAAGATCAGATGCTTGTCAGTGGTGCTCAGGATCTGTAAGTCATTCGCCATCATCCTCAGTCATCTCTCCTTTTTTTGATCAGGTAGGGTACAACAAGTGATTTCAAAACGTTTCAGTCGGTTTATTTATATCGTGTATATATTATTTATCTCGTATAAGATGCATTTGTTTGAGTTACGCTACAGTAAAGCACTTCATTATAGTACTATACGGTGATTATCTCTTCAGTGCACGGTGCAAGCAGGACAACAATGCAGAATATTAATAACTATGACTGGCACTGTCATATACATAGCATTATAATGAGAACACTATTATAATAAAACGTTGTGATTTTTTAGTGTTTAGTTGTGTTTCTGCATGTTATTGCATGAAGAACGCGTCCACAAACGCGTTCATGTGCATTCGGGGCATTTTGTGCATATAGCCTATAAGTCGTAATATTAATGTTATGTTATATAAATAACGAACCGTATTCTATGTGAGATATAATGAGTTAAATCCCATTGATTAAAAACCTGCTATCATATGCTTCATTCTACTGGTCATCTTCAGCGCGAGCAGCTCAAAACAGAAATGCAGAACGTTAACTACGATCATATACATAAAATTATAATGAGAGCACTATTGTAAAAACATCTTTTAATCAAAACATAAAACATTATTTACCCCGTTTGTATCTGCAAGGCATCCGTTGCACATTTTCCCTGTGTATTTATGACTGTCGAATGTCTGACTTGACTCTTGGTAATGTATTTTGCCCCGCCCCCAAACATATGATTCGACTATCAGTCGACTATCGGCATGATTCGAAAATTCCAATTCGACTATAAAAATACTTAGTCGGGGACACCCCTACACACACACACACACACACGCACACACACACATACATATATACAGTATATATACACACAATTTCAATAAAATTTAGTATTGTAATTTTACTGTTAAGTTCAAATTAGTTATTAGGAGAGAGTGATGCATCTTTTATATTTTCCATTTCAGTTTTGAGTCTTGCATCTGTAGCCAGCGCATAATATGCTCTGAATGATTAAGCACTTTCGCAGTGGCTGTGGTGTCATAATGGCTTCATCGAACTCAGCATTTATGTGCACTTTCTGAAACTTGAGCAGTAATTACTGGCCAGTCCTCACATGGGAAACTGTCATATCCAGCTCTGACTAGTTCCCTCTTAATGGAAACACACATCACAGCATCCAGAGAGAGAGAAAGAAAGTGTTTGTGTGTGCATTACGTAATGCAGCCATTGTGAGCCCGACAGGACAGTGAGCCCGAGTTCAACATGGAAAATCAGAGGCGCTCTGTGTTCACATTGTTGGAAACAATTCCAGTAAGAAAATGGCACTATAAAAGGAGAAGTGGGGTGGAATGTGGATTTACCACAATCTTAGAGAGCCTTTTTGTGTCCTACACGCACGAGAGGTGAAAAATGCACTTATTCCACTCAGAAATGAGCATATCTGATCTGATCTTCAAAATGAATTGATCTTTAAACATACAGTGAATTGATGCTTTTAAACGAGCCGTCAGATTCAGAGCCTGATAAAAGCCATTTTAAACTTTGTTAATGGCCCTCTGGATATGCATTTACAGATCTTTAACTAGATATAGAGCAGTGGTGGATAGTGAATAACTCGCCTCTGTAGTCAGCATCCAAATTTAACTACAATATCAATTTCAGGTGTATTACAAAAATTATATATTTATTTATTTATTTATTTTACATTTTATCAGTTGTGAAACTGTTTTTGCATTAAATAGTTATTATTTAAATTATTAAATTATTCTTTTTTTTTTGTCCTATAACAAATGTATTTAATCAATGCTTCCATCCCCCTATTTTTTAATGTGCATTTTGGGATAAAAAAAAAACTGCTGGATGGAAACTCCCAGATATGCATAAATTTAAAAAATGTGCATTAAAAACTTACTGTATATGCACTCAACTGAGGGGGATATATTTTTTATCTGCTAAGAAAATATATGCATAGACTATGATGGAAACACATTTACTGAATAAATTCCTCAATACGCATCAAAAAAGTTGTGTGACTTTAAGCAATGGGGCGGCACAACTGGACTTAATAGCGGATCGATCTCATTGCACAGCATCTTAAATGTTGTTTTGGTCATTCTGAAATGCCTGAGGCAAAGGCTGTCATCAAAGTGGATCAGTATGATTACCTCCCAGAGCCATCTTACATGACTGCATTCCCAAACAGCAGGCAACTGCCTCCGTTAGAAGATAACATGACTGCGTTTATTGTGTTTTTCACTTGAGCATTCTGAGGCGCAAGTCGTTTATTAGAAGAAAGAGCCACAGTGGCTTCTCCTACTACTGCAAATGACCTTTTCTTAGACATATTTCGCACCAGTTTATCAGGAAGTTAGGATTTTGTTCTCTTCATTTTGCTGGATGGAAACGGTGCTTTATTCACAAATGATCTAGCCTCACGAACAAGTTACATTCAGAACTTTGGGTGGAAACATAGCTACTTTATCACTACATTTGAATAACAAGCATCCCAGGTCTGTAAAAATGCACCTAGAACAAAAAATCCATGAAGAAATGCCATGATTTTGTTCCTCAAATTCACATTTAGGAAGCTTAATACTTCACATTTGCCACACCACACCATATACTTGCTATAGCAAACTGTGGAGCTGAAAAATTAAAAAACACAAAACTTTACTTAAACTTTACAAGAAAAGAAGGGAAGAAATGTAATTAATAAAAAACATAATATAAGAAACAGTTCCATATCAAAACTCCATCGTATCATTTCATATCCCTGTACCACGGTATTACCACAGTACTTTTTTTGTAAAGCAACGATATATGCTTTATATATAGTATGCCATTTGAGCGACAATTTACCAATTAATAGGCTATATATCAATTAATTTGAACTATATTAAATATAGATAAAATATGCATTTAAATATTTCTATAACTGCTGAACAATAACCTAGCAACCACCAAAAACAGCATAGCAACCATCTAGCAATCCAACAGTAATCACCCAGTACACCACAGCGACCAAGCGACACTCTAACAACATCTTTAGCAACCATTCAGAACACTACAACAAAACTAACAACTCCTTAGCAACCAACCATTACAAATAATTACAAAGAAACAGCAAGTAATATGTTAAATTGAACGTGAAATTTTGAAGTAGAAATACTTAGGCCTAGTATTTTATTGTAAAACATACTTCATGTTTGCTTTATTTTACATCTTTGAAAACTAATTATTTACAGTGTAGTTTGATTAGTTTGAACTATCTACAGGACGTTCTGGTGCTTTGAAGAGGACCATAAACAACAGTAAATACAACTAAAATGGCTCCTGATGAGACGATTATTATTGTTGAACAGACAGTGCTGCAAAGAGCTCTCGGCTCCAGCCAGCTAAAGTTTGATCTGTCCGTTCTTTACGAGGCTCTGCTGGGATGCCGGGGCCCCTGAATGAGGCTTTTGTGTGTGTAATATCAGCACCGGTTGAGTAAACTTCAACCATAAAAATCCTGCTTTCACAATAACTCAGGTTTACGTCTGTTGCCAAGAAACCGATTACCATACTTAGGAGATTAACCTCAAAAAACATCTAAGCACTTGCTGACACTGCGAGTGGTCACTGCTACCAATGCTAGGGTATTCTGGGTAATGGCCAGGGCATTATAATGCGGTTGCTAGGGTGTTTTGGGTGGTTGCTAGGTGGATTTGCTGCATCAAAAGAGTGAATGGGAATTCTAAAATAATAATAATAAATCAATCTGAAAATAACAAGCCATCTCTTTTTAACAAGATTTGCAATTTAAGGTTGCATAGCATGGGATGAGATGCATGCAGAGTTTAATGAGTTACAGTCGTGATAAAACAGAAGGTGCGACAGATCTTTTCTGTCACGTGGAAATGCATGGTCCAGCATACGTTACCAGTTATTATATTTTAATTTGATAATTTTTGTTTATTTAGTTTTAGTAATTTTAGTACGGAAGTGAGAAATGTTACCTTTTTAAATAATTTTTATGTTATTTTATTTTTCAGTTAACAAAAACATTTTTTTTTTTTTTTGGTTTTAGTTTGTTAACTGAAAAATAAAATAACATAAAAATTATTTAAAAAGGTAACATTTCTCACTTCCGTACTAAAATTACTAAAACTAAATAAACAAAAATTATCAAATAAAAAAAAAAAATGAATAAAAAAAATTATAGCCTATACAGGCATATTTTGAAAAATGACAAAAACACACCCACACACACAAAAAAAATAATAATTTTACTAAAAAAATAAAATTAGTTTTCACCAAAAGATCGAGTTATGGCATTTTGATTAAAAATTATGAGCTCCAAAAATGTAACATTTAAACACATGGATGGTTTACAAATGACTCATCAAAACTGAAATAGATTTAATTATTCCTCTTGATATGATCAAAAAAGGAAATTATCCACAGTTTGAAGCATTGCAGTCATGTGATTCTCGTTGTAATCAGTGTAATCTGACTGCTCCATTATCATCAGTAGAAGATTTTATCCCACTGTCCTTACAGAAGTGACTCTGAAGATACAAGCTTTAACATGGCTGATTAATTAGAGGTAATGTGGAAACGTTTGAAAATCCATAGAATTGAGGGGCGACACTAAACGCACAACCCAGCTTCATCAGCTTCCTGCAAGCTCAGTTACGTTTCACAATATCTGTTATGTACACATTTTCCATAACCGCAGAAAACAAAATGTGCTGGATGATCTCGGCCGGGGAACTGCGAGGGGATACATGACCCCTCTTGGAATGTGAAACAGATTACTTTCCAGAAAACTGGAAATTATAATCACTTTAGAGAGCTAGGCAATAAAAATAGACTTAAGGGGTTTAATGACATCATCTGTTTGGAAAGTAAATGCATAAGTGAGAAGCAGAGTTCAGGTTCTTGCTTCTGCACGCTGCTATTGAAATAAGGCTACTCAATGCAATGCTGTTATTGTTAAATATAAGTATTAGATGAAAAAAACTAACTTAAAATAGTTAAATGAAAAGTAGAAATGTTGCACTGATAACTAACTAAAACAAGTTAAGTTACTAAAAATTACTACAAAATTTTTTTTAAAGTTACTATAAACAAATGAAATAAAAATAAAGCTAAATATAGATATTAAAAACAAAACAAAAAATGAAGTCAAACATGTCAAATACATATATTAGGTGACAAAACTAAACTTAAAATAGTTAAATGAAAATTATAAATGTTCCAGTGACAACAAAAAAAATTACTAAAACTAAAATTGAAATAGACCTAAACATAAATATATATATATATTAAAAAAAAAAAAAAAATGAAAAGAAAAAAGTGCAAAATATAAATATTCCTGAAAACTTAAAATAGTTAACTGAAAATCAGAATTGTTGCATTGACAAATAATTGAAATAAATTTAAGTACTAAAATTAGTAAAACTAAAAATAAAGCTAAATATAAATATTAAACAATTACAAAAACATTTACCAAAATTACTAAAACTTTAACTGAATTTAAAGTGAAAACTGTAAATATAAAAAGGCCCATTCAAAATATTAATAAATATAATAATAGTATATAAATAAAATAAAAATGTTTGAAATCAATCTCAGTTTTTATGTGGTCCAATGCAATTTATTAACACTTAAATATGCGACAAACCTTACAGACTTTTTTTTAATAAATGGAAAAGACAACCCTTTTGAATGACTCTTTTATGTCCACAAACACATGCTAGTCTTCACTCAACACTCAGAACATAATCAAAGTTTGATTTCTATTGTTTGCTGATCTTCAAAATTTTGCCGGCTAACGTTTTCCAGCAATAAGGATGTCCTGATTTACTAGAGGAACAGTTCATCATGTTTTCTGTCATCCGTAACACAGTGTACCGAAGGGTTATTCAGTGTCAACAGGCACTTGGGAAAGTACAACCTTGTGGCAGAACTTCCAATTCTCTAAAAAAATGATCATGTGGACAACAAATCTATTACCGTAACCTAACAAAAATCTTCCACTTTGATCAAATTGTGTGGCAATAAATTCTTTCTCAATTAATTTTTTTAGGCCTTTTGATTCTCTGCTATACTGGCAACAAGATTTTAAAAAACTATAGCATTTCTGAGTCACCTTACAAAGTTCAAAAACAGCGCCAAGAAGCATAACAAAAGCCCATGTGTTCGTACCTTTAATGATGATGTTGCTAGAAGCCTCGTTGCGTTCTGCAAATCTTTTGCCTTTGTGAAGCCACTTAATGGTCACAGGGTTGGGAGGACCGACCGCCTCACAGGTCAGTGTGAAGGGAGTGTTTCTCGTGATGTTCACGTCACTCGGCTGTATGATGAAGGTCGGCAGGCCTGGATTTGAGTAAAATGTGGCAAAACATCAAATGTCTAAAATGCATAACCAAAGGTTTGTGTCACCGAGTTGAAGGCTTACTTACCTTCCACCTCTATAATGATGGGATTTGACTCAATGATCTTGTTACTGACACTAAGCCTGCAGTGATATTCTCCAGCATCTGCTCTCTGGACGCTTTTAATGCTGAAAGATGATGTCAAAGGAAATAAATCAAAAATATGATGCATTAAAGAAAAAGGTGGCCAATGATTGAAATAGTGCAGATATAATATACATAGACTGATGCAATTTAATGCAATAGCAACTGCATCGTGCATAACATTGCTGAAATTAAAAAAACCATTAGACTTCATTTAAATTTGATAATTTCACAGACACTTATAACCAAAGCATCTTTTAAACAAACAAAACAAAACACAAGCAACTCGTCAAAGCAGCCGGTAATATTATTGTAGAATAGCATAAAAAATTTATATTGGTATTAATTTTGAGATTTAAATATTAAATAATTTATTTATATTACATTTATTCAAATTAATATATTTTATTATTACTGTTAATTTTATTTTAAAATTGTAATAAAATAATGAAATAAAATAATTTTATTTTAAAATTGTAATAAAATAATGGAATAAAATAATTGTATTAAATAAAATAAATAAAGTGTTCTAAAAGGCGGGGGGTAAATGCCTTTACATAAAATTAAAAAAAAAACTCATGATGGGAGTCGGTAATATTAGTGTAGAAGAGCATAAAAAATTAATATTGGTATTAATTTTGAGATTTAAATATTAAATAATTTATTTATTTATATTAAATTTATTCAAATTAATATATTTTATTATTACTGTTAATTTTATTTTAAAATTGTAATAAAATAATAAAATTAAATAACTTTATTAAATAAAATAAATAAAGTGTTCTAAAAAGGGGGGGGTAGATTGCCTTTACATTAAAAAAAAAAAAAAACTGTCATGATGGGAGCTGGTAATATTAGTGTAGAAGAGCATAAGTGAAAAGAGGAAAACTAATTAATTAATGTATTACTTTTTCTTTTTATTATTAGCAAGCTTTTTCATTTAAAAATGTTAGAGTGTTCAGGCTTCAGTGGTTTTAGTTTCCTTTATATTGACCGAAAAAAAAAAAACCTTGAAAAGGCTGTTGGTAGACTGAACATCTGTTAATCTGTAAAATGGCCAGGTTCAATAATCTCCAAACATATTCAGACAGTTATTAGTCAGTATTGGTCATAATTACCTTATAGTGGACAGCAGGGTGACCGTCCCTTGAGTGTAGACCTCTGTCTGCATGCCATCAGGGATCTCTTTACCGTTCCTAAACCACAGAATATTCAGGTCCTGGTTGACGTCATTGATGTCGATGGAGCAGTTAAATTTGACCTCTGCCCCCTCTGACCGCTGGATTGTGCCCACGGTGGGTTTGAAGCGCAGCTTCTGGATCTCCTCCTGTGACAGATGTACGCTGGGGGCTCGTGCCGGGACAATCAGTGGGTCCGTCTCCTGCGTTGGCCAGGAAGATCGGCCCTGTCTCCCCCAATGAGGCGAACCTCCCTGGTGAACGACAGCGATGGGATGTTTCCAACTGGCAGCTGCTTGAGGAAATTAGTGTTTTTGTAAATATAAGCATGTCATTACTACACTAAACTAATCAATATTTATCTGAATATATAAATAATACATAATATAATATAATATGTAAATAATAAGAATAAGTATTACAATAATAACTTGTAAATAATAACTTAGAATAAATGTAATATTTTTATTATATATTTTATCATTCATATATATCAGGGATGGCTAACTTCCTGGAGGGCCACTGTCCTGCAGAGTTTAGCTCCAACACTAATCAAACACACCTGCCTGTAACTTTCTAATGATCTTGAAGGCATTGATTAGCTTGTTCAGGTGTGTTTGATCAGGGTTGGAGCTAAACTCTGCAGAACAGTGGCCCTCCAGGACCGAAGTTGCCCATCCCTGATAGATATATATATATATATATACATACACAGTTGTGCTCAAAATTATTCATACCCTTGGTAAATATGATCAAAGGCGGCTGTGAAAATAACTCCGCATTATTTGTCCATTTGATCTTTCATTCAGAAATGTAAAAAAAAATCTAACCTTTAATTTAAGCAAAAAAAAAAAAAAAAAAAATGTAAAAGTGGAGGGAAATCACATTATGAAATGAATATTTTTCTCTAGTACACAATGGCCACAATTATTTTTACCCCTAAAAAATTCTTATGATTGAAATATCTCTGAAGTATATTCCCATTCATATTTGCATTTATCATCACACCAGGGTAACTAGGAACATGAAATTATCCAGCCATGGCTTCCTGTTTCACAGGAATATAAATATGAGGGGAAACAAAGCCCAAATTCCCTTAAATCATCCATCACAATGAGAAAAATCAAAGAATGTATTTCTGTTGTGCAGCAAAAGATTAAGTTTCACAAATTAGAAAGTGGCTGTAAGAAAAGAGCTAAAGCATTAAAAATTCCCATTTCCACCATCAGGGCAATAATCAAAAATTTCCAATCAACAGAAAATGTTACAAATTTGCCTGGAAGAGGACGCGAGTCTATTTTGTCTTAAAGCAAGGTGTGGAGGAGAGTTTGAGTGGCTAAAGACTCTCCAAGGACCACAGCTGGAGAATTGCAGAAAGCAATTGAGTCTTGGGGTCAGAAAGCCTCAAAAAAAAAAAAAATTATTAAACAGCACCTACATCACCACATGTTGTTTGGGAGGGACTCAAAAAAACAATTCTGGAAAACACTTTCATCCAAAAACAAACTCCAGCATATTCAGTTATCAGACATGACTGGAACTTCAAATGGGACTGGCTTCTATGGTCAGATGAAACTAAAAAGTGAGCTTTTTAGCAGCAAACACTCAAGATGGGTTTAGTGAACACAGGGATAAAAAGCACCCCATGTGTACAATGAAATATACAAATGTGTTGAAATAAAGAAATGCATAACAAACTAGTTTAAGGAAACAGAGTCTTTCACACTTCCGCAGGTATGAGACATAATCCTTATTATTCTTTTGTTTTTATTCAGCCATTATCAGCCTTTAAACTGGCAATATAACGTTTATCAAGCCACATTGCTTCAATCCCAGGATACATTTACCCAACTATTATCAAAAGTGTTTCTAAATAAATACAACAAAACATTCTTGCGACCTTACGTGAAGTATTATGATAAAATGCATTATGAAGAAGAATTGGACCTGTTCTGCAGCTGCATTAGAGCTAATATTAGCATCATGCTTCATAAGACAATTTATGAGATTAATAGTGCACGTTTACTCAGAACTCACTTCAAACCACCATCAAGTGTTTGTAATAACTTCCTCTTACGATCACATGTGGAATTTGGTCGTTTACTGTTGTTAAAATATGCTATTTATAGCCTTTTATATCGCTGCACAAATTAGCATTTCAGATGTACACATTCTACTCAACAAAATCACTTACAAATATCCTATCGTAATCGTGTGTTTATTATCTAATATAATCTATAGTGGCTGTTATCATGTTTATTTCTGCTGCTCTGCTGAAACTCACGTTGTTTGATGTTACAACCGTCTCTCCGTTCTTATGTTGCCAGGGATACATTTCAAGTATAATACACATTAGTAAAAGGATCTATTTTCACTTTTATTTGTCTATATACACCTTGGGCGGCCGTGGTACATTATAAAAATAGCCCAAAAAACCGCAACCCACGGCTCTGTAATTTTTCCTGCGACTGTATTTTCAAAATAGCCCACTTGTGCCGTTACCCTGGCAACACTGGTTCGCTGTACCCTCATCACACAATGATAGATAACCTTCCGCGCTGCGATGACGGGAAGAAGTTGGGGTCAAACCTTATCAAGCGATTAATTTGCGTTAAAAAAATATTAAAAAAGAGGCAGCCTTACAATATCTTTCTATTTATAGCTTTATTACTATTATTACTATTATTATTTCATCATTACTATTACTAACATTATTATTATTATTATTACTATTTGTCCTCCTCCTGATTCCCCAACCACCCCCCTGTCTCGGATGAATAAGTTTATTATCGTTATTGCTGCTACTATTACTATTATTACTTATCACCTTCCTCATCCTCCATCCTCTAATTTTTGTTATTAATGCTATTATTACTATTATTATTATTATTACTGTTATCATTACTATTGTTTTTTTTGTTTTTTTGTTTTTTGCTATTGTCATGTCTGTTGTACTTTCTTTTATTTATATACTTCCACCCCCAACACCCAGTCACACTTACGCAAACACACACCCACCCACACACACACACACACACACACACACACACACAAATCATGTTGGCTGTCATGTATGTTTTGTTTATATTTGATTTGTTACCTGTAAATAGTATGTTTGTTTGCATAATAATAATAAAAATTTTTTACAAATATTAACGCGTTAAAACTTTTAGATTAATTGCATGCGTTAACGTTGACACCCCTAATATATATATATAAATATACATATATTACATAATAACACATATATAATTTAGCATAGTTATCATTCATATTTTTGCAATGTTTTATTATTTATAGAATTATTATTTATATATTTGCAAAATTTAAAAAAAATAGCATGATGTCATTAACATTGTTTTTCTATACTTCTCTTCACTTTTAAACTTTGACATTAGACAGTATTATTAATAATACAGTATTTATACTATGGTAACACCAAGCATCTTTTGAATTCCCATGTAAATACATACATGTAATCATTGAGTACCACGCTATATCAAGCTATGTTGTTTGTGGTACGGCCACACTACTTTTCACTAAGGGAAATACTTGTTATTTTGACATTTTGTATTGAGTGACTCAGGTCTGGCACGGCTTCAGAAACGCAGTGGAAAACCAGCATCCTGTTCTCCAGGAGCAAAAGGAAATTCTTTCTCTGATGGAATCTGTTATCAAAAGAAGCATACGCAGCTTTTATTGAGAGAGCTTTTCATATATACTACCTCTGGATTCAAGGAACTCGATCAAAAAGCTCTTGCCCACTTGTATTGTCTTAGGCACAATTAAATGATCAGTTGCTGTAGTGTACATCAATGCTTTAGTCATAGCTAGAATGGGACTAACACATGTTTTGCTGCAGTGGCAATTCAATTTTAACACTAATCACTTCCACTTTTTTATTAGAAGATATTATAAACCACTCCAGGTTTTACAGAAAATTCCAAGTCTTATAAAGCAGTTTTCACAATGCCAATGAGCACCGACGAAATTTCAGATACTTAAATGGACACCCAGCATGAAAAATCTATATTTAGTAAATAGATTTCTAAAATAACAGTCATACTAAAATACGGCATAAAACAATATTTAATAAACTTTTTTTCAATGTTTTGCTTAATCGTATCAAAGTGAGTCCAGAATAAAATAATTTTTAATAAATGTAAAAAATTGAAATATTACATCACTAATTTGGGTTTTGACTCACAATCTATCAATTTCTCAAGTTAAACCTATTCACATAGCCTAATAAAATTAAGATTTTATTTTTGACATTTAACAACAAATCCGTCAGCAACAGTACTGTATAACAAACTATTAGGAACATATACTGTGAAATTTCACTTAAGTCTCATGATTTATTGTTATTGACTACAGGAACTAAATAGTCACAGACCAGCACTATTTAGTTTCTAAACCTTTATAAAACTAGGGCAGATTATTATTACAGCACTGTAATCCTCTAAACTTGACAGTGAATTAAACTCCAACAATTTTTAATAATTGTATCACTATCTAAAGCTTGAGTAATGCCATATTAGTAACCTTAAAAAATATTTCACCTCATTAGTATTTAATAGAGCATGCTTAAATATTTCATTAGGTTCTTCCAAGTACATAACAAATCAAACAATTAAAATGAGCTTTTCTATGAAGAAAACAGAAGTTTTGTGTTGACAACTTGATTCCACTTAAAGATCCTGCGCACAAATCCATCCCATAATGACAAAAACAAAGCAAAACCTCTTTAAAGAAAACACAAATCTGATCACACGCACGCGCTTTTAACAGCACTAAGCGAACAATCAACTTATAATATACAAGTCAAAGTAACTTTCGAAGCATGCACAAAAACATCACAGTAACTTTAAGAAACTCGCACATCTTACCAGCTGCGACTCTGACTGACTGTGAAAACAATCCGACGAGCAGCAACACCGCTGAGAAACCTTTGCCTAAGATGAACCCCATAACGCTCTCTTTTCTTTTCCCTTTCGTCTGAGCGTGTCAGATGAGTAAACGCACGAAGCAGAGCATGTGCAGATCAAATAACATCTTTTCTGCTCTGTTCTCTGGGTCATTTAACACACGGAGGAATGCGTCTGTCTCGCGCATTGAAGAGTGCAGCTCACTCCACGGCACGCGCGCTCCCTCGCATGACGTCACACACCAGCAGTCTGGGACGCGCGCTTCTCGCAATTATGAGTATTTTTCTCATTGTAAACATAACATAGAATATATAGGAAATTTATTTGTTTTATCAACAAAATGTTATATTCATAAATGTAAATTTACATAATTTTCTAATTTGTGACTTTTAGTAGGCCTACCTAATTGCAACACTTACAGCTTTTTTTCAACTGCTTACACACATTTCCAAAACTTTGCCTCTTTTTTTCAAAACTTGAAAAACACACAAATCCAAGAATTGCACACAAAATGCAAAATGCCTCACATCTCTTGCAAAATGAAGCACTGCATTCAAAATATCACAAACACATCTCAAAAGCAAACATTTGCAAACACCTTTGCCATGATATTAATTCCTGTAATGTTTTGATTTGCAATAAAATGTGTGTGTGTGTGTGTGTGTATATATATATATATATATATATATATATATATATATATATATATATTAATTCCTGTTAGATTTTTGTGTTACATAGAGAATTGTGTGTTGGTTTTGAAAAAAAGTGTTTTCTGAAATTGAAAACTGAGTCAAAGCCTGAAAATTTGGTGTGTGGTTCTGGTATTTGAGTGTCAGGTTTCAGAAAGTAAAGATGTTGTGTGTAAGCAGTTGAAAAAAACTGTAAAAACAGTAACAACAAAAAGAGTGTCATATTTGTGAAACTGTATAAATGATCTGCTGATACGAGTTACTAACTCTGTATCTTTTGTTTTACTTTTTTTTTTTTTTTAAACATACCCTTTGTTGTCTTCCTGGACGCCTATTATTTCTTTTATGTATACTGTCATCCAATGTTGTATTTAATTATTATAGTTATTCTTGTTTATACCTGCAATAAAAAAGTTCACAAAAAAATGATCGCAATTATATTACCTGATATATATGTCCCTGGACCACAAAACCAGTCATAAGGGTCAATTTTTCGTATGAAAGCTGAATAAATAAACTTTCCATTGATGTATGGTTTGTTAGGATCGGACAATATTTGGCTGAGATACAACTACTTGACAATCTGGAATCTGAGGGTGCAAAAAAATCAAAATATTGAGAAAATCGCCTTTAAAGTTGTTCAAATGAAGTCCTTAGCAATGCATATTAGTAATCAAAAATTAAGTTTTGATATATTTACAGTAGAAAATTTACAAAATATCTTCATGGAACATGATCTTTACTTAATATCCTAATGATTTTTGGCATAAAAGAAAAATCAATAATTTTGACCCATACAATGTATTTTTGGCTATTGTTACAAATATACCCCAGTGACTTAAGACTGGTTTTGTGCTCCTGGGTCACATATGAAGTTTTTTGTTTACTATTCATTAATAATTTTATAATTAATATTCTACCGTTAGGTATTTTGAATGACTAACTGTAGAAAAATACATTTTATTGTACATTTTATTTTATTGTTTGTGTTATTGGACAGTGTTGTTGACATTTTAACTTTTTCCTCCATTTCCTTCATTCAGACTTTATTTAGGCCTAAAAAAAACAATACATGACAAAATGCTGCGCCATAAAAGCGAAAATGAATGAATGAATGAATAAATAAATAAATAAATAACTGACTTGCCTACTAGACAGTGTCAAAATTACGTCGTATAGTTTAGGAATTCAAGTAATAATAAAAGACTACAAACATTTTGCTTGAATTTTATTAGACTTCAAATAGCCTACTACATAGTAACTAAAAAACGACCTTCATTTGTAATGTTTTCAATACAATGTATTTGTCCACAGAGTGGCGCTATTCCATGTTATAGAACAACAGCTCAGACAATCAGACTGAATATGTTCTTAAATTCAAACATCAGCGATAGCAACTAGTTAAGTTATAACTTAGATACATAACTTAAATAAGGTTTTCCACATTAAAAGACCTTAAACTGACAAATTAAACTTTTTACAGCAATTATGTGAAACAATAATCAGGTTGAATTCAGACAACAAAAGGCTAAAATGCTCTTGTAACGTGAAGAGCTTCTGAAAATGACTGATGCTTGCCAATTAAATTCAAGGTAATAATAATTAAAAAAAAAAAGATCTAGAAAGGCCTAGAAGATCTAGATCTTGATGTAGAAATTGTCATATGGCTTGCTGCTTTTTACTCACTAACTATAGCCTTTCTGGGCACTATTTTCTCTCTCAAATGTGTGTTCTGAATTCAATGCACTGAGAGATAAGAGTGAAAATTGGTTGCATTGTCCTCTGAAAAGCATATCATCTTCCCAGATTAGACTGAACAAAGTTCAAGGGCAGAACGCCAAGAAAATAATGGAATTAAATGATGTCTGTTTCCCTAGACTCTTTGCATCTTCAGTCGAGGTGTCAGATGGGGAAAGCTGGACATCCACACGACAGCACGAGGAGCTTTGGAGTTTGCATTGGTGCCGGAGCTGCTTTTGCTTCGGTTGATGTTCTCCGAGCAGTACGTCTTCATTCGGTACAAGTTGGCTTTGCTCTTGCAGCAGCCCATGGAGCTCAGAAGGATGTATGCATCCTTTCTGAAGGCCCTGGTGAAGATGGCGTAGAGGAAAGGGTTTGCACACGAGTTGATGGGGTAGAAAAGCACAAGGAGGATCTTAGAGTTGGTCACCGTGATTAACGGGACTTTGAAGGCCGCAGAGATGGCGAAAAACGAAATGGGCGCCATGCACAGAAAGTCAGTGAAGATCAGCACAGCCATGCGTTTGGCGATCTTGGTGTCGGCGGCGCGTCCGGGGAACTCGGGGTTGCGAACAGCGGTGTAAATGCACACGTAGCAGCCGCAAATCACCAGGAAAGCTCCAACATTGAACAGCAGGAGGAGTATAACGTAAGCCTGGGATAAAGGCGTATCGATGTCCATCGGTAAACACATGCTGACTTTGTTGTAGCTGCTGACGCCCATTAAGGGGAGGAAAGCCATTCCTAGACAAAGCACCCATCCGACAACCATTATTGAAGAAGCGTGCCTCAATCCCAGACGGCGTTCCAGACGGAGAGCGTGTGTGATCGTGTGCCAGCGCTCAACGGTAATGGTAGAGAGCGTATAGATGGATAGTTCGCCGCCGAACACCGACAGAAACCCGGCGATCCCGCATCCCACTCCGGTTTGCCACTCGATAGCGTGCTGACTGTAATGCCCTCGTGTCCTGAGATCCACGCTGGCGATCATGAGCAGATACACGCCGATGCAGAGGTCGGCGAAGGCCAGGTGGCACATGAGGAATTTGGGGACGGTCAGTTTGCAGCGGCTGGTGAATAACACAAGCAGCACCGTCAGGTTGCCGGCGATGGCCAGGATGTTGATGAACCAAATGGCCACACGCAAGAAGCCGAATCCGGCGATGTCCTCGCAGGGGTTGAAAGCGTCGGCCTCGGGGCTGCACTGGAGGGCCGGTCGGGGCTGACATAGGTTCAGCTCGGGGTAATAGAAGTCCATGCTGCCAAAAGTGTCCTCGGCTGATGTGGATCCAGCAATGTCAGATGCAAGAGGACCATCCAGCGTTAGAGAATTATCAGATGGACTGAAAATGAACACAGGGAGAAAACGGTCAATGTCACAGCATGGTGAAAAATACTATGCAATGCCTAATGCCTAAGTAGTTGTACTGTATAGATGGGGTTATCATTGTTAAATAGAGCCAAAACCATAACAACATTTCCGCTACAGTGCTTAAAAAAAAAAAAAAAAAAAAGTTAACTTCAAATTATTATATTTCAGCTATTTGCCAAGGCAACATATTTAATTTCAGCTAACTGCCAAAGTAACGTTCCTCATTTTTATTTAGTTTACTAAAATAACTAAAACAGAAATAAAAATGAATTAACACTCTAGACATATTTAAAACAAAAACTAATAAAATGACAAAAAAAAAGTTAAAAAAAATATTAATAAAACTATAATTGTATATTAATGATACTAAAATAACACTGAAAGGTTCTCATGTCATTTTTAGAGTTATGAAACTTGCGAGAGTTTAATTAATTAATCTATTATTTATTTATTATTGATATACATCAAGAGTAAAGAGCTTTATCGATTGCGTATCCTAGATAATCAGAATCTGATTTAAATAAAATATTAAAAACTTTGCTAAGTACTAAAATAACTCAAATTACAACTTAAAAATGTATAAAAACTTAATGGAGTTTTTAGAAAGTTGTTTTTAGAATTTTCTGAAACATATGAAGCACATTGTAACAGGTTTCATTTAAAAAGATTTACTGACTGTAATAAAAATAGGAAAAAGGTGAATAAGTCTTGTATTATAATCAGCAGAAAAACTGCCAAAAACAATAATTCCTGTCTTCCTCTGAGCCAGATCACAACTATTTGTTCAATACTCAGCCCATTTTCACATGTGTGAATGATTTTGTCTAATCATGATTGCCACTTTTTCCACTCCTTTGCAGATTTAAAGTTAAATTATAGATTTTCTTTTTGACATTGAAACTTTTGACATTTGACTGCTTTTGTTATTTTTCGTAAGTGAAGCTGATATATATACATACATACAAATATATATATATATATATATATACAGTATATGGGGTTGGACAATGAAACTGAAACACCTGGTTTTAGACCACAATAATTTATTAGTATGGTGTAGGGCCTCCTTTTGCAGCCAATACAGCATTAATTCGTCTGGGGAATGACAGATACAAGCCCTTTGAGCCATTCCTCTTGCAGAACAGTGGCCAGGTCACTATGTGATGCTGGTGGAGGAAAACATTTCCTGACTCGCTCCTCCAAAACACCCCAAAGTGGCTCAATAATATTCAGATCTGGTGACTGTGCAGGCCATGGAAGATGTTCAACTCCACTTTCATGTTCAAACCACTCTGTCACCAGTCTTGCTGTGTGTATTGGTGCATTATCATCCTGATACACGGCACCACCTTCAGGGTACAATGCTTGAACCACTGGGTGCACATGGCCCTCCAGAATGGTTCGGTAGTCCTTGGCCCATCTAGCACCAGTATTGGGCCTAAGGAATGCCCAAACCATCACTGATCCACCCCCATGCATGCAACAGTCCGGGTGGTAAGCTTCTTTGGGGCTTCTCCACACCGTAACTCTCCCGGATGTGGGAAAGACAGTGAAGGTGGACCCATCAGAGAACAATACATGTTTCACATTGTCCACAGCCCAAGATTTCTGTTGCTGGCAAAATTAAACCTGACGTTTTGGTGGAAACAGGAGAGTTGAGGTGCACATTTAATTCTGCAGTGAGTTGGGCAGCTGTAGTTTTATGTTTTTTGGATACAATCCGGGTTAGCACCTGGACATCCCTTTCAGACAGCTTCCTCTTGTGTCGACAGTTACTCCTGTTGGATGTGGTTCATCCTTCATGGCGGTATGCTGACATTACCCTGGATACCGTGGCTCTCGAATCTCAATACACCACAAAGACTTGCTTTCCTGGTCACAGATGCTCCAGCGAGACTGATGCACCTCTTTTGAACTCTGATATGTCTGTTGTGTGCATTGCAATATTTTATGTACAGCTGTGCTATTGCTCTGCTAATTTAACCTTCACACTCTGCTCTTACTGGTGGAATGTGCAATCAGTGAAGACTGGCCACCAGGCTGCACAAATATAGCTATATTGGCCAGTGTTTCAGTTTCATTGTCCATCCCTTGTATGTATGTCTATATATATATATATATATATTTTTTTTTTTTTTTTTTGTGCAATCGAAGTGTGCTACACACAGGTGAGTGGGCCTGTACAAACCACCTGTAGTAGCACACTCTCCTCTATGCGCACTAGTCACTTTTCACACACACTGCTGTGGGTACACAAATCCCACAAAAAGACTCAGTAATATATGTATGTTTACATAAAAATGATATAAATACTGTCTTCGGACATCAATGTACCGTCACAAGCTGCAAGGTTTAATTTGAATTTGTCTGTGCATGTTTTTTTTTCTCCCAAAGATTCTGTGCCCATTGACTGGCATTATATTACTGACAGACTGCAACGGTTTGAGTTAAAAATCTTTGTTTGTGTTCTACTGAAGAAACAAAGTCACCTACATCTTGGATGCCCCGGGGGTAAGCAGATAAACATCACATTTTCATTTTTGGGTGAACTATCCCTTTAAGACTGGTTTTGTCGTCCAGGGTCACATATATTTAATTTGAACATGTTTCATGTTTATTTTGTGAAAAAACTGTACGTGATGGAACTCAGCATCAAATTAAAGTAATATTAAATATTTGGCCTTTAAAGTAATATTAGGCCTGTTTTGCAAATTAGCAGATTTCCTTTTTTCAGTCAGAAAACAAAACTTTAGTCGTACTTAGCTGGCGAATTGTTGTCACCACAGTATGATGATCCATTTCCTAATGCAGTGATAACAGATCCCTCCCTATATAAGAATGAGAAAAATATTACAGACATAATGAAAGCTAGGACACAAAGGCATTGAATTATGCTGACGATCCTGTGCTTTGGATTTGAACAGTGAATCATAATATCAAAAATAAATGTCGGGCACTCTTATTGGAGCTCTATTTTTAATCTCATTAGGTTTTTCTGGCATGCTAGTGATGCTCTTATTCAAAATGACAATCAATAAGATGAAAGTATATTTTATTTGTGTTTGATATGCATGTTGACCTGTCGGAGTCCCAGCTGAGCAGAACGCAGCAGTGGCTGGGATACGTGAGCTGCGCTTCTCTCAGGCTCTTCAGTCCCTTCAGTGGAGGAAGCCTCTTCAGAGCGAACGCTGAGCGAGCCACCAGCATCAGCACCGACTCCAGACCACGAGAGGGCAGCGTCTCCAGTGCTGTCGAGGACACATCCCTGGTGGTGAACAACAGAGAGTGAAATACTGCATTAACAAGAGTAGTGCCGTGTCCCAAAAAAAAAAGTGATTGTGATTGTGTATATCTCACAATTCTGACTTTTTCTCTCAGAATTGCAGGTTTACATCTTGGAATTCTGAGTTTATATTTAGCAATTCTGACTTTTTTTTATTGTTAATATCCAAATATCCCTTTCAAGGAAAGTCTGTTCACTCGGCCGCCATATTTGCAACTCCTCCAGGCAGCTCAAACAAGACCAAGTCCCATTCATAAGTAACAGGAGTGAACCGTCTTTGTAATTTTTACCTTGCAAGTTAACATCTCTAAATTTTAACATCAATTTTTTTTCTCTCACAATTGCAGGTTTATATCTTCAAATTCTGAGTTTATATATCACAATTCTTTTGTTGTTTTTTTCTTCTTTCAATTTTAAGTTTATATCTCAGTTCTTATTTCATATCTCACAATTATGGCATTTTTCTCCCAATTCTGAGTTAAAGTAACAATTCAGATTTTTTTCTCAGAATTACAAGTTTATATCTCATAATTCTGAGTTCATGCTGAGTTTATGGAATTTAGCAATTCAGAATTTATTTCGCAGTTCTGACTTTTTTCTCAGAATTGCAAGTTTCAACTGCTTACACCCATTTTCAAAACTTTGCCTCTTTATTTCAAAACTTTACACACAAATCCAAGAATTAAACACAAAATGCAAAATGCCTCACATCTCTTTCAAAATGAAGCACTGCATTCAAAATATAACAAACACACCTCAAAAGCACACCGTAAAAAATCAAATTGACAAAATGTTGGAATGGCAAAAATATTTAAGTTGAGCTAATTTTATTGCTTGGCATTAGTTGAGAGGACATATTATATTAAGTCTACACAAATGTATTTGAAAAATATTGAATGAATGGTTATTTTCAAATCCAGTCAACAATTAGCTATGCTAATGTTGACTCAACTAATAAAAACACGTGCACGTGCACTATAAAATTTCAGTAAAGGTTGAGCCAACTAAAAAATAACAAATCAGGGAACACTTTGAAGTCAGAAATTGACTGAACCTAAAATTTCTGTTGAACTAGTTACTTAATACATTTACATTTACGCATTTAGCAGACGCTTTTATCCAAAGCGACTTACATTGCATTCAAGTTACAGTTTTTACATTTTATCAGCTCTTGCTTTCCCTGGGAATCGAACCCATGATCTTGGCGTTGCTAGCGCCATGCTCTACTATTTGAGCTACAGGAAAGCTTAATAATTAGTTGAAACCGCTTGAAAAATTTTTACACTGCAAACATTTGTCTTATGTTGCAAACACCTTTGGCATAATATTATATTTTTGTATATACACACACAGTTATTCAAAACCTAAAGCTCTTCTTTCATAGGACCTTTGGCCTATTTATAGGCCTATTCTAAAGCCATGATTGGTTGGTGTTAAGTAAAGCAATGAGTGTTGCACATGTGAGGAGTTAATGTAAGGCACTGATGTATTAGTGTAGCATTTTGATTGGTTGTGTTTGAAAAAGGAATTAAAGATACTTCCTGTTGGATTTTTGTGTCTTAGAGAATTGTGTGTTGTGTTTTGCAAAAAGTGTTTTATGTAATTGAAAACTGTATGGTTTTGCAGATTTGGTGTGTGGATCTGGTTTTTGATTGTCAGGTTTCAGAAATTGTGACAAGTAAAGATTTTGTGTGTAAGCAGTGGAAAAAAAACTGTAAGCATGTACTCTTCCCATCATCAGTGAATGACATACGTTGAATGCATAAATGTGATTTTAGGACCCCCGATGGAAGCTGATCAGACCCGCTTCTTTGTGCTCCTACAGCAATCAATCACACCTAAACCAGCCAATCAAGGTCTTCAGGTTTTCTTGAAAGTTAATAGCAGGTGTGGTAAAACTCTGGTCTAGAGCACAATCTCTAGTCATTCACACTGACATCTGATAAGACCCGACACAAAGCGCTCAAGAGGAATGGTGAAATGAGCTCTTGACCGTGAATTTGCAAGAGAAAAGGAAAGTAGTCTTGGCACCAGCGTCATATCACTTACAGCACAGTAGGGCCAAAAGCTCCTTTGAAAGCGTCTTCATGAATCACATGCAGATGTTTGTTGTTCTTTAATACCCTAAAACACAAACCGATTATTTTGTGATTTTACACTGATGGTGTTGGATTCATCTGTTTTCACTCAGAGATTGCTAGTAAATCTCATAAATAATTACAAAGAAACACATTGAATTAAATGTGAAATTTTGAAGTGGAAAGGCTGAAATAGTATTTTTTACAATAATCTTTTGTTTACAACAAAAATTTGTTTTTGCTGTGAACAGCACAAAACTGTAGATGAATAACATCACTAAAGCAGAATTGAATGGAGATTGGTGTATTCATAATTTGTAAATATTTACAGTTTGTCTGTTTTAGTTCCATTGAAGGCGTGGCTTTCTATTTCTTGAAATCCATTATTAAAGAGATTCCTGAAAAGAGAAAGAGAGAGAAGAAAGTTAATAAGCATATAATTCTTTGGTTTAAAAACTGTTGCCTAACACAACACAGATTATATATATTTCTGTCATGACACCTCTTGGAGTGATTTGTATGGTAATGTACATGACAATCTTACTGAGACTTGCTACTGCCAATACATCCACAACATGCTGCTGTGAGCATGTAAGAAATACTGCTGCTGCACATATGACACATGAAATAACCCCCCTATAGCATACATGAATCACCTCATCTGCGCCACCTAGAGTTTCATGCCAGAACTTTGTGTGCATATATATATATATATATATATGTGTGTGTGTGTGTGTGTGTGTATATGCTTTAGGAAGTGTTTCTGATTAAAAGCATTGCTATCTTGTTTGCATACAGATACAGAGATTGAAGGCTGAATGACTTTATGTAGACTAAGCAAAGATTTGATTAACAGCACTATCATTTAGGAAACGGACAATTATTTCACTGCATCAGGATTGCAAACCCATAAAACAGATTTTGCTCTTTCTTGGTTTGTGCAATATACTTTAAAACACCAATTTAATACTCCTGGTTTTGCTTAACTTGTTTATCATAGGGGTCATATCAAGGGGAGTCCATCCAAGAAGAGCATTATTGAAACCAAAAATGCAAAACCTAACAAGTTCATTTCAAACAAGAGCATAAACCGACTGTTTCTTTCTGTCTGATTTTTATAGTTTGCGAAGCGATTGTTTTATGGGTCTGTCACAACGGGATGCAAAGAGGCTGTTATTAAGAGGCAGTTACAAACTGAACTTGATCAAAAAGCAAATCCACAACTCATGAATAACAGCAGCACAGCACTGTATTTCATTTCAAAAGGGCTTTTTATGTAGTCGATTTTAAGGCACAGTAGCAAAATGGATCATTTATTTTTTAGGGTCAGAGAGAGTATAGAAAATAATCATACAAAGACAAAATGAAAACCCCTTTAACATGAATTTATATTAGGTTACTAATTCGCCACTGAAAAAGCCATATCGGTCAATTAATAATGTCAATATTGAGTGGAACGCATCCTTTTCAGTGTCTATGGCAACAGAAAATTTTATGAAATATTTTTGCAATTTAGAATGGCTGGTTTCTATTTGAATACATATTAAATTTTAATTTATTCCTTTAATGCAAGCTGAATATTCAGCATCATTACTCCAGTCTTCAGTGTCACATGATCCCACAGAAATCATTCTAATATGCTGATTTGCTGCTCAAGAAACATTTCTGATAATGATTAATGTTGAAAACAGTTGTACTGCTTCATATTATTTGTGAAGACCGCATTTATTTGAAACAGAAATCTTTTGTAACATTATAAAAGTCATTATTGACACTTTTGATTAATTTAATACATCCTTGCTGAATAAAAGTATTAATTACTATGCAAAAAATGTTACTGGTATATTATTGATATTGTAAACTGAGATACTTACATTGTGGTGTATTCACTCGTCATTCCGATGAAAGCATTTGGTGGGACTGACCGCAGGTTAAGATTATCACAAATATACCTAAATAAGAACAAAGCACTTTAGTAATCGAAACAATAAGCCCTTTTCCAAAAGTCTCTGAATCTAATACACCTGTGCTCTTCTCAGTAGTGCTCTCTGACTCACAGCTCTCACAGAGTGTGTTTATCTCTAGATCTTTCATAACACTCCATTATTACTCCAGCATGAGAAAGATAAGAGACGATAGCATGCCTGCATTACAGCTTCACAATTACTTTCTATCATTCGTTCTCACTCACCACATCTCTCACACAGACCAGTGAAATAACAGCCACAGGTTAAAACTCACAGAATGAAATCGGACTCAAGGGAGAAGATGGAGGTCAGGTCAGGGAATACATTTATGCCTGTGTTGGAAATGCTCCTGTAGACATAAAAATCAATAGGATTTTGGTTTTGACCAGTGAAAGAAAAACATTTTGCAACTTAGAGATACTGCATTCAGAATAGAATTAAAGTCATCATAGGATAGATAGATAGATAGATCTAAGTAGTTTTTTCTCAGTATTATTGATTTTATTACAAAGCAAATGGATGATGTAGAAATTTTAACAGCAGAGATCTTAATAAAGAGAGATTAGCAATGTCTCAATATCTGGGTTCATATTAAAATGAAATCAATATCATCGTTAATATCAATAAGAATGTAATTTCTGTAGACAGAGCTTGAAGATGAAATGCTCACAGATATCTCAGCTTGGGAAGGTGGTTAAATGCCCGCTTGCGGATGTGAACGAGGTTCCGTGTGTTCTGGATTGAGCTGTGACACAAATTCTTGCATGAAAAATCACAAACAGATGACACAATTCTGTATAAAGACTCTGTCAGAGAACTTTCTGTTCCAGTCTGTTATAATTACGACAAGTAATTAAATACAGTCATTAAATTATCCATGAATCACTTTCATTAATGTTCCTTGAGTGGTTCCTTACATCTCTGAGACATTCAGAAGGTTGTTGAATGCTTCCGTCTCTATGGTTTCCACTGATATGCTCTGGGCGATTTCGCTGGATCAAAAAATAAAACAAAAACAAGAACAGATGCTGAAACTGAAACTGAATAAATGAATTGTGAACGATCAGAACACGAACATAGAAAGTACAAGTTAAATCTAGATTCATGTTGAATTCATGTATATTTTTGTATGTTTGATTCATTTTAAATATACAATATCTATGCACTGACAGCAGCTAAAGCATGAAACCAGTTGCAAATAGAATTGGTTTCTGAAATATCAGGACACTCATTTTGTAAATTCTGGAGAAACTTTGAGAATTTTTTTTAAATGCCTGTTTGTGAATTATCAGAATATTTCTGCACAGTTTTTATAAATCACTGAACTGAATGAAATTGTTAAATTAAGTAAATGCACAAATTAAATAAATGTGATGCTGTTTAAACATATTTAATGCCATTTATATCATTTATTATGAGTACAATAAAATCAACCTATATGAATTTAATATTCCATAAACTAAACTCGCAACAAACTCTTTTTTTAAGCGATCTATGCATGGATTGTATTTATCAGCATTGAATTCAGAGGGGTCAGGTCTGTAAGATTTTTTTTTGTTATCAACTTTTTATTTATTTTCACACACAACATCATAACATAACATCCATTCAAAACAACAGACATATAATCAATACTTTAAAAGTCCGGTCAAAACGTAGAGAGAGGGAGGGAAAAAAAACAAAAAGCAAAACAAGTCATTCCTTTATATAGTCAAGTATGTTAAAGGAAAAACTCTGCCAAGCATCAATAGTAGAAGGCTTGGCCCCATTAATTTGCACAGTTGTACATTCACAAGTCACTATTTTCAGGAGGCTATGGATCCAATAAGTTTTTCCACACATGTGCGGTGCAAACCAGTTCTGTATTATTGTCTTCGTCGCAGCTGTAAAACCAGCAAACAACATTCTCTTTTGTATTAAGCTTATACAGAGACCAGAATCATCAAGAAGACACAAACTTGGGTTAGCAAAGCAATCAATTTGTAGTAAGGAGGATAAAACCAGGTTTACATGTGTCCATAGATTAATGACAATAGGACACTCCCAATACATATGAAGAAAAGTACCTGATGATGCAGTATTACATATATGGCAGTTAAAATTTGGTTGTAGTTTCATTTTGAATCTTTTGTAAGGAGTCATGTATGCTCTATGAATGACTTTGAAGTGAATAAGACGATGAGCCAAGTTTTTAGATGTTAAACTGGTCGTTAAGTCTCGACCTTACTGATTGGAGTGTTTTTGAAGCTGCTGCCACCAATCTGTACGAGCTCACAGAGACTGTAACTTCATATATCAGTTACTGTGAGGATATATGCATTCCCACCAGGACTTATGTAACATTCAACAATGATAAGCCATGGTTTACAGCAAAACTCAGACACCTCCGTCAGGCCAAAGAAGATGCTTACAGGAATGGGAACAGAGTCTTGTACAATCAGGCCAGGAACACAATGAATAAGGAGATTAGAGTGACTAAAAGGAGCTTCGCTAAAACCCTGGAAGATCAATTAACTTCCAATGACTCCGCTTCAGTGTGGAAAGGCCTGAAAGCCATCACACAGGACACCATCCCCCAGCACCGAGGTGAATCAACAACTTGCTGAGGACCTGAATGAGTTTTACTGTAGATTTGAAACCCCCCACACCTGTCCTGACCATCTCTCTACACAACCGTTAAAAACACCTCCAGCAACCCCCCTCTCCCCCACTCCTGTACTTCAGATCAGTGAAGAAGATGTGCGCCAGGTCTTAAGGAAGAACAAGAGAAGGAAGGCGCCAGGCCCAGACGGTGTGACACCAGCCTGTCTGAAAACCTGTGCTGACCAGCTGGCCACCATCTTCACACAGATCTTCAACAGATCTCTGGAGTTGTGTGAAGTCCCTGCCTGCTTCAAACGCTCCACCATCATCCCTGTTCCAAAGAAACCCAAGATAACCTGACTTAATGACTACAGACCTGTGGCTCTAATGTCTGTCATCATGAAGTCTTTTGAAAAACTGGTTCTGGTTTATCTGAAGGACATCACTGGACCCTTACTGGACCCCCTGCAGTTTACTTACCAACCAAACAGGTCCGTGGATGATGCAGTCTTCAACACCATCACTACACTCCTACACTCTTCCAGACCAAACTAGCCCAGCTCTCTGTCCCTAGGTCTATCTGTCAGTCAGTCACCAGCTTTCTGAGATAGGCAGCAGCTAGTGAGACTGGGGAAATTCATGTCAAACAGCCGCTCCACCAACACTGGTGCCCCTCAGGGATGTGTTCTCTCCCCAATGCTCTTCTCCCTGTACATCAACAACTGCACATCTAAAGACCACTCTGTCAAGCTCCTGGAGTTTGCAGACGATACCACAATCATCGGCCTCTTCCAGGATGGTGACGAGTCTGCCAACAGAGAGGAGGTTAAAGAGCAGTCTAAATAACCTGGAGCTCAACACGCTCAAAACTGTGGGGATGAAACCCCCCTGCACTCCCCCCACTCACCATCATAGACAGCACTGTGGCTGCAGTGGAGACATTTAAATTCCTGGGATCCATCATCTCTCAGGACCTGAATTGGGACACTCACATCAACTCCATTGTAAAAAAAAAAGCCCAACAAAGGTTGTACTTCCTTCGCCAGCTGAGGAAGTTTAACCTGCCACAGGAGCTGCTGAAACAGTTCTACTCAGCCGTCATTGAGTCTGTCCTGTGCACTTCAATAACTGTCTGGTTGGGCTCAGCTACAAAATCAGGGATCAGAAGACTACAGAGAACAGTTCGGACTGCTGAACGGATTATCGGTGCCCCCCTGCCCACCCAAGTCATCCCCTTTTTGAACTTTTCAAAAGTCACCCCCCCCCATTATGCAATAACCTTATATTTATTTGCTACCACCTCCATCCTAGTACATCCCTGCATCTCCTTCTATTCTATCCCATTCTATCCTCTATAGCACAACTGTACATACAATCATTTATGTTTCGAATTATCTTTCTTTTTCAATTTTTTTTTATTTATGTGTGTATTTTTTATTCTCATCTTATTTTTATTGTCTGTGTGTCGTTGTTGTCTCTGTAAACTGGAAGCTTATGACACTAAAACAAATTCCTTTTATGCGCAAGCATGCTTGCCAATAAACGCTCTTACTGATTCTGATTCTGAGGTTAGACCACACTCTCTCCCAGTCGACAGATAAATTAAGGTCAGATAATTCCCTATTCCAAATAGATTTAATAGAAAGAGGTTTTGTAATGCAATCAATAATTTTATTAAATAAACAGATGGCCAAAAAGAAGATGGTGCAATCCAATCCCGCATAGGATGAGAGGAAATGGGAGATGCCCAAGGAAGTCCATACGCTTAGAGAGCAGAACGTAATTGAAGAAAGACAAAATATGCGGATGCTGATAAACAAAATTTTGTTCTTAAATGGTCTGAAATGAACAGAGGCCCTGGTTATCATATAGATCACTGCACGTGTTTACGCCTAAAGAAGACCAAGAGGGTTGGACAAATGGACAATTTCTGCATACAAAATTAAAACTGTGCCATAAATGTGTACTGTTACAAAATTTGAAGGGTCCTCCTATCAGACGCTCAACCGTTTTCCAGACTGTAATAGAATTAGCCACAACCGGACCATATTTATCATTTTCACCTGTGCCAGTAAATAAAATATCTTGGAGTCTATTTGGCTTAACCTTGTCAGCTTCAATCACTCTCCATGAAACTTTCTATTGAGGATCGACCCAATTATAAAGAGCCTTAAGTTGGAACGACCAATAATACAATTCAAAATTTGGTACAGACAGTCCTCCTGCGCAAATAGGATGTTGTATTGTGGTAAGTTTGTTTCTGGGGCACTTATCATTCCAGATAAATTGAGAAAGTATGGAGTTGATCTCCTTAAAGTAACCTGGAGGGGGAGAAAGTGGTAGCATAAAGAAAAAAAAGTTAAACCGAGGTAACAAATTCATCTTAACTGTGGAGATTCTTCCTTGAAGAGAGACTTTAAGATTCTTCCATCTTTGAATGTCATTTTTGACCTTAACTAGAATACTATTAAAATTGTCTCTGGCAATCTTATGGATGTTTTTATATATGGTAATGCCCAAATAGATGAAAGATTCCTTAAAGGGATAGTTCACCCAAAAATTTAAATTTGATATTTATCTGCTTACCCCCAGGGCATCCAAGATGTAGGTGACTTTGTTTCTTCAGTAGAACACAAACAAAGATTTTTAACTCAAACTGTTGTAGTCTGTCAGTCATATAATGCCAGTCAATGGGCACAGAATCTTTAAGAGAAAAAAAAAACATGCACAGACAAATTCAAATTAGACCTTGCGGCTCGTGACGATACATTGATGTCCTAAAACAAGAAACAATCGGTTTGTGCGAGAAACTGAACAGTATTTATATAATTTTTTACCTCTGATAAACCTCAGTGTCCGACTGTCACAACATCCAGCGCGTGATGCGTCATCCTGCTCTGGCACATAGATATATATACATAGATGCCTCATTAGCGACTGTTTCTATGGGCTGTGATACATAAGGATCTACATATATATCTATGTATTAATATATATCTATGTTCCAGAGCCGTTGAAGCGTCACACGCCGGATGTTGTGGATGAGCTCAGGATGGTTGGACATTGCCTGTATCAGAGGTAAAAAATGATTTAAATACTGTTCAGTTTCTCGTACAAACTGATCGTTTCTTGTCTTAGGACATCAATGTATCGTCATGAGCCGCAAGATTTAATTTGGATTTGTGTGTGCATGTTTTTTTCTCTCTCAAAGATTCTGTGCCCATTGACTGGCATTATAGGACTGACAGATTGCAAAGGTTTGAGTTAAAAATCTTCGTTTGTGTTCTACTGAAGAAACAAAGTCACCTACATCTTGGATGCCCTGGGGGTAAGCAGATAAACATCAAATTTTCATTTTTGGGTGAACTATCCCTTTAATAGGGATAAATGAGGGACTAGAAGAATTAACTGGCATTAAAGCAGATTTGCTCCAATTTATTTTGTATCCTGATAAGCTACTAAAATGATCAAATTCCTCAATTATACTAGAGACTGAAACATCAAAGTGGTCTAAATATAGAATAATATCATCAGCATACAATGAAATACTATGATTATGATCATGAATCTTAATCGATACTTCAGATTTCCTGATGGCTTGTGCTAAGGGTTTAAGATAAGCAAAACAATAAGGGGGAAAGCGGACATCCCTGCCTCGTTCCCCGCTGTAAAGGGAACGGGGGGGAAATAATATTACCAGTCAAGAGTCAAGACTGATGCTGCAGGTGAGTGGTATAATGTTCACTGAAGCCGAAACATTGCAGAACTGCCCACATATAGTTCCACTCTAGCCTGTCAAAGGCGTTTTCTGTATCAAGTGAAAAAAAACGCACAAGGGCTCGGACGAGAGTCTGCAAAGTCAAGAATATGAAAGAGTCGACACATATTGTCAGATGCATTGCGCCCCTTGATAAAACCGGTTTGGTCCTGCTTGATCAAACTATGAATTACCTTCTCCATACAAGAAGCAAAAACTTTAGCATAGATTTTAAGATCACATGGGATAAGTGATATCAGCCTGTAGCTGGAACAATCTAATGGATCTTTCCCTTTTTTAAGAAGTAATGATATCAATGATTATTTTTTTTATCTCTATGAAATACACCATTACATTTAGTCATTTTGCAGATGCATTTATCCAAAGCGACTTACAATTGGGGAATACATAAAGCGATTCATCTCGAAGAGGCAATCAGACAGAGAAAGTGCTCGCAACACCAAGTCTCAGGCATTGTTCAAATAAGTACAAGCTAGCAAGGGAAGGAATAAATTATTTTTTATTTTTTAAGTTTAGGATGAAGTCAAGTAGTGTCGAAAGAGATGAGTTTTCAGATGTTGCTTGAAGATTGACAGAGATCCAGCTTTCCGGATAGGGGTGGGAAGATCATTCCACCAGCCAGGAATGGTGAACGAGAATGTTGTGGAAAGTGATTTTGAGCCTCTCTGTGATGGTGCCATGAGGCGTTGCTCACTAGCAGATCTCAGACTTCTGGAGGGCATGTAGATTCGTAATAGTGAGTGGAAGTAGGCGGGTGCTGAGCCAGTGGTTGTTCTATATGCAAGCATCATTGACTTGAACTTGATGCGAGCTGCAACCAGTAGCCAGTGCAAGGAGATAAAGAGAGGTGTAACATGGGCTCTTTTGGGCTTGTTGAAGACCAGTCGTGCTGCTGCATTCTGAATCATTTGTAGAGGTTTGATTGTGTTTGATGGAAGTCCAGCCAGAAGAGCATTGCAGTAGTCCAGCCTAGAAATGACAAGGGCCTGGACAAGAAGTTGTGCAGCATGCTCTATCAGAAAGGGCCTGATCTGTCTGATGTTGTGTAGTACAAACCTACAAGATCGAGCAGTCTTTGCAATGTGCTCTTTGAAGGACAGCTGGTCATCAAAGATTACACCAAGATTTCTGATCGAAGTTGATGGGGTAATTGTAGAAGTACCTAGCTGGATGGTAAAATCATACTGTAGAGTCGGAGTGGCAGGGAAGACAAGAAGCTCAGTCTTTGCCAGGTTGAGCTGTAGGTGATGTTCTTTCATCCATGCCGAGATGTCCGCCAGGCAGCCTGAGATCCGTGCAGCTACCGTTGGATCATCTGGTTGAAAAGAGAGGTAGAGCTGTGTGTTATCAGCGTAGCAATGGTAGGAAAAGCCATGTGCCTGTATGATGGGACCCAGTGATGTAGTGTATGTGGAGAAGAGGAGGGGTCCAAGAACTGATCCCTGAGGAACCCCAGTGACCAGTTGATGTGCTTTGGATACCTCTCCTCCCCAGACCACCCTGAAAGACCTACCAGTAAGATAGGATTCAAACCAGCGAAGTGGAATCCCAGTGATGCCCAGTGATGAGAGGGTGGACAGGAGGATCTGATGATTGACAGTGTCAAAAGTGGCAGATAGATCCAGCAGAATGAGGACTGATGATTTGGAATCGACTTTTGCAAAAAAAACTCAGTGACCGAGAGTAGCGCAGTCTCAGTTGAATGGCCACTCCTGACACCTGACTGTTTAGCATCCAGTTTGTTGTTCTGTGAAAGAAACAATGATACCTGGTTGAAGACAACTCGTTCGAGTGTTTTCGCTATGAATGGAAGGAGAGAGACAGGTCTGTAGTTTTCTATCAGAGAAGTGTTTAATGTAGGTTTTTTGATGTTCAACTGATGACCATGTTCAATTGCAAAATTAAATGAATTAAGCATAAGTGTCCCTACCAAATCCCAAATTTCTAAATATAATTCAGGGGGGAGACCATCTAGACCCGGCGATTTGCCCTTTTGAAGGCTTTTTAGAGAGATATGGAGCTCCTCCAAACTTAATGGGGCCTCCAAAGATTCTTTATCCACCTGTGAGATCCGAGGCAATTCCAATTTATCTAAATACTGCTTACAAATTGGTTCATCAAAATCTGTTTCGGCTTTATACAAATTTGTGCAAAAACTAGGGGTGTCAATGTTAACGCGTTAGCGCATGCGATTAATCAAAAAATGTTAATGCGTTAATATTTTTATAACGCAAATTAATCGCTTGATAAGGTTTGACCCTAACTTCTTCCCATCATCGCAGCGCGGAAGGTTATCTATCATTGTGTGATGAGGGTACAGCGAACCAGTGTTGCCAGGGTAACGGCACAAGTGGGCTATTTTGAAAATACTGTCACAGGAAAAATTACAGAGCCGTTTTGGGCTACTTTTTTAATGTACCACAGCCGCCCAAAGTGTATATAGACAAATAAAAATGAAAAAGATCCTTTTACTAATGTGTATTATACTTGGAATGTATCCCTGGCAACTTAAGAACGGAGAGGCGGTAACATCACAAACAACGTGAGTTTCAGCAGAGCATACATGTTAAGGCTTTTACACAGCAGAAATAAACTTGACAACAGCCACTATAGATTATATAAGATAATAAACACACGATTACGATAGGATATGGTCTGTATGTGATTTTTTTTTAGTTTAATGTGTACATCTGAAATGCTAATTTGTGCAGCGATATAAAAGGCTATAAATAGCATATTTTAACAACAGTAAATGACCAAATTCCACATGTGATCGCAAAAGGAAGTTATTACAAACACTCGATGGTGGTTTGAAGTGAGTTCTGAGTAAACGTGCACTATTAATCTCATAAATTGTCTTATGAAGCATGATGCTAATATTAGCTCTAATGCAGCTGCAGTTCTCCAATTCTTCTTTATAATGCATTTTGTCATAATACTTCACGTAAGGTCGCAAGAAATGTTTTGTTGTATTTATTTAGAAACACTTTTGATAATAGTTGGGTAAATGTATCCTGGGATTGAAGTGATGTGGCTTGATAAACGTTATATTGCCAGTTTAAAGGCTGATAATGGCCGAATAAAAACAAAAGAATAATGATAAAAGAATAATAAGGATTATGTCTCATACCTGGCAGAAGTGTGAAAGGTTCTGTTTCCTTAAACTAGTTTGTCATGCATTTCTTTATTTCAACACATTTATAGGTAAATCCTAGTATTTTAAATTTGCGATTAATCATGATTAATCACAGTCCAGGACTGTGATTAACGCGATTACATTTTTTAATCGATTGACAGCACTAGTAAAAACCTTTAAATATGTCATTAATCACCGCAGGGTTCATGGTGACCTGACCATCAGATGATTTTATTGCGCTAATATATGCTTTAGACTCTTTCAGCCTAAGGGCCAATAGGTGACTAGGTCTCTCTGATTCAAAATAATATTTTTGCCTCGTCCTATGCAAGATAAATTCCGCCTTTGAGTGTGAAAGTAAATCATATTCTTCTTTTAAAGAGGACAGCTGTGTAGCCTGTTGCTAAGTAAAATGTTGTTTTTGTAATGATTGGATTTTATTTTCTGATTGTGTAAACTGGTTCATTTTCGCTTTGGCAAGAGTAGAAGAGAAAGATATACAGAATCCTCGTATAGTACACTTGGGCTGCATTTACACTGCAAGTCTTGATGACCAATTCCGATTTTGTGACTATATCCGATTTTGTGGACGACGTGCTTACATTTCTTTTAAAAGTGACCCGTATCCGATGTGTGCATTTTACACTGAACTTGGTGAAACAAGCCAAAAATAGCATATGACATCACAAATCAATTTGAATAATACATTGAGTTTAATTTATTGACATGGAATTCATATAGACATGTTTTTAATGCAATAGTTACATCTATAGGCTACATCAAAATAATTATATATCCGTTGCAAATGAGTGCAATACTCAGGTAGTATAATGTTTAGCATGTCACATCACATCGTCTGTGTTTTTTCAGTAATTAAAACCAAATGAGTTCATCAGTGATTGTATATCAAAGTCAGGGACATGTTTGTGTGCATTTAATTTTGTGGTTTCAATGGAATGAACAGGACTGAAGTGCTCGTCCGTGCATGAGCCGTCGTCACTGACAACAGCAGCACACTTCAGCGTCAGATCGTTAAATTATTTAAGACGGACGAACTCTGCTACTCAACTAGAGATGTTTCATTTGTTACAGGTATGTCTGTAGCGCGAAATGTTTAAAAAAACCCCACTTTTCAATGATGTAGGAGTCGCATTTACAGGGGAATATCTGATCTGACCGCTTACCGTAATTGTATTCGATTCATATCTGATTTATTTCCACATATGAATGAGGCCTGAAACCAATCTGAGAATATTGGAATCCATGCAATTTTTTCCTGCTTACACGGTCGTGGGCCATATCCGATCTGTGCCACATGGGAGGAAAAAAATCGGAATTGGGTCACTTGAACCATGCAGTGTAAATGCGGCCTTGGTCGTTTCCCACAGTATTTAAGGATCCACGTCAGAGGGCATATTTCAAGAAATTCCTTTAAATATTCTTTTAGAGAAGTAATGAAGGTCTGATTACTTAATAATGATATGTTAAAGCACCATCTAGGGGATTTGGCTTTAATATTGGAAAGAGGAATATTGCATAACACAGGGGAATGATCAGATCATAAAATTGGTAATATAGAGATGGAGGAATTAGACAAAATTAAAGATGGGCAGAGAAATATGTAGTCTATCCTAGAGAAAGTCTTATGTCTATTAGAAAAAAAGTGAAGTCTTTAGATTTAGTATTCTGAATTCTCCAAAGATCGATTAAGTTAAGCTCAGTGATAAATTTATTCAGTAATTTAGAAGATGGATTGACTGTTTTAATTTAGAAGATGGATTGACAGATTGAGATTTATCCAAAGCAGGATTTACGACAGCATTAAAATCACCACCCACCACTAATGGGCAATCAGTCTGCTCAAGCACAGGTGGCTCTCTGCAAGCGTCGGGTCGCAGAAGCAGGCCTTCAACGAGCCTGGGCCGTTGCCCCAGTTCTTACCGCGGCAAAGCCTCACTCATTTCCCGCTTTGGCTCAGCCTTCACTGCGGCTCTTCCGGCCGCAGCGCCATATGCAGCCGGGCCCCTAACTTCTGTTTTGCAGGCCACCAGTCTTGCCAAACAATTTTCTGGTAAAAATCGCTAAAGGCAAATGACGTCGTGACATCATCGGATATTAATGTCATTATGTAAGCATGAAACAAGTGCTTAGAATACACACTGAAATTACTCAAAACTCTCCGCATTTTTCACCAGCATTTTACCCATGTTTAATTTACCCATTTCATTTTGATAAATGGATGGATAAGTCAGATAATAAACAGTGAAACTTCTCTTCCACCGTTGATCTTAACCAGAAAACAAAATTAATCTCACAGTGGACCAACAGTAATGATTAACAATCATAAGTACAAACTAAAAAATTAAGGCGTATCATAAACAATTATTGAACAAGTGCAACCTGCAACTTATTTCATATATAAAGTGCGTACTGCTAGGCACCTACCTCAAAGTGTCTAATGTTACCAGCCGATGTGCCGCTTTGCTGGCCAGCTGTTTCAATACGTTTTCCTTTCGTGTGGTTAAGAGAAAAACGCATGCCTTTTATAATTTTATCACTTTTAAAAGGTTTCCAAATAAAAATTTTAAAATAGCTACATTTGTTGCTAGTTGCTTTGAAAACAAGTCGCTAGGGTAGTCTGAGAAATTGTTAAATCCAGCAACAAATTGCTAAATTGGCAACACTGCAGACTACCGGGATATTTCAGCATGTCTCGCCAAAGTCACAAACCACTCCCCTTTTTTCCGCAGCCTACAGCTACAGCAGCAGAAGCAAGCATGTGGCTGCCTCCGCTTGCAACGCAGGCCCATCTCAGACTTTCCTTCTACTTCCCCTAACCCCTTTCATTTTCAGTGGCCTCCAGCTCCTGAAGCAGACACTAACGCGAGGCCACCTCTGCTAGCAGTGCAGGCTGCACAGGCTCTACAGCTTTTCTCCCGGAATGCCACAAACCCCCGTAGCCTGCAGGTGAAGCAAGCGCAAAGCTGTCTCCACTTGCAACACAGGCCCTCACATGTCTTTTCCTCCTGTTACTTCTAACCCCTTTTCCTTTCCAGTGACCTCTAGCTCCCACAGCAGACGCTAGCGTGAGGCTGCCTCCGCTAGCGGTGCAGACTACACAGGCTCTGCAGGATGTCACAAACCCCCACTCCCTTCCCATGACCTACACCAGCTGAAGCAAGCATGAGGCTGCCTCTGCTTTTAACACAGGCCCTCACATGTCTTTTCCTCCTGTTATTTCTAACCCCTCTTCCTTTTCGAGATGGTCCTCACTGCAGAACACAAGATCCAGGGGGTGTGGTTGGATCTAGATCCAACTCCTCCCACCTTACATTTACCTAAACCTACCCGTCCCCACCCCCTGATCCCTAAACCCACCCATCCCCACCCCTAAACCTACCAATCTCCACCCCATGGATGTGGATCCAACCCCGGCCCCTGGATCTTTTGTTCTGCAGTGAGGGGCTACTGTCCTTTTCAGTGACCTCCAGCTTCCATAGCAGATGCTAGCATGAGGATGCCTCCGCTAGTGGTGCAGACCCATCCACAGTCTTTTCCTTACCCCACTCCCAACACCCTCCCCTACCCATGGCCCGCAGCCCCACTGTCCAGAAGCCATTTTTTCTTTTCAGATGCCGCCGCAGTGTCTGCTTCCGCAGAAGCCATTTTCTCTTTTCAGATGCCGCAGCAGTGCCCGCTTCCGCAGGAGCTCTATCTCTACTTCCCACTGACGCAGCAGTGCCCACTCCCGCAGTAGCCTGTATCTCTACTTCCCACTCATCTCTACTTCCCACTGCCACAGCACTCTCATTCTCTCTTCAGATGCTGCAGCAGAGCCCGCTTCTGCAGAAGTCACATTCTCTTTCCAGATACCACTGCAATGTTCTACTCCAAGCGACGTCCAGCACATGAATGCTCCCGCAGGAGCTCTATCTGCATTTCCCCACTGCCGCAGCAGTGACTGCTCCCGCAGAAGCCCTATCTGTATTTCCCTCTCATCTCTACTTTTCAGATGCCGCAGCAGTTCCCACTTCCACAGAAGCCACATTCTCTTTTCAGATGCCGCAGCAGTGCTCACTTCCACAGAAGCCGCTTTCTCTTTTCAGATGCCGCAGCAGTGTCCGTTCCCGCAGGAGCCACATTTTCTTTCAGATGCCGCAACAGTACCCCCTTCAGCAGAAGCCTGATTCTCTTTTCAGATGCCGCAGCAGTGCTCACTTCCATAGAAGCCGCTTTCTCTTTTCAGATACCGCAGCAGTGTCCGTTCCAGCAGGAGCCTTTATCTCTCTTGTTCCCACAGCCACAACGGTGTCTGCTCCTGCAGGAGCCAAACTCTCTTCTCTAAGGCCACAGCAGTGCCGTTACTCCAAGCGACGTCCAGCACCCCACCAACCTTAAGCTCTGCAAATTCTGGGGGTTGTCAATGCACCTCTCTGGCTGCTGTCCCGTGCTTATTGCATCTTTGAGGGGGATGCTCTGGGTCTGGGTTAAATGCCGAGCTCGGACCCCTCTCCCCAGACAGGGGGAGTACCTGTCACACTTCACTGGGAATCAAGGGAAGCACGGGAACCAGGAACGAGGAGATGAGGAATTTCACAAAACTAGAGATTTTAATCCAAAAGGTAACACAGATCACAGGCAGGTTAGACATTCGAAGACCGACAAACACTAACTGAAAGGACTGGGGCTTTTAAAGACAGGACAATCAAGGAACTAAGTAGACACACCTGGAATCAAATTAACAATCAGACAGGGGAAAAACTGGGTCACAGAACACATGGGGAGCAAAAACACAACCAGTACCCTGAGCTTGGGAGTAATTACCGAGCTCGGAGCCCTCTCCCTGGACAGCACGCCAAATATGCATAACCTTTACTCAGTTTATTATATGTAAATGTGAGCTCGTGAATACTTATTCTGGAAACTTATTCTGGAAATCCATGTCAGATTGCTTTAAATGTGTCTCTTGTATCAGTGCACAGGAAATCGATTTACGGTGTAAATGTTCTAATGCATGAGTACGTTTAACAGCAGAATTTAGGCCATTCACATTCAATGATAAAATATTTATTCAATGTTTTTAGAATTCATAATCCCAAAACTGTATTCAGTAAATGAAGAAAAGCAAAATCACTCCCATTCTGTAAGTAACATGTAAACGCTGGTGTGCATTCTACCAAACCACCTAGATGAAAAATCCTTTTAGAAATAAGGTAAAATAAAATTATGAATGTATGTTGTAAAAAATAAAAGCAACACAGAAACAGGAACAACAAACAACTATAAACAAGAAACAAATCAGACCGCACATTACAGAGAACGTACGTCTGATTGAGCAACAAAAAATGGTGATGATATGTGACCGGTCCACTTCAATGCAAGACATGTCCCTGTCCTCCTATCCTCACGTGCAGCTGCTTGAACGGAATCAATTCGGTCACGTGTCTGCTTCGCCGCGCTAGCTAGTCCTTCAAGCTCCGCTCTTAGCTCTTTAACAGAATTGTTGGTCGCTTGTATGTCCGCACGCAGGTCACGCAATGCTGGGGTCAGTACAGAGTCTACCGCATCTCTTACTGTCGAGGCCATAAACCGAATTGCTGCTCTTTAAGTGCTGATCTCAGGTCTGTAAGATTTTTATGTTTTTGAAATTTGATCAAAAATGCAGTAAAATATTATTACAATTTAAAATAACCAAAACCATTACCATTACTGTCACAATTGATCAATTTAATGCGTTAATGCTGAATAAAAGTATTATTTTTATTAGACCTAGTTCATGTTCATAAACCGTTCAAATAAATGCTAAAAAGAAGCAGTACGTTCAGCCAAAATACTTCTGTACCACTAATAATGTACACAAATGTACCTACTACTAAAAACAAAACGGCTCTGTTATGATCATTATATAAATGTGTAATTGCATTGCATTCTTGCACATTCCAATTCAGGTTTTTGTTTGTTGTAATTGCATTATAAAGTTCTGCATTTTAGAGCTAAAAGGTTTCTAAAGGTTAGTTCCAATGTGAATTTTTCAGTGTAGCCTATATAATCCAAACACATCTTATCTGAGACCATTTCTAGAGAAAGAGATGCTTCTTTTTGGACAAAAGAGACAGATTTCTCACAGAACCCATTGGACTCTGAGTGTGATATTAAAACTGTCATTGACAAAATACTGCTGTTTTAATGCTCACTATTCACGCCAAAGAATAATCTATTCTGTGCAAGCGCTCAAACTGTTCCTCCCAACTTGGATGTCCTGAGCTTTTTCAAAGCGCTGCAAGGAAAAACTGACATTGAGATCTCTTTCTAATCTGTGTTCTGAAACAGGGAGTGAACATCAAAGATGTTCCTCACAGATCACATGATGTGGAGATGGCATGAAGAGGAGTGTTGATGGATGGCATTTCCCTTCACTGGACATGCTAAACATCTGGTTATCTGTCATCATTTCTTAAGAACAATGAATACTCACATTCTTCTTACTCCTTTCAGGCCGTCGAAACTGTGAGTGCTGATGGTTCTCAGTGAGATGTAGTTCAAATCTCTGAAATTGAGATTAAATCATAATTTCACATGAGTTAGTGGTTTACGATTTTAATAAAAACCTTTTGCAACTATATAGCAATGCACTAGCAACCATTCAGAAACATTGTCTTTAGAAAGCATAAGAATGTTTATGCAAACTGGACTAAATTAATAATAATGGTTATTCTGTGGAAAATTAGGGTAAACTTTAAGGTTTGATAAGCCTCAAGGAAGTTGTACGTCAGCAAAGCACTTCCACCCTGAGACAAAGCAGATAAAAGCTTATCCAGCAAGGACCAAAATCTGAAACGAACAGACATTTGACCTCCATTCAACCATGTAAAATCAAACTATTCAGAATAGTATACAACTGTACTACTCTTACCATTTTTGCCATATCCTTGTATGAAACATCAGAACAAATTTGGAGAAATGTAGCATTACATCACTTGCTCAGCAATAGATGCTCTGCAGTGAATGGGTGCCGTCAGAATGAGAGTCCAAACAGCTGATAAAAACATCACAAGAAATCCACACCACTCCAGTCAAGTCCATCAATTAACATCTAGCGAAGTGAAAAGCTGTTTTTCTAAGAAACAAACCAACCATTAATACGCTTTTAAGTCCAAACCTTTGCTTCCAGCTAAAACACAAGTCCTCTATCCATAATATTGCTTTCAGTGTAAAAGTTGTCTCGTCTGAATCAGGAGAGAAATCTGCACAGATCAAGCACTGTTAACAAGCAAAACAGTAAAAACAGCTCTAAACAAATATGTTGGTGGAGTTTGTTATGAGAAGACAACAGGAGATTGACTTTTTCACTGGAGGAAGCATTATGGATTGAGGACTCATATTTTGGCCAGAAGCAATAGTTTAAAGTTAAAAACATCTTAATGAAGGATTTGTTTCTAACAAACACACAACTTTTGGCTTCACAAGATGTTAACTGATGGACTGGAGTGGTGTGGATTATTGTGATGTTTTTATCAGCTGTTTGGACTCTCATTCTGACGGCACCCATTCACTGCAGAGGATCCATTGGTGAGCAAGTGATGGAATAGTAAAATTTCTCTAAATCCCACGAAGAAACAAACTCAAATACAGATATTATTTACAGTAATAAAAGTACAGTAAATATTTAACATTCATTACGCCCTTCATTTTCAAACAATAACATTTTCCAATGCGCTGCTAAAAATGACTACGCAAATTACAAGTAATTACATCAAATTATGTCTAGCATGTCTGGGCCGTGTTTCGCTTAAGAGTTTGGAGCCTTTGCAATCGGATAATTATCACTTAGGTTTGTTTTTGAGAGAGGGTCACCGTGCTCTGAGTTTGTAATTGTGAAGTGCTGCTTGATTCATCTTTTACAGTGCAGGTCTTAACGATGTGAGTGTGGAGTAACCGCCTGGCTCTTGTTAGCGCTCGTGAAGCTTCTCGGTTGGAGTGGAAGCTGGCAGATTTCCTCAAAAAAGCTGGAAATCTAAGGGCTGGATCATCACAGGGAGGTTGTGTAAGCTACTAGAAATGAGTCTTCTGTACATGCATATAGAAACCTCAAAACATGTTTAAGTGTGAAGTTTAATTATGTTTATTTATTGATTTTATGATTTATTCACTTCCTTTCTTCCTTCCTTCCTTCCTTGAAAAGAATGCTAATAATTGAATGTCATTTGTTTTGATATTTTGTGGTATTTTAAGTGATGTGTACACTGTAAAAAAAATTCCATAAAATTTACGGTAAAAAAACAGCAGCTGTTGTTGCCAGAATTCTACCATAAAAAATACGGTAACAACATTTTAGATTTTACGGTTTTAACTTAAATTTACAGTTAAATATTGTAATTTCATTAACTGATATAATGTTAATATACCAACCTATTAAACTGAAATATGCAATAAACATTAATTTAACAACATTAGATGTAACATACAACCCTAATAAACATAACTGATAAGAAAAAACATAGTTTTTAAAAAACATAGAAACATAGTTATTTCAAAGAAAAAAAAATAAATTGAACAAAATTTAAAATGCAACGCAGGGAATTCTGGGAACGTCAGTTTACGTTTTTTCCCTGTAAATTTTACAGGAACTTACCGTTAACCATTTAACAGGTTTTTACTGTAGCATTTTCAAAAATTTTTACAGTTAAAATCACAGTCATTTTTTACAGTGTATATTTCATTTTATATGATGCAGAAAACGTGGAAGGAATTGCCAGTGGAATTTACTGCACAATGCAGAATGTTATGGATTTTTACAATTTTTAGATTGATAAATCAAAAATAAAGCTGTAAAACTAATCAATTTAAAACTATCCTACTATTAAGAATCAAAGGCCTTTTCTACAAACTACCAAAATAAGTTTAACTTGAGTAAACTCAAAACAACAACAACAATTTATCATAAAATAGAAAATATTTTCTTATTATTGTTATTAAGTTGTACAATTATTTAAAATATTATTATTAGTAGTATTACAATAGTATTATATTAATTTATATTATTATTCAAATATTTATTTTGTACCCACTGTACAAATAATTACCCTTGGACAGTTGCTCCTTCCAAAACTGTGTTAATGATATTTGCCACATAATTGTTTCAACCCCATTGGAATTAAAAACATTACAGTTTTTAAACAGGGTTACAGTTTTGAAAGCTTTTTCTTATTTTAAGGACACTATTCATTTATCTCATGTTCTTGATTGCACTCTTATCAGGGCTCAAGGTTTCACTAGAGGAAGAAGATGATTTCAAGGCCTCAAGGACATAAAACACAGACTCTCTTAGCATAATCAGCTCAGCGGGAGCGATGGCAAGCTGAATCGAGAGACCCGTCAGTCAGACAAAACTACTTGACCCATCTATTTTGGATAGTACTTTTCACAAGCTTACCACGTGTCAACAACTCCCCCATTACTTTTTTCAGAAAAGGTAGAGGTGTCATGCGTAAGCAGGACTATAATGAGAAGTGTATGTTGCATCACTGCTACTCTTTAGCAGGACTAACAGCTACTAACAGCCAGGCCTGTTAGTGTATTCAGAGCCAAAGGAAACTAACAGGTTATTGCGATCATGCTAACAGGAGAAAGAAAACTCAGTGGGAGAAATTGCAACTCTAAATATGTTGGAAATAGGAACACAACTTCCGGTTCTCGGTTAAAAGAATCTGTGTTTTGAGCAAGGCCTTTTAGCATGCATTAGCTGGAATAGCCTGAAAATACTGTTTTGTATATACAAAATGGTATTTTATGTATACAATTATTTAAATAGTCACTGAGATGAACACTTATTTTACAGATATACATACATAACAAATTACTCAAAAAAATTATGGAATTTCTTTTTAAATTATTAAATAATAAAAAATATAAAAGTATAATTTAAATTAGTATTATTTATTATTATTATTTCTATATATACACATCACAAATGACTAGAAAATTAAAGAAAATTATTTTTTAATAATTAAAATAGAATTTAAATTATTATTACTTATTTGTCTTTATATATATATATATATATATATATATATATATATATATAAGTTGTATGTAAGTATATAAATAATTAAAATATTAAAATGAATAATAAATAATTAGAATGATTGGAATTTACTATTATTACTTAAGTTTTAAGTTAAATATATAAATTGTTTCTTAATGACAGGAAAATATTTTTATTATTATTATTATTATTATTATTTAAATAATAAAATATTTTATACACACACACATATATACCCCAAGGTTTTTTTTATTCAGCTGAAACCAATGCACTTTTGTGAATGAATATTATTTCAGAGGAAAATTTTGAGTATGAACCAATCTCATATTAGCCATGTTCCAACTGTGACAGAGACAGTAAAAATAAGCAAGCCAACAGGTTTGAATCAAGATCTCTGAATCACTGCACAAAACCAATCTATGATTAATGAATTCAAATATATTTAGCTGGTATAATAATAAATAAAAAACTCACACATTTTCATATTTGTAGTATGTTGTTATTGAGAATTTTTACTTTTTGTAGCCACTGTTCATACATTTAGAGACCGGGGCAAGTTGTCACATGGGGTATAGGATATATCATATATGTACGTACATTTTCCACATCAAGTCAGGTTGGGGCAAGCATATGCTGGATATGTTGTCATTTTCCACAATTCATCAGCCAAAACAATGGCTTTAATTTGAAGTGTAATGCATTTTGTGTGGACTGTATTGATAAAACTGTACATTTTACAGATATTAAATGGGTAAATATAGATAACTGTTTATTTACTATTCAGATAACTGAATGGGACACATGTATTTAGACTACAAATGCATTTGGGATGTTTTTTTATGAAATGGAGCCACAGATAAGCACATCCACAGTCTCTTTTGGGTTGTTGTTGTTATGTGTTTGTTGTTAGAATCGCATGAGCCTTTAGAAATACATTGAGAAGAGAATAAATTGAACATGGACACAATGCCTGAGAAGAGGGAACGGCCCTCTAAATCACACACACACACAATAAAATGACATACCGTACACCCCTGTAGTTTTCTTCTATTTCCAAATTAACATTCTGTACTGTAACATAAGCATTATTATGACATAATTAAACTGACTTGACTTGGGTGTGTCAGATGTGCTTTATGTGTTCATGTACATGATATTCAGGAGGTTTATTATCACAGTGAATCACTACCGTACCGGCAGACTACTCAGCATGTTTTTACACAGTCCCTATTAGTTTCATTAATCAGCAAACATTTCTAAATACTTATACTAATCAATTAAATAATGAATGCTAATGAACATCATGTATACTGTACTTGATGTGCAAGCATTCGAAGCTGCCAATGATCCATTATAGCTACTATTATAATAAATAATACATATAATAATAATAAAATATCCATTATTATTTATTATTAATATTTCACTCAGTTCTATATAATGTATAAAATTAAAATTAAATTGTTTCTTATCCATTGACAAGTGATGAGCATTATTGGAATAATATGATCTTGATATGAGTGAATGTAATTTTCTTCTTGTAATGTAAGTTTTACTCCGTGAATGTGTCTCGGGGTGTGTTTCATGTTTAAAAGTCAATTTCTGAGGCAGACACAAACCTTCCAGTCATGACTATAAAAACTCATCTAACATTTCCACCATCATTGTCCAAATACAGCTCCTTTTGACCATTACACTACATTACATGATGAGAACAAGCTAATAGAGTCTGTTTTTTTTTTTTGAGAATACATTTGAAATATGAAATTGTAGTAATAAAGCAAAGAAAAACTGTCTTCCATTTCATATTTATATTTAAAATGCATTAAGAACCAAAATAATGGCTTTTCAGCAAAAAAGAAAGAAAGGAAAGCAGAACCATTACAAAACACTTAAACTACTGTAATATACAGTACATAATTATTAAGCATTTATTTTTGCTGATGAATTGTAGATTACAGCATATTAAGCATATGTGTCAACTTGCCCCAATAGAAATGTAACTTATATGGAAAATATGTTATATGTGACAACTTGCCCCGGTCTCCTATATACAGTACATTGCTGGGGGAAAAAATGGTGTAGAAATCTTAGAAACGTAGAAATGTCTAGTTACCCTCACACGCAAAGAAAGGACAAGTAATGTATTGAATTAAACGAGAAATTTTAAAGAAGATTTTTCTTGTAAAACGCAGCCTACTCCAATAATCTTTCAGCATCGAAAAACTTCTTTTTTTTTTATTTTATTTTATTATTTTTTTTTTACAGAACACTGACATGTAAAAGGGAACCAAACGCACAAGTCCTAATAAATGAATGCAGCATAATATGACTTTAATGTGTAGTTATATGTGAGAAAGATAGGGTATAAGATGTAGTGTGCTTACAGTCTGCTGTGAGCTCTGCTCTTCAGGCTTTCCGTCGCGCTGTTACAAGTGATGCTCTTCTGAGAACAGCGGCAGATATCCGGACACACGAAACACACACCTCCGCAGAAAGACATCAGCAGAGGAGAAACGAGCAGCAGGAGACATCTCCACATTGTCTGGTCGTGTTTTCACCTTTTTTAAACAGGTAAAATCCACTTTCCTCTCGCCGGGTTTCTGACTGGAGATCGGGCGCGCGCTGGAGACTGACGGGAAAATAAACGAGTTGGTTACATTTTTATTAGTTTGTTAGGCGACTGATTTAGAGTTTGTTGTCTGATAGTGCTGTAGCTACTTGTTCACAGTCCTTTCTCGGGATCGGGTCTGGGAGAAGAGCTCACAGATAAACTGTTTGTCTGCGCATCTTGTCATATCAGAAATAACAATGAACGCGCTGCGCGTGGCCCGTCCAACTCACTAAACACACACACACACACGCACACGCACACACATGTCTGGTTTGCTATCCTTGTGGGGACTCTCCATAGGCGTAATGCTTTTTCTACTGTACAGACAGTATATTCTATTGCCCTACACCAACCCTACACCTAAACCTACCCCTTACAGGAAACTTTCTGCATTTTTAGATTTTCAAAAAACTTAATTCTGTGTGATTTATTAGCTTGTTTACCCGTGGAGACCTCAATTTAGGCCCTCGCTGTGACACGAGTCCCCATGAGTCTGTGTGTATTCAGGCTTAAGTTCCCACCTGAATAGAAAAACAGGTGTACACATACACACACACAGTAGCGTATAGACATAAATGTACACAAAAAAGCATAAATTGTGTGTGTGTGTGTGTGTGTGTGTATATATATATATATATATATATAAGTGCTGTCGAACGATTAATCGTGATTAATCGCATCCAAAATAAAAGTTTTTGTTTACACAATGTATGTGTATACTGTGTATATTTATAATGTACATATAAATACAAACACATGCATGTGTATATTTAAGAAAAATATGTTATGTTTATATATTAAATATATTTATATATAATATAAAATATAAGAATATAAATATATAAATGTATATACATGTAAATATTTTCAAAATATATACTGTATGTGTGTGTATTTATATATACATAATAAATATACACAGTACACATGCACAATACACATACACACAATTGTTTGACAGCACTAATATACATACATATATATATATATATATATATATATATATATATATATATATATATGTATGTATGTATGTTTGTATGTTTAATTTGAAATCAACATGACGTCATCACAATTAGTCATTATAAAAGTCAGTTTTAGATGTCAGGTTAGATCAGGTCAAAGTAGTACAGTTTAGACATATAGATAGATAGATAGATAGATAGATAGATAGATAGATAGATAGATAGATAGATAGATAGATAGACATAGAAGTAAAAAAAAAACAATATTAACACAGATTTTTTGTTGCATATATAAATAAAATATAGGCTAGGCTACAGTATATTGTTGACATAGTTGCTACATAAAATAAATTTCATGTAGGTTACATAGATATTCTTAAAATACGTATATAATATACCATTTTTTCTGTGGGGATTTTATATGATATAGCCTAAACTGTATATCTTCATCTACCCAAAGAATGTACACTTACTGTATGTAAAAATTATATATCGCTTTACTCATGATATAGGGCAATATATGTCATATTTTACATTTCCGTATGGGCAGTAAGTGGTTATGTTTTTTCTAAGACTACGTTGACCTGTGCGAAGCAGCCAGTAGTTTATTTGTGTCTATTTGCTTCTACTCTGGCGCCTGGCTGTGCCAGTGATAAGAATGGGAGGAGCAATCTAACCTTGATAGGACATAATGAAATCCAGCAGAGCTGTAGGCCACTTCTCTCATTTCATTTAATGGCATCATTGCTGACTGTTACGTTACGTTTAGTCATTTAGCAGATGCTTTTATCCAAAGCGACTTTCAAATGAGGACAATGGAAGCAATCAAAATCAACAAAAGAGCAATGATGTGCAAGCGCTATAACAAGTCTCTCTTAGCTTGAAGCAGTACACGTAGCGAGGTTTTTTCTTTTGTTAATTGTATAATAAATAAAAAGAAAACAAATAGACAGAATACAAAAAGATTAGCACTTTTTGATAAGATAACATTTGAGATGCATCATGCATAAATCAAAAAGTCTTTAATTAATGTATATAAATAATGTATATATATATATAATTGGGAAAAAAAACTTTTTTCATAAGAAATAAAACCCAGTTCTTTTTAGCTAAAAGTTTATTTATTTTTTTAATCATCATCGATCATGTTATAATTTTACAGCCCTATAACTTTAAACATTTCGTAACCTCATTAATGAGTACAATTTATATATGTAATTCATTTGTCGATTAAAAAAAAAGAAAAAAAAGAAAAGAAAAAAAAGAAAGAAAGTGAATTGGCCGTGTTGCCGCGCAACGCGGTGACATCATCCAAACGCGGAAGTGGAATGTTACTGTTACAGTGAAAGTGAAAACACGAGGAACTCAAGTCATGTTATCATCCAAGAATCAAATACAGTCCAGCAGCCTGGCCAGATATCTAGATGGAGAATTCTGGGAGATTAAACATGCTTTTCGTGACGCGATTTCAACGTGTGAACTGTTTCAGTCCAGCAGGTAAGTAAACAGTGTTTCCTTAAAGACTGATTCACGGGAGTTATCTTGAGTAAATACAACATACAGCCACCTCTTCCAGACACACGATGGAGGCTGTGCGCATTTTTGTTTTTAATGCATTTTTAAAAATGCATTTTGCGCTTCATTTGAATTTACGAGAGTTCGCTGTGTTCTGTGCAGTTATGAACTGACTCTGGATCAGTGCAGAGACCTGACTGCAGAGAGGCTATATCACATGTTAAGACTGCCTTTCATGAAAGAACACCTTCGAAATCAGGTACATGAGAAATGAGAGAGTCTTCTGCACGTCTTTATTACGCATTCAACAAGTACCATGGTGTTACCATCCTAAAGTTATGTTGTCATTTGAAAAACAATAGCACTGTGATATATTTTCTAGTACTTAAAATTCATTTTGCATTGTCCTCCAGGGCTTAACATTGTAAGTTAACATGGTAAAAGTCTTAAAAGCATGGTTTTATCATGGTACATGGAACAAAAAAGTGTTTTTGCCGTGACATCATAAAACCACTGGATTAAAAAAAAAAAAAACATGCAGGAAGTAGAATGTTACTTTTTTAGTGCAATGCATATTTGAAACATTATTTGCCTTTGTTTAGCTAAAAGAGAAGCAAAAAGGCTTCATAAACAAGAGTTTAGGCATCACTGAGATCATCTGCTCCGCTGACATGGCCACAGGAGTCAAGGTTTGTCAGTTTTGTGTTATACACTGACAGAAATGGTGTAGAAAAAATTTTCACTCAGAAATTGTTAGTAAATTTCACAAACAATTACAAAGAAATGGCAAGTAACATTTTGAATTATACTTTAAATTTGGAAGTAAAAAAACTGAAGTAGTATTTTCTTGTAAAACGTACAAATTGTTGTATTTACAACTTTTAAAAATCATTTAACCTTGTGTTCTTAAATTCCAGCTGCTTCATAATAATTACGCTGAAATAAGCAGCGACAGGATTTCTAACATTTTGGCTTGCTGTTGTTTACGTTGTAACTGAATTTTGAGCTGTTCTCAGGACATTTGCATGTCGTGTTGGCATGCATGACACTACATATTTGCATTTATTCCACATTTGAATAGTCACACTGCTCTGTTTGCTGTAACCCTCAGCTCGGTGTTGTGTGTGGACTGTACGGAGGTGCTGTCAGTAATCTAGGCAGTCCAGAGCAGAAGATGAAGTGGTATCTCCCTGTTTCAGTAAGTCAGGAATAAATTCTTTGCCCTCCAGACCTCGAACACGCTCAATAGATGTGCACAAATATGTTTGCAAGTCAAAGTCCTCATCATTTTGGTCTCCATGAGTTTGCACATGTGTTGTTTGTTTATTGCAAGAATGATTGAAATGATTGATTTAAAGGTATAGTTTACCCAACAATTTAAATTGGCTGAAAGCTTCCTCACCCTCAGGCCATATAAGATGCAGATGAGTTTATTACTTCATCAGATTTGGAGAAATGTAGCATTCCATCACTTGCTCACCAATGGATGCTCTGCAGTGAATGGGTGCCGTCAGAATGAGAGTCCAAACAGCTGATAAAAACATCACAATAATCCACACCACTCCAGTCCATCAATTAATGTCTTGTGAAATGAAAAGCTGCATGTTTGTAAAAAAAAACAAATCCATCATTAAGATGTTTTAACTTCAATCTGTTGCTTTCGTCTGAAATACAATCCTCGATCCATAATTTTGCATCCTTCGTTGAAAAAGTCGTCTTGTCTGAATCAGGGGAGAATTATGCACAGATCAAGCACCGTTTACAGGCGAAAACAGTCCAGAGTGGTTCCAAACAAATATGTGGGTGGATTTTGATGTGAGACAACAACAGGTGATAGACTTTATTTTACTGGAAAGAGCGTTACTATGTATTATTAACTCATATTTTGGCCAGAATTGATTTTAAAGGGGTCATATAATGGTACATGCACTTTTACAAGTTGATTGTACTGAAATGTGTGTTAGCAGTGCCTGTACACAACCATCATAAAATGATAAAAATCCATCCAGTGTTTTTTTTAATCTCCTTATTTGTTTTACCCTGTCTCAAATCAAGCCGTCGACCGCAGACGCCACACGGTCGGACGCCTCCCACGATGGTTGATTGACAGCAGTGTTTCAACACAGACCCGCCCTTGCTCTTGAGCGAGCTGTCAATCATAGTCCGCGTCATTGTTGATATACGCTGGAGCTGTCTATGAGCAGAATGGCGTCTAAGCGATTGTGGTGTTCTGTTCTCGGTGCAATAATGAACACAGCAGTCATTTTGATGTTCCTAAGTCCGAACCGCTGAAGACACAGTGGCTGAGTTTCGCTTTTGAAGAGAATATTCCCCACGAGCAACGCCAATGTTTTCATGTTTGCGCGAATCATTTTCACCAGACTGCTTTATAAATGAAGGTCAGTATAAAGCTGGTTTTGCTAAGAAGCTGCTCCTGAAAAAGAATCGGTACCAACTATTCGTGTTCCTGCTGAACCTCCAGAAGAAGTGAGTGTAACGCTTAATTAACCTTTATATTAATCTTTGCAAATCGCTAGCACGCTTCACGGTGTATGTGGCTAATGTTTACATTCAGGGTACATGCATGTTTTCTATTCTGACGTTCTCAATATGAAAAATTCCTGCCGTGACCTCATGTCAGTGTTTCCGCCCTGAGAGCTGTACCTAACACTGCATAGATAACGTTACGCATCACTGACAAGCCTACATTTACCGAATTTATTTTTCATGACCATTAGCTGTAACATCAATCTGTCAATGAACTAACGATCAGTAAACACATAGCGTCAGATCTCACTACTCTACCTGACAGTACACACAAAAATAGATAAAAGTGACATTACGTTAACCAACCATTCAGAAACGTCCCGTTCGAGCCTTAATTGTCGAACTTCTTCGGGCCGTCATCCTGTTCCGGTCCGACTCGGTTCGAATTGATAAGGTTGCACAGTATCCTCAGAGACTCCGCTGCCATTCTTCAAAATATACCCTCAACTGTTGTCAAGGCAACACTCCACGTGTGTTGTGTCAAAACGCCCCACAGAACAGAGGGCGGGCGAGCAAAGCTCATTAGCATTTAAAACACACGCACTAAAACTGTGTGCTGAAAACAGAGCTGTTTTTGAGCAGGTAAAATGAGTGTTTTCTTACAATACTAATGAGAATTTTTAATTAAAGTATATTACAAACTTTCAATTTAGACCCTAAAGAATCATATTAGCTTGTACAAAAATGGCATTATATGACCCCTTTAAATTAAAACACCTGATTGATGGATTTGTTTCTTACAAACATGCAGTTTTTTGCTTCATAAGACGTTAACTGATGGACTGGAGTGGTGTGGATTATTGTGATGTTTTTATCAGCTGTTTGGACTCTCATTCTGACGGCACCCATTCACTGCAGAGGATCCATTGGTGAGCAAGTGATGTAATGCTACATTTCTCCAAATCTGTTCTGAAGAAGAAACAAATTCACCTTCATCTTGGTGGCCTGAGGAGGAGTACATATTCAGCAAATGTTCATTTTGGGGTGAGCTATTCCTTTAATGTCCATGCAACATGTCCTATACGATTTTGTGTTTAATTGCAGGAGTTACAGTTTACAGGGATGTTTGCGATGACTGAGAGGGGCCACGGTAGCAATGTTCGAGGCATTATCACTGAGGCCCGATACGATCAATCCACACAGGTGATTGCCAAGCCTATTCTACTCTTTCATCTTCAGACAATCTGGGGTCAAGAGTGATTTTAATGCAAATTTAGAGAATACTTGACCTGAAAATATACATTCTAAAATATACATATATAAATTCTGGCATCAGCTACTTATGTTGTAAACCCATATGATATTCATGCTTACTTATGGAATAAAATACAGCTGAGATTTATACCATCAAGCTCCAAATAGGTTAAAAAGGTTTTATAAAAGTTCTCAGTAACCCGTAAAATAGCTTTATGAGGAACAGACTGAAATTTAATGTGTTATTCACTGAAGATCTTTCATTTTTGGATCTTCTATTCCTTGGATTGGAGTACAGATGAATCTGGTCTAAAGCCAGACACAAATACACTGTTCGCAAATGACTCAAACCCACACTTACTTGGATTATTATGAAACAGACAGAGTTGAGTTTAAAATGTTTCTGATGGTTGTTTTGCAGGAGTTTATTATTCACACACCTTCCGAAGATGCTCAGAAAATGTACATCGGTAACGCAATGAAAGGAAACTATGCTGCTGTGTTTGCTCAGCTCATTATAAATGGAGAATCTCAGGGTAAGACTGATGCAACGACTGGTTATGCTGAATTATCATCACAAGCCTGTCTGCACATTAGTTCAGCATATCTGGAATGATTCTGTCAACTCACCAATAGTCTATATTTAGACATGGACCCACTTAAATGTGGACATTTGTGGTCAAATGTTGGTGCTCATCTTTGTTTGTTTTGTTATCTAAAAATGTTTGGAAAGCATTAAATGCATTATGCACCGACTGATCTGTTAAACATGACTGAATCAGCTTGAATCACTAACCCTTGTGTTTGGTACATAACTCGTACTGTATGAATATGAATGACTCCTAAACCACGCGTCTTATTGAGAAGATGTCCGTCTCAGGTCCCCACTGCTTTATTGTACCAATCCGTGATCAGAACGGGTTCATGTGGCCAGGAGTGACGACCATTGACATGAAGCACAAGGAAGGTAATATAATAACACTATTTTGCAATACAGCCCTCCTCAATAATGTTTTCGATATTTGACTGTTTTACTATATCTGTGTTTTTACGCAGGTCTGCATGGAGTCGACAATGGCATTTTGATATTTAATAACGTTCGCATACCACGGGAAAATCTGCTGAGAAAGTGAGTTAATGGACAGGATTGCTGTAGATTAGACATTGTGAACCACAAAATGTAACTGAAAGACATTCATGAGATTATAGCACAAAATCCCTCATTCATGAACAACATGAAAACATCAGCACCTGGAAAAATCATGGAAATGAATCAAATCTTGAAATATCATGGACATTAATTTATTTATTTACTTACATTTTTAAACATATTCATGAGCACAATCGCTTATTAAATGATTTGAGAAATTCTTACCCATTAATTACGAATGGCTGGAAAAATAATTGAAATTCATTGATGCCAACAGAAATCAAATGATTTAAATAGTGATTATTTAAATAATTATTTAAACAATATATAAATGTTTACATATTTTACTATTATTATTTTTTATTATTAAAATGTAGTACTTTTTTAAAAATAAATTTCTCTTTGATCATGTATAATTTCATTTATTTATTGGATGATTAGAAGATTCTCAGAGATTAATTTTAAAAAAAATTAAATTTGGTGTTTTGTCAACATTTATCAGAACACATGTAAATATATATATATGTGTGCGTGTTTCATGTATATAATAGTTCTAAATGAATGTAGGAGGGAACGCATGTGTCTCCCAGCTCATTGTATTTGTGTGTTGCAGGTTTGGTTCTGTATCAGCTGATGGTTCGTATTCGTCTCCCATCCTCAGTAAAAGCAGTCGCTTCAATGCAATGCTTGCTGCTCTGACGCCCACCCGCCTGGGTCTCACCGTACAAGCCATGGCTGCCATGAAGGTTTCTGCCCACCTCCACTCACATTTAACACAACAGTAATCAGTGTTATTACTCAGGAAACATGATTATCATGCACCATCACAACATCTCTGCTTGACCCAGTAAAGTCAGTGATGCTTCAGCTTCACCACAAGAGGGAGACATGCAGTTATATCTCAAGCGTAATAGTGTTATATTAGTGTTATTTATATACTATTATAGTAATATTTTAATTATCTTTTACGTTTATATTTTCAGTATTCATTTTAATTTTACTTTACGTTTTAGTGATTTTATTATGTGCCTTTGTCATGTTTATTTATTTATTTTTTTAATATATATTTCAATTTAACTGTTTTATTTCAGTTAGTTGCAACATGATTTATAATTTTGAGTGTAGGTTTTATATATATATATATATATATATATATATAAGTATTCTCAAGTATAAGAAATGAGTTCAGACATAGTTATGTCATTAAATGTATGCTGAAATTAAAGGATAGTTCAGAATGAAAAATGAAAATATGAAAAATAATAATGTATTCTCTCACATATGGTTCTGACTTTCTATCTTGTAAAAAAACACAAAAATGCAGCTTTTTTCTATACAGTGAAAGTGGAAGGGGACTGGAGTCACTTCAAATCAAGTCAAAAAATTTTTATAACTTCACAATACACATAGTTTATAGCAGCTTTGCGGAAAATCCTTATATTAATATTTACAGTATCTTAATATCGTCGTGCCTTTATAGTTGCATTTAGCAGATTAGAGCTGGGCGATAAAATAGTTAACATTTTGTGACAATACAAGCAATCAAGCAGTTGAGATTTGTTATATAGTGTATATTGCTCTATGCAATTGCACTGTATGTATGCGGATAAAGTTGAACGTACTTTATATAAAGAGCTGGGCGATAATATAGTAGTAAGAGCTGCTTGGTCATTCTGCTAAATATCTCATTTTGTAATTCACAGATGAAAATAAGTCATGCAAGTTTTTAACAACTTTAAGATGAGTAAATGATCATTTTAGGGTGAACTGCATTTATTAATTATGTCCAGGACCAGGGTTTAAACTGTCTTATTAACTTTCAACTTTACACATTGTGTTTTCTTTACAGTTGGGGCTCGTCATTGCAGTACGCTACAGTCACAGGTATGATGTTAAAAAATCTGTGTGTGTGTGAATGTTGTGCAAGTTCATGTGAAATTCAGATATGATGCATCAGTGGTAAAAGATCAAAAGAATTCCCTGTAATTATTTATCAGTATTATACGGTCGCGCTCCTTCAAACGCATTAAAACTGCATAGACGAGTTTCAAAAGCGATTTATGTGGTGGCAGGGAGAGAAAAATAAACAAGTTCTAGAAATGAGTGAAAACAAAATGAGAGCGCCGTGACGTGTGGAGTTTCTCCTCACCGCAGAGCACATCCAGTTCAGAGGGATACTCTCGTCCGCGCCTCCGCTGCTGCTGCACGTCTTCCTCACATGTGGCTTTGCGCGTGTGCGTCTGCGTGGGCGATGCTGGGTGTCTCTGAACATGGCATCCCCAGGCTGAAAAAAATACAGAAAGAGAGGAAATGTTTGCTTTCTATAGTTGCAGGTTTTCCATTTGCAAAAACAGCTCTGCGCACCCACACACATACACACACACACATATCAGAGGAGGAACAAAGAACCACCACTCTGGTGCCAAAACACGTATGAGTGCTCAGGTGTGAGAGAGAAACCGCACTCGCAGTTATCAGGCTCCATGCTCTCAGCCCACCACACCTCTTCTTATTACGGCATGCACCACAAAACCATTGCACTTCAGACTTTCTGAACGAGAGGCTTTAAGATTAAAACAACAACGTGCCATCAAACAGTCGGTGGTCATGGTACGTGCATGTAGCTCGCAGATTTGCTCTCAACAAGCAGCAAGTTGTCCGGTCCTCCACTGATTAGTTTTAATGATGGGAAGGTTAGTTGTAAGAATAAGACTTGAGAAACAGACAACTGCTGAGGTTGATACGCAAGCCAGACACTTCTTTAAACGCAACCTCTTGAAGTCAACATGAAATAGACATGTTGATTGTGAAATATTCATTGGTGCACGTCAGTTTCTGATGATCGCATTACCACGCAGTCTGTAAAATGACTTTTATTTTTGACTGACATCACTGAGGTCATGCAGCCATTTGTTCATACACAGCGCTGTATGAATTTATATACTATTATAGTATTTTAAAAAAATATTTTGAATTAGCTTTTATTTTTATAATTTCAGTTTACATTTTAAGGTTTTAGTAATTTTGGTATGTAATTGTATTGTCATTTTTATTATTATTAATTTAAACACACACACACACACACACACACTATATATATATATATATATAGCCCATATGGTTAATAGATTTTTATTTCAAATATAGTTTTAGTAAGTTTAGTCATTTTTATTAGTTTATAGCTTTAATAGATTTTTTTCAGTTTTACTCTTTTTAAAAAAAATTTTTATAAAGCTTTGATTTTATTTATATTTTAGTTTTAGTCATTTTATGTTTTTTTTATATAAGGCTTTAATAAATTTTTTTTTTTTATATTCCATTTTTTTACTTCAGCTTAAACTTATTCATTTCAGTTGGTTGTCAAGGTTGCTAATTTTCCTGTACATTTTTTTAAACATCTTTTTTCATCTCATCACAGTTTTTGATCTAATATTTTGTTTCAATTATTGAAAATGATTAATAATAGTTTTAGTCGTAGTTAACAATGACTGTACTGTCCAGCAGCCAAGTATAATTTAGTCAATGCAGTCCTTCTAAAATATTACCAACAGTCAATGGTGAGTTAATGCCAGAAAGTCTTTGTATAATCTAAATTGTAATAACAAATAACATAATATATTAAAGATTCTTATACAGGATGTCAAGTAGGAAGTATACGGGAGATAAAATGGCTTGTGAATGCCTTATTATGTTGACATTGACAGTGTAGCATATCACTTTTCAAACTAAATCACGAGAGACAGCGCTGTCATCCGTTTAGCGTTATAAAGGACATTTGTTCAGATGACAGACGACTCTCATCAGTCTTCAGGAAATGTAGGTGTGCGCTTGCATCATGTGGTTCCACTATGTCTTCCGCCGTCTTCTATATGTTCCACTATAGAATATTGTAGTTCAGAACAGTTCGCAGATCTGTGTTCCGACAAAAAAGAGGTTTATTTCTAGAGAAATTAATTGAGAAAGATGATGTTACACATGCCAAAAGTACTCTCAGATAAAAGCAGTTCTTTGTCACGAAGGCTGTCATGTTGAGATCACATGATCAGCTGTATATAACTTACTTTATCTCAATAACAACCCTACTGACGTCACCGAAGCTGTGCATCTGTTTGTTCATGTTAACTAACAGAAGTGTTGTTTCTATACTATTGCTGTAGTATTTATTAATATTTTTAGATTTTAGATTTTATTAATTTTATGTGCTTTTGTCATTTTTATTAGTTTTTTTATTATTATTATTATTATTATATATATAGCTTTAATTTAGTCATTTTTATTAGTTTTCATTTTTTATATATATTATTATTTAATTTAATTATTTATTTTTTTCATTTTATTTTTTGTCATTTTAGACATTTGTATTCATTTTTGGGGGGTTGAAATATTTATATTAAAAAAAAAAAATATATATATATATATATACAGTGGGTACGGAAAGTATTCAGACCCCCTTAAATTTTTCACTCATTTTTGCAGATTTATTAAAAAAGCAAAACTGAAATATCACTAAGTATTCAGACCCTTTGCTGTGACACTCATATATTTAACTCAGGTGCTGTCCATTTCTTCTGATCATCCTTGAGATGGTTCTACACCTTCATTTGAGTCCAGCTGTGTTTGATGACACTGATTGGACTTGATAGGAAAGCCACACACCTGTCTATATAAGACCTTACAGCTCACAGTGCATGTCAGAGCAAATGAGAATCATGAGGTCAAAGGAACTGCCTGAAGAGCTCAGAGACAGAATTGTGGCAAGGCACAGATCTGGCCAAGGTTACAAAAAAAATTTCTGCTGCACTTAAGGTTCCTAAGAGCACAGTGGCCTCCATAATCCTTAAATGGAAGATGTTTGGGATGACCAGAACCCTTCCTAGAGCTGGCCGTCCGCCAAACTGAGCTATCGGGGAGAAGAGCCTTGGTGAGAGAGGTAAAGAAGAACCCAAAGATCACTGTGGCTGAGCTCCAGAGATGCAGTCGGGAGATGGGAGAAAGTTGTAGAAAGTCAACCATCACTGCAGCCCTCCACCAGTCGGGGCTTTATGGCAGAGTGGCCCGACGGAAGCCTCTCTCAGTGCAAGACACATGAAAGCCCGCATGGAGTTTGCTAAAAACACCTGAATAAGATTCTCTGGTCTGATGAGACCAAGATAGAACTTTTGGCCTTAATTCTAAGCGGTATGTGTGGAGAAAACCAGGCACTGCTCATCACCTGTCCAATACAGTCCCAACAGTGAAGCATGGTGGTGGCAGCATCATGCTGTGGGGTGTTTTTCAGCTGCAGGGACAGGACGACTGGTTGCAATCGAGGGAAAGATGAATGCAGCCAAGTACAGGGATATCCTGGACGAAAACCTTCTCCAGAGTGCTCAGGACCTCAGACTGGGCGAAGGTTTACCTTCCAACAAGACAATGACCCTAAGCACACAGCTAAAATAACGAAGGAGTGGCTTCACAACAACTCCGTGACTGTTCTTGAATGGCCCAGCCAGAGCCCTGACTTAAACCCAATTGAGCATCTCTGGAGAGACCTAAAATGGCTGTCCACCAACGCTACCATCCAACCTGACAGAACTGGAGAGGATCTGCAAGGAGGAATGGCAGAGGATCCCCAAATCCAGGTGTGAAAAACTTGTTGCATCTTTCCCAAAAAGACTCATGGCTGTATTAGATCAAAAGGGTGCTTCTACTAAATACTGAGCAAAGGGTCTGAATACTTAGGACCATGTGATATTTCAGTTTTTCTTTTTTAATAAATCTGCAAAAATGTCAACAATTCTGTGTTTTTCTGTCAATATGGGGTGCTGTGTGTACATTTAATGAGGAAAAAATATGAACTTAAATGATTTTAGCAAATGGCTGCAATATAACAAAGAGTGAAAAGTTTTTAAGGGGGTCTGAATACTTTCCGTACCGTGTGTGTGTGTGTGTGTGTGTATTTATATATATATATATATATATATAGAAATTTTTATATATATAGTTTAATATAACTTTAATTTATTTTTTATTTCAGTTTACTTTTGGATATTCGGTTGCAGAATAAATAATAATAATAGGTGACAAACTCTGCAACATCGACACTTATTGAACTGAATTGAATCACCATTGAGCTAAATGACAACAATATTGTCTTCTGCACAGCTGCTTATTGTCCAATAATTAATAATTTGAACTTTGCACTATTAGTGAACTAAATTGAATTAACACTGAACTAAATTAAACTGAATAGTGACACGATTGTCCTTTTGAAAGTTTCTTCATAGCTGAATTAAAGAAATTTGCTACATTAACAGTTATTTTCTTGTTTCTTACTGTGAACCTGCTACAGTATATGAATAAATGTGACTTGGCTCAACAAATACCGTATGTCTATAAATAGGGTGTTTCTACAATAACATCAGTAACCGAATGTACTTCTACATGGCATTTAACTAGCACATAAAGCATCTGTTTAATTCGAAGCGGCCTGTACAAGAGAAGGCACTCAACTTTAGATGAGGCATGTTACAATAGGATTTCTGTGTGGGCTTCTCACCTTTAAAACCACACATACGCGCACACACACACACACACACGCTCCCATCTCGACTGCTCTGTGGGGAAGCCACCTGCAGATGTTAGATGTAGAGATACAGTTTGTGGTAGTACAAGAGTCACAGGTGTACAAAGCTTGACTTCAGTACAGCAGAAATACACAAACACATACAGACACAAGACCAGACGTCCACCACAGCAAGCCTTCCTCCACACACTAATGCATGCACTGCGGTTAGAAAAGTGGGTTACCTGGAAGGTTACCGGTTCATTTCTCCGAGTCGACATCCAGGTGTGTTGTGAGACGTCTGACCCTTTGCTGTGACCCCCTTTGTGTGTCTGTTTTGGTTTGTATGTGATTATGTGACAATGACAGAGGTTTCTGAGTGTGCAGTGTGCAGCATTTAAACGTCTAAATGAAACGCACATGTACTTGTTGTCTCTTTCACAGTCGCAGACAGTTTGGCCCAAAGGATCAGGATGAGGTGAAGATCATTGAGCACCAAACGCAGTATCTGAGACTGATGCCACACCTGGCTGCTGCCCTCGCTCTCACCTTCACCACCAGGTAGATACTTCCTGTCCACAGCCACATCCCTTTGAGTGTGATCTTTTTATATGTAAAGACAAGACACAAGACACTTGAGTGTTTAATCTTGTCATTTTACATTATTGACACTATTTTCCTATTTTGATATTGGAAAGTTGCTTTGACACAATCTGTATTGTTAAAAGCGCTATATAAATAAAGGTGACTTGACTTGACTACAGGCAAAAATATTTTTTTCATGCACTGGTCAGTTTTGAGATTTTGGGTTTGGGTTGTCATAATGTGTTGTTTTAGGCTAGTGGAAAGAAAACATCCAAAATACACTTTGAAGTGTTCATTTCATTGCACTTGATCTATTTGCATCTGTAAACTTCAATTATACAATGCATATCTTCAATGGCCAGTTTCTCAAATTATTATTATTTTTTTGGTTGTTTTATTCCCATCTATATTCTGAAGGTTTTTACATAGGGGTTTGTTCATAAATCCTTCACTTTATTTTATCTGACATTTTATTCCTAAAATTATTATTATTATTTTACATTTTCTGGATGTTGACAGTATTTTCTGAATTATGAAGTGATAAAAAAAGAGAAATCTAAAATTTCCTCTGTAAAAAGCTTTGACTCTAATATTGAGTCTTTTATTTGAATCTGTTTTATCCAGTATATATATCAGATTTCTATTCAAGAATTGTATGCAAGTTAATGCATATTTAATTAGATTATGCCTCATTTGCGTATTTAAACAATATCTCAGAAAACTTGTAATACTTTATTTGCAGTTCTTAATGTAATCAATCAACTGGGGAAGTATGGTGAGGTTTATTAGTTATTAGTTAATTATTAGAAGTATGGTGATGACTATTAGTATTCCTGGGGTGTCTTGCCTTAATTTAGCAGATGATTTTGTTCAAAGCACATTGCATATGATAAAAGACACAAGGTATTTAATTTCAGTTTAAAAAGCCAAAATGTTAGCAGTGAAGGTGTGTTAAAAATGTTTACCTTTAAATAAACTGCTTATGCTACAGTCACTTTTGCTGAGTAGCTAAACAAAATAAAGTTCACATTTATGCATTTGGTAGATGCTTTTATCCAAAGTGACTTGCATTGCATTCAAGCATCCAGTTCATGCATTCCCTGGGAATCAAACCTGTGACCTTGGTGATGTTAGCATCATGCTGTAGTGCTTCTACAGGAATACTGCAAAATTAAAATGAAATTTGAAATTAAAAAGACACTTTTGACTCAATTGAAAGTTATACTATTCATCGTTCTGTTATTTTCTGTAAACCTTGTGTTGCAGAAATACACTTTTCACAGACTATGATGAAGCAATTCCAGTCCTCGCCATGCAAATCTAGTGAAATGTTTCATATTTTCATTTTTAAAAAATGTATTTACATTTATAATGATATGCTTTGTGTTACATTACCTTGGCAGTAAATTGCAAAACAATTTACAAAACAATGATTTCTGTATCAGTCTATCTAGATTTTTCCCTATTTTGTAAAGTCATGGAAGCTCTATTATGGATATTTTTTCATTTTGCTTTTGGAGCAAATGGGAATATGAAATTTTATTTGCCGTCTACGCTGCTGTCACTATTATAGAAGTCTATCAACTACGGTGACTTGCTCTTCTGAGAACCCCAGAAATGTGAAAAGGGTCCATTGTATTTTTAAATGACAAAACTACTTTTTACTGGTGAAATAACAAAATCTTAAAAGTAACCTGTAAGTCTTTTAAGACATACAATAGCTTTGGGCGAGAAACCATATTTGCTATAAATGGTCTGGGTGTCTACACAGAACATCAAACTATATAAAAGCTACCAAGAAAGTCATCTTTTCCATCTTATGTGTCCTTTAATGACATAAAAGCACAAAGAGCAGTTTTACTGGCCTCCACTGGAGGTCTCTGTGTTTGTGCAATTCAGGTCACTGGTACATTCTGAGAAATACCACAGGAGGAGAATCAAAGGAAAAAAGGAGCTCAGATGCCTCCTTCTGAGAAACCACTGCAGGTTTCTTCATTATTTATCTAACACATCTGCGCTTTATTGGAAATAAAAGAGATCGAAAGTTTATGGTCAAACATTTGTACAGTGAAAGTCTTGAGAGAGAGATTTAATTACTGACACAAAAATATTCGCTTTTGTGCAATTAAAAAATCATTCATCATGAAGATTTGATTTAATAGTTTATTTTTAAATTTATTTGTTTATTTATATTTGTTTATTTATACTTTTATTTTTATTTTTTATTTTTTGCAACATTCCTGTAGCTCAAACACCACAGCATGTCTCTAGCACCACCAGGATCGTATATATTTATTCAGATTAATAATGTATTAAGTTAGGGTTTGATGTGTTGGTATTGTATGCACATTGTCCGTATGTTCCTGTGTTTGCTCTCAGATACGCTGCAGGTTTGATGGATGAGGCTTTGTGTCAGGGTCAGGACCTTCAAAGCAATCGCACTCTGCAAGCTCTTGTCGCAGGACTCAAAGCCTACAGCACGTGGGAGAACGTCGCGTGTCTGCAAGACTGCCGTGAGTGTACTGGTGGCATGGTGAGTACGTGTGTGTCTTTGCACCTAAACACACACATATACACTGATACTAATGTCGTGTGGTGCAGAGATGGAACAGTGTCAAATGCAAACATCCTGAACTGTCAAAGAATAACTTGCATCGACGTTTTTGTGGACAGTGGTGGCCTATGTAAGTGGTAGACTTTGACATGTTTTACATACTACATTCTTCTAATACAATTACAACTTTTATTATTATTATTATTATTATTATTATTATACTTGCATTTTCATATTAATTTAAAGCCTACGTGGAATATCTAGGACCATTACAGGGCAATTTAAAATGATCTAGTGAAGACAAAAAGTGACAAAAATGATCAACCACTTGATGACCGGTTCTCGTTCATTTAAAACATAGATTTCATATAGGTTTTTGCTTTCTTGAATAATTAATGTAAATATTAGTGGTGTCATCTTATTAATAGTCTCTGTTTTTTGTTGGCTCACAGTGCTTGTGGTGTGAAAAGCATGTATATGTTTAAAATGCGTGAAACCACAGGGCTGATGTATAATTCATAGTGCACGATTTTTTTTTCACACATCTGACATTAAATATTTTTGATCTCATGCAACACAAAACACGAGGTAAGAAAATAGCACTTGTTTTAACTTTAAGATGGCTTTTTAATAAATAAGGCTCTAATGTATTGTCACACAAACAGACACTAAAAATAGTAAACAAATGGTTGCATGATTATTAGTTTGGTTTAATAAGCCAAGCATCATTATTACTATAATTCAGGCCCAAACTTTTTATATTTTTACCTTGCAAGTGATTATTGACTTGGACCTGTAAGCAAACACCTAACAACACTCTGGCAACCACGTATTAATGTGCTAGAAACCACTCAACCATATATCAACATCCTGGAAATCATTTACAACATTCTAGCATCACTGCGGCGAGTTTTGCACTTATCGCATTTTCTTCAGCATGTTTATTTCCATCCATTTAATTAGCAAAATACCACCAAAACTAATAAAAATGACTCTGTATTAGTACTTGTTTAACGTATGATATAGTCATATAAATATATAGTAAAATCACATGAGCAAGAGCTGTTTTTCCTGAATATTAAAATGACTGCAAATGTGATTTTATACAGCAATTTAATAAACAAGGTGTTAATATTAAATTAAATTTTAGACGCAATATTGTCTATTTTTGCTCCACAATGAAACTGCTCAAAAACAAAACAAACTCAGAAAATCTATTTAAGCGGGCAGATATTGGATAAATTAATTGGCCACAGCAAAACAAGTCATTTCTATTTGGTTTTATGCTAATTGTGTGAGTTTGAGTCAGCACATTGAAAGTGGTCAGACTTTAAGTGGTTGATAATTTTTAAAGGAATAGTTCACCCAAACTTGAAATTGTGCTGAAAATGTCCTCACCCTCAGGCCATCCAGGATGTGAATGAGTTTGATGGTTCATCAGAACAGATTTGGAGAAATGTACAGTAGCATTGCATCACTTGCTCACCAGTGGATCCTCTGCAGTGAATGGGTGCCGTCAGAATAAGAGTCCAAACAGCTGATAAAACATCACAGTAATCCACACCACTCCAGTCCAGCAATTAATGTCTTATGAAGTGAAAAGCTGCATGTTTGTAAGATACAAATCCATCATTAAGACATATTCTATGTTTATAGAGTTCTCTATCCATAATATTGCCTTCTCCAATGAAAAAGTAAACTACTCTGAATCAGTTGAAAAACATACACAAATCAAGCACCATTTACATACAAAAACATTCTAGATTCTAAACAAATATGTGGGTGGATTTTGATGTGAGAGGACAACGGGAGATGGACTTTTTCATTGGAGGAAGTGTTATTATGAATTATGGACTCATATTTTGGTCAAAAGTGACAGTTTAAAGTCAACACAGCCTTAAATGGTGGATTTATTTTGATGTTAATTGATGGACTGGAGTAGAGTGGATTACTTGTGGATTAATGTTTTTATCAGCTGTTTGGACTCTCATTCTGACGGCACCCATTCACTGCAGGGGATCCACTGGTGTGCAACTGGTGTAATGCTAAGTTCAAGATCAAAATCTGATGATGAAACAAACTCATCTACATCTTGGATGGCCTGAGGCTGAGGGTGAGTGCATTTTCACCAAATTTTCATTTTAGGGTAAACTATTCCTTCAAACAATGTCCATATACTGCATGTCAAATGTATATTTTGATTTGCTGTGGTTGATATTCCTCCAGGGCTTTATGATGGAAAACCGCATTCCGTCTCTGAAGTGTGACTCCGACGTCTTTGTCACATTTGAGGGCGACAACATGGTCATGCTTCAGGTATTCATAAGTACTACTTTAGATGATACCACACAACAAATGCACTCATGAATCTGGCCAGCAAGTATGCTTGGTCACAAGGGTCATGTTATTATCCTCTTTTTCCTTAAGGTTGTTATTTGTTTTCCTACTTATTTTAGAGCTATTCCCTTAATATAGTCCAATATCACATTTAAATGCCCATGTTCAGACAAACAAGACAGTGTAAACAGAAAACACAGAGATATCTACACGATGACTTGGAGGGGAAACTAGACAAGAGGCAATTATTAAAAATATATAAACTGTGTCTCACAAACTAAATCGAATTAAGTGGATTATGAAGGCAATAGAATAAAGGGGGTCATTTTGATGCGATTGCACACGATTTGATCGCAATAATGTGTCCTTAGCATTGGGCTGGTTATTAGATAACTGCTGAGGTAATTAGGTCAGCTTTGTGATTCATTTTATGCTGGTTCTGATTAGCACCACATCAATTCGACACATAGGACGACACACATGCACACATAACGACTCAAACACAACGTCTGCATTCACAGCTTGCTGAAGCCTAAAGACATGTATTGTCTGCTGAAATTAGATTATCCCCTTCAGTACCAAAATAAAGTCATGCAATTGAATCCTTAGAGACAGGCTGATGGTGTTGTCATTTTAACACTAGAGAAACCACTGAGAAGGACAGTATTCACAACTGTGGTTGGGAATTTTTGTATTAATTAAAAAAAATTTTTAATTACAATATTTGTCTGTGTAGTTGGAATATATATTTGGAATTTTGAATGATATGAAGTATTACAGTTAGAAAATGTCTAAATTCTGCATCGTTACATTTAATGATTTTAAACTCTTCAAGATTAATATTTTAACTTTTTTTCTAGCACTTCAGCTTAGTAATTGAGTTTTTGCATTGCTTTAGTTTATATTTGTGTGCATATACACTACTGTTCAAAAGACTGGGGCCGATTTAAGATTTTTTATGTTTTTGAAAGATGACTCTTATGCTCACCAAGGCTACATTTATTTGATCAAAAATACAGTAAAATTGTGAAATATTATTACAAAAATAACACTTTTCTATTTGAATATTTTGTAAAATGTAATATATTCCTGTTACCAAAGCTGCATTTTCAGCATCATTACTCTAGTCTTCAGTGTAACATGATCTTTTGGAAATCATTCTAATTAAAAACAATTGTGCTGCTCCATATTTCAAAGAAAACCATGATACATTTTTTTTCTGTATTACCTGATGCATAGAAAGATTAAAAAAACAGCATTTATTTAAAATAGAAGTCTTTTGTAGCATTATAAATGTCTTCACTGCCACTCAATTTAATGCATCCTAGATAAATAAAAGCATTTCTTTCAAAACATTTTCTTTCCTTCTGAAAATTCATCATTTACTCACCCTCATACGCTACAAAAAAGTACCGTAAATCTAGTTCATATAACTCATGTGCTATTGAGCAAAACTGAAGTCATTCAGGATTTACAGAATTTTCCCCTCTGCACTCAAATCTCATTTATGATTGTGCACACTAAATTTGATGTCAGTGATGTCAAATGTTATTGGTTCTGATGAAAATCGCTTTTTTGTGTTCCATGGCAAAGAGAAAATCATATAGGTTTGGAACAACATGAGGGTGAGTAATTGATGAATGTTGATTTGAGCCACTCCTTTCCAAAGTCTTTCCCAAAAAAACAAAAAAAAGAGCCAAGTGTTACGCACAACTGTTGTTTAGGAAAAATAGTATTTACCATGCTTTGCCAAGTTTCTGATCACCCTGTAGGCATCACTGTTGTGTAAATGTGGGCGACGTCATTTGTTAAAGAAATAGTCCACCCAAAAATTAAAATTTGCTTAAATTGTACTCCTCCTCAGGCCATCCAAGATATGGATGAGTTTGTTTATTCATTCAAACAGATTTGGAGAAATTTAGCATTCCATCACTGTCTCACCAGTGGATCCTCTGCAGTGAATGGGTGCCGTCAGAATGAGAGTCCAAACAGCTGATTAAAACATCACAATAATCCACACCACTCCAGTCTATCAGTTAACATCTTGTGAAGCAGAAAGTTGTGTGTTTGTAAGAAACAAATCCAGCATTAAGGTGTTTTAACTTTAAACCATCAGTTCTGGGTAAAATATAGTCCGTAATTCATAATAACACTTCCATTGGAAAAGCCCATCCCCAGTTGTGGTCTCGCATCACAACACACCAGCATATCCACCCCTTTGGACTTTTTCACTTGTAAACGGTGCTTTATCTGTGCATATTTCTCTCCTGATTCAGACTAGATGACCTTTTTACTGGAGAGAGTAACATTATGCATAGAGGTCTCATATTTTAGCCGGACTTAAAAACATTTTAATGATAGATTTGTTTTTTACAAACAGTTTTTTTTTTTCTTCACAAGACATTAATTGATTGACTGGAATGGTGTGGATTATTGTGATGTTTTTATCAGCTGTTAGGACTCTCATTCTGACGGCACCCATTCACGGCAGGGGATCCATTGCTGAGACACTGATGGAATGCTAAATTTCTCCAAATCTGTTCGAATGAATAAACAAACTCATCTATGTCTTAGATGAACTGAGGGTACATTTTCAGCAGATTTTCATTTTGGATAAACTCCTTCTGGCCTGCATATCAGGAGTTCTGAATGCTACAGTAATATTTCATAGTACATCAATCTATTTTTATGTCACAAATCAAATAAACATCTTATGATATTGCCTCTTTGAATCATAGAGAACATATAACTAAATTCTCTTTAAAATGTAGCCTTCTTCCTTTGAATATTACTTTAATATTTTAAGGCTGCAGTTTTGCTGTTTCAAAGCATACTTCAACAAGTTTTTGGCTGTATTTGTGAGGGCTCTTATTTGATTAAGTGCTTTAGGCTAATGATTAACCATTGCTGAAGGTCATATTGAGGCATGTGAAAATGGAGGGTGCTGGGATTGTGGGACCAAAGATTAAACTCAAGTCACAAGAACCATGAGAGGCTCTGCCAGCCACTTTATTTCTCATTCTCGCTCTCAGATTGCGGGGACTTTTTGTAAGACATCAGTCTAATGAAGTTATTAAAGAGATTTGAGTGTCACCTGTCATGAGGGAAATTAGCATTTAGTTCCAAATTTCATACACATGACCAGCACACTGTTACATTTTGGCTGTTCCCTGAAAGAGTGTGTCCAATTTGGTTACTTTGAGAAGATTGTTTTACAGTATGCAGTTGTACAGGCAGGAGTAGAGAAGGTTATTTTAGGTTTTGCCATTTGTAGGGCAAAAACATACACAATGATTATGACCCAATGAGTCATTTACTCTTTGCAAAGAGTAAACAGACTTTGTCATTGTACTGCTGTGCAAAACAAAATTTTGTTGGTATCCCACATTCTCAAACATTCTCATAAAACAACATAACAATAAATATCGATATAAAAATGTCAATCTAGATCAAAAGTTTAAAAAGATACAGAAAACAGTACAGTAAAAAAGCAACAGACAAAGTGTGAAGTGTAATTACAAATATAATTTATAGATGGTAACCAATCACAAGGTTTCCGCGGGTCCTTAGAAAGTCTTAAAATTAGATGTAAATTAAATTTAAGTTAATAAAATAGAATAAAATTATTTAAATGGTACAGCAAAAGTCTTAATTATAATTTCAAGAGGGCTTCAATTTGGAGACAGAATTGCGAAATGGCTTAATGTGATGATTAAACTTCAAAAGGCTATGTTTTCATTGAATGAGAGCTGCATGTTTCAAAGTCAAAACTCGGTGTGGGTGTTTTTATATCTCTGAAGGGAACCGACTGTCTTCAGAAAAGTATGAATGGCATTTTCATTTCATCTTACCTGTAATGCCTGATACAGTAGCATTTATGATCCAAGGGCTTTTTGTACAGCTTTTACCGGGGAAAGAGCTATATTTCTGCTGCTCCAAAAGTGCCACCTGCTGGCAGAGAATGAATTTTGATTTTCAATCAGCCCATCTGCTGTTTTAGTTCAGACCAATGTGAAAATCAGGAAACACGCAGTTGTAAACATGAAGCGGTGGATCGTTTAGAAGCTAATGTGTCTTGTAAAAATCTAAACAATTAAGACAGCAAGATACATTTAACATTTAAATGGGTGGTTGATTGCGATTTTCACTTTTTTAACATTAGTTAGTGTGTAATATTGCTGTTTGAGCATAAACAATATCTGCGAAGTTATGAAGCAGAATTCTTACTTATTTTCACACAGCTATGAGAAATGTTATACATGGACGTGCGTGTGGTTGCTGTACTGTATTAAAGCTTTAATCAGGATAAACCTGTGTATTAAAAGCTAACAGAAGCAGCATTTACAAATAACAGCTTATCTAAAAGTATGAGACAACAACAAACAAACATACCATTAAGAGCCGTGCTTGCACAGGTTCTGCGTGATCCTCTTCACTAATATTGTCTGCGTCTCAATCGGGCTCACATTGATAAGCAATATAGATGACGCCATTGTTTACAATACAACCGGAGCACATGCCGCTGAGCTGAGGGGCGGGACATTTAGATGCACACTCGGCGGTTTAGCGAATCACAACACACTGGGGCCAGCTAACCAATCAGAGTCCATCATGTATTTCTGAGGGAGGGGCTTCATAAAACCAGGAAATAATCGGAGCGTTTATTAGAGAAGGGACAGAGTGGTATAAGGGTAAATTATGTGAAAAATAATGCGTTTTTTTTTTTTTAACAAAGCATGAACATGTTAGACTACACCCCATAAACACCTAGAAGAACACCTATTTTAATAACTTGAATGAATGAATGAATGAAGCATTTATGTAGCGCTTTATTGTGTATTGCTTTACATCCATATGTGGGTGCTATACACTTGTTTCAGAGTGCTCGTTTTCAGAGCTCCTCTCGTTTACCAGGATGTGATGCAATATGTTAGTACACTCATTGCACGTCAATAAAGAAGTTTCTGAGGCAATCTTAGTTTCTTTAATCTCCTCAGAAAATATGTGCTTTTCCAATGATAATGGAGGTGTATGTAGTCCAAGAAAAATCCTCTGTAATGTTCAACCCCAAGAATTTAAAGAGGACATAACACACACAGTTTCACCCAATCTCATGTTAATCTTGAGTACCTATAGAGTAGTATTGCATCCTTCATATCTCCAAAAAGTCTTTAGTTTTATCATATTCATAAAAGAAAGATACAACTGCCCCGAAAAAACAAACTGCATCCACTGTTTACTTAACGCTGGGTTCTTCGGGAAGCTGAATAAAAATTTTAAGCGGTTTCAACAAATTATTATTTAGTAACTAGTTCCACAGAACATAACACATAATAGCCTTTATTTAATAACAATCTCCATTTATAACATTTTTCATACAAACTAAACATACAGGCTTAAAGAAAAAAAGTCACCTACGTCTTGGATGGCCTGACGGTCAGTAAATTAACAGCAAATTTTTGGGTGCACTATCCCTTTAAAGCTCCAGTTGACAAACATTGCATCTGTAATACAACTGCAAAATTATGTTTAAACTTTGTTTAATGAACTAAGAAAAAACTAAACTAAATGTTGGCAAACAAACATTTACAAATATTATTACGGTTCACAATTACATCTTTAAAATGAGGCAGAAGTAAAAAAAAATTTAAAATAAAATGAACCAGGTGTTACAGTATATACAATCAAATAAAGTCACCTTTATTTACATAGCGCTTTGTAAAGATGCTTTGACACAATCAGTATTGTATAGAGTCAAACTGGAAAATAGTTTGTCAATAATGCAAGAGGACAATAACAAGTCATTTTTCTAGTTAAAGTTAGTTCATTGGTGATTCAGTGTTGACTTCATCCAGTTCCTCTTCCAATAGTGTCTGTGCAATCAGCCAAGCGTCCACAAATAAGCAAGCCAAAGGCTACAGCAGCAAGGACCCAAAACTCCATCGGTGACAGAAACTGAGTAGAAAACCTTGGGAGAAACCAGGCACAGTCGGGGGGCAGTTCTCCTCTGGCCAGACAAAACCAGTATGACGTGGTTTAATTCTAGGCTGCAACACAGGTCAGATTGAGCAGAGGACTGTCTGGTTCTCGTGGCCAATGAGGTGTTCGGAGGGGATCTTCGGAGGGGAGCACATCAAGCTGACATGGTCCCCGCTGACATTCAGGGCTGAAGAAGTCGTCTCTGATCCACCATCTGATCTGGATTCAGACTGGATCTGGTGGCTATGGTGACCTCAGAATTGGAAAGAAACAGACTAATATTAGCATAGATGCCACTGAGAACAGTAAAGCACATTATAATTGTAGTAAAAACATTTACACATATTACCTGGAATACGATTGAAAAGAGCGACATTTCACCGTGGCTTGTTGTTAGTCACGTTTAATGTCATCTTTTTACTTCACGGGACAATCGCAAAAGTTTACACACGCAAAAACCCATTCAACACACCCATGTTAACTTAAAATGAGTGCATTACTGTGTTTTACATTAAGTTACAGTTTCATAGATTTCGGTTAATGGCTTATAAAAGAGAGAAAGACCGCGCGATCTCTTCATATCTTTTCATGGCATATTTGCTAAAATTAATTGTAGTAATACAGCTTTTGGCATTAAATGTTTTATGGATTAAACAAGGTGAAAGACCACATTCACTTTGATTTCCCTCAGACATATACAACGCTTATTTGATGTTTTTATATATGTTGTACATTTGTGTATAAATGTATACGTTTTAAATGAAACATTTACACCTTTTTAAATATACGTTTTGATAAATTCAGTCTGACGTTATGTACAAATATTTATTCAGTGCCACTTCACTTACCTGACGCCTGAACTTGATATGCACTTAATTATTTCTTGGGATATACAACTCATAAAACACTCTAAATGTCCCCTCAAAAAAATCGAATATGTTGCATGGTTTTTTTTTTGTTACATTTAGTCTAAAAAAAACATTTATTTAGTGCAACTTGCCTGATGCATGAGCTTGACAAGATGGCGGTGCTGTTTCTCACGTGAAGTCACTCAGGCGCGAGCACGTGTGGAATGACCTCAGTGTTGGCTGGATTTGTTTTTATTAGTTTAGTCAACATTTAGCATTCTGATTTGAAAATAATAATTCATTTAATGTTTTTAATATATATTTGTGCAGACTTAATGTAATATGTCTTCTCAACTATGCCCAAGCAATAAAATTAGTTAAACTTATATATTTTTGCCCTTCCAACATTTTGTTAATTGGATTTTTTACAGTGCTCCATTTGTAAGAACAGGTCCTAAAATCCATCGCTATCTCTTTTGTCGTCTTGGTGTAAAGGATGAGATTATTGGGTTACACACTATTTTGATAGTCCACTTTAGATATTCTATAAGTAACTTTGTTACACATGTCAACTAATTCTCAGAGTGGACTGTTAGGTTAGGTTTAGGGTTAGTAGAATAAGTTGACTTATACTTGCAAAGTTTCTCATAGTATGTTGTATGTTTTGGACCCATCAAAATAAAGAGTTAGAAGATATTAAGCAGACAGTCTACTACCAGGCTGATTTTGTACTTGTTGCATACTCCTCATTGTTCGTGATCAAGCCAATGACTGTTATATCATCTGCAAATTTTACGATGGTGTTGGTTACATGAGCAGGTGGACAGTCATAAATGAAGAGTGCATCTAGCAGGTGACTCAACACATGTCCCTGTGGAACACCAGTATTCAGGGTAAGACTTGAAGTGTGTTTTCCTAGTCTGACATTCTGGGAGCAGTTGGTTAAAAAAACCTGTGTGTTTAGTCATGCGTTTAGTTTGTGGTGTTTATAGTGTGATATTGCGTTGATTGTGTGATCCCTTGAGGAACGCTGATGACTAAAGGGAAGTTCTGACCATTAGGATCACACTTTTACAATAAGGACAGGGTGGAGTGGCCTAGACAAGCTGCTAATGCAGACCAGAGAGTAAGACTCTGCTTTGTGTCCTGGAACAAAGACCCTTAAGGCAAAGTTTCTTCTACAGTCAATAATAGTCTTTACTGTAAGATAGAAAAAAGATATTGAAGAAAATTCTCTTTATGATGTGAATGTGTGTAAATTAGACATTTAAGTACACTTTAGCACTTACTATGGAAATAATATACTTCTTTAAAGCACAACAAAAGATTATTAAAACGTTATGATTTAGAATGTATTTTAAAAAACATTAAAAGTAACGTCCCGTCGCCACAGTTGCTGTACCACCGCTGTATGGCCGGGGCACACAGTCTCGGCTCCTCAGTGAAAAACTGATGTGCGTTTGCACGCGCTATCCTTTTATACCCGCACTGCGGGGCGGGGTGCGCGTGGCGAAAAACGCACGCCAACTGTCATTGGCTTGTTTTGTTAACACTCGAAGGTGATTGGGCTCTTGGGCGAGATCCCATTAGTCAGTCACACTGACGTTACGTCGAACGTGACTGACTGATAGGGAACTGACATTACAAAGTGCACTTTTTATAAGTGTACTTAAGTGTGTTAAGAAACAGTCATGAAAGTGTCTCTTTAAGATCAGCTAAGTCTTGTGTTGTTTTGCAGGTGGTGGTACGAGAGCTGCTGACCCAATACACCAAACTGATGGGGAACAACTTGGTGATGGGACTGATTAGAAACTGGACCAGCTCAGTGTCAGACAGCCTTAGAACCAGGTAAGAGGATAGACAGATAGATAGCAAAGTTTTGGTGAATAGATTTTGGGGTGCCAAATTCACGGAGGTGCATTAGTCTGTTGGATTCACTTTGTAAGACCAGTTTCTATTATCCAGCCTCTAAAACTCCACAGTCCAGAAAAGCTGCAGACAAACTGTTGAGCCCTGAGAAACCCATTTCGCTTGTGTTTACATTAACAATTGGGTCACCAATTTAGCAATTCTGCCTAAGAGGAAAATTTGATAGGTGTAATTGTTTTCCGGTCTGCTATTCATAACATATTAACCAAAGCTGAGATCTTTAGTCGTCCGTCATACTGTAGGCTGAAAAAAAATCAGCTTTTATTTGTGTAGATGTGATCCTGATAGTGGTTCTGTGATTTTATACAGTATCTCTTTGTTTGACCGAGTTAATCTATATTTCTTTTGGCTGTTTCCTTGTTTATCTAGCTTTCTTGGCTTCAGTGTGGACAAAGTAGGAGACCTAATGTTCCTGCTGAAAGCGGTGAGCTACAGGGAAAGGGTATTACAGCGTAGCCTGGCAAGTCGACTTTACAATAAGGTCAGTTGCTATCACTAAATCACTGGAAACAAAAAGAGTTTCCTCTCTGTGTGCTTTACTGCTGCTTATTTTAAGGCAGAGCAAGGGAGAGATCTATGGCAAGTATGAATAGCTGTGAAATGCTTTAATTGAACATGTATTGCCGGTAAAGTTTAAAACGTTTTATGTACCCATAGAACAAAAAAAAACATTTTTTTAGATTTAAATTTCTAAGAACATTAAAATCCAGTTTCCTTGTGATTATAATGTCATTTAAAGGTTACAAAAGACTTTTTATAGAACATTCAAGTAGAAATTACATCATAAGGATGTTCCAAGAATGTTTCTCTCAACATATATCAAATATTAATAAAGTTATAAGAACATTCCATAAACATTACTTTAAGAACAATACATTTATATAATTTTTAAAACAAACTATGCTCACATTTGCCAAGATCCAAGTGCGTAGAATTTAGTAAGGACCAATATCCAACGACTACTAAATTGTCTCTAGAAATAATTTTGATCAAACAATTAAATATATGTGTATGTAACTACTACTGATGTAATTTTGGCCACATCTGAAATAGGACATACAATTGACATTACCTGCACACTTTCAAGAATGTACATTCAATACATGAGCAGAGTAAGAACATATAAGGTAGCCGAAGTGTTTAAAACATACGAGCACAGTTTACCCTCTTTAATGTTGTTATGCTGTTTTGTGTTCATCTTGCTCTTTTTGACTATCACTCTATATAGATTAATACAATCAAATTCAGCAATAATTTCTCAAATATTTATTACAATATGTACTTATAAATATATATATATATACTTCAACGGTATGAGATGACTGGATGCTTTCAATTGATTTCCTATTGAACCGTCACCAGAACTGTCATCAAACTCAATTTCAAATACAGTGAATTAAGCTACAAACTCGATCATAATCCACAATGTTTCCATCTAACATGTATTTTAAGGTGCAGCTGGTTGTCCCAAATGGAACACTTCAGGTGCACTTGTGGACTTACAATGGCCAACGAGTGCACGTGTCCGTTAAGTCCACAAGACCGTAGGGTGTCCCATTCGTCATCTTTACATTCAGAAGTGTGTTCACGAGTGCCACCTTTGTGGCTGCTATGCACCCTCGATCCGCACTTCTGCCGAGCCTGCAGTGGAGCGAGCTTCGCAGAAGACTTCAACCCGACAGTCAAAGCGGCATGAAAGTGCTGACTCAGAGGAAGACCGCGAGGTGCTATTTGGGACAGGGCCCCGAGTCTTGATCTGGGGTGCGTTTTCCAAAAGCATCGTTAGCTAACTATGGTCGTTAGTCCCATTGAACTGTATTTGTAACGACGGAAATTGCAACCATAGTTGCTCCTGGGAAACGCACTCCTGAAATGATGGTTTGCGAATCATTATTTAGATCGGGACTAGGGAGTGCAGTTCGTGAATCATTCTTCGGAGCTTGAATCACGAATCATTTGGTTTAGATCGAAACTTTGGAGCTCGTATCGCAAATCTTTTTTCTGATTTTTACAGTTAAACTATGACAAAATTTCTCTGCGTGGGTACATTGCCAAACAAGTGAATGACATCTTCATCAGAAGAATGACAAAAACAGCAATTTTAGAGTCTGACTTATAGTAAAACTAGGTGAAATTTGAAGTAGCCCATTAATCTGTTGCCCGACCGTTTCATATTTAAGGCGAGAGCTATAATTTCCAAAGTTAGATATCACTTAAGATTTTCAAAGGTGTTGAGGTTTTCTCTTTATTAGGGAAATATCAGTGTCCAAATATGTTATCCACAGAAGAAGAAAAAAATATATACTTTTTTCATTCTGCCAAATACACAGTAGTTATGTTGGGGGCAGGACATTCTCATTCTAGAGAGCATTTGATTGGACAAAAATCTGAGTAATGCAACATGAGTCATCAGTGTTTTTGCTCCATTTTCCTCAGACTGTAAATCGTAACAAATTTCATTCAAGGCTATTTATTCCTTTAAACAGGTAGAGAAAAACAAAGATGAGTTTTTCATGGCCTGGAACGCTTGTTTACATCACGTGACCACTTTGGCTATGGCACACATACACAGAGGTGAGAGAAAGGGGAAGTTTATGACCCATTATTTATAGTCCATGTATTGCATGAATGTCTGCAAATGCTCTTTTGACATCCACATTCTCACAAAAGACCTGTAGTATGCACAACGACCCCAAAAAGTATGTGTACACTGAAGCCACTCTTAAAAAGAAACCTATGAAAGTCACTGAATTACTTAAAATAACAAACCACAAAAACGTGTGACGCTTTTCAAGAAAATAATTTCACTAGCTGGTCATTGCAAAAATGGCTTAGAATTGGGAAGTTAGTTCTCAGGAATTGCCAGATGATCTTACCAACTGCACACAAATAAAACCTCAAACTAAATTTGTAATTACACCTGTAATTACAGGATGACAGAGTGGCTATTCCTAATGAGTATTTCTGTCTGAATTTCCAGTTCAAATATCCTAAAAATCCTAAAAGTTACATTTAAGTTGCCGATTTGAACAACAATTACTGTTTAGTGATTTTACTATATTCATCTATTAAATAATTACAATATATTTAAAATAAATAAATGATTAATCAATACAAAATCAGTTAATGAAAAATTATATTTATTTATTTAATTATTATTGTTATATTTAAAAAAAAAAATTAAATACATTCATAACACATCAAACAAGACCACATTTTTAATATTGTTAATCATAGAGTCTTAATATCTTAAGCTATGTTTTTGAAGTAAAATTTAGGGGGTTTTGAAATATTTGTTCAGGAAGACTTTTCTTCTAGTGAGGATGTTTCTGCCACTGATCCCTAAATGAATTATTTTATTATTATTATTATTATTTTTTATTATTTTACACTTAAACGTGTCCTAAACTGAACAAGCGCAGTGTATTAATAGTGCATGTGCGTTTGTGTGATTCATGTGCCCGTGTAGACTATAAACACACCACACGTCTTTGATCATTAAAGACACTGTTCAACTTCCCTTTGACTTTCTGATTCACTCTTACACTCAGAAAGCAACAGAAAGGTGCTGTGCATTCTCAGCGTCTGATGTTCTCGAGTATTTCCACATGCTCACTGTGTGTATGTGTGTATGTGTGCATGTGTGCATGGGTTTGTGTGTCAAGATATATTTTCCTCCCCTGATAGCAAATTTCCATTCTCTCACCCTCCTCCCACACACTTATACACACACACACACACACACACACCCCAAGATCATGCGCTAATTTTCTCTGAGATGCTGCTGATAACATTGAGATGAGGGGCTTTTATTCACACCTTGCACGAGTGTTCCAGTTTGGGCTTTCATTTATGATATTAATACTGACTTAACACGCATGATTGTAACACATAGTAGCGGTCACAGATCACAGAATATTTATTACATTGTTCAGTGCCTCACAAATCAGTCATACAGAGAAAGTCACCGGCACTGTAAGGAGATGCAAACAGCCAAGTCTGTAAATTTAAGCACTGTTGCCCATTCAAAGCATGGCATAAAATCTGCTGTAATATGTGATTTTAATATAACAGTTGTTTTTAAACAAAGCCATTTTAAAATGCTCATATCATGAGTAATAAAATTTTACTACATCTTTTGAGATAAAAGAGCTTCATGCACTATGAAAATGTACTGTAATGTTCAGAACTCTAGACTTCCTTACAAATCCAAAAAGTGCAGTTATTGAATGGTGATTGATCAGATGAATAAGTATTTACTCTCAATAATGCGGCTGTAGGAATGAACCCGGCACATGGAATGTTCTCAGAACTGGCAAGGTGAACAAATGTTCTTCTGGTAACAGTTAATAGAACATTTGTTAAAAGTTATCTGTTCTTTAATAATATTCTCAAAATGTTAGCACACAAAAAAAATTATGCATATTTTATTGTGAAACTTCAGTTGGACGTTTGTCTAATTTTTTTTTTACTTGTTTCAGAATGTAACATTCAAAAGTAACATTTCCCAGAATGTTTGCAATAATTAAAAGGTGTGATTTAAAAAAAAAAAAAAAGGAATATTGAAACACAAATCATTTTAAAAACTGGAACATTCCGAAAGAATGTTTTTGCCACTTAATTGGAACGTTAGAAAAACATTCTTAGAACATATTTTTGTTAGCTGGGAAAGTCCTACCTTTCAGTTAAAGAGATTCATCACATTTTTGGTAATTTGCTTACTCTAGAATGCAAATTTACTAGTTGAATCCAAAATATGATCATTTGAATGATAAATACATTTCTGTATTTCCTCTTTCAAGCTGATATAAATATTGCCTAGATAGAAAACATCTGCCGTCTCATTTCAAATGTGAAAGGAGTGTTTTTTAAAGACAAAGTGTCACATTTTATTTTAGGGGGCAGGGAGTAGGGGAAAAATAATCATAAAAAACCCCTAAGATTTTACTGTTTTTGATGCAAATAACTTGGACCTCGGGGGGGGGGGGGGGGGGGGGATGTTTAATGCAACCCCTCTTCTAATTTCACTATTATGATGTTAATTGCTCTTATTATGTTTCTGCAGTGACCTTGGAGCAGTTTGCTCTCGCCGTACGAGAATGCCATATCAAAGAGGACCGTGCCCTGCTCACCAAGGTACGTGTGAAGTGCTGTCTCTTTGCTCTGTTTGCCGCTGCACGACACTCTTTTTATCTTTTGACTCATCAGCCGGTTCCAATGGAAAGTTCTCAGAAACAACAACAGCCTCGTGCCCACTCAAAAAACAATAAACTGAGCTTCTCAGCGTCGCAGGGAGATTTCAGAGGATTCCACTCTTGACCACGTGTTTGGAAAAAGCAGGCTGCAAAACTGAGAAAGGGGGCTAAATTGGTGTAAAGGGCCAGCATGATAAAGCAAGCTATACTTTTACATTTTACAAAAAAAGAGTGGTGCTTTCCATGCAAAAGTCATTACCACAATAATTTGGGGTTCTGGGTTTTTGCTTAAAGATCCAAGTCTTTTGGGTAGACTCTTTTGACTTGGGACAGTAAGCAACCACCCAGAATACTTTTCAACCATTTAGAATACTCTAAAAACCACCTAGAACACCTTAGCAACCAAATAACAATACCTGTGCAACAGAGGCATCGTGCACTCATTATTTTTAAGGGGGCACGAGTGAAAGGGTGGGGAGCTCGTTATACTTGTCATGTGTGACACACAGCAGCCATGATAGCGCTGTATAACTGATATATAGACTTATGTTTTTTATTTATTTTTTCCTTTTTATTCGAAATAACATGTTAAATATATCATGAAATATCTCGAGTCTCAAATATGTGTAAGTAAATGCATTTTGCAGCTTTATAGATCATGTTAGTTGATCGACAATGGGCGATGGGCAAATAGCTTAATGTTAGTGTAATCTAATAACTACGCATGAAACCCATCTTTTTACTTAAGTACCACATATGGGTGTCACTCCATGAAATAATTTTCTTATGCCTGACTTTGTACAAGAATTTAATAAAAAAAACATTGTAAGTTGCTATTTGTAACTCATACATTGTACAGACAGCGAGCAAAGAACATTTTCAATGAGTCCTGTAGAATAATCAGTTCTATAGCCAATGTAGACATGGTGTTAGTAAACAAAAATGTATTAGTTGGTTAGTCACAGAAAAAACCTGTCTGCATTAACAGCTGGTAATTATAATATATCAGGCAGGAAATCCAAATGTTTTCGTATGAATTATCATCCTCAAATATGGCTTACCATTTAAAATTGAAACATCCAAGACATGGTGCCAGCACGAACTGAACTGAAACTCACTACATAGGCTACTTCCCTCACAGACATGAGAAATATATATAGAAAGCTTGAAATGTCTACTTCAAAATGAACCAATTCAAAACAAATACTTTCTGATTATGCAATCTCTATGAAAGTTGCATTTCCTTCTGAAGGCGCGTCCACTGCACTGCGGAGATGTGAGTCAGCATCATCAACTTCAATATAATTAAAATATCTCCATGCTATTTTTTTCATAGACACACTCATAGTGCTTTGCAGCAAGCTTTAATACAGTAGGCTATATATTAAAGGCTAATTATGGTTAAGGTTCCCACCCCCAGTATACATTTAACATGCGATTTGTCAAATAATGGCTTAAATTAATGACTACTAGTTACTAGAAAAATCTTTAGTCTGGGTCAGCCCTACTAGCAACCACTTTGAACACCTTAACAACTGCATAGCAACATCCTAGCGACCACCTAAAACACCCAAGAAACCAATTAGCTTTTTACCTTGCATCCATTCAGAATATTCTAGCAACTACCACCTTAGCAACCACAAAGCAATGCCCATCAATCACCTACAACACTCAAAAAACCAAGTAACAATCCCCTTACAAACATTAAAAATACTCTAGCAAACACCTAGAACACCTTAACCTGTGCACCACAAAGCAATGCCTTAACAAACACCTAGAACACCATAGAAATCATCTATAAAAATGCAGTGCAACCATTCAGAATTTTTTTTAAAAAAAGCTAACTTTTTGATGCAAGTGAAGAAAATTCTAAAGAAAACCCCACAAAAAAAAAAAAGACAGTTAGTGGTTTTGCTTGCAAAAGTTTGATCAATTGCACAACGAATGGGGGGAAAAGGTCCACAGCCTTTTTATTACTAAATATACCGAAAAATACTGACTAGCTGAAAATGAAAATATTTGTCCTTTTATGAGCCTGAATCTCTTAGTATTTTGTACAAAAAGAGCAGAGTGAACATTCAGCCTATATCTCTGTATGAGCTACAGAAAAGAAAGAAAGTCATACAGGTTTGCAATGACATGAGGATGAGTAGATGGTGACAGAAATGTAACTTTTAGCTGAACTATTTGTTTCAGCTCTTGGTGGCTCAGTTTTATGATAAACTGATTTGAGCAGTCATTCATTGTGGCTTTCGGGTGGATTTACGCATTAACTGTCATTGGCAGTGATGTGACGCAGCAGTATCAGGATGTGCGCTGCAGTCATATGAGAGTCAGATTAGCTGCTGAGCACCGGAGCAGAACCACACTGATCTCAGACCTGCTGACAGCAGCTGTCAGGCCCTCTGGAGAGCACCTAGCATGAATAAATCACACATAATGACCTGGTTCCTGGCAGGTCATGAGGTGTGCTGTCACACTAGTCCTGTGATCGAGAGACAAAGCGTGCCAGTGAGGAACAGGAAAACCTCACTTCCACCTGTTTCTTCAAACTTCTGTTGCTGTTATTGGCACTGAGGAGCTTGCTTGCGATTCGCAGAGTCATGGGACCTGCGTTACATTAGTTTGACAATTCAAAATTAATGTTTCTCGATAGCATCTGTCCTGGCATTGCATCAGTGTAAAGTGCAGACACTAGAAGTATTTTTGAATGGTTATGTTTGGAATGGAATACAAACTTACTGCTTAACAAATATTGTGCAATATACACTAATTCCTTTCAATTTATAGAGTGCAAAAGTCGGGTTACAGAAGTAAAAATCCCATTCATTTTCTCCGTAGGGTAATTGATTTTAAACAATAACTTATTAACTATTAAAGGCAGCGCAACTGTGAGCTGTGAGGTTGTTAAATGATGATATACATATAAATGTGTGTGTGTGTGTATATATATATATATATATATATATATATATATATATATATATATATATATATAATTTTAATTAATTAATATATACACGCATACAAATCAATTAATTAAATAAGAAATGCATTATATATACACATACATACTAACTAGTTGACCTTTCTGCAAAGTATTTCATTCTAGGAAGAAAATATCCCTCTGATATCAACTGTTTCTGAGTAGTAAGACGCAAATCATGGCGGTGACGTAACTAAAGCGTACTGGCTGTTTATTGTTCCCAACTTCCTTTTTCAAAACAGGAAAGGAAACTACTCTTGTCAAGGCATTTCTTGGGGTCTTTAAGCTTTTAATAATTACTATTCAGTTGTTCTGATGATTGTGCGTAATGCGCATGGTTTCAGTTCCCAAAGCTGACACGCTAACAAGGTGACTTCCATTTCAGGCGAACCCTCTTTCTGAATGGCCTGATAAGAAACTTAATGGCTCCGCGATAAGTCATCGACTCTCTGCTTTGCATATGAGGAAGAGAGCAGAACACAAAGAATGAGAGACAGAGAGATCATGTGCCACTATGTGTTTATATCGCTTTGATCCAGCGTTAATTAAAAAACAAGAGGATACGGTGCACGCTTTGCTACAGGTCAAAGGTTATATTATTCCTCTTATTGTCCATGCTTTACAACTGATTGCTTTGCATGCTCTGTTTTTTCCTGTCCAGCTCTTTGATGTATCTAGGTGGTTTGGTTGCTACCTCACCTCTGAGGAGAAGAGATATTAGCTTGTACCGCTACTGTTTTTCCATCCCCTTCATCTTCAGTACAACATCCTGTACTCACTCAAGTTGATGCATGTGAAGGGGCCTACAGCTCGTGTAGGGTCCTTCAGATATGGAAAATAAATAACTTAACACACAAGGGTCAGCAAGTATTTTCCACTTACATTTTTTGGCCTTGCATTGTGCTGATTCTGAATGCTCTTCGCCTTTGACGGCGACACGCCATTCATAGATGATCTGGTGTGTATTGCACACGAAGATGGTAGGAAGAAATTGTGATTGATGGCTTTTAAACAGTTCCCAGGAGTCAGGGTGCACGTTTTTAATCAGTCCACTGGGAAACAAATGGAGTTCATGAGTTTCCAGGGAGCAATAATGAATGTTTGATCTGCCAAAGTTTGTCAAGTTCATGTCGCTGAATCTTTGAAATATGTGTAGAAGTTTAGTTTAACACACTTAAGGCTGGAAAACACTACACAGCTTTTAAAAATATTTTGAAACACTAGGCATAATACACATACACGATTGAGGATCACACACTACTGAACGGTCAAGTCGTTCCGAACACAACAAATAAAACTCTGAAGCATTTTCTGTCAAATCAGTCAAAATCTGCAGATAGCTCTGACTTTTAGCTAATAATGTCGACTCATCCAGTCTACAAATCTGGCCAAAATTCATGTTGTGAATTACAGCCTTTAGTTGTATGTAAACAGTATCTCGTTGAGAAAGGATTTGCACTATATTCTTGTGCTGAGAATATAATATTAAATATATTTTTCTCCTCTAAAGATGACATTTTTTGCATTTACATCTATGCATTTTGGCAGACACTTTTATGCATTAAAGATGCTTTTATACGTATTATCAGTTCATGCATTCATTGGGAATTAAACTTATGACCACTTCTTTTTATGCCAATAAATCAGATGATAGTTGGATGTCATTCAAATGGTCTCTTCCTGTCATTTCTGGTAGTATTTTGTCAGAATAATTGCAATATGGTCCATATATGCATTTAGTTGAAAGTGCGGTTAGCCAAGACTAAAGGGCTGTAATGATAACAATTCAATTCAAGTTCATTTATATAGCACTTTTTACAATGCATATTGTTTTATAGCTTTAATAATCTTTCTAATTCTATGAGAATAGGGAAGTCCACACAGCAACTTTAATGATAACAATATCGTTGACCACAACAGCCAGTAAGAGTGTACCTGACTTTAAAGAGCTCAAACTTATAATAAACAAAACAGTATCGTGATTTGGTGTGGATGCTAATTTAATTACCCTTACAGTTATCATTTTTGGTGTGAATGGCCCCTTAAGGCTTGTTTCAAACATTTTGCATCATCGGCATTTAAATAAAACTGACTGCATTTCTGGGTTACTGTATTGAATATCTCCTTTGACAACATCATAAATAATAAAATGATTGCTGGTGGGGGACTGCAAACTTTTACAACTTGATTCTCATGAAATCTAATATACACAAGGAGGGGTGTCACATTTACACCCAGTTGAACCCAAACCTCAATCCGTGGCTGTAAACCGCTGGAATTGTCTGGATCCAGTCAGATTTGCTGAATTGAAAGTGCTGCTTATGTGTCTGTTTTTGCATGTGGAACAGACCCAACTGACTTTTCCGACAGCGTTTGATAATGCTCTCCATTAATTTGCTTATATAAGCCTGTATTTCAAAAGATCATGATGATTAAATAGGTTTGCATTGCATTTCAACCGTTTCTGCTTGGGTTGTTTAATTCAGAAATTTTTGGAATGAACTTTGATTCTTCATTCTGGAATCGATTTCTCAATATTGTTTTTGATTCTTTTTTTAATTAATTAAAGATTGGATGAATATGTTCTTGCTGTGACTACACGATACGAAGGCTTACCTCGTTTTAAACATCCTTAGTATTCCTTGATTATTATCAGTGTCTATTATCTCGTCATGTAGTCCAGAGCGGCACTCAAAACCAACAGAACAAGGCAGTTTTACTCTTTAATCTAAACCATTGAGTTTATAAGTCTAGTTTATTCTTTTTATATACATTAGACACCTAGAACAAATCTGTGACTGTGCATCAATGTCTGAATGTCTGTAAGTGTTTTAGGTGCAAATTTAATGTAGGAAACTTGTCCAAGACGTAGGCTAATCAGTATTTTTCAGTCATGCATTTTCGACATGCAGGATCACAGAATGAAACAGTGACAACAACCCTCATTAACTTAAGTGAATGAAAGGAAATATTCAGGAATGCATTCATAAAATTGGCTGTATTTGAATGTTTCAGCATATCATATCACAAGTTGTCAAAAATATATTTTTTTTAATTGATTCATTTAATCAAACCATTTAAAAGAACTGGTTTAGAGAAATGAATTGGACTTCACATCACTATTAGCGAACAACCAAGAGGCATTAATTAATAAATAATTAGCTCTACTGAACTGAAAAGGGAAATTAAAGAGAAGTTGATTCCCTTTAACTGAATCGATTTTTAATTCCCAATGCCTTGGAATCGATTATTTTTTCAAATTGATTCCAAGCCCTAGTTTCTGTAGAGTTCATGCAACAGGCTGCAATTTAGGCAATGTACGTAATGCATTTTATCATTTGTTACCATTCAATGTGCATTGCAGTGTGACTACTGCAGCCTGCTAATATTAAAACAGATGCAAGATGCCTTTGTGTTAAATTGTGTTACTAATGTGTCTTTTCTGTTGCATATTTTCCCGGTTCTCTTCCAGTTCTGCCTTCTTCACGGCACTAGTCTGGTGTATCAGGAGAGAGCCTGGTATCTGGAGCACAACTACCTGACCCCCAACACCAGTCGACAGATCCGCAGCCAGGTATTAACTCATTTGACAACCGTTCTCATTCCCAAGACATCAAAAACTAAAGCATGGTCAAGCACCTTTAGTGTCACTATATCAATGAATACAATACAATACAATACAATATTTATTTGTAAAGAACATTTAAAAACAACCAAGGTTGACCAAAGTGCTGTACAGAATAGAATAAAAAAAAAAACACAGAAATAAGATGGATACAACAAGACTATCAAATTTAAAACACAACAATAACAAACCAACAATTCAACCAATGATCAAGGGGTATTGAAAGCTAGAGAGAAGAGATCTTTAGAGCAGACTTAAAAGCAGAAATAGAGGGGGCTAATCTGATATGAAGAGGTAGACTATTCCGGAGTTTCGGACCTGCAGTCGCAAAAGCGCAATCACCTCGTTTTTTTAAGTCTACATCTAGGCACGATGAGTAGACAGAGATCACTAGATCTCAATGTTCTAGAAGGGGTGTATGGACGAAGCAGGTCTGTCAGGTACTGAGGGGCCAAACTGTTGAGGGCTTTATACCCAAATAGAAGAATTTTAAAATCAATTCTATATTTGATGGGTAACCAGTGTAATGCCGATAAAATAGGGGTTACTGGCTCATACTTGCGGGTACCAGAAAGAAGTCTAGCAGCTGCATTTTGCACTAGCTGTAGACGGGAGAGAGAAGACTGATAAAGACCGTAATAAAGTGAATTACAATAATAAGCGAGTTGTTACAAAAGCATGGATCACCATTTGGTAATTACTCTGTGATAAGAAGGGTTTTACTTTAGAAATTTGATGGAGATTATAAAAACATGATTTTACAACAGCATTGATCTGTTTGTCAAATTTTAAGTTATGATCAAATAGAATGCCCAGATTTCTAGCGCACTGAGTTTCATATGGGGCCAGAGGGCCACGGTCAACATCTAACACACAATTTTACTTATGCCCAAATATAATTATTTGGCGGTTTTTTAATTTAAATGTAAAAAAATACTTGAGAGCCAAAGCTTAAATTCTTCTAGACAGGCCAACAGCGGTTGTAGGCCGTTTTTATCATTGTGCTTTAAAGGAAAGTAGATCTGAGTATCATCAGCATATAGATGAAAGGATACTTTATATTTGTTAAAAATGGAAGCCTGAGGTAGCATATACAGGGTAACCAATAACGGCCCAAGGATTGATCCCTGTGGCACTCCACAATTAAGAGGTATACTAGAGGAGGACTGATGACCAATACAAACATTAAAACTTCTGTTGGTCAGATAGGAATGGAACCACTGTAAGACTGTGCCACGCAGGCCCACAGATGTCTCCAAACGTGTCAACAGGACCTCATGATCAACCAAATCAAAAGCAGCACTCAGATCTAATAAAACTAAAGCCATGGATTTCCCAGAGTCAGTTTCTGTAAAGATATTACTTGAGATTCTTAAAAGGGCAGATTCAGTACTGTGTAAAGCTTTGAAGCCAGATTGAAACATCTCATGAACAGAATTAAGTCAAATAAGATTGTAATTTAGTCAATACAATTTTCTCAAGGATCTTTGAAATAAAGGGTAGATTAGAAATAGGACGAAAATTGGAAAAAGAAGAAGGATCCAGGTTTGGTTTTTAAGATAAGGCGTCACCACAGCACATTTAAGACTGTTAGGGAAGGAACCAGTAGACAAACATTTGTTAATAACCAATAACAGACCAGAATTAACTGTGTCCATGATTTGTCTAAGAAAAAGAGGTGGAATTATATCTTGAGGGCAGATAGTTGGTTTTAGGTGACCAACAATTTCATTACATGAAATCAAATCAATAGGCTCAAACTCAGACCAGGTAGAAGAACATAATGGAACATCATGCAAAATATATATTGAATTAAACAACTGGGATCTTAATGTTGTGAACTTCTCAACAAAAAAACTTCCCAAAATTGTTGCAAAGAGAAGTTGAGGGCTCAAGAATAGAATGCACAGAGGGATTTAAGATTTAAGAAACATGTTATAAGAGTTTCTCAATTTCATAAGAAACCTGCAGTCTGTCCTTCTTCTATTCAGCCTGTCTGCAAGTCCGTCTCAGAGTACGTGTAGTTTCAGTGTACCAAAGGCACAGGTACAGGCTTATGATTTTTATACTTCAAGGGGGCAATAGAATTCATGATGTCAGCACAGGTAGAATTGCTATTAAAGATTAAAGATGTGCATCAGCGTCCAGATTAAGCAGAGTAGATTCTGACTCCAGAGAGTTGCATAAATCACGGTAGGCTACAGCAAATTCTTCACTAGAATGTTGAGTAAGAGAGCGAGTCAAACATGCCAGCGATGGATTTCTAAGGAATCGGCCCGTAAGAGGGACAGTACAGAAGATTCTGTGATCGGAGAAAGATGCACTGCTGATTTCAATATTTGAAATAGAAAAACCATGGGTTAATATTAGATCAAGCGTATGTGTTGGACTGGAAACCCATTGAGTAAAGTCAAAAGACTCAAGTTTAAAAATTCTGACCGACAGACAGTATACTTTTTTCTCTCATGTCCACAATTCATATTCTAGAATAGATTTTTTTCTAGTTGATTTTAAGGTGGCCTCATGCGTAACTTCAGTGAAACACCATAATAGAATAATCTCAGATCATTCTGCGGTGACCATTTCACTTGACCTTTTTGATATAAAGCCTAATCATAGCTGGCGATTCAACCCTACATTACTCCTTGATTCTCATTTTTCCCAGTGTGTCATAGAATGGCTGGATGACTATCTTATGTTTAACGATTCAGGGGAAGTGTCCGACTCAACACTGTGGGAGTCACTTAAGGCGGTATTAAGGGGGCACATCATCTCGTATGAATCTGGCTTAAAGAAACAAAGAAAAGCTCGCCTGTCAGTAATTGAAGCTCATCTTAATCAACTTGAACATTTACATGCAGATCCTGTTCTGTTCTAGAATATAATACAATTCTTTCCAACCAAGTTAACAATATGCTATTAAAAATAAAACGAAAACAATTCGAGCTAGGGGACAAACCAGACAGGCTGCTCGCTCGACAGCTGAGAAGTATCCAAGCCAGTAGATCTTTTCATCAAATTAGGAAAAGGGATGGAACGCTAGCGACGAACCCTAGGGACATTAATGAATGTTTCAAGGAATTTTATGAGGCTTTGTATGAATCACGAACTTCCAGTGACCCTGCAGACCTTTCCCATTTCCTCCAATCATTACATCTCCCAAAATTAGATGATACAGATTGAAACGCCCTCAATGCAAACATAACGTTAGATTAAATATTTGAAGCCATCACATCATTCCCTAGCAGTAACGCCCCCGGACTTGACAGTTTCGGAATTTAATTTTATAAGAAATACTCTGAAAAACTCGCTCCCCTGATGTTGAGATTATTTAACCACTCTATTGAAAATCAGGAATTTCCACAATCAATGTATGATGCTAACATTTCTTTCATTCTTAAAAAAGGGAAAGATGAAATGGATCCAGCATCATACCGTCCCATAGCTCTTCTGAATTCAGATCTTAAAATTTTCACAAAAATCCTTGCGAATAGACTAAATAAATTTATAACTTCACAATTCACACTACATAGAGGCACTAGACATGGGTGTCCCCTTTCACCCTTGCTTTTTGCCATTGCTATAGAGCCCCTTGCGGTTGCTATAAGAAATAACCCACTTCATCTCCTAAGATAGGCCACTTAGAACACCATATATCTCTTTATGCCGATGACATTATTCTTTACCTTGTTGACCCAGAACGGTCTGTTCCACCCCTATTAGACTTACTGGAGACTTTTGGAAAGTTCTCTGGATATTCTGTAAATTGGCAAGAGTGAATTCATGCCTGTTACTAGTAATATTGACCCAGGCTTCATACAAAACCTACCTTTAAATATCGCAACAGACAGTTTGAAATATTTGGGGGTCATTTTACCTAAAAATGCAAAGGATATATATAAATTAAATTACTTGACTATGCTAGAGAATTTGAAATGTAATATTGAAAGCTGGAGGACCTTCCCACTGTCTATGGTAGGGCGCGTGAATGCAATCAAGATGGTGACATTGCCCAGATTTCTTTACCTTTTCCAAAACCTGCCAATTTTCCTGCCCAAAATTTTTTTAAAGCCTTGGATTCAATTGTCCTGCCATTTTGTGTGGGGCTTCAGAGCACACTGTATTTCTAAGTTACATGTTTGTAAACCAAGGTTGATGGGAGGATTAGGCTTGCCAAACTTCCAGCATTATTATTGGGCTGCAAATTGCAGAGCCTTATCATACTGAAAAAAAATCTCATCTTCTGGGGCCTGCAGATGACATTCCATCTTGGCTCGCCATTGAACAGAGTGTTACAAACTACTCTCTCTGGGACATCTTTTTTGGTCATGCCAGAAACTTTGAGTTTGAGTGAAATTTTCAGATTCTACTCAGTGGCTTATTCCTGTGACATCTCCCCTGACCCAGCAATTGTTGTCTTTGGCTGGTCTAACTCCCTTCATGGCTTAGGCCATCAAATTAAAAAAGCTGTCCAATATGGAATGTTAGTAGCTAAAAAAATCATCCTTTGTCAATGGAAAAAGCTTTTTTTGTACTGTTTTATGTTGTCATAATGTTGAAATAAAAATATAATATCCAAAAAAAAAAAAATCCCAAATCCCCCATTAATACAGCAAATTCACTTAAGTCCTTGTTATGGTGAGGAGGACGATATATTAGATCTATAGTGATGGGGTTTACTAAGACTAATTGTAAAAGTTGCACCTCAAAACTGTTGTATGAGCCGGTAGATAGTGGACGACAGTGAAAAGTGTCTTTAAAAACGTTAGCAAGGCCCCCACCGCGGCCCGACATACGTGGGGAATTTAAAAGATTACAGCCGTAAGGCATCAGTTCCGAAAACGAGAATGACTCGACTTAGACCAAGTCTCCGTAACACATAGGAAGTCCAGCGCTTGCGAGGTAAAGTAGTCATTTAAAATAAAAGTTTTGTTTAGAGACCGGGCATTAATGAGAGCGATCTTCAGCTGCGATGTAACTTTCTCTAGCTGTGTTTCAGAAGATCCGAGCAGGTGCAGAGAAGCATTCGGGAAGAATAGGGCGCAGACATCGATATAAACCATCCAGGGAACGCTGGCCAGCAGTGAATCCATGCACGAACTCAGATCCCCACGGGAGAGAAGCATGTTGCAGATTATAATTCCATAGCAGGGCCATTCTGCTTCTCCGGCGTCTCCAGCGAGGTAGATCCACTTGAATCCGACACGGGAACCTAGGGGGAAGAGATGAAAGTGGGAGGCCAAGACGCGGTCCACAAACATAGCATGTAGGCAGCGCAGTGACCACACTACGAATGTTAAGTAGTGTAAAGCAGTCATAGACAAATGTAGCGTTACAGTCTCAACTAAATGAGACATAAATAAAAGCGGAGCAAACGTGAAGCCTAACAACAGGGAGGACCGCAGAAGGCGTGCCACGAACATCGGCGCCATCTTGCCCCTCTTCAATGAACTGACAAGTCCAGTTTTCTTGCATGATTAGAATGTTATTTAAAGGTTACAACATTTTTTTACAACATTTTGCTAGCATTACTTTTAACAGTATTTGAATGTTTATTTTTAATATTCTTAGAATATTGAAATATCCAGTTGTCTTGCCATGATTACAACATTATTTTAAGGTTACAAAAACGTTTCCTAAAATGTTCTACTACAACCCGAATTCCGGAAATGTTGGGACATTTTTTACATTTGAATAAAATGAAAACTAAAAGAATTTCAAATCACATGAGCCAATATTTTATTAACGGTAGAACATAGATAACATAACAAATGTTTAAACTGAGAAATTTTACAATTTTATGCACAAAATGAGCTCATTTCAAATTTGATGCCTGCTACAGGTCTCAAAATAGTTGGGACGGGGGCATGTTTACCATGGAGTAGCATCTCCTCTTCTTTTCAAAACAGTTTGAAGACGTCTGAGCATCGAGGTTATGAGTTTCTGGAGTTTTGGTGGAATTTGGTCCCATTAATGCCTGATATAGGTTTCCAGCTGCTGAAGAGTTTGTGGTCGTCTTTGATGTATTTTTTGTTTAACGATGCGCCAAATGTTCTCTGAAAGATATGGACTGCAGGTAGGCCACTTCAGCACCCGGACTCTTCTACTATGAAGCCATGCTGTTGTAATAGCTGCAGTATGTGGTTTTGCATTGTCCTGCTGAAATACACGTTGTCTGGAGCGGAGCGTATGTTGCTCTAAAACCTTTATATATTTCAGCATTCATAGTGCCTTCCAAAACATGCAAGCTACCCATACCGTATGCACATATGCATCCCATACCATCAGAGATGCTGGCTTTTTAACTGAACGCTGATAACATGCTGGAAGATCTCCCTCCTCTTTAGCCCGGAGGACACGGCGTCCATGATTTCCAACAAGAATGTCAAATTTGGACTCGTCTGACCATAGAACACTTTTCCACTTTGAAACAGTCCATTTTAAATGAGCCTTGGCCCACAGAACACGACGGTGCTTCTGGAACATGTTCACATATGGTTTCCTTTTTGCATGATAGAGCTTTAGTTGGTATCTGCAGATGGCACGGCGGATTGTGTTTATCGACAGTGGTTTCTGGGAGTATTCCTGGGCCCATTTAGTAATGTTAATGACAGAATCATCCCGATGAGTGATGCAGTGTCGTCTGAGGGCCCGAAGACCATGGGCATCCAACAAAGGTCTTCGGCCTTGTCCCTTACGCACAGAGATTTCTCCAGTTTCTCTGAATCTTTTGATGATGTTATGCAATGTAGATAATGAGATTTGCAAAGCCTTTGCAATTTTACGTTGAGGAACGTTGTGTTTAAAGTATTCCACAATCTTTTTACACACTCTTTCACAGATTAGAGAGCATCTGTCCATCTTTACTTCTGAGAGACTCTGCCTCTCTAAGACATCCCTTTTATAGCTAATCATGTCACAGACCTGATGTCAATTAACTTAATTAGTTGCTAGATGTTCTCCCAGCTGAATCTTTTCAAACTTTCTTGCATTTTCAGCCCTTTGTTGCCCCTGTGCCAACTTTTTGGAGACCTGTAGCAGGCATCAAATTTGAAATGAGCTCATTTAGTGGATAAAAGTGTAAAATGTCTCCGTTTAAACATTTATGTTCTCTGTTCTATTGTGAATAAAATATTGGCTCATGTGATTTGAAAATCTTTTACTTTTCATTTTATTCAAATTTAAAAAACGTCCCAATCAGAGTTGGGTATAATGCGTTACTCAGTAACGTGTTACTGTAATCTAATTACTTTTCCTGGTAACGCAGTAAAGTAATGAGTTACGTTTTAAATTTATGTAATTTGATTACAGTTACTTGTATGTCAATAAAATTACGTTACTTAAGTTACAAATGCAGTTTTAAAAAAAAATTAAGTAAAAATCATGTTTTGCGCATCAGAATGCGCTTTAATAAATCACCGGAAAATGCGAGATAAAATGAGAGTCTTACAACATTTAGATGTAATGAAAGGTTGCCTATCATATATTTCAAATTGTTGCACTCAACATATTTTAGTCTGGCATTATAGTTTGGGAAAAGTTCAACAAGTGAATGTGTACAAGTTTATGTCACAGTAACACTAATAAAGTAAAAAATAAATGACTCCTCAGAATGAGATCAACCGCTGGATTAAACCGCATCGGCATCACAATTCAAGGCTTATTCCTCACAGCGCATCTTCTTCCAAAAACGAAAAGTAGCCAAGATGAACTTGAATCTTTGTACAGAGGTGACGTGAGCGTTTACATGTTCACGCGTCTCAAGCTTGGTTTCGCGTGGATGATTATCTTATAGCGTGTGATGTGCGTGGGCATGATCACATTAAAAGTGAGTTCAGACGGGAAAGACTGGACCTCGCGTTGGTTTCATACGGATTATTTTATCAGAGAATATTTGTTTTCGACATGACTTACTTCATTTAATAATAGACACAAGCTTTCTTTAGATATGCTATAGGCCTACGTATTTCTCATGTCATTTTCGTTCATTCTAGTGACTCGTTTCAGGAAGATATTCACGGAGACTGAGAATGCAGAAAGCAGATTTTTTTAATTTCTTTTACAAAACCCCAAAAAAGAAAAGTTTATTTATTTATTTTTTTGATATTGGGAGTGAATCAGGGTATACAAATAATAGGCCTACTTATGTATTTTTTTCAGTCAATATGAAATTAATGAAAGAACTGTGAGTTTCTCTTTGTAGTTTATGTTTTAGGTTTAATAACTTAAAGTAAAGTAAACTTGAAAGTAACTTGAAAGTAAAGTAATTAGTAATCTGATTACTTTTTAAATGCAGTAAACAGTAATGTAATCAAATTACAATTTTAAAGAAGTAATTAGTAATTTGTAGTGGATTACTTTTTTTTAGTAACTTACCCAAAACTGGTCCCAACATTTCCAGAATTCGGGTTGTATCTTTTTCACCCAAAATGGAATGTTATCTGATCTTTAATTTTAAATATTGTTGTGATTAGAACATTATTTAAAGGTAACAAATAACATCAGTAGGACGAGTTGAGATTATTGTTCTAAAATATTAATAATAAAATATTAATAAAGTTGTAAGAGTGTTCCATAAACATTACTTTAAGAACGTTTTGTCCTAAGATTAATATAATTTTAATTAAAAGTTAGTGGAACATTCCCTGTTGGCTGGGTACATGCATCTTTAGCTAAAGCATTAGGCAAGCAATTGAATGTAATGGAGTTACTAGTCGGTCGATGTCTAGGAATACCTTTAGTATCTTAATTGACCACGCTTCAATTTTTCACACATCAGGTGGGTATCAGCATGCTGTCAATCAATCTTTAGGCAGTTAAGGAGGCACAAAGCCTTTCTGCTGCCCATCTGAGGCTGTTTCGGATTAGACCTCCTCATTAACCCTTCGCACATTAGCTGGTGTTGACAGAGAGTGGCAGAATGTTCGAGGTGGACAATTACAATTGTCCACCTCGAAAACACACACGTCAAAAAGTGACCAGTTGTTCACAATTAGCTGTGATTAAACAGCCAGGCGGCCTCACTGGGGTTCTCACACACAGGAGCCGAGAGGACAGCGGGGTCGACACCGGTCTGTCAGTATGCGGTCAGCAGGTGCTTCACTGCATGTTTACCACTCGAACAAACCCAACACAGCCGCTGTCTCTGTGCAAACAACCCCCTCTGTTCTCCCAGAGCGACTGCAGCGGCCGCCACACGTGACTGAAGGCATGTGCTTACGGTTCCTTTCAGCACGCTCATATGAACTATTGTTATATGTTTTCAATGGCTTATTGAAGATAATTTATCATGTGACAGGCTGCATAACGTGGCAAAAATAACCAGATCGCTTGTTTATAATTAGCTGCTGTTCACTTAAGGATGCACATAAGAATCACAAATGCAAGCTCTAGTATCTTGACTTCTCTTTCTTGACAGCACTGATATTAAATGGAGAGCAAATTGGGACTTTGCATGTTTGGCCCCAGTGATCTCAAATGTGTCAAAAGATCTTAATGTCTCACATCGTGCTGAAAGTGTGCAATCACAAGTTTCAGTATGAATGTTTCTCATGCAAAATGATCTGAGCTGTGTTGCGAGAACGTTTTGCTAATACTCCCATTAACTCTTTTCCCGCCATTAACAGAATTTTCTGAGTTTTCACTGGTGTTAGGAGGCACTATTATGCATCTTCTGAAAGAGTTTTGAATATCCAGATCAAAACATGGCGTAGAAGAAGCAGAAACGCATTTGTAAAATGATGCATTTGTAAAATAACACGGTCATCAAGCATTAAACAGCATTTAAATCAAAACTTCCTAACATTACCGAATTAAATGACAATCCAGAAAGTAGTATAGGACCGTGCAAGCTTTTGATGTGTTGATGGAAGCAAACAACTCCATCTATGTTGCTTTTTTCATGAAACTTACCTACCTAGTGTTGATAAAAAAAGATTGCATGAAGCTAGAATAATTTTTTTTATATATAAAGTAGAGGCTCTGTTCTTTGTTTTGACATATGGCATGTTCAGATATCTATGCAACAAAATATTCTGGGTGCCATTAAACTATAGTGAAAATTATCAGAAATGCTGCCGGCTGGAAACTTAAAAAGAAAAAAATAACAATAATTACATTATCTGAATGTTCAAAATGTCCAGTTTTTTTAAATGGCTTAATTTTTTTTCTTGGTTATATGAATGTTAAGGGAACGTTCCATTGTATGATTTTCCAAATATTATGCCAATGTTACTTAAACGTTCCGAACAAGTAGTAACATTTTTTTTTAAATGTTAGACAAACATCCAACTAAAAGGTTTCAGAAATAAAACATTCCATGAACAATGTATAAATAACATTTATGTGCAAAAGTTTAGAAAACATAAGAACCAGATTACTCCCCAGCTAACAAAAATGTTCTAAGAATTTGTTGCTAACATTTCATTAAGTTATGAAAACGTTTCTCAAATAACATTCTAACGTTCAAAATGTCCAGTTTTTAAAATATTGTAAAAATGTTTTTTCTTACTTATATAAATGTTAAATGAGCGTGCAAGCATTATGGAAATGTTGTAATGTTTAAAAAACATTACATGAACATCCAACTAATAGTTTCAGAAAGAAAATACTCCGTGAACAATGTATAGATAACATTTTTTGTGCTAATCTTTTGAAGACATTATTAAAGCAAATATTCTATTAACATTACTGTAATAGCATTTTTTCATAACTTTGTTAGCTGGATACCCACATTAATTTTTTAGTTTCATGCTCTTACGTACTTTTTGTTAACTATTGACTTATTTGTGTCTACTTTTATAGACTCGTAATTAAGAACTCCATCATGTCTTGTAAAGTTGTAAAAGAGTAACCCATTTTCCTTTGGGACTTTTGTGTTTATGTTGGGACTCACTATATTTGTCTTATTTTCGGTTGAGTGGGAGTTGCTGAAGAAAGGATCTATCCACGGACAAGATGAAAACATGTTTTGAACAGATAAGAGTGAGCATCTTTGCCTATCATCTAGTTTTCCATGCCGTGGAATAAGCCATGCAAATAACGTCAGGCTCAACGAGCTTTGATTGGCATTAAGTTTTGTTATTGCTGTGAGAGTCAGTGTCTGTTGAAGACAAATCAGAATATCTCTTGTGTTGTAGAAACCATTCTGAGTGAACATCCTAAATCACTTTCAACGGTTTTCCACTTGTTGTGGAAACATATAGTTTAAATGGATTTCCTTCTTCTTTATTATACTTCTCTAAAAGAAATTACTGTACATGAGTTTGTACTTGAATCAAAAGATTCAAGGATTTATCTTTCATTTAGCAAGCGAAAAACACACAAAACTTTTATGCAAGATTTTTCACATTACAAAACTGTTCACAAGATTAAGGTCAATAAGATTTTTGCAAGGCAAAGAACTTTACATAAAAAACTATTATAAATAAATGTGGTTATTCTGAACTTTCAAAGGATACTGAAAAAACACTATCATCTGAAAATACTATCCTCAAAGAATACTGAAAAAAAAAAAAGGTTTCACAAAATATGAAGTAGCACAGCTACAATATTTTCAACATTGATAATAATAATAAATGTTTCCTGAGCAGCAGATCCACATACTGTATTAGAACGATTTCTGAAGGATCATGTAACACTGAAGATTGGAGTAGTGATGCTGAAAATTCAGCTTTACATCACAGGAATAAATTACATTTTAAAATACATTACAACGGAAAACAGTTAATTTAAATTGTAATACTATTTCACAATATTACTGCATTTTAGATCAAATAAATGCAGCCTTTGTGAGCAGAAGACACGTCTTTCAAAAGCATTAAAAAAATCTTACCGACCCCTAACTTATGAACGTTGTGTATGCAAATGCCACTCAATATGAAAATCATCTTTGTTTTCATAACAGAGAGTGCATGAAGAGACTCCCTTTTATCTGTCACAACAGTGAGAGAAATATTTCTTCTTGTAGACCTAAAGATGTTCACAACGCTCTAATTTGGAGTCCAAAATGCTTATGAACAGTTGAATCTGAAGTAAATTTTTTGCAGCTTAAGTCCAGTTCACATCTTATCTCTGTGATTCCTTATCATTTGACGTGTCATTGATGTCCAGCAAATGATGCTGAAGTTTAATACTCAGGTTAAGGGTTTTTTCAGGTCACTAACCTAAGTATGAGCAGTAGCAATAGTGCTTGACTTGGAACTAATTAGTGAGTGTGTGTGTGTGTGTGGCAGTGAGTGAGCCAGAAAAAATGTCCGTGAGCATGTTATTGAGTAAGTAAGACTGAGTGTGTGTGTGGGGTCTGAGCGCTGAGGACAGTATCTGTGGATGAGATCCTCACATGTACGTGTGATTTCTCTGTGTGTGGCTCCAGCTCTTTAGAATGAGTCCTATTGTACACACTCCTATCATTACATGTGTCAACATTAGAGCCAGACTCACATGCTTCACTGAACACACACACAAACACACACACACACACATTCACCCCAACACAGAGAGGCAGTGTTGGAGAGTGTTTTTTAGATTTAATTGCGAGCTTTATGTGATGACTTATGAGTAATGGATAACTGTTTAGAGGGGATTTTTAGTGGATGTGGGGGGTGAAAACTCTTTCACTTTTGGAGACTTTTGGAGTTCTCAGTTGTGTTTTAAGTATTGATTTAGTCTCAGATGCTTTTCCTAAAATTCCCGTTTTTTTAAGAAATTAATACTTCTGTTCAGCAAGGACGCATTTAATTAATCAAAAGTGACAGTAAAGACATTTAGAATGTTACAAAGGATTTTTTTTTTTTTCAACTTTATATTTATCAAGATATGAAGCAGCACAGCTGTTCTCGATATTGATGACATTGATAAATGATTCTTGAACAGAAAATTAGTATATAAGAATGATTTCTGAAGGATTATGCGACACTGAAGACTGGAGTAATTTTATCACAGGAATAAATTACATTTTACAATATATTCAAATATAAAACCCTTTTTTCAATTGTAATAATATTTCACATTATTTGAGTTCGATGAGAATTGCTTGAGGTCATCTTGAGATATTTTAGCACATTTTGAAACAATGTTGACATCCAGAACTCAAGATGAGACACATGTGATATTACTGCGTCTCAGGAGAAAAGCAGCAGACTTTAAGGCAATAGTCTCCGTTTTCTTTGCATGTCATCTGAAACGGGTAAAACATTAAAAAGATCTCATTTGTGATTTGCTTCCCTAAATAATCAAATCACAACTTCCCTACACATGCATCTGTGGTCATTTTTATGAACGCGTGAGATTTCTCAGCTCTGCACGGACTGAATCACTTTGAGCTCAACACAGGCCTTCTTCATCAGTAGCAATGACATTGCTTTTGTTGTGTTAACAAAGATGACATTTTCCCCCAGGCTGCATCTTCTGTCCATACCATCATCATTTTCTGTGAAAAACCAATACAAGCCCATTTCATTCCAACAGCAAAGCCCCATCTCTTGTTTTGAGATCAATCAAAGGTTTAATCAGATTTTATGGTCAAAAAGCACTTGTTGGTGTCTTCTATGCTTCAAATCAGGTTTATGCTGAGGTGACATGGGTTTAAAGATTTGAACAAGCCCTGAACTTTTTTTCTCCTGATGGACGAGGAAATAAGTTATAAATTAATATTGCGGTTTTCTTTAACATTCACTACTCTTCAAATGTTCTGGGTCAGTACGATTTATTAAGAATTAAGAACTTTAAAATTTTTATGTTACTACGTTTATTTAAAATACGGCATTTAAAATATTTCAAAATATTTTTATTTTAAATAAATGCTGTTCTTTTGAATTTTGTATTCATGAAAGAATTCTTAAAAAAAAAATGAATTATGGTTTAATTGACAATAATAAATGGTTCTTATAATCCGCATAGATTAGTCTTCAGTGTCAAATGATCCTTCAGAAATCAGAGTAATGATGCTGAAAATTTAGATTTGCATCACAGGAATAAATTACATTTTAAAATACATTTTCATATATATATATATATATATATATATATATACACACAGTGGGTACGGAAAGTATTCAAACCCCCTTAAATGTTTCACTCTTTGTTATATTGCAGCCATTTGCTAAAATCATTTGTTCTTTTTTTTTTTCTCATTAATGTACACATAGCACCCCATATTGACAGAAAAACTCAGAATTGTTGACATTTTTGCAGATTTATTAAAAAAGAAAAACTGAAATATCACATGGTACTAAGTATTCAGACCCTTTGCTGTGACACTCATATATTTAACTCAGGTGCTGTCCATTTCTTCTGATCATCCTTGAGATGGTTCTACACCTTCATTTGAGTCCAGCTGTGTTTGATGACACTGATTGGACTTGATTAGGAAAGCCACACACCTGTCTATATAAGACCTTACAGCTCACAGTGCATGTCAGAGCAAATGAGAATCATGAGGTCAAAGGAACTGCCTGAAGAGCTCAGAGACAGAATTGTGGCAAGGCACAGATCTGGCCAAGGTTACAAAAACAATTTCTGCTGCACTTAAGGTTCCTAAGAGCACAGTGGCCTCCATAATCCTTAAATGGAAGACGTTTGGGACGACCAGAACCCTTCCTAGAGCTGGCCGTCCGGCCAAACTGAGCTATCGGGGGAGAAGAGCCTTGGTGAGAGAGGTAAAGAAGAACCCAAAGATCACTGTGGCTGAGCTCCAGAGATGCAGTCGGAGATGGGAGAAAGTAGTAGAAAGTCAACCATCACTGCAGCCCTCCACCAGTCGGGGCTTTATGGCAGAGTGGCCCGACGGAAGCCTCTCCTCAGTGCAAGACACATGAAAGCCCGCATGGAGGACTCCAAGATGGTGAGAAATAAGATTCTCTGGTCTGATGAGACCAAGATAGAACTTTTTGGCCTTAATTCTAAGCGGTATGTGTGGAGAAAACCAGGCACTGCTCATCACCTGTCCAATACAGTCCCAACAGTGAAGCATGGTGGTGGCAGCATTTAGAGTGAAAAATTTAAGGGGGTCTGAATACTTTCCGTACCCACTGTGTGTGTGTGTCTGTGTGTCTGTGTGTCTGTGTGTCTGTGTCCCTACTTAACCATATTTTGGGGACAAATTTGTACCCAAAAGTGAGCTAAACCTCCCTTTGGGGACGTCCTCATTTGTAAAACCGGTTTAAAAATAAAGTAAACACAGGTTTTTTGAAATTGTAAAAATGCAGAAAGTTTCCTGTAAGGTTTAGGTGTAGGGCAATAGCACATACAGTAAGTACAGTATAAAAACCATTACACCTATGGAATGTCCCCATTTAGATAGCTAAGTAAACGTGTGTATGTGTGTATATATATTTCTGACACCAAATTCAAATGTATTAATATCTTCAAAATATAAAGTTCATACTTTGCAGGTAACTGCCCTCTTATGGAAAAAAACAGAATATGTTGTTTATCTTACTATTAAAAGCTGATCAAATGGCACTGTGTATTTAACTTACTTGTCTTTACGTAGTGTGTGAGTAACCAAACTCTGGCAAAATTTTCCATTCTGTCTCCCTTTCTCTTCTTTCATGCCATCTCTTTCTCGCTCTGTTTACACACTCTCCTTATCTCTGCGTTGCTTCATGGCGCATGCAACCTCTACATAAAGCTACTTTCTTTTCAGCCGATCTGGAAAGAGAGAACGAGAGAGGTCAAACGTATTTCAGACTCCTCATTGGACAGACGGCTATTGAGCAAGACGTGTCCAAACATATTTCAACCGTTAATGCGGCACAGATAAGCGAGTGTTTCTCAAACAGAACAATGAGGGGGTTTCATAGTACAGGGTTATGAAAGTCAAAATACACAAGCAGAGCTTTGCAGAAAACTGACAGCCTGTGATCATTTGTCTTTCATCTTGAGCTCTGGAGGACTTGAGCAGGAGCCAAAGTGTCAGGACAATAAATTAACTCTTTGTCAGGCGATGTGGGAGAAAATAGCAGGTTCTGTGACTCACGCAGGATGTCTGTGGAATCAGTGCGACACCTCACGAATGAAGCAATGCTGGGAGATGAATAGTGTGATTGTGATTTTTTTATTTTTCCCTATTTGAATCCAATTTTCTTATCATTTAATCTATTTGAATAGTTTTAGTCTTATTTCTAAGCAAGTATGCCCTTGTTCTGTAGCCGACGAGCATTAACTTTTTATCATTCATCGTCAAAATGTATATATGCTTATTTATCTCTGAGGGAAAGTTTAGTTTAAGTTGTAACTTTCAGTTTGTTTTTTCACCGTTTTTGATCTTTCATTAAATAGTCCGGGCCTATACTGTTCAAAGGTTTGGGGTTAATAAGATTATTTAATTATTTTCAAAGAAAGAAATGAATAATTTTATTCAGCTAGGATGCATTAAACCGATCAAATGTAACAGTAAAGATTCATAATTTTACAAAAGATTCTATTTCAAATAAATGCTGTTCTTGTGAACGTTCTATTCATCAAATAATTCTGAAAAAAATATGTATCGGTTTCCACAAAAAGATATTTAACAGCATGACTGTTTTCAACATTTATAATAATAATAATAATGTTTCTTGGGCAGCAAATCCATATATTAGAATGATTTCTGAAGGATCATGTGACACTGAAGACTGGAGTAATGATGCTGAAAATTCAGCTTTGCATCACGGGAATAAATTACATTTTAAAATAAATTTAAATAGAAAATAGTTATTTTAATTTGTAATAATATTTCACAATATTACTGTTTTTTTACTGTATTTTTCATCAAATAATTGCAGCCTTGGTGAATAGAAGACTTTTCAAAAACTTTTTTTTTTTTTTTTTTTAAATCTTACAGACAATAATGTATATTTGTGGAATTTATCCCTGATTTTTGGCCTAATCAGTATATTATAGGGCTAAAGATTTAGAACAGCCAATTTTTGTTTTTTTATAATAAAACATGTTTCAGATGACACTTATATCAACTGTCCACATTGGGACAACAAGATTTAAAAAGTATTTGAAGAACTCAGTGTTACAGTAAATACAGTAATGCCAAACTTTTGATACTGTCAGTATGTCATCTGATCCAGCATTGGCTATGGTGAGTCATTTCTGCCTTTTATCACGTTATGGTGATCTTCAGTGGTCTCCGCTAAAGCAGGAACGTCTCATTCCTGTCCTATTGACCCTGACATGAAGGTCTGACTGTATTCTCACACATCAATGACTCACACATCAATGTCTCTGCTCACACCACACACACACGCACAGTTCAACGGATGGAGCAAATTGGGAAATGGAACTTGAAATTTGTTCAATGTTGCTTTGTTGATATCCACCAGAGGGTGCTATTATAGAAGAGGAATGGTTATGGTTATATATTTCCTGTGATAAATTGTCTAATACCTTGTAGAAATTATTTTTCAAAGTTGTAAATAAAAGATTATTGGAGTGTGTTTTACAAGAAAGTCCTAATTCAGCTTTTCTACTTCAAAATTTCATGTTATGTGCCTTTGTAATTGTAAAATTTACCAGAAAATTCAGAGAGAAATTTGTTTCTGCCCATTCTTTTTTTTCCAGTGTAGTTGTGATTAAGAAATCTTTCTGATGAGTTATCCCTATTTGTTTCCACTAGTGTCCAGTATGGTGTTTGCTATTGATCATACTTAAGGGTTAAATCCTTAACACCATGTATTAAAGTTTTGGCATGCAACATGTCCCTCAACATTTGTGTTATAGACATGAATGAAAAATTGTGCAACTTATGGAGAGTGACTGTCGGCGGTTTCTCATTGGGCAAGCTCTACTCACATTTTCTTCAAAACATCCAGTTGTATAATGATATAGTTGTGTAATCTCTGCATTAACGCTCATGTGACTGTGGTCTGCTTGTTTTGAAGCTTTTGGAGCTGTGCAGATCGGTGAAGGATGATGCGCTGAAGGTGGTCGATGACTTCAACATCCCGTCCTGCTGCATCCAGGCCCCTATCGCTGGAGTCGCCAGTCCCGGGGCCGAATGGGCCTTCTACCCGCAGCCACAGTCTAAGCTCTGAAAGAGAGAATGAACATGGCTTTATGAGGATGTGGAAGAACGATGGAGTGATTTCAGGTTGCTGGATGGTCTTTCACATTGGGTGGGAGTGATGAGGGACTAACTGGATGTGGTCAAAGCACTTTCGAATGCATAGCTGATGTTTTATGATTAAGCATCATGCTTTGTGCCAACAAGAGTGGTAGAACTTGCTGCTACTGGCCAAGGCCTTAAAAAATTAAATATACTATAGGCACAACACTACTTTTTCCTTGTTCACTCTTAAAAATAAAGGTTCCAAAGGGACGGGTTTGTAACAATGCCACAGAAGAACCATTTTGGGTTCCACAAAGAACCTTTCAGTGAACGGTTCTTTAAAGAACCATTTGTTGGAGTAAAGAACATCTCAAGAACCTTATTTACCATTCAAAGAAAATTTTGTCCAATAATGTTCCATGGATGTTAAAGATTCTTTATGAAAGCAAAGATGCCAACAAAGAACCTTTCATTGAACATTTTTTTAAAATAACTATTTTTCCTAAGTGTGAAAAACATCTAAAAGAACCTTATTATTACACTATAAAGAACCTTTTGTCCAATGGAAAAGTTTAATGGATGTTAAGAGCTCTTCAGTGCCAATTAAGAAGCTTTATTTTTAAGGGTGTGTGAAGAAGGGAATTCAAGAAGAAGGGAAACAGGTTCTAATTTTTTCCCCTTCATTTCTTCAGTGATTTTAGCTGAAAGGATTTCAAATAAACACCAGCCATACAGGAATCAAAATTCTCCAAACGCACTAAACATCTTGCACTTAGGTAACAGCTGTAACAGCATAAAGAAGTGCCAAGAGGCAGTTTTTTTTTGTTGAATACCGTGTTGAGAAAAGGCCAAATAAAATTAGTCATCACATGACACTCAGATATCAAATGTTTATGTAATTGCACATATGTTGAGTAACAGTAACCACAATAATATGTTGGACAGACTATAATTTATTACTGCTGCTATAGTTTTTAATGCCATTATCAACTGCCATACATGTACCTTTATTTACCATTTGAGCCGAATAAAGGTAAACAATTTAGGTATAATCTGCTCAGTCTGGGTCTTCAAAGGGATGTTCGTTTATGGTTTTGTCATACACTAAGTTTAAGGACCAAACTACCAATTATCTTATTCAGGTTTTCTTGAAAAATGTCCATATCTGTTTTAATAAGTTTTTTTTTTTTGTTTTCGTAAAAATGTCAGTTTGTTTACTTCTTACTAAAGTCTGCAAACATCGCAATTCCATAATATTCTGCAAATAAATTGTTGCATTCCCTGATATTTCCAGGCTTTCTGCACTTGTCAATGTAAACTAAGGGAAGACTGGATATTTACTGGATATTTAGAGTTATTTTCCTAATTGTTTTTGTGTTTGCGTTGTGCATGTTGTCCTATTGTGCCACAAACTGTGGATAATTTAATTAATAACAGAATAAAATGTGTACCAAGTACTTAGTTTTGCAATTGTAAATCTGGTTTGTTTTGCATGCAGCATTACATTGTTTCAAAATGCTCATGATTCACTTGTGATCAAACATCATTCAACCAGACTGTACATGAAATATACCACAGAAGAGACTAGCCTGTGCAAAAGAAGAACTATAGTGCTTTTGTCCTAGTTTAATCTAAAGTGTTTGTGTACATTTAGAGCCCGATGGTGTGGTTTGAGAACATCCCAGCCAACCAGTATAAGGCCATCCCATGTGGGCGTGGCTTCTCCGCTTTACTGTGTGTGTGTTCACTTCAGTGAGTGAATAGACAGCAGAACAACTTGCTCTCTCTGCGCAACAGACGCGAGAGAGTGAGCCTCGGCGAGGAAGTGCACTTAAGAAGACACCGAGACAAAAGAGACCATTCAAAACAATCCTGTGGACATTTTTCAAACAGGATCTTATAGGAAAACTGCTCCAAAGGAAACAAATACATCGAGAGATTTAGAGCCATCGATTGCCTGCTATTGGAATTGTGTTTTATTATTTTAACTTTTTTACAACACTTTTCTAATCTCTGGATATTTCGAAATTTACCCTTCGTTTTGTTGTCTATTGCTAAGATGATGCGTTAACGCGTTTTTGCCGCAGCGGATATGTCTGACACGTCCAGGTGAGTTCATGCGCGCGTATCGTGCAGTATGCCGGCTTTCTTTAGGACAACTTTTATTGCACTTTTTATTTTTTGCACAATATTGTCTTTCAAAAAGAATTACATGTTACTAATTTACGCGTTTTAACATTTGATCGCCGTGATTTATAGTAACCAAAGAAAGTGTTGTAGTAAAATCGGGTTATTAAATCGTTTATTTGTCAAGATCACCTAGGATTTTTTTTCGTGTTGATATTTTATGCTAGCGAAGCATAACGCGCAAAAACAAAAAAAAAACAAAGTTGCGCGCTGAGGCGAGGGGGGGAAAAGTGAAACTTCAGATGCGCGTTGTCTGGTCGCTTTACGTAGCGTCCAGCCAAACAATGTCGCAAAGACAACAAAAGTTGAGATGTAGTAGAGGAGTCCACTCCCCTCAGTGGCTCATACGTGCTGACATTTTACCAGAGTGAATAATTTAACTGTTTTGCAATGGGCAACGACAGACACCTGTTTGCTTTGTTTTCCGTTATCCACTGAAAATAAGCCCAAATACGATGAAAACCTGAGGTTGTTGTTGAAGTTCTACAGATGTGCGCCAGGCGATACTCTACCAACGCGTGTAAAAGATGTATTTATTCGCGCTTTACTTTCGAAATAAGACTCGAAATGTTCCCAGCTGGAAACAATGGCGATTAGGAACGTGCCGTGCGATACGTATTTTATTATTGTTTGTTTATTTATTTTTAACGATCGTCTAATCTGGCGGTCTGTGAGACTGATACTCGCATTGCGCTATTGTCTGCTGTCTGTTTGTCTGAACACTTGGAGGCGTCGACGCGCTCCTATTAATATGAAACTTTGTTTTGGTGCGCATATTGTTTCGCCGCCGCTCTCTCGTTGAAAATAGGCTAAATCGCTATAAAACTCCGCGCTCGTACAGTAGCGATGGCTGACAGTAGAACATTGAGCGCTACGGCTCGCTAACAAGTTAAATTAAAGAAAGCAATAGCCTAAAGGAGTCGAGATCGCGTTGCGTCAAACTCCCAGCTCGTGCATTACAGTATTCATTACTGTCAGTAAAATGCTGACTTTGCAACTCGCCGACAAGTGACATCGAAGCAACATATAAAGAAAACCGAAGAAAGAAACTGCGATCCAGTCGCGTGCGTGTTTCTGATCGCGCTCCTAATGACTATAAAGTAGGCTACTTATTAGTACAAGTGCAGGCGCAACAACTATAGCATTAGGTGATACTACAACAGCACGACGGAGTTTGTTTTATTTGTATTTTAGCTTATAATTGTTTTGTGTTTTACTTCTGTATTTGTCGCTGTTTTGTCATGGTTGCGCCGTGGTTTATACAAACCGGCATGACTGACGAAGCTGAACTGGTTTACGGAGAGCTGTGGGATGTGTTTTCAATTTGAAAAGCGCGACATAATAAACCTGTCTAGACCAGAACGATGAAACAAACAAAGTTGAAAGCGCTACGGCGCGATCTCGAAGTGCCGTGCAGTAGCGATCGGCGCGACGCCTTCGCGCATTCTTGAGTTTTATCCCAAAATGTAGACTGTTTTGCTGTAAGGAAGAAATAGGAAGTTGAAGTGGAGCTCGTTTGTGACGCACTTCGCCGGTTGTAGCGTTCGCTGCCAGCCGAGTTTCCAAACGCATGCTAATCGCCACGAAGTAGACCGGAGATTCAAAACCCCCTGCCAACAACCCACACAATTCCTCTTCGAATCGCTTGCAAAAGACAGTAATGAGTGTTTTGTTTGTTCTGCAGAGAGCAAACGCTGGCCAATGGCCCGGCCTCGCGGGGAAGCGGAGAGAGCGCCGGTGGCGGAGCTGTCTTGCGCTCCGAACACTTTGACTTCCCTCAGCCGAGCGATGGGGACCCGTTAAGGGGAGGGATTGCCATGTCAAATAGTCACCAGTCGAGGTCACCGATGTGCCGAACCTTCTCCAGGTCCTCTAGTGGCTATTTTTCCGTCGACAGCGATTCTGTGCCAAGTTCCCCGCTAATGCCCAATATTTCCGAAGCGCAAGACGGCCAAAATGATGGTAAGAGCCCCCTGGAGAAAAAAAAGGCTCTGTTTTGTGGTGTGTAAACACGACACTGACGCGACGAACAGCGAGACATCATAACGGTTTTCTTTTAGTGGATTAAACCGTTAAGAATTGGATCATTTCAAATTTGAGGCCGGCTGCAGGTTTCCCGCCCTTGTGTGACTGAGCTTTGAATCACACGCGCGCTTTTCAATGTTTTGACTGAACATGTCATGACGAAATTAATCATTTATAATTATTGATTTTTAATCATTTTATGGCGTTTAAAGTTAATAATCCGTTAAATTGTTAAATCTAAAACAAGGCTTTATTCCCAAGGTCAAAGGGCAATTTGGTTTTGGGCCCCTGGGGATCAGTGGACAGATATATAAAACACTGATTTTCTTTAAAAATATTTTATATTAGTGAAAATGTAATACAATAGTTACATGGTATGCTTGTTAAATCAAAGCCATTTTATACATATTGGAGGTCTGAATAGAGGATGGGGGTCCCTGCGTCTGTAAAGTAAAAAAATAAATAGACAGTCCAAATAGATAGTGACAGATCGTACAGGTGAAGCAAAGGTGCATGAAAATATTAATGTAGTCACATCTCACTGTTTATGAATGTCATCCATTTAAGTGCTTTGGATGTTTAACTTGGCTCTCAGTTTTCCACATTAGCGCAGTGATAAGCATAATGTTTTGATGCTTGGCAGTGCACTTGTCTCGAGAATCTCTTCCAGAAAGCATGTTCTTCTCATTTAGAAGCAGCACAGATCTGCCTAAAGCCAAGTCGAATCATTTGTCTTTGTGAAAGCTCTTTAAAAGAAGTAACCTGCATTTCCTCTCTGTTAACATCAGATTGTTCACTGCATTATGTATTCTGAAGCATGTGCTTGCATGTGCATGAGTCTTCAGCTTGGCTCATTCACAATATCTTGCAAACTTGGTGCACCTGAGACGCATGACCACAGCGTGTGACCCAACTTCTCATAATGCCTCAGATGGAGTGGGCTGATTTGCCTGTTGTCTTCTTGTTTATCTTCACTGTCACTGAGGCCTCAAGAAAGCAGGCGGAGAATCAGCCTTAGTGCACCCAGTCAAAATAGACTAGCCTGTCTTTTGTGAAGGCTAGACATGAGATCCAACCATCTCTGTTTTCCCTATTGAGAGCCAGGAGATATGAGATGGCGATAATTGTCTTCCTGTAGCCACTCTTAATGGCGAAGAGAAACAACAATAACTTATCAGGGCTCTCATCTGTTGCTCTCTCGACGGGAGAGTTCCTCTACCAGTGGCCTCTTGTTTATACCTTTAGCTGCTGCATTGTGTTGGCACAAGGTCTTGAATTTACACATATGAACTCTGTGCCCTTTTTGAGCACCTCTTGTGGGTCAGACATGTCCAAAGATAAATGAAGATGCAGTGATAAATAAACCCAGAACTGAGCGCACAGTCATCTGACCGCTGCAATATCAATTTAGATGTCCTCATTTGAGATGCTGTTGTTGTCAATGTGTAGTAAAGGCCTGAGAGTGAGGTGAAAGTGTTGACTAAAACTCTGAGTGATATTTGAGATATTGTCTGGTACAGTTCGTACAGGTCTAGCGGAGTTGTGAAAGGAAATGAGTATCCAATGGTCCTAATATGATTGAGCACGAGAAATAACAGTCAAACAGCTTCTCGCTTGAGTCATAGCATGAGATCAATTTGAGTTCAGACAGAATTTGGGTGTTATTAGCGTTTAGCCTCATAACCTCAGCTATCGTTCAGCTACTGTCTTACAACTGACAACGTGTAATTTTAGCACTGTTGGCAAATATTTAATCATGATAATGGCTGTTGAAAAACCAAACCAGAGGTTGCAGAGGTGGTTGTTTGCACCAGACGATGCCATGCGATATACAAGAGTAGACATTTGTTAGAAAAAGTTGCGTCCTGCACAGTGTGGAAATGACTCTTGTCAAAGTGTTTATTTTTTCATCAAATTAAGCTTATTTGGATTCTTAATCCTGGCTTTCTGTGTGACCGGATGAAGACAGTGTGAACTCTGGTCCTTGAAAGAAGAAAAAAAACAGTAGAGGGATGAATTGAAATAAGAAATGTCTTGATTTGTAGTTGTTTTACAGCTTGTTTAAAGTCCATCATCATGTCTCTGAATATGACACAGCCCCTTATTCTTAATCCTGGCCTTCACAATTCAACTGTGCACAAAAGTTTGTTTTAGTTATCTTTAATCAAAATGTAATAACTTTAAACTGATATTTTCAGATGATGTCACAAATCATTCCCTATTGCATTGCAAATAACTTTTCAAATAAAAAATAAATCAGATTTATCTGTGATAGACTCACTTTTACTTTGGATTTTTTTTTAAGATAAAAGGGACATTACATTATTATTAATTTATTTATTTTTAAATCATCTAATTTTAGTATTATATTTTTTTAAAATGTGTTCACCGTAAAAAAATGTTATAAATGATTGGAAGGATTATTGCAATGCATTTTACAAATATATATATTTTTATTTTTTTTATTTTTTTATTATTATTATGTTTAAAATCAATGTGTTACTTGCCATTTCTTAATGTGTTATTTACTAGCAAGTGAAAATTGTTTCTACACCTATTTGTTTTAGTGTTTTATATTGCAAAACAAGCTCTTATTGTTCTGTATTGCAAATAAGTTTTCAATTGAAAAATAAATCAGATTCCTCTGTGATAGACCTACCTTTACTTTGGACATTAAGACATTTTGTTAGTATTTTTAATGTTTGAATCACCTTTAAATAAAAAATTATATTATATTATATTATATATATATATATATATATATATAAATAATGATACAAAATATTTTTTGCTCATCCCTATCATTTGGGGTTTGAATGTTTAAAAATTGAATTCCCTTGTCTTTCTCAGAGGTATGGTTTGCCGAACCTAGCCACCAGCACTTGCAGATGGCAGCACCTGTCGGAGCCATGGTGCCGGAGATGGCGGTCGCTCGGGAGCTGCGGCGCATTGGAGACGAGTTCAACCGTCTGTACTGTCAGGGGGTGAGTAATATTAAGGTGACACCATAGGATCAAGCGCAGGAGATTGATGATGATGAAATATTTTCACTCGCTAGAGCAACGGCTTTCTTTGTCTGTCCAGGGGAGCTGGTTTGAATTTGCGTTTGGAAGCCGCCCCCTCTCATATCAGAGTTTAAATCAGGTGTTGCAGAGAGGAGCGCGCATACGAAAGCGGCATCGCAAGTCTCTGCAGATCAGGGCCTTAATGAGGGAAATGTTTGCTCTGTCTCTGTAAAGGGAGCTTTATTTTCATAACTTGTATTTCTTAATGTTGCATCACTTCAGCAGCAGTCAAGGTTCTTCTAAAGAATCAAGGCTGATATGGTGTTCACACTTTCGTTTTCATCATCTCATTCTCCATTACTAGATTATACAATCATCACTAACTGTTAATTAAGGGATTTATGGGATTCACTTTTTATTTGAGATTTTATTTTATTAGAAAAAATAATACAGTAGTAATATGGAGTAATATTGAAATTAGCACCACTATATATGAAATTTGTCAAATCAGTATCAGGTATTCCGTTTAATATTCATACTGCAATTTCCATGCATTGATTAGCACTTATTACATTAGGTAATATAGATATGACCTTGTTAGATTAATGTCCAGGGCTGTATGACTCAGGTCGTGTTTATATATTCCTTATGCAAATATAGCCATGCTTATACAGCATGTTCACCTTTGGTTATCTATATGAACATGCAAACTTGTTTTCACTGTATGGTGACACTACTGGCTCTGATAACATTCTGTTATTGTATTGGTTAAATCGGAGCTAATTAATACCTCCGTTGAAGAATTATTGCCTTTCACCCCTTGGACTCCAGTACTGTGTCATGCTTCCTGTTTGGGCAGCCGTCCAGTTGGACACAGTTCTGTCTGGTAGTATTTGTGTTTATTATGTTGTGTCAGACCTTACGCTCTCGACTTAGCTTGTTATTGATTTGTAAACTAGTAAATGTTGCTTCTTTGATGATTTTAAGTTGAACAGCTTCTCGTAGCCGCTCTCTGTAGGAGTATAAACAGACAGAGTTTTGATTGAGGTCATCTCTGTGAGCGCAGAATGCAAATAGAGCCTTATCTACTCCGGCTATCGTTGTCTGGTTATTACTGCGTAAAATTACCTTAGTCATCGTTCAAGTGAGCAAGACCTGCAAACCTCTTGTAAGATATACCTGTAGGCAAGAGCCCAGACGTGCTCATAAACAGCTCAACAGTACATTTATTAGTGGTGCTTGTTAAGACAACGCTTACTATTTATTGCTCATACTTGGGGTTAAGTGTGTGAACAAAAGTGTAACATTATGTTTTACATTTTTTTCATAAATTTCCATCTTCGTACAAACATTTACACCATTTTTTCATACACTACGATACAGAAGTTTGGCAAGATTTTTTTTTTAATGTTTTTGATAAGTGCTCACCAAGGTTGCATTTATTATTATAAATAATGTAAATATTATTACCATTTAAAATAGCTGTTTAATAGCAGAATTTTCAGCATCACTAATCCAGTCTTCAGTGTCACATGATCCTTCAGAAATCATTCTAATATGCTGATTTGCTGCTCAAGAAACATTTATGAATATTGACAACAGTTGTGCTGATTAATATTTGAAAACTGAAACCTTAAAGCCCCCAAACCAGTGAATGCTAGTGTAAATATGATTTGTTCTTCATTTGATCGTTAAGCTGTCTCGTACTTCACTCTGCCTGTGGCAACTTTTTGTTTTGTTTTCAAAGTTTTTTTTTTTTCCGCTTAAAATAATATCCTTCCAGAACAATCACATGTTTTCAGAGAGAGATGCTCTTATAGAATGCTGCATGACCCATTTACTGTAAACAAGTGCACTTGATTCATCAGTGATTCATTGTTGCTGGACGTGTCGTGTTTGCCTGGTTCTTCAGACACACCCTGTAGCCTTATCAGAGGAGAGATGTTCAGGTTTAGGACCCCAGAAGGCCATTTTTAAAGCAAAAAAGGAGCTTTCAGGCTGGAAAAAACTCAGGAGGAGTTTTGCGCCAAGTAAAGATTTTGAGAAAATAGCTAGATAGATTATAATGAATGAAGGGGCATGAGAAAGCTGCTGTTGAACTGGCCTGAGTGTTTTACATGACTTTCACTTGTATATCCAGGTCAGAACTGTGTGAAAAAAGTCAGAATGGTGAAATAAGAAGTCGCAATTACCTTTTTTATTTTTTATTTCATGGCAGAAACAAACAAACAGAATTGCCATATGAAAGCTCAGAATTCAATGAAAAAAGTCAGAACTGTGGGATGGAAGCTCAGAATTCTGAGGAAACAAGTCAGAATTTTCATGTAAACTCAGAATTTTTGTCATATTGAAGTCCCCTTTGGAATTACAGCAGGTGTATAATTTTGGTCATTTTATATGTTAAAAGAACGCAAAACAGTTAAGAGCAGATGCGAAGTCCATTTGAATGTTATATCCATTTAGTGAATCACAACGAGCAGCCCTAACATTACAGGAGCGTGTGCGTGACAACAGCCTCGCACAGCGTCTGCCGGGTTTCAGAAGACTCAGGAGGAGCAGAATTCACCTCCCTCCGCAAACCGCCCACTTCTCTTAAAGACTCAGACTAATAGCCCTGGTGGAGTTTCTAATAGGCCGAGGGGTAATCTGAAGAGAGAGAGAGAGAGAGAGAAAGAGGGAGGGTTGCATGGCAGAGCTGTATGTGTCTGGGACGGCTCAGCTTCATTATGTTTACCCTGCGGTTAGGCTCTGGGCTCTAATTATGCAGCGGGTCAGTCTCCTCAGCGCCATAGAGACGCACTCGGGCCTAGCGAGAGCCGCTCACTGTCAGGGTCAGAAAGGAAACGGCCTGCCAGCACTCCAAATGGAGGGGTTGGACTCCTCGCTTTTGTTTGTTTCTCTTCTCACATGTCTGTGATGTAACTTCGGGAGTTTGTTTGAGGTTGTGATGCTCCTGCGTGTGTTTGTTTATTTAGATCATGTTTGTTTGACCTCAATACGGCGAATTTTAGAATAACAGATTGGAAAAACTGTCAATTAATTGAAGTATTTCCACATTTGAAATGTCGGATTAAACAAATAATCCCTAAATTCCATTACAAAAAAAAAATCAATTAAACATTTGACTTTCATGATAGATGGAATAAAATATGAATGGAACAAGCTTCTATGGGTATTCCAAGTGGTTGCTAGGTTGTTACTAAACGGTTGATAGAAAGTAGCAAGTAAACTATGATGTAGGCCAGCGGTTCTCAAAAGCGGTTTTGATGCTCCTGTGTGTGTTTGTATAATTAGTTCATAACTGGTTGATGACTAAATGGTAATTTTTGGAATAATTGACTGGGAAAAAATGTCAATGATGCACTTAACAAAAATCCAGAAAATGCCACAAAATTTCATTAAACATTTGACTTTATGAAAAAAATGCTATCTTGTCTGTGTAAAGCTCATGTCAGAGCACTGCTATGTGGTTGCTAGAGTATTGAAAATGGTTTCTAGGGTGTCGCTAAGTGGTTCATAGTGTTTAACTTAAGTAAATTATAATATAGACCTGTGGTTTTCAACCTTTTGAACCTTTCTGGCCCCAGTTTTCCACAATATTTGAAGTCTCAGTGAGTTCCCGTTTTTTTTTGTACCGTTTTGTATACGGATTAAGGATTAGGATTTTTTTTAAATACATTTTTGTATTATTATTCACAATTTCTACTCCATAAAATATTTTAGAGCTTGGCATAACTAGAAAAAAAAAAAAAAGTATCTTTTCTGTAGAAATGCCAATGTAGTTGTATAATTTGTATTAATTTACACCCCCTTTCCAGGTCTAGAAATCACACATTAAAATTATGCTCAAGTCTCTAAATATGACCTGGTCCCCAAAATCATTGAAAGTTTATGAGATTTATTTGGCTCGTTTTATCCTTCGCCAGACAAAAATTTTAATTTTGATCACTTAGAAAAGCAATATCACACCTCTCCCACTCAAGATGCTCGATTTGAGGTATTAGGACAAGTTATGTGCCTAATAACGTCTAACACTTTGTGTTAGGGATTTGAATAAAGCCCTAACAGTAAGTATGAGGAATATTAATAACGATGCTTGGCACCAATAAAAAATAAATTAAGAAAAACTTGAGCAATCAAATCTCTTTTGGCAGCCATGTTTATTAAATGCAGTGGCGCAAGAACTCAGTGTGAGCTTTCCGTTCGAGTTCCTCTCATAAATAGAAAGATAATCAGAAACTTCAGCTGGGATTTATTGGAGACCCTATAATTGTCCTGGATGTGCAGCATTACAAAGTCTGTTTCCAGATCGTTCGCTCTCCTCAGCACTTCTCCAGCACTGGCTCTGATGGAGGAGTGCTGGTGTGACATGCTAGCACTCTGTTAGTAAGCACCGCACTAATGCAGAGCAGATGTCTGGCCACAGAGCTGCTTGTTGTTCCAGCGCCGCTAATGTCTGCATCTCGCCCTACAAAATCGCACATGATGGACCTTTGTCAGCTCTTTGCATCAATGCTCTTTTGTTGCAGGCCTCTTCCCTGGAGAACTGGAACAGTCCAGGGTATTGTAGTTGGTGAAGTTTCTATTGAGTCATGCGGCTACCTCTCAGGAGATGATTGCATGCGTTTATGTCCGAACATGCTGCAAACTTACCGTCTCCCTGAGGGTTAGTGCTGTTTGAGTGACTAGTAGTAAGTCAGAACCTCAACTGTCCTTCCTGGTGCTGCTGAAATGAATCATTGGATGCTTCATGGAGTAGATGAAGATGCATCAGTTGGCCTTCCTTGGCCCGTTCACACCAAAGAAGATAATTGTTCAAATTCGATGAAAACAACACAAAGAAACAATATTGTTGGAATCACATCTAGTGGTTTTATGAACATTAAAGTCAGGTGGATTCTGATTGGCTGTCAAAGAGCTTGAGCATTTAAAGCGGCAGATGACAAAACTGCAGCACATGATTATGATAAACAGAATATTATCGTGCATTGGTGTGAACACTAATATAGTTATATTTAATATGATATGGATGAAAATGTGGAAGGGTTAGTAGTTACAGTGCATTCAGTATGTTTTGTTGTGTAGTTTGGTTGTAAATTAAAAAATAAAACTCTGAAAAACAGGTTTTTGGATGTTAATTAGACTAGAATGACATAAAATGGCTTTCAATTATTGTGCCCTTAGGAATCAATTAAATATTTTGAATAATAATAATAATAAAATTAAATAATAAAATATGTATTTTTTTTTTATTACATTTTGGAAAAACTTTTCAACAAAGCCTTTATTGTAAAATTATGTAAATTTCATTTTATTTTAAATAAATTTAAAATAATATAAAATTATTATTTAATTTTTTTATTTTAATGTTGATGTTGTTTAATTTATGAGCAAGTTTGTTGCATTATTTTTTAATCTTTGTGAACAATAAATACAACTATTAAAAAAAAAAAAAATGAAATAACACAACTATTCATTGTTAGGTTATGTTGGCTCAGATGCATTAGATAATGCATAAATGACACTTTTTTAATTTTTTTTATTTTCCTCTCATGTCATTATACTGATTCTCACAATAATACACATCCCATCATACGTCTTGACTGTGCAACTGCAGGCTGACGTGCAGCTAATATGGTGTAGTTTCTTTGTTGCTCCATGTTTTTCTATTTCGTGAGTTTGTCACATGCTATTCCCTCCACGTAAACTGAAAGCACATGCGCTTGTGTTGTATTACATGCATTTTACCAGCTCTGGCAATAGCGGACCGGCCATCTGTGAATGTATTAGCAGCTCACTACAGTCTGTGAGGATTGTTTTGCTGCGCTCTGGCTTTGTTGAGTTGTGGCAGCTCTGTTTTTCTTGCATGTGGTCGTTGGGTTTTCTTTCCATGCCAGACTCCATTGTCCCTGCGAGATGAGTCAGGGATGCCACTCTTCTTCTCCCGTACGCTCTCCCTGTACGCCCCCCCGTGCCACAGTACAGATAGGACTCTACATAAACACCATCTTTTGCGTCAAGATTGTTTTTAAAGCTAACGGTGATGAATTGATCCCAGATGGAGGAGGCGAGCGCTGATCTGTGTCGACTCAAACCGGGCTGAAATAGTAAATAAGTCTGTGTTTTTCTGCAGCGGCGCATAAGCTAATTGTGCCTGATTAGAGGGATGCGCCTCTGTCATTTTACTCGATCTGCAGTGTCACGCTAGTTTTGAAGACACGCTCACCACATCATAACCAAGAGCCTTTTCGTGACCCGCTTAAGTTGTACATGCAACACACAACTGCTCTTTCGTAACAGCATATGAACAGTTATGTAAACTAGTGATAGACCAATAAATCTGATGTTTTTTGGCTGTTTTAGGGTCATCATATCTGTGTCCAATTAATGGAAGCATTAAATCTCCCTCCAAATTTTCAAAAAGTCTGATCGTGTTTGAAGCCGTTTTAATTTTACCATCCTAAAGGGGCTTGTAACGCACTTAAAATGTTTGATTACAGTCAGATAAAAATAGTAATTTGTCCTTTTTAAATGTCATGTAAATGCTTTAGTGCAATTGAAATCATGCCAGTGGTTTTTGCAAATGCGGACTAACAGACCTAGTATATAATGTGAATATAGCTCGGATTCGTACAGCATTTATACATTATACATGTATTTAAAGATTTAGGTTGATTGCACGACGGGCTATGAATTGTGTACTTGATATTAGTGCTGGGCGATATTGCAAAAAATAAAATTCCAAGGCCATCACACATTAAGTGGTCAACATGGAGTAAAACGTCAATTATTGTATAAACTTGTCTTAAACATATCCTATATGTTCAGAAATAATAAAAATGCGAAATATTTCTTAACCAAAATGAAGCCATTCAGTTTTAGAGGTCAACTCAAAAAGTCAAGGCAGTTCAAGTTAAAAATGGCAAAGTACTGTATAACACCAGTAATATGCTATTATCAACAGTAAATGGTTTGTAAAAACTAAAAATTATAGCAGATTTTTGCCTGTCACTATCATGCAAACATTAAATATCAAACATACAGTAGTTCTTTACAGGTTTTTCATTGCACTGCACTGCTTTTCCACAGTTTTTCTGTGTAATCATGCACTTGACGGATATGTTTGTCAAATCTTGTGCAGCGTCTCATGTATGAAGCAGCATTTTTTTTTGTAATTTTGTAGCATTGGTGTATTGTCAACATGTCTAATTGTAATTTCGCTAATATTTTTGATGATATTTGTGATTCCTTGATTTAAAAAAAAAGAAAAAAAAAAGGTAATTGCAAAACATTATTTGAATTAATCACCCACCCCTACCTGATAAGCGCATCTTATTTCGTGCTATGGCAAACCTACTCTCTATTTATCACTACTGGCCATTGAAAACCCATAGCACACAGTAAACGTAGCACTTCTTCAGATCAAGCTTCCTTCATATTTAAATCAATATGTGGCACTGCTTCCTCTGTGAAATGCACCTTGTATTCAGTTCACCTAAACTCAGTGACCTCAGGAGTTATTTTGTTGTGGAAATCATTGACTCGCAGTGATGCGTGGTTTAGCATTGACTCACTCAAGTCGAAATGAACGTCATGTGAAAATATGCAGCATTTGAAATGAGCGTTTCTCTTTGAAGCACGTTCAGTTTGAGTTCCACAGTCCCACTGACTCATGATTCTCTTGTATAACCACACACACACACGGTGAAACCTCCCTCCATTTCACTCCACTTCCTCCTCACCTGTTTCCTCTGGCTGAGTACACAATCCCTCCTTGGGCATGTTGTGATTTTTGGCAGGGCTTTTACTGAATTAAAAGCTGTTTTTTTCAATCTCTGTCTTTGTTTGCAAAGAAAGTGTTTTATGACAGTGCTTAATTTAGGCCCCATGCAGGTCGATTGTATTCATAGACGCACACCTGCCTTGATTCAGTGATTTAGTTAATTAATGAATGTGTGTGTGATAGCCAGGTGAATCTCATAAAATGGGTCATTTCACCCCAAAACCAAAATAATAAAATAAACTAGATTTCGCTTTAAAAAAATGTTTTTTTGTTTTTTTTGCAATGTGACATTATTAGTATAACAGTTAAGCACTTTAAACCCCAAGCTTATCAATACTTTTACTTATTATTATAATGAAGAAAAAGAATATTGTAAATATTTACAAAATTTTATATATATTTATATATATATATATATATATATATATATATATATATATATATATATATACACACACACACACAGGTAAGCAAAAAGCTTTAAAAAATTAAAATTATTTTAAGATGCTAGAATTGAAATTGTGAAGTAAAATTAATTATATTTTGGCATACATAGAAGGCCTCTTTTTTTTTTCTTTTACATTTTTTGCACTTTTGCATAATTTTACTTATTTTCCTCTGTTGTATATATAATTGTATTTATATATTGTATTGTATATATAATTTTTAAATAAATATTAAATAAATAATTTTTTACTAATTATATAATATAAATAATATAATTGAGTAATTATATAAATTATTTTGTTATTTTGAAACATTTGTCTTTGGATTGTGGGCAGAAATACCAGTTTTTATGAGATTCACCCGAGATTGTTGATAGTTGCCGTCTGAGAGTAGATTCTTATCGTGGAGGTGAGGGTCACGCCCCGGCTTGCTGTTTTTCATCCTCCTTTCATTCTCTACAGGAAAGGCTTTTTTTCTCGTCTTTTTTCTGGCTTGTAGAGTGCGTTTCCTCACGAGTTCCTGCCAGTCTCCTGGGGGAAATGCCCTTGCTGCTTATCGCAGTCATTCAGCATGCTGGGTGAACGCAATGCAGAGCTGCTGGCCAGAAAGACGCCACCTGGTTCAGGTCAGCCGCTGCCAAATCTCACAGTCTCGGAGATCACCGGATAACCTGGCAGCTGCTAGTTCCTGTATTGCATTTGTTGTAGATCTGACTGGCGTTAAGATACTGTAAATCCCTCAAAGCATCAAGGTCTCAACATGATGCAGAGTGTCACGGTATATGCTGAAGGACTTACCTGGGTGGCTCTTTACTGTTAAGATTAGCAGCTGCGAGACAGAATGATTTCAACATGTGTGTACGTGCGCTAATATGCGCCCAAAAATAGTAGATTAGTAATGTAAACAGTATTATTTTTTAGCATTTAGCTCTAAATCCAACCCCTTTGCTAAAAAGCATTTGAAATGTATTTAATTAATACATGCAGCATACAGAAGAGTTAGTGTGCTGTGCTAAAATGCTTTTATTCAAGCTAAACCCTCGATTTAGAGTCACATCTCTACGTTTATGCCCTTGAAATACTATATTTATTATTTATATATTCTATATATACTATTTTTATAACAATTAACTTTAGCATAACTCTGATTCCCTCAATGAAAAGCCAATAGGATTTTCCATTGGCTTTTGGATTATTGCAGAAAATAGGCTCTGTGGCCAACAAAGATGATAATCTATATGATAATTTTCAAAAAATGAATACAACTTTTATGAATTTTGAAGCTTAAATACAGTCGCCAGAAGTAAAAAAGCTAAACATAGGCTGTAAGCAAACTACGTGCTACCATTTAGCTTCTGACGACTCTTTTTTTTATAAAACTTTTACCTGAAAGTTTCAGTTACATGACAGGATTTTAATGCCACTATAAATAAATAAATAAAAAGGTCATAATATTTTGAGAATAAAGTCATAGCATTGTGTGATAGAGTCAATAGATTAAGTCAATAAGTCAATAGATTTTGATCATAGCTTTGTTCAATTAAATATTTTTATTATTAAATGTATTATTATTTATTATTAAATATTTTTATTATTTAATATTTACAACAAAGTTGTATCAAGATGAGAATAAACTCTTAGTAATATTTTGAGAATAAACTTTGTATTTCGTATTAGTATTTGTGGTCCCATTTAGCCACTTGTTAACAACTTCCTTTGACATGTAAAGCTTAAAAAAAACTTACTGATGTATTTTATGGTGTAGAATAAAAGATGAAAATGTCTTTACCAAAAACCTTATTTCAGCCCAAAAACCCATTAAACAATGAAACCAGAAGTGCAAAATGCTATCTCGTTTTTGACCTACAAGAATATGCCATCCCTAAAGGACACTGGGGATCTAGCACCTTTTTCTTGTTAGCTGTCAGCAGTGGTTGTCTATTTGCATTGTACTGTTTGATTTTAATAACATCATTCTCAATTAAATGCCTTGTTTTTCTCTCATCCGAACAGGTCGGTGCAGGCGGGAACAACGCGGCCCAGCTGCGCGCTCCCAACGAACACGCCATCATCATGTGGATGAACGACCTTATCGGACGTGTAGTACAGTTTTTCCTACGGAGGAGATGATTGACACATTGAACGCCCAGCAGACGTGTAGCAGACATGTAGCATCATACATCACCCCTTTACCTGACTGTAAATATGTACATAATAAGGGATAACAGCAGTGCTGCTCTTCCGCAACCTCTCTCCGGGTTTCGGCGTACAGTTTTGGACCTGTCGGGATGTGTGCAGACCTGGACGGATACATAAATCGGGAACCCTCAGCCATCCATAGACTGACTCACAGCAGAGTTTCCTGCGTTCACATGGAAAGCTGAGCCATTAGATGCTGTGTTGGCGTGGAGGTTTTTGTTGAACCCCATGTGGAGTGTGGAAAACGTGCCTTCATTGCCTGTTTGCCCTTGACACGTCTCTCTTTTTTGTCTTTACCCTGTCTTTTTCTTTATTGCTTTTATATTTATTTTCACTGTATTTAATTTGTACCTTTTGTGTATAATTTCATGAACGTGGACGTTAGTCGGTTAAGCGATGATATTAGTGGTTCTGCCTGTCCCTCATCTGTTCATTGGTTCCAAGTTTGCACTTGCGATTGGTTTGCATAGTCTATACAAATCAAATTGAATAGAACATGATAAACTCCAAAACAGAAAATTAATTTGAATAAAATTGCAATTGAAGACATGAAAAAAGCATCAACAATATATAGAAATTTGACCTATAGCATCTGCATGATGATTTACCTTTTTCTTGGATTTTACATTGGAAATGCATTCTCACTTTGAAGCCAGATAAAGTCCTTTTCACATGACTCATGTTATTCCCAATGCATCGGGAAACTTTGAAGCGCTGAGCTACTGCGTCGTAACCTTTCGAAACCTGTGTCGAAAAAGTTCCTTGCACAGATTTCACTCATGTTCAAGTTGGTCATGCGAAATTCGCCACTTCGACCGACTGAAAGCTGCTTGGTTTGAAAGTGACTTCTGTGTGAACAACAATGGGCAATAGACCTTTTTTGGCCTGTGAATTTTAGCTAATATTTCACCTAGTTATAACTGTTGATATTGCCTTAACGTAATTTCAAATAATATTAACTTTTTGCCACTGAACTTTCAAAGCGCCCTATATACAACACAACATGAACCTACATTTGACAAACCATTTTTTCCCCGTTTCTTACCCAGAAAGCCAAGAAAATTGTTTTGCTATCTGCAATGCTTTTCCTGCAAAGCGCCGCTTTATGCTCGTGTTTAAAGATGAGAGTCATGTGAAAAGGTCTTCTGAACACCTTCAGGTACTCCTAAATCTCATAACTCGAGCATTGTTTTATGTTATTGAATACCTGTCACTAAATAAATCAATTTGGACAGGCAAAGATAGTAAGTAAGTGTATCTAATATGGACGTTTTTGTTGTTTTGACATCATAAACATTACACATTTGGTATTTCGGTTTTGTTAGAATCCTTGTTTGGTCTGTTTGTTTCCTTATTAGAGAGCAAAAGTGACATTTGGGGCTTGTAATTGATGATTCCATTAATGTTCAAACAGCATGTGTTTATGCCTAGTTTTGTGAATATAGTTTAGGTCAAGGGGTTTTATTTGGAATAGCTTTCTTCCAAAGTGACCATGCACATGGAAGAAACTGCGTTTAAGTGCCTTGCTCAAGGGCACAATGGTGATAGATCAGAATTTTATTCTCAGAAACATTGTTTATGGTTACACCAAATTTGGGATTGAAATTTGCAACCGTACAACCACTGTTTAACTCCAGCCTTACCCCGAGTCTAACAAACTGGCCTGACTAAATGACCTTTAACAGCCTCAGGGACTAAGGGAAATACACTTGTGTAGATTTCTTGAACAAACCAGTCTTCCGTCTTTACTTCAGCTTATAGATTCTCCTCCCGGCTTTGCCTTTTATTACCGTTGTCCCAGTATTCCAGTAATCAATGCACAAGGCTCGGGATGAGTCGACAAGTATGTTGGTATAACAATGATGTGTTTTTTTAAGTTGCAAAGATTTAAATATGAACTGATGTATTGACTACCTACCATGAAAGGTATTGCTGAAAGTTTAGGAAGTCGGTTAGACAATTCCACTTGTGGAAGACGCATGGCCCTGTGTTATCATATGCATTTGTTTGTATATCGGTTTGTTGCTCTTTGCCAAAATGACAATGTTTAGCTTGTCTACCGTTCCAGGTTTACCACTTGAACCAAAGACCTCGTTTTTCAATGCATACTACATTGTGTCATGTTGCATGTGTTCATTCTTTGCCTTTGCTGAAAGATTTAAACAGAATTCCCGTTCTTTAGCCTTTTGATTCCAGAACAAACCGTTTTTGTTTTTTGGGGGGGTTTTTTTCATGAATTTCAGGCCAACCTGTGTATTTCTCACTGGACCTCTGACTGAGTCTTTTCAGTCCTGTTGCACTGAACACCCGCATTACCCGATCTGACGCCACCCAAGACCCAGTACATTTGTAGCACAACGATAATTTGTTTTTGTTTGTTTGTTTGTTTGTTAAATGCATCTTTTTGTATTTTGCACTGAACCATTTCTGTGCTAATTTGTGCAATACTGCTGTAAATAAAAGCCGCTTTTTTCAACTTTCTAAATACAGAGTCTGTCTCTTTTAATAAGCATTAATCCACAGATTTTAATAAAATTGATGGGCTTAAGTTTTTTATTGTTGCCCTGCAAGAAAATGTAATTGCATGAACATTACATGTAAATCACAGAGAAAGAAAAAGTCATTTTTGTATCACTAGGAAGTTCAAATTAATTCAATATAAACATTTGGGACTGAAAATATTGAGAACTGTACACTGTGCAAAATATTAATTATTGAGCAAAATAGCATGCACTGGACAGAGTAAAACAAGTACACAAATACATAAATGTACTTTGAATGAAATGAAAGTTTAAGTCAGTATGAAAAATGAATAATCAAATAAACATGATAAACAGACCTAAAATTTCAAAAATAGTATACAACTTTAAAAAAAAAGACAATACAAGGTGATTCTTGATTTATTTAAAAACAACAAAAATAGCATTTTCATCATATATTCTGCAATAAGATAACAAAAAACATTAATATATGTGCATGCTTTATTGTTCTATTTGATTTGATCAGTTATGTCAACATATGTTTTCCATTTTTTAACCATCAGATTTACCAATTTTAACTTCATATTTATGTTGTACAAGATTCAACTACAAGTCAGTTTAATATGATTTAAGTTTAAATAAATTGAACAGCCAATCTGAATAAAAATTCAAGGCAGCAATTGAACTTTAAGTTAAGTATGTGGAAATTTGTAATTGCATACTGTAAAGAAATTTGTTATGCATAATTAAATTGACAATTACTTTCAATTAATAATTGATCAAATCGGACCATTCATTGGGTTACGTTATTAAAAGCCATTTACAGATTAGGTACACTTTGTACAGCCTGCATGAAAAACTCAATGTTGCGACACACTCTACAAAGACTTTATTTGTTTGTGAGATCTGGAAAGTCTCTCTTCCTCCATATGAGCCGCCTATCAGTGCTCTTCAGCAGGACATGGAAAGTACGGTACCTTCCACGACTTGGCATAAACTGTGACATAATTCCATAGTTTGCTTTCAGCCAATCAGGGTGTGGTCACATGGCTGCACGTGCACTAAAGAGGAAGGATTTATTGAGAATATTACAGTTATATCCAACTTAGCATGACTCAGTTAGCCATGCTCTGACACGACCTGTTGATATGGTGAAGTTTAGGGGAATAAAAAGGCTCATTAATGTCTCAATATGATAGATTTTGTCCCACATTTGTATAGTTAAATATGGCATTTAATTGCATTTGTTACTTCCAACCAATCAAAATGTGCACAAACAAGTTCAAAACAAATTGCATCACACACACTGATAAAAAAAGCAGCACTTTATTGATCTATGAGGGAAAATTCCAATGCAAAAGATTCTCAACACAGCTAACCATGAGAAGAACATTGAACTCCAATGCTTTCTGCACTTGAGGGAACATTTCAATATCAAGATACACTGCAATTTTTAAACTAATATTTCTAAATTGACAGCCCTAAAATTAACAAATTATCTGTAATTATATTAGCAGACCTTAGGCGCTCTTTAAATGCTTATTTAAAATTAATAAGTATGGCAATATAAAACATATGATGTTAATATAGATATGAAAAATTATTTATTCACATTACTCCTTGTTATATACTGTTGGGTTGCTTTGCAAGTAAAATAAAATAAAATAATGGAGTTAATTTTATTTAAATGTTTAACTGTTGTACTATCACAGTAATAAATGTTATTTTTATTTTTTATATATTACTTGTTGATTGTCTCTGACTTCTTGAAGAAATACTGTTGGGTTGTTTTGATAAAATTCCACATAGTGTAACTGAACTGATGTGCTTAATTTTATTTTTACATTATACTATTGCATACCACACAATTATTTCATATCACGGTTAGTCATTTATTTCTTTATCATGCAGGATCCACAAGATAAAATCTGAAAGTATCTGGCTAATATAGTTTGCAGAGTTTTGACAAACACAATTCTCTTCTTCCCCACTGGAAAACAAAAAACTAAATTGTCTTTTTTAATGTTCTTGGCATGAGGAAGTGCTTAGTGCACAAGGGTTAGAGTATAAATTCTTAAACTCACATTATGTCACACACTTCATTTCATCTGGATGTCAGATAATTCATTGGCATCGTTAGCGAGTGTCTGTGCTGTCAAGTGTGATGTAACTCAAAGCAAACAGATGCAAATTCTGTTTGCTTTGACATGTATCCCGTTTTAAACTCAATTCATCATCGTTGCACGGTCCTCAAAAGTCACGCCAGGTTCCAGCACAGCCGCTGTTCATTGTTGGTTTCCCTTTAGTGTGAAACCACATCTTTCAGGAAATTTACAGTCTTTGATGGAAGGACACACACTCACACTCACAGGTGTGTTTGGCTGTCACAGCTCACCCTTGTACAGAACGGGGGCCGTATGCTCAGGATATTGTGGTTTAGACCCCAGACAAATGTCTTCCTCTATTGACTTCATTCAAACAGAGAATTTCCATCATGCAAACACCTCAACATGTTTATCAGCTCACCTGGGAGAAGCCCTCATCGCCAGTAAATTGCTGATTTTTTCCTGTCAGGTGTGTCTATGATACACTTCATTCTGATGGAGAACAAAGCACCAAACAACCACATTATTAGTATTTCATATAAATAAATATAGTATTTATTTGGCAGATTCTTTTAACTAACAGAATCATAAAGGAATATCAAACAGCAGCATTTAAACAATACTATAACATCCAACACCACTTATTCATTTATTTCTTATTTAGAGCCTAATAACTTTACTGTTTCATACTTTGAAGTTGCTTTGAAACAATCTGTATTATATAAAGAGCTATAAAAATAAAAATGATTTAGATCAGCTTCATTAATATTATGCTATAATGTCAGCAGTAATGGTGTGTCCAAGTCGTGTCAAAAAGATTTTTTTTATTTTTTATTTTATTAAATGCACATGAATGTCATCGCAAAATCGTAATTACGAGTGGGGAAACTTGGGATTTCTTTAAGTCCAGAGTGTGAGAAAATATGTCAGATGCAATGGATGCAGTATCTGTATTAATGGTACATTTGTTAAAACAAATTATTCATGTATAATGAAACGAAATACCATAGTATTGTACAAATATGATAGAATATGTAGCGATTCAATTTACAGCACCTTAACTAATTCATAAATAAAAACATAAATCCCCACCCGTCAAAGAAGCCACTTTGAAACTGTAGCTTCCAACGCTACAAGCTACAGTCAAACTAACCTCCTGAAAAAGTAGTTAGCTACATTTTGTAGTGTGGCTAACTATAATGAAGCCTTTAAGAAGGAGAAATCTTTTAAATATGTAACTTTCAAATGATGCAATCCAACATGAATGGTTATTTTACAATAATTAGTTTAAAAAGTGCCACGAACTTGAAAACAATGCATAGCAGCAGCAACATTTAAACAAAATATTATGTTTGTTTGTTTTATGTAGGATGGCTTTATTGATGCCATGCTATAATATCAGCAGCAAGAACCATAATAAAAGCAGATATAACCATGAAAAAGACAGAAAAAACAACCTTCAGCAATCCAACACTACACTTTTCTAGACTACAGATCTCAACAATGATATAACACGCCACATTACATTGAAATCTGTAACTATGATGAACTATGAAACCCCTCTAAACCCTTTTCTCACACACTTTTATAGTCCTAGGTCATAATCAGATCAAACTTGCTAGAATTTTACCCCAGCCACAAAGCATGCTGGGAACCCAGCAGTGCCACTGTATTTTGCTGCAGAAACAAAAAAACACTTAACTAGAAAGAGCGAGACTTCCCAGAGCAACATGTGTGTGGATGTTTCAGCAGAGCAGGTTTGATTATCGCCACAGTTCACTCAGCTGTAAAGGTGTAAAAAAGTCAACAAATGTCACGCTACATTGCTACCCGTCGCTAAAAGCAGCTAGTTACTGGAAAAGCAACAGTGTACTGAGAACAGCTGAGTTACTGTCACACTCCTGATAAATGTTTAGTTAGCAACGTTGCTGCTTTCACTCCCCAACACTAAGAAACAGGAAACTTCAATCATATTATTTCTGATCTACACAACAAAATGGTGTTTCTCCAGAACTCTATTTGTTTGATTTGATAAATGTAATTCTCTGAAATGTACAATCTTCTAGATCCAATTATGTTAGGACGAATGTAAACCAATTTAGTATGTTCTACAGCATGTTTGCAGTTGACAATACTCACAATCTCAAGGCAATTTGTTTTATGTTTTGACGATTTGGCGGCTAATTTGTATAAACTGGATTCCCAAAATGCTTGGATAATGTAATAGGGAAGAAAAAAAAATTAAATGAAGTATTATTTTCATTTATGTGAAACCAGTGTAGATGATTGAATCAAGTAAATTCCACACCTTTTTTTCTAAGCTAATTTCAACTGGAAAGTCGAGTTACTTTCATTTTTGCTGTTGACATTGCCAACACCTTTTCATGACCATTTGTGACTGGGTTTTGGCAAGTTGCTGGCTTATTCTTAAGAAATTTGTACATTTTCATACAATCCGTTACACCAAAGTAATGATTTTTCTAAAAACTGTTTAAATATTATTCACATTCACATCGTACAAATGTGTATAAAATCACCACCTCGTAAAAGAATTCATACAGTTTCCCTTGTACGTTTTTGTACGATCTGTCTAAAGGAGGATATTTTCATGCTTAACTGTTTTCGTACCAAATCGCCACCTTGTAAAATAGTAATGCTTTCTCGTGAACTCTGAAAATGTAGTTCCCAGCATGCTTGGATAACATTATAGGAAGAGTATAAATGTTGAAATTGGGTATTATTTTGATCCATGTAGAACCAAAGTAGATAATTAAATCATGTGAATTCAACACCTTTTTCAGTGAATGTATCTGTAAGCTCATTTCCACTGGAAAGACAAGTCACCTTCATTTTTGCTGTTGACATTATTAACACAATCTCATGAGAATTAGCAACTAAGTTTTGGCGAGCTGGTGGCTAATTTGTATGTTTTGTACCATCTGTTTACGTCCAAGTAACGTTTTTTTCTAAAAACCATACATTTTTGTGCAAATATTATTATATATTCACATAGTAAACTTTGTATACAAAATCGCCACCTCATAAAATAGTTAACGTTACATTTTCTTGTTGTTAGGCATGAAGTGAAGCGGAGTGCCTAAAATCCCCTTAGCTGTTATAAATTCACTGTAAACCATGGCTTCATGGGGCTTATTGCTTTTATAAAACGGTTATTCCATATATGTAGCAAGGTTTCACAAAATAAAACAGAGCAAGTAAAATGCAATGATGTTAATAAAAACATTATTCTTCCGCCAAACAATGTAGTTCCTCAGAAACGTTTGTGGTTGCAACAAAGTGGTTGCCGAGCAACACACAGACGTAAACAAAGGTGTATGTTCATAGCCATAGACATATATATATATATATATATATATATGTTTGTAGAGTCATTACAACAGCTTGAGCGGCTCAACCAATCAGAATCAAGGACCAGAACTCTCCGTTTTTTAAATTGACTTTTTTTCTAAAAATCGTATGTTTTATATGATTCACATCATAGAAATTCACTGAAATTGCCACCTTGAAAAATGGTTACATTTTATTATGAGATCAGACTGACATTTGTAACGGTGGCCGCCGCCCTAGCTCAGATAAGCTCTAAGGGAAATGTTCGGGCGCCAGTCAGGACTAATCCTGACAATTTAAGTTAACCCAGGATAGCAAAACAAAGGCCACCTGTTACAATATTAATTTACAAAAACAGTCAAAGAAAAAAAACTCTGTTCACAAGGGGAAGATTTATTCCACGATGTCCATGAGAGAAAAAAAACACAAGTGAAAAAAACAGTTCACCACTTCCGTTCACTTTTGAAGCCGTGCAGAAATTGCGTCACGCTAATTCACGTTCCCAACATAGGCAGATTCGCGTCCACAATCATAATTTGTCACGTTTGCAGTCATAATGGAAACTGGAGAGTGTTTCGGTTTTGTCCGACAGCAGGACAGGTGGATGAGCAGCCATCACTTGTCTTCAGAACAGTTTTACTAACAACAGACGATCGTGATGTGCAACGCTTGAAAGTCAAGTGAACTTTTCGACGCACCAGACATCGCTCACAGGAAGCAACAGTTCGACAAGCGGCAGTCTTTCCACGTCACACGGTAATCCCTTCACGCTCACTACTGCAAACCTACTGATGACGCAATTATTCTCGGGTAAGACACGCTTCCTTATATCCTCCGTCCTTCCGCCGTTAATTGAACACTCCACCCCAAACACACAAAGTGAAAGTAAAATGATTTTGGTGGCACGGATTTTTCGCATTGCCACACTCTCCCCTGGAAGTAAACAACCCATGGTTGTTAAAAGAGAAAACGAATTAGAAACCTAGGAATTCTTCCTCATCAGAGGTTTCTTGAAATAAGTTAAGGAGTTTTTGTTTTTCCTGGGACTCCAATTCCTCTGCTGTTGGATAGCATGGTTTGAGGTTACACACGTGTGCTGTGCGGACGCCCTCCCAGTGTCTTCCAACACTATCTGATAATTCAACGGCCTAACCGCTTTAAAACCCGGTAAGGACCTTTCCACTTAGGGGCCAGTTTTGCACTGAAATTATGTTGAGCACTGGACTGAGGAAAATTTCTCAACCACACACGGCTTTTTCTTCAAAGGAGGCTTCACGACGGGTTTTATTGTAACTTCTGAGCTGTCTTTTTGGGCTCTCTTACAACACTCCTCTGCCTTCAATTTCAGTTGCACTAGATGGTGGACAACATCATATGATGGTGTGGATGGCGAAAGGCTCTGAACTTGGAGTAATTTATCCATGGGGCTTTTCAGTTTTCTCCCTATTTGGAGTTCTGCAGGGACATCCCAATGCTTTCCTGCACAGCTGAATTAATTGCAAACCGGAGTTCAGGTAAATGCTGATCCCACTTCTTGTGGTTGTCATCCACGCACGAGGCAATCATGCATTTTAGGGTCCAGTTAACTCTCTCAGTCATATTCGTTTGGGGTGATATGCTGTTGTTAATTTTGGTTGAGATTCCATTTTGCACACAGCTCTTTGAACATGGAGGAAACAAATTGGGTACCACGGTCAGACAAGATGAAGTCTGGAACACCCCACCGGGTAAGGATTTCGGTCCTGAGAATCTTCGCTATGGTTTGTGCATTTGCACGGCGCAAGGGAAACAACTCAACCCAGCGAGTGAAGTAATCCACAAAAACCAGAAGGTATTCATGACGTTGTGTGCTGCTTGGCAACGGCCCCATTATGTCGACACCCACCATTTTGTTGGGTTGCGAGATGGTAATGGGTTGTAGCTTCCCAGCCGGTTTCTGATTTTCACTTTTAAGTGTTTGACACTTTATACAGTGCTTAACATAATTTTTGACATCAGTCCACATCCCTGGCCAGAAAACAACATCTTGTAGTCGCTTGTAGGTTTTATAGATACCTCCATGGCCGCTTAAAGGATGGGAATGGTAGTGATGAAGGACAGCTGGAATAAGACTGCTAGGCAGGTACACTCTGTAGTGAACTTGGCCATTTGACAGGTGGGTCTTGTGATATAGTTTGTCCTCCACAACTTCATATTTGTCTTTTAGATCACTGTTATTGTTCTCTGCCAATGCTTTAAAAACATTTATGATCTCAGGATCTTTCTGTTGTTCTTCCCATATTGACACAACAGAGACTGGAAACTCAATATCCTCTTTCTGGCTGGAGTACAAGCTGCAACAAGGTAAGCTGGAAATCCTAGACAAAGCATCAGGGGCTACATTGAGTTTTCCCTTTCGGTATTCAATTACAAAATCAAACCTTTGCAATCGTAGGGCCCATCTAATGAGACGGCTGGTGGTTTTTGGGGAACTTAAGACCCACTGTAGTGCAGAATGGTCAGTGACTACGGTGAACATCTTGTGCTCCAGGTAATGTTGCCATTTCTCAAGTGCCCATATGACTGCTAGGCACTCTTTCTCTGTAGCAGAGTAATTTGTCACGTTTGCAGTCATAATGGAAACTGGAGAGTGTTTCGGTTTTGTCCGACAGCAGGACAGGTGGATGAGCAGCCATCACTTGTCTTCAGAACAGTTTTACTAACAACAGACGATCGTGATGTGCAACGCTTGAAAGTCAAGTGAACTTTTCGACGCACCAGACATCGCTCACAGGAAGCAACAGTTCGACAAGCGGCAGTCTTTCCACGTCACACGGTAATCCCTTCACGCTCACTACTGCAAACCTACTGATGACGCAATTATTCTCGGGTAAGACACGCTTCCTTATATCCTCCGTCCTTCCGCCGTTAATTGAACACTCCACCCCAAACACACAAAGTGAAAGTAAAATGATTTTGGTGGCACGGATTTTTCGCATTGCCACACTCTCCCCTGGAAGTAAACAACCCATGGTTGTTAAAAGAGAAAACGAATTAGAAACCTAGGAATTCTTCCTCATCAGAGGTTTCTTGAAATAAGTTAAGGAGTTTTTGTTTTTCCTGGGACTCCAATTCCTCTGCTGTTGGATAGCATGGTTTGAGGTTACACACGTGTGCTGTGCGGACGCCCTCCCAGTGTCTTCCAACACTATCTGATAATTCAACGGCCTAACCGCTTTAAAACCCGGTAAGGACCTTTCCACTTAGGGGCCAGTTTTGCACTGAAATTATGTTGAGCACTGGACTGAGGAAAATTTCTCAACCACACACGGCTTTTTCTTCAAAGGAGGCTTCACGACGGGTTTTATTGTAACTTCTGAGCTGTCTTTTTGGGCTCTCTTACAACACTCCTCTGCCTTCAATTTCAGTTGCACTAGATGGTGGACAACATCATATGATGGTGTGGATGGCGAAAGGCTCTGAACTTGGAGTAATTTATCCATGGGGCTTTTCAGTTTTCTCCCTATTTGGAGTTCTGCAGGGACATCCCAATGCTTTCCTGCACAGCTGAATTAATTGCAAACCGGAGTTCAGGTAAATGCTGATCCCACTTCTTGTGGTTGTCATCCACGCACGAGGCAATCATGCATTTTAGGGTCCAGTTAACTCTCTCAGTCATATTCGTTTGGGGTGATATGCTGTTGTTAATTTTGGTTGAGATTCCATTTTGCACACAGCTCTTTGAACATGGAGGAAACAAATTGGGTACCACGGTCAGACAAGATGAAGTCTGGAACACCCCACCGGGTAAGGATTTCGGTCCTGAGAATCTTCGCTATGGTTTGTGCATTTGCACGGCGCAAGGGAAACAACTCAACCCAGCGAGTGAAGTAATCCACAAAAACCAGAAGGTATTCATGACGTTGTGTGCTGCTTGGCAACGGCCCCATTATGTCGACACCCACCATTTTGTTGGGTTGCGAGATGGTAATGGGTTGTAGCTTCCCAGCCGGTTTCTGATTTTCACTTTTAAGTGTTTGACACTTTATACAGTGCTTAACATAATTTTTGACATCAGTCCACATCCCTGGCCAGAAAACAACATCTTGTAGTCGCTTGTAGGTTTTATAGATACCTCCATGGCCGCTTAAAGGATGGGAATGGTAGTGATGAAGGACAGCTGGAATAAGACTGCTAGGCAGGTACACTCTGTAGTGAACTTGGCCATTTGACAGGTGGGTCTTGTGATATAGTTTGTCCTCCACAACTTCATATTTGTCTTTTAGATCACTGTTATTGTTCTCTGCCAATGCTTTAAAAACATTTATGATCTCAGGATCTTTCTGTTGTTCTTCCCATATTGACACAACAGAGACTGGAAACTCAATATCCTCTTTCTGGCTGGAGTACAAGCTGCAACAAGGTAAGCTGGAAATCCTAGACAAAGCATCAGGGGCTACATTGAGTTTTCCCTTTCGGTATTCAATTACAAAATCAAACCTTTGCAATCGTAGGGCCCATCTAATGAGACGGCTGGTGGTTTTTGGGGAACTTAAGACCCACTGTAGTGCAGAATGGTCAGTGACTACGGTGAACATCTTGTGCTCCAGGTAATGTTGCCATTTCTCAAGTGCCCATATGACTGCTAGGCACTCTTTCTCTGTAGCAGAGTAATTTGTCTCAGCTTTGTTAAGGGTGCGGCTTGCGTATGCAATGACTTTCTCCAGTCCTTGAGCTTTCCGTTGCGTTAATACAGCACCGAGTCCGGAATCACTGGCATCGGTGTACACAATGAACGGTAGTTGGAGATTTGGATGGCCAAGGATAGGAGGTGATGTGAGATGTGCCTTCAATTCTTCAAAAGCTTCCTGGCATTGGGGTGACCAGTGAAAAGAATGTCCCTTCTTTTTCAGTGTATTGATGGGTTCAGCGATCTTGGAGAAATTTGGGACAAAGCGGTGATACCATCCAGCTAGTCCAAGAAAACGCTGGACCTCTTTGATGTTCCTTGGCACAGGGTAAGATCTGATGGCCTCAACTTTGGATGAGTCTGCTGTGATGCCATTGATGCTAACCACATGTCCCAGGAATGTAATTTCTGTAAGGCAGAACTTGCTCTTTTTAAGGTTTATGGTCAATCCAGCTTCCTGCAGTCGATTGAGAACAGTTTGAAGGTCCTTGAAGTGCTGAGCTACAGATAGTGAGTATATGATAATATCATCGATGTAGACAAAGCAAATGTTTCTTCGTAAGTCTCCCAGTACTGTTTCCATTAACCTCTGGAATGTTGCAGGTGCATTTTTTAATCCAAATGGCATGACATTAAAGTGGAAGAGCCCTGATGGAGTGATGAATGCTGTCTTTGATTTACTCTGGGGGTCCATAGCCACCTGCCAGTAGCCACTGTTGAGATCGATGGTTGAAAAGATGGCTGCTCCAGACAGAGATTCAAGGATTTCAGTGATGTTGGGAAGGGGGTAAGCATCATTCTCAGTGATGGTATTAAGCTTACGGTAATCTACACAAAATCTAAGGCTGCCATCTTTTTTGGGAACAAGGACTACAGGGGAGGCCCAGCCAGAATGTGAGGGTTCTACAATTCCTGCATTCAACATCTCCACAAGTTGCTCTTGTACCACTGCTTGTTTGGCTGGGGACATGCGGTATGGCCGTTGCTTAATGGGCACTTGATATTGTGTATAAATAGTGTGTTGTAGGACATCAGTACGACCTGGTTGAAGGGTGCACACCTGAGTGTTGGACTCCAGAATTCTCCTCAGTCTGTCTTTTTCAGCAGGGGGTAAGTGTGCTTCACTTACAGCAGTGTCAATTAAACATTGTGCATCTGTACTGATAAATGGTGATGATCGGCATACAGGTTGTGGTGGAGGGATTGAGCTTAACAGTGAAAGGCTTTGGTTAAAAGTCTTTACATGTGGTCCCGTCTTTTGACGTTGAGGGCTGATATCAGGTACACTTGCATTGCCAGGTTGAAATGGATGATCTTCTTGTGGGGAGGACTTAAATGAATATTTACTGTCGATTACATTAATTTGTAGGCCACTGAAGAAGATGAAATCCAGTCCCAGAACTACAGCGTAGGCGAGTGCTTTAGGGGAAAGGACAGCGACAGGTAAAGTGAAAGTGTTATTGTGAATGTGGATTGGTAACTGCAACCATCCTAAAGGCACCTCTGCTTCGCCATTAGCCAAATACAGTGGACCGCGAGACCAAGATTGGAGGTTCTCTTGTGGAAAGAGATTTTTCCACAAACTCTCATGGATCATGGTGTAGCTGGCCCCTGTGTCCATGATGGCCTTTCCAGACCACCCACCAATGCGGATTGGAACGATCAGTTGTTGTGGGATGACAACAGGAGAACCAGGCATTGGTGTAGGGGGTGATTTCTTGGAAGTGGACAATCTTTTATTTGTTGTGGCTGTCACAGAATTACTAGTTGCTTGACCTCCAGACTTGCGGGAATGAAATGATCGTTGACTAGTGAAAGGATGTTGTTGTTTTGCAGGTTGGTTTGTGGATGGGTTGCCATAAAGTGGACAACATCCAGGTGAGTGATGTCCCTTACATCTCCAACATTGCACTTGGGGTTGGTCAGTGGGTTTAATGTTTTTTGGAATTACTTCTTGTGGTGATTTTCTGCTCATACATTTTTCATATTGCATTTGCTGCTCATGGTCCTTCTCTAGCTGATGTCCCAGCTTTACCAGTTCCTCAACGGTGCTCACACGACTACGTAGCTGACTGGCAAGGTAAGGTTTTAAATTTTTGAGAATCATTTGTACTATTTCATGTTCAGTTAGGGAAGGTTTCCATCTTTTGCAAAGAGCTCGATATGTAAAGGCAAAATCTCTGATAGATTCTCTCTCTCCTTGATACCTTGCGCGGACTCTTTCAGCCAACTCATCTTCGTAGTCTTCGGAGAGGAAGGCTGAGAGGAAAACACTCTCGAATTCGTTCCATGTCGTTACTGAAGATCGGGCGACTTCCCACCAGTCACGTGCAGTGCCGTGGAGTACGCTGCGGAAGGTTGCCAAGAGGTCGGTCTCTGCAAGTGGGTGCAATGCCAAGAAATCCTGACACCTTGTTAGGTACAGCAGAGGATCGGCGTCATCCGACGGTCTTCCAAATGTGGGAAAGGTCAATTTTAAATGGTCACTTTTTCCAGCAGGAATAGGAGGACACTCTGGGGCATTTTCTAGTGGTGATGGGTATGCGGTAAGTATGGCACTGGGTGGTGGTTGTATCCCTTTACTGTGGTGATCAGCCATTTCTTTTCCTTGCCGTTTGACTTCCTCTATGTTTGTTTGAAGCTCATTTACTTGTGTTGTTAGCTTGTCAATTTGAATGATGCACTGATTACATTCAGTGGAGAGCTGCTCATGATCCTTTTGAAGGTTCTTTTGTGTGGCTCTGATGTCTCCCTGAAGTTCAACCTGAAGTTGATCCACCATAAAACGGACTTCAGAAATAAACGTAGATTCTACTTTTTGTAGCTCTTGTGAGATCATCACTTTCATGGCTTTGACTAGTTGATCGGAATTGGCTAAATCTGCTTTTGTTGCAGTTAACGTGGTGAAAATTTGTTGCTGGTTAGCCTCCATTTTGGCAGTCAGGTCTCCAAGTTGTTTTTCTTGATGGGAAGTGGCTGTCTTTTGCTCCTGGGTGAGTTCGTTCACAGCTTTCTCCTGATGTTTCATGAAATCAAACAAGTTGTCCCAGTTACCTTGAACTTGTGCAGTCAAATGGTGAATTTCTTTTCCAGGAGTTGGGAGGTGACCAGGCAGGCGATGCTGTGACACTGAAGAAGATGGTGTAGTTTCAGTGGATGTGCAAAGTTGCATAGGTTCTGGCTGAAATGAAGTAGCGCCACCTGGAGGCATGGAGGCAAAATGCACCTGAGACCGGGGATGGGGACTGCTGAACTGAGTTGGGGTGAAGTGGAAAGTGGAAAACTGAGGTGGATGAATGGGTCTTGGTTGCACAAGCGACCAGACTGGAGTTGCTATGTCTGGGGGAGGTTCAATTTCCACAGATGTTGAAGGTGAAGGAGGGATAGTGGCCATGTTTGTATGTGTTGTTGCTTGGCAATGTTGTGTGAATAATCAGTAAATGAGATGAGTGAATTGGAATGACTGTGTCTGTTTTTTGGGGCACCAGGGGATATAAACAAAAACAAAAAAGCACAGAGTACAGTTTCCAATCTCAATTTTCTCAAATATTTTTCACAATTTTTCACACAGCACATTCAAAATGCAACATCAAGTTCCCAGTAATTAGATTTCACTTCAATTACCCAATTATCTTGGTACCTTTTCCAGCTGATACACTTCAGTCAAACAAAAGCATACAAAAAAATGCAACAAGGTTTCTTTTAAGGTTCACAAAAGATATAAGTTAACAATTAACCATAAGGTTTCAATAATTCCCCAACACAATTCAGATTCAAGTGTCCGTTTGTTCATGTGTTCGAGTGTTCAAGTGAAAGTGTTCAAGTGAAAGTGTTCAAGTGAAAGTGTTCAAGTCCCTGTTCAGGGCGCCACTCTGTAACGGTGGCCGCCGCCCTAGCTTAGATAAGCTCTAAGGGAAATGTTCGGGCGCCAGTCAGGACTAATCCTGACAATTTAAGTTAACCCAGGATAGCAAAACAAAGGCCACCTGTTACAATATTAATTTACAAAAACAGTCAAAGAAAAAAAACTCTGTTCACAAGGGGAAGATTTATTCCACGATGTCCATGAGAGAAAAAAAACACAAGTGAAAAAAACAGTTCACCACTTCCGTTCACTTTTGAAGCCGTGCAGAAATTGCGTCACGCTAATTCACGTTCCCAACATAGGCAGATTCGCGTCCACAATCATAATTTGTCACGTTTGCAGTCATAATGGAAACTGGAGAGTGTTTCGGGTTTTGTCCGACAGCAGGACAGGTGGATGAGCAGCCATCACTTGTCTTCAGAACAGTTTTACTAACAACAGACGATCGTGATGTGCAACGCTTGAAAGTCAAGTGAACTTTTCGACGCACCAGACATCGCTCACAGGAAGCAACAGTTCGACAAGCGGCAGTCTTTCCACGTCACACGGTAATCCCTTCACGCTCACTACTGCAAACCTACTGATGACGCAATTATTCTCGGGTAAGACACGCTTCCTTATATCCTCCGTCCTTCCGCCGTTAATTGAACACTCCACCCCCAAACACACAAAGTGAAAGTAAAATGATTTTGGTGGCACGGATTTTTCGCATTGCCACAAGAATTAGCAACTAAGTTTTGGCGAGCTGGTGGCTAATTTGTATGTTTTGTACCATCTGTTTACGCCCAAGTAACGTTTTTTTCTAAAAACCATAAATTTTTGTGCAAATATTATTATATATTCACATAGTAAACTTTGTATACAAAATCGCCACCTCATAAAATAGTTAACGAAGTGAAGCGGAGTGCCTAAAATCCCCTTAGCTGTTATAAATTCACTGTAAACCATGGCTTCATGGGGCTTATTGCTTTTATAAAACGGTTATTCCATATATGTAGCAAGGTTTCACAAAATAAAACAGAGCAAGTAAAATGCAATGATGTTAATAAAAACATTATTCTTCCGCCAAACAATGTAGTTCCTCAGAAATGTTTGTGGTTGCAACAAAGTGGTTGCCGAGCAACACACAGACGTAAACAAAGGTGTATGTTCATAGCCATAGACATATATATATATATATATATATATATGTTTGTAGAGTCATTTACAACAGCTTCGAACGCGGCTCAACCAATCAGAATCAAGGACCAGAACTCTCCGTTTTTTAAATTGACTTTTTTTCTAAAAATCGTATGTTTTATATGATTCACATCATAGAAATTCACTGAAATTGCCACCTTGAAAAATGGTTACATTTTATTATGAGATCAGACTGACATTACTGAAATTGTAATTGCCAGCTTGGATAATGGCAAATAAATAAATTGGCAATTTTTCATATATATGATATTGTAATTGTATTGTGTATATATATATGGTCCCACTTTATATTAGGTGGCCTTAACTACTATGTACTTAAATTTTAATTAATCATTTGGTGCAATGCACTTATTGTGTACATACATGTTTTTACATTGTACTTGTATTTTTAAAAATACCTATATGTAGTTACATCTGTAATTAATTTCTGTAATTACATTTATAATTACACTGTTGACCCATCCCTTACACCTTAACCCACCCTTAAACCTACCCAAACCACCTAATCTGTCCCTAACATCACCCATATCCCACCTCAATAGAAGCAAAAGTGTTTTGCAATACAATATGACCACAATAAGTACATGGTACTTATTTTTTGATGCAAGTACATAGTAGTTAAGGCCACCTAATATAAAGTGTGACCATATATATTTATTTATTGTCTATTTATTATTTGTTTCATTGCAAAAAGTGCATTGATTAATTGTGCACAATAATACCACACAAAAAAAAAAAAAATGATATAGAAACAATTCAGTTCTTTCAGAAATTGCTATTAAATTTCACAATTAATTACGAAGAAACAGCAATTAATGCACTGACTTAATTTAAAGGGGTCATGAACTCAGAAACCAAAATTCCCCTGATCCTTTGACATATAAGAGGTCATTGTACTATAAAAACATCCTGTAAGTTTCAGAACTCAAAACTTTAGTCTAAAAACAGCTTATGTTGAAGCCAATCTGCCAAAACCACAGCTTTTGGAATGTTCTACTCTATGATGTAATAATGTGGATAAGCACCGCCTCCGCAGAAGAAGATCAACGCCTGCTTTGACATCACTGCCTGATTAGCCCCACCCACCGATTCTACATCAATGTCTGTTTAGCCCCACCCACCAATTGACGTATGTAGTGTTTAGGAGAGAGAAGAACATGCAGGTACAAAGCAGTAACCAAACGATAAAGACGCTCTGATGACAACAAGACCCTGTACAGTGCCAAGGTGTGGAAAAACAGTTTGCATGCATTGCCATCCTTCTGATCCCAAAATTAGGAAAGAGAGAATGCCTTTAACTTCATTTTACTGTGGATTCATTTACATACAAAGCACAATTTGACACGGGATTTTCAAACAGATTGAAACTAAAAGACATTTACATGGACATCAGTAATCGAATTATTTACCTTATTCTGAATAAGACAATATTATGATTAAGGTGTTTACATGAGTTGCTTTTAGAATATTCCTTTCATGTTCCTGTCTTACATGTTATAGTGCATAGATTGATTAATGGCACGTCATTACGCCCCCACGCCAAGTAGGGCTCGCTGCAGCCCACAAGATAAAGGGGGCGTGGTTGGATCCACATCTAGCGGGTGGAGATGGGTAGGTTTAGGGGTGGAGATGGGTGGGTTTAGGGATCAGGGGGTGGAGACGGGTAGGTTTAGGTATATGTAAGGTGGGAAGAGTTGGATCTGGATCCAACCACGCCCCCTGGATCTTGTGGGCTGCAGCGAGACGCTCCTCCCCCACGCGATGTCATCCGATGTTGTAACAACTCATGCCCTGCGTCCCAATGTTCATACTATCCATCCTAAATAGTATGTGAGATTACAATAAGTGTGTCCCAAAGCATAGTATGTTAAAAAGAGTATGCCAAAAGTCCCCGGATGGTCTACTATTTCAGGTCGATATTTGAAGTGTGGATCCGTGCACACTCTAATGGCTAAAATTGCCCACAATCCATTGTGCTTTGGCGAAGTATTCTGTCCAGAACTACAAACACGAATAAAAAGCGTTAGAAAAACTACAAATGTGGCGGATGCACGCGATCGACTTTTAGGTAGAGGTTTACAAAAAGGGGTTTGAGTTACTAATAATCAACGTTTAACCTGGTAAAAAAATAAATAAAAAATATGTATAATATATATATATATATATATATATATATTGTTATCCGTGTTATATTTCATCTGCAACAGCAATGTGAACTTTTATAAACATCCATTTGGTCCTTAACTTTTAAATGCATCATTATGCAGAAAATATGAGCAGAGTTCTCCGCATGAAAGACTGGCAGATCAACGAGCTAGCCTACTTCTTTTGTCTCCAATACGGTAGGAAGTTAAATGAAATGTGGAGGACGTTAACTGTGACAAGATGATTGACAGGCCAGTTTACAGTGACAGGGTGCATGTAACAGATGTGACAGAGCGGTCCGTTAAAGACGCAGTAGTGTGACGTGATAGTATGTCCCAAAGCTTGCCTACTCTTCTACTAAACACTCAAAAGTGTGTACTTTTTCTTCACCAAAAGAGTACATACTTTAAGGGCATAGTATAAGTAGGCACATTGGGATGCAGCAATGGACTTTTGTGTTGGTTTTCATTTCATCCCTCGTGTTCTCTGACCTAGTTTCTGTTTCCCCTTAATTGTGTCATTATGTTCAGGTGTGTCTAGTCATTATCCTCATTTACGTTCCCCATATAAGTTGTGTTCAGTTCAGTGCTTCTTTGTCCGGTCTCGTCTACATTACCTGTGTGTACCCAGCCTACCTGTTATGGATTACCACGGACCGTTGGTTAAAGTCTGATGCATATGGCACACTTATCTGGAAACACTTCAGTTTGAGTGTCGAAGTCGTCGTCGGATTGGTTGAATTATACAGGATTTCCGGGACACATGTGTGTCACGTTCTTTAACGTTCCGCCTGGAAACAAAAATGCCGTGACGCCAAACCCCCTCACGAAAGAAGAAAGCCGTCGTGCTTACAACTGTGACGACAAACACTTATCAGGATCAAATAAACGCTGGATTTTCAAAAGTATGTGAAATATTTAAAGTTCGCGGCATAGAATCTTTAAAATACATCCGAGAGTTTCGTCTGTTATTGTGGCGACATTTCCACACCCCGAAACGTGACGCTGAACGAAACTAACTGTGATTGGTTGTTTGACATGTCGGTCAAACGGCATCATGGGCGGGCCTTGGCCAATGAAAGCTGCCATCTGTTCCAGACCTTCAGCCGTCAGTCTGAAGGTCTGGCTACACGCAACTATGGATTACCTTTATGTGGATTATTAAAGATTGTTGTTGTTTTTTTTAATTATTATTATTTTTTTTTATTAGAACTACAAAGAAAAATATACAATTATGTCAAGACATCCAAATAAAAATAATAAAATAAACATATTATATAAATGTACAAATATACATTTTGACAAGAATACAAAGAAAAGAGCAACTAAATGTCAATAATCCAAAAACAGCATATATGAGATCACTTTTCAATTAAATTCAGCTCTTTAGCAAATACAATTGTATCTTTAAATTTTTTACTATTATTAAAGATCGTTATTCTCTTCATATTCGTGTGTTTCTCCTACACCACACCATGACAGATGTCCCGTCCAGAATTTCACGTATAAGCATATAGTTAATCTTCGTTATGATGCCATATACAGTTTTGGGTGTTTCATTTTTAATTTTATGAAGGCTCCAAGTGCAGTTAATTATTTGTAATGCTATACGTGCAAACAGCGTTGCTCTTTTGTTTGCTGTCAAACGGTTGACCACTGCCATGTGTATCCTGTCACAAAATGCGGCGAAAAGTCCTACACGATGGTAATCGTGTGATTAAGATGTGTACATGTCTGTACTGCACCGCGATAATGTGACTAAAATAGGAATACTCCACATGTTTTAATTCGATTTGTGTTTATTTCGAGTATGACTTTAGCTGGATTAAGGTAATCAAAAATCTCTGTTTACATGGTAGGTTCTTAATCAGAGCATTGTCTTAATCGTGTTAAAATAGGAATATCGTTGTCTATGTAAACTTACTCAGTGTTGTGCCGACTATACTGGATCTGACAGTAATGTCACAACACAAGTGTGAGTAAGTTTTCATTATACACTATTGCTTTGTCTCTTCTTACAGATCGTTTTAAATGTATTGAGCTATTTATGCATTTTTGACCTAAATCACAGCAGTGTCTGTCTATGAGGAATATACGCTGCAAAACATACACAACTATTAGCCAATCACAGCAGTGGGCGTTTACTTCCGAGTCTGCACTCCGCCACGCCTGTTCAAACAGAGCATTCAAACGAGGGGTTAAAAACAGGACAGAAAATAGCTCAATTATGATGTTTTTTGTTTTTTTTATGTAAAATCTTGATAACGTTATAAGTGGAGCTCAGGGAACAGTACAAATTTTTAAAAAAGGCAGTTCATGACCCCTTTAAAATTTGTGTTTTGAAATGTTTAAAAAAATGTTTTCTTGTAAAACATAATTATTCTTATTTACATAATTAGTCTTATTTACAACGTCGAGAAAAAAAAGTAATTATGGTAAATTTTGATTTCATGTTAGCAACTTTTTTGGAAGCATTTCAGAAGTCAAACGCCTCAAACACAATGACATCTCCTCTGATGTTCCTCAAAGTGCAAACTTTAAAGCTGACGAGTCCCATGCTGGTTAATTTGGGAATATGGGGTTTGGGGAGGGAAACAGGCCTGTTTTATGTGGTGGTCACAGCTCACAGCAGACAGGTGCATGAAGGGAAGTGGTTGTGAAACGTTTGGCTATTTTCTCTGCCCGTGCCGTCATGATGATGTCAGCTGAAATGGGATGTTGTTTCAGTTGTTGACTTTCAAGATCAAGCGGCTGTAATCTACATGAAGGCTGAGGAGGATCTGGTGTGTGAGAAAGAGAGGTTTCTGCAATAGTTCTGAATGAGATATAAAGCACACCGAGCGAGATGCTCTTCTGTCAGGCTTTTATCTCAGCGTGTGTTTGAAGTGGCAGCCGGTGTCGCAGTTTCCATTACCAGCTGCACCGGAGGAGTTTGCATCAGGCCGTATACGCGGGTGGAAAAGCACGTGCTCCAGTATCACAGCAAAGTCAGGATGTGGAAATAAATTCATCATCTGAGTGAAAAACAGATACAAATTTAAATGGCATATTGTTTTGTTCCATCTGTATTCCTTACTGTCAGAGCCACGGCACAGCGTGATAGAGACATATAACTACAGTCAGATTAGTTTGCCATTCCATTTGCTGGAGGGGAAAAAACAACTTCAACTTTTAGCCTTCATAATGTGCAAATCTTTCCAATCTTAAACCCCACTCTTGTAAATAGCCAACATAATGAACAATTCAAACGGTTTTATAAATGTACTTTTTAAGTTGACTTTTATATAGAAAATTAATTTCATTTCTTCATCATTTTTTGTCCAATAGAAAGAAATGGCATTGCATCATGTGCCTACAGATTCTGACTAGTCGGATTAGATGGTTTACTCTCGGTGTTTTTCAGTGATTTAGGATGCACATGAAAGAGAAAATAAAATAAAATAATACACATTAATAGTAGAGCTGTTAAAATGTGTCAATTTAGTAAATTATCAAAACATTTCAAGTAAAAACAACAACAAACCATTTAATTATGTTAAGTTTAAGTCATTATAAACAGATCTAAATTACACTGGTAAGAACAACAAAAAACATTTAATTTAACCATTTTAGTTGTGATTTACACTCTCCTTTAAAGGCAACAACAACAAATAATAATAATAATAATAATCATCATCATCTATGTTTTATTTATTTTATTTCAGTTTTAGTTATTTTAGTACATCAAGTTTTATTTAAAGTTTATTTTAGTCAAGTAATGGAAATATTTTTATGGTTTTACTTTAACTATAATAAACCCGGTGTATACACTTTAAAAAAATAATGTTGTAGTAGTAAATGAGATTACTGGAGTATGTTTTACAAGAAAATACTATTTCAGTTTTTCTACTTAAAAAAAAAAAAAAAAAATCATGTTAAATTCAATGTATCACTTGTGCATTGTATCAAATCTACTAGCGATTTCTGAGTGAAAATTGTTTCTATAGCAAATGTTTTGTCATTGTGCAGATGTATATCACAGGTTAGGTAGCAGGAAAGTGAACTGCAGGCCGCAGATTTGCTAGTTATTCTGTCCTGCGTAAAACACTGTCAGAAGCTCCTAACAGTCCAGCATCTCTCAGGTTTCTAATGTGAAAAGCAGAGTTGTGAGATGCACATCTAACTGCAACACACTCAGAGTCCCAGCAGTCCTTTCTAATAATAATCTCAGTGGATGTGTGCAAGTGTTTGTTGAAAAAGAATGCCTAAAATCAGTCTATTCAGATATGCATGTCTTCCAGTCCTGCTGAGCATGCTGTGTTCTTGAGCACTATTGTTCAGGTGGGAAATAATCAGAGCTTGCTGTGCTCTTAAACACTGAGACATTATAAGCTCATAATAAAGAGTTTCTATTGACTTGTTGCCATCGGTTGAATCACCTCGAGATCTGCGCCATGCATCTCTGCCGCGACGTAGAATTGCATCAGATTTGCAGCAGCCACTACAGTTTTAAATAAGTGACACTCGGCGTAGTGATTAGTTCGTGGATCTGTTAATGTATCGCAGAAGATGAACCGAAAAAAAAGTTCAAAGACAGAAATAACTGTGACGGTAGCAGGCCCTGTTCTGCAGCACATAGAAAGTTCTATCACTTTAAAATATTAATGTGCTTGTGGTACAGTATACAGGAAATATTTCAGGAAGTATAACAGACTTTCCAAAATCTGCTCTGGTCAAGCAATGACACTTAAAAAATGACACTTTGTATATTTATATATTTTGTAAGTTGCTTTGGATAATATAGTAAGCTTTGGATTTGAAAAAGACAAAAAATTTAATCATTAAAAAGAAATTAAAATGTATTTTTCAAAAAGCATATTTTTAAACACACACACACACACACACACACATATATATATATATTTACAATCTAAAATTATTTTAAGAATTTAAAAATGTATTTAAAATATATACGTATATTAAATTACATAAAAAAATAGTTGCAAATATTTTTAAATTTCATTTTTTATTTTTATGTAATATTAATTACATTTTTTTGTTATCATTTTAAATTTTTTATAACACCACATAATTCACCAAATTGCTAATATTTACTGATGCTTGTGTTGTTTTCCCTCTCAAACCATGTCACTTCCTGGAGGATGATGTCATTAAGGAAGTGGCTATTGTTAGTTTTGTTAGTTAAAGGAAATTTTACAACACAAGATGGAAAGTTATATTAAGTCACAGAGGAAAAACTAGCGTAATCCTTTACTAAACAGTTACCAATTTACACAATATTCTCCATTAAACAAGTTTTGTTGAAACCATTGGTTAGAAAAAAAAGAAATATTTCTTTAAAAATTACAATATAATTCAAATGTATTTAAAATTCACCTTAATTGTCATATGGCGAGAAAAGAAAGCTAATGTAATTTCCATCTTTAATATTTTATCTAATATATAAAGGCATGATGTGCACATGAACATGCACTGCATAGATCTTTGTGTAAAAAGCAAACAAATCCAAATAGTAACAAGGAAATGTGAGGGAAATTCTGACTTGTTTGTATGAGGACATTCCATATACATTGTTCATCATGTTTTCTGTATATCTGTGTGCTTTATGAGAAGTGAAGTAGGTCAAAGATCACTCGCAGAAGGTGTTACACAAGTGCAGTCTCTGAACGGCAGAACACAAGCCGTCCATGCCTCAAGACAACAGCACATCAACCTGAACGGCAGGTTTCAGCGGCTTTACTGTAAGAAACAGAAAAGTGCTGCATTTCTAAGCTAAAACGGACATGCATCCGGTCCTGAGCCAGTGTGAACAGTTTCGATCAAGAATGGGTCATAAAATTACAGCCACGCATGATTGTTTTGACAAGGAAAGTGTGACTAAAAGAAAAAGCTCATCGGACAAATATGCAGCTGTACTAGTTCTTCTAGCTGTACAATATTAATCAGGGTGGTGATGGACTAATGGTTAAAGCTGCACGAGCATCAGAAGTTTAACACATATTAGGCTATTTACAGCATTTACAAATAAATAATAAATAAATAAATTTGTGTGTGTGTGTGTGTGTGTGTGTATATATATATATATATATATATATATATACACACACACACACACACATGTATATTTTAAATATATGCTAAATATATGTTGAAAACAGTGAAGCTCAATTAAATATATTTTTGAATTGGAAAATATATTTTGCTTCAACTTTCAAATATACCAAAATGTATTTCAGGGGCAAGAAAATAAATTTCCAATGTTATAGTAGCCTATTTAGTATAAATGCAAACGTTGAATACCCTACTAGACCAAAACTGCTAGATTCAGTAAACCTAGATACTAGATTTGACTTAATAATGTTTCTATAGAGAAAGAAAGTGTTTTATTTATTTATTTATTTTTGTTTATTTTATATGTGTGTGTGTGTGTGTGTGTGAGACCTATGTGAATGTATTTTCTTAGACTGAAATATATAAAGAGCAAAATTTTTTTTTTTTTTAATAAATGTATTTTTGCCATATAGCCATAGACCACACATACAATTTTAGATCTTTGCATCAAAAATCATGCTTAAGTTACAGTGAAGTAGTTACAGTGAAATAAAATGGGTCGTGCAGTTCACAGGTTTAAAAAGCTAACATGTGAAGCTAATTTGTTATGGATTTATTTATTTTAGGACTTATTTCCCCTTGAAAGACATGTGTTATTTGGGTTGTAAGGTGTCTTAAATTGTTCTTTTAGTGGTGGTTCTGCTGTTCAAGCCACATGAAGTGTTAGTCATGCATCACAGATGTTATTCCTGTGGGCAGATTTTACTTCATTTAAATGTTCTTCTTTTGTATCCCTGTGCATATCGTATGAAAGCTATTGTGGTTTACCAGATGTAAGTGGTCATGACAGGAGTTGAAATATTAGGAGGAAATATTGACTATAACTTTATACGCACAGACAGTAAGCAATTCTTTGACTTCAGTCTCAGTTTGAGATGCTTAATGTTTAAGCCTTGTGGTTGAACTTTCAAAGTGTGTAAATTTACATTTATGCTTCACTATATCTATTGTAAGTTCTTTACTGTCTCCACTGCTTTTGAGGTAATCAACAGTATAGCAAAATTTGGACACATTTAAAATTTCTGAAAGCCCATGCATTAGGCAACAAAATGTAAAAGCAAGTGGTATTTTTTGCAAGAAAAATGACACAAGTACACTTTACATGCACAAAAAGACATTTATGTTCATTAAAAATAAGTCATTTTAAGACATAAAAAATACCAACCTTTCTCATATTACAAGTTTTCTGAAATGATATGTTTAAACATGCACTGATTAACACATTTTTAGGAAGAAAATGCTATATAAAATCAGGCAAATGAAACATGAGCAAACCTAAACCTAAAAAATAGAATAAAATAAAAATAGGAGGATAGGAATAAAGCTGTAAGTTTTGATGTATGTAAGTGCTAAATAAATCAAATAAAACTCATGCAATAAAATGAAGACTTAAACTGTATTTTGGATGTTTTCTTTCCACTTGTCTGAAAAAGCACATTATGAAAAGCCACTGCATTAGACAACAAAATATTAAAGCAACAAGATAGTACGAATACACTTTACATGCACACAAAAAAAAAAAAATTCAATTTTGAGTTTAAATATATACAGTGTATATGTGAACAACACCTGTGTGACCTTCATACATCCACAAAAAGTCATCAAAACACCAGGTGATTAAAAGACACTGAGCAAAAATACCGAAGTGAAAAGATGCTTGAATGCACATGACATTTGCTTTGATATTTTGTAATGCAATACTTTTGGGGCCACTGTACAGTATGTTGATCTTTCATTTGAATACGAAATGTCAAAAGTCCCCAAAATATCGGGCACCAGAATTGATGCCGCATTGCACAGCACCTTTTTTTTCTCTCTGTTTTTCCTTCTGATCTATCTTTCCTCGCACGCTTGCAACTGAGAAAAAAACCCAAAAACCTTTAAGTCACAAAGCAGCTGCACTCGCAGGTCTGCTCTGGGATTCATTTAGTTGTTTAATGGAATAAACACACCATAAGTCAAAAGTATCTGCCGTTGAAAAAGACAAACAGAAGCACTGCAGTATATTCTGCAGTTTTACTTCCTTGTGCAGAGACAGATGGGACAAATAAAGATGCACCCACCACATTCATCAGTGTGTGTATATAGCATGCGATTGGGCCAAACTGCAGTGTGGTTGCATTTACCGTAGCGTGTTGGACCTTAACTCCGACTGGGGACTTCTCTTGGTAAAGTGTTAGTGGGAAGAGAAACTTAGCGCTGCTGGTAATCCAGACCAAAAGCAAATAAATACATCCAGCCCTCTACTTTATTGCCTTCCTTTTTTTTCCTTGTTCTCTTTCTCCGTCTTTCTCTCAGCATGCAGCTGTTTCCAGGAAGGGGGGGCAACAGCGACTCTTTCTGAGCTCGTCTCTATAGAGGGCAAGGAGGACAAACACATGAGCTGGCCACCAGAGTCATGGAAAATGTGTGTCACCCAAATCCTTAAGAAAGAATACACCCCCAGCTTTGATTGCCATTATTAGACTTCTTTTCTCTGAAAAACTTGATTTGCAACCGATTTGGAAGATGCCACCTGTAGGAACTTTGGCTGAAAGTATAATGAAAGATTCATGACTTTGAAAACGCATGACTTTAGATACTTTTACAGTGCTTTTTTGAGCTTGAATCCACCTCGTCTTGCATTGCCATTGCATTGCAATTAGTAGCGTGAATGTTTTGTTTTCTTAAGACAAGACACCCCAGGTGACTTGGGTAAAAATGTATTAAATGTATTTGCATTAAGTTTCTGAAATGCTGCTTAAATATGAAAATGATGCATAATGTGATTAAAAATCCACTAATTTGCATGAATTTTTGGAACAGAAAATGTAAACATTTTTTTTTTAATTCTTGTTTCATTCATTTTGCATTAAGTTTTTGAAATTATGTTTAAACACAAAAATGATCCATTATGTGATTAATTCTAAATATTTTTTCATTTTCTTAATATACTGGAGTCAAAGGATTTTACAGATTTCACTTTTTATCATTCCATGAATCAGAAAATACTGTCAACAGCCGCAAAAAAAAAAAAAAAAAAGGAATTACTGTAGTAATGAAATGCTGTAAAAGCTCAGGCGAATAATATATAAACAAACCCCACAACAAAAAGCTTCAGCATACAGATAAGTATAAAACTGTAAGTTTTGGTGTATGTAAGTGCTGCTCAAGTGGAGAAAAAACTCATTTTGTGACAATGGCCTATAAAGATATGTATTGTAATTGAAATACACACTTTCTGTCCACTAATCCAAAAAAACCTTCATAATTAAAAGGCAAATAGCACAAAATCTGAAAAGTGACCAGTGCATGAATAAACTATGTTTTTCTCGGTAGTGTCTTGCCTTAAGAATAAAGTAAATCACACAAGCTTGCAATGACATGAAAATGACATCATTTTCATTTTTGGCTGAACTAACCATACGTGCTGACCAAACGCTAACTGTGTAACCTCATAAAAGTTCAGGAAGTTGTCCAAAGGCATCCACATGTGCCATGCACTGATTTTTTTTATTTGTGCAAATACGATCCAAAGATTTGCAGCTGTAGACGCCATGGGTAAACACCATCCTAACCCATTCCTCATCCCAGTTACCTCCCGCCACACCTGTGTTCCGGCCCCTCACCCTCCAGGAGTTCTGTGTACTTTCCAGGGTGAGTTAGTCATCTTATAGGCCCTTTCTCTCGTTTGAGCTCAACCCCTCCTGAAAAATCCCCTTCAGGAAGTGTCAACATGAACAGAGCTCTGCCCGAGGGCGGCCCAGACACTTACACAACACCATCTTCTTTACCATTTACTGCCAGCGTTTACAGGAGCGTGAGTGCACGCTATAACGCAGAGAAGGTTTCTCCCTCATATGCTTTAGCATCTTAGGGGTGTTCACTTTTGCTATTGTTGCCTTTCGCTTGTAGAGTTTGATGTTTATTGTTCTGCTTAGCAGAGCTGCTGCAGGAAATGCATCAAAACACGTTCAAAAAAGTCAACTATTTTAAACTTAGACCAAAATGCAACCAGACAAAACTCACCAAAACACAAATGCACAATAGAAAAAATCTAGATAAGACAGTTCGAAGGCAATTGAATTTTCAATGTACATTTTTAATGAAAATTTAACAAGTAAAAAGAAAGCGCTTTTATTTTCTGTTTAGCTAAATTGCTGGAGAAAATGCATCAAAAATAGTCTTTTACTCTAAAGTTAGACAACAAAATGCGATGCCAAAAAAAGTCTCTCAATAAAAATACATTCAAAAATTTAGATAATAAATCAGTGCTTAGTAAGAAGGTTATAAAAGTATTACAAAATGTAACAGAATAAGTTGAGTTAATTAAACATAACAGGTAACCTGAAATCACTTTTATTGATTTGCCTTGAAGAATTTCTGCAGAAATGCATCAAAACGTTAAAAAATAAATGTCACATGTTACCACAAAACACAACCCCATAAAAAAGTGCTATAAAAATCAAGTGTAATTGAATTTTTCAACAGAATAAATGATCTAACAGAAAACTTAACAGGTAACTTGAAATCATTTTGAGTAGGCATTTATCTAGTAGATGCATGCATTAAATATTATTTCCAATGTATTATTTTGGCACCTCATTTATTTTTTTAATGAATTTGTTTACATTTATCCCCTCGTTTTATTGTCCCTTTCATTTTATTTACTCCACTTTTTTCTATACTGTCTATTTCTGTACTAAATATACTGGAGACAGAACTGTAGAACAGAATTAACATTGTAAAACATTCAAACGTTAAAAAGCTTTATGACTCTAAATAAACTAGAACAAACTGAGACCAACACAAAAAGAGCAGCACATGTAAATTGGATTCAGCACTTGTGCGTGTACGTGTGTGAGCGGCTGGTGACTCATGAGGTGTGGCTGAGCCGGACGGGGTTATTTTGAGCAGATATAAAGCAAGCTCAGGTGAAACACGCTCTCAGAGAAGAAACTCCTCGGTCAAATGTCTCTGGAATATCCCGAATGTCTCGCTTACTTGATAGAGAGAGAACTGTGTCCTTTTACTGACCTGCCTTCATTCACCTTAAACACACATCTTCCTCTTTCCAGCACATGATACTGTCTGTTATAAAAGAATCACTGATACTTTAAACTGTTTATCATACAATACAGGCCTATACAGTGACCCCAAACAGTAGGACATTTAAGTCAAACTAAAAATGGAAAATTGTTTTCTTATTCTAAGTTCAAATAAATAAAACAATAGATATACTGTCCAGAATGAAGACAAAAAAACGCATTGACATGAATTGCAGGAGGAGAATGCATGTAAATATATAGGCTAGATTATGGCAGGGCCTGCGGTAAGGTCAGGACAGATGAGTAAAATGCCAGCAGGCCGTCCTGTAGTGAGCGTCCTGTGGTGTGAGTCATCACAATCAGTTAGCAGGTTGATTTCACAGGAGCCGCCACGTTTCAACACTGACATTTTGTTTCTCCTTTTAAAAAGTAGCGCAATCACAAACCCTGTCATGCTATGAAAGCAACGCACAATTAATGCGTAATAATGCATGAACTCATGTAATTTACACACACACACAAATATACACTGTATATTGCCTTAACATGTTAATGTGTGTGTCATCACATGCTTCTGAAAAATTAAGAACCTGAAGCTAAATGGCAATAAATATGATGACTGCTTAAAATATAGCTAAAATATTTTATAAAATAATTAGTATATATATATATATATATATATATATATATATACATGTTAGTGCTGTCAAATGATTAATCACGATTAATCACATCCAAAATAAAAGTTTTGTTTACATAATATATGAGTGTGTACTGTGTTTGTTTATTTATTATGTATATATAAATACAAACATATACATGTATATATTTAAGAAAAATATGTTATGTTTATATATTAAATATATTTATATATATATATATATATATATATATATAATATAAATATAATAATATAAATATATAAATATATAAATGTATAAACATGTAAATGTTTTCATAATATATACTGTATGTGTGTTCACATAATAAATAAACACAGTACACATACATATATTATGTAAACAAAACTTTTATTTCGGATGCGATTAATCATGTTAATTGTTTGAGAGCACTAATATATATATAGACACACAACTTTGTTACTATTTAAATATGTATATCTGTTAGCAGGTTGATTTCACAGGAGCCGCCACGTTTCAACACTGTGACATTTAGCTTCTTCTTTTAAAAGGTAGCGCAATCACAAACCCTGCCATGCATGAAAATCCCACCCAATTATAGTGCAGCACGTAGATATAATGTGAAGGATTAAAAAACCTTTATATATACTATGCTTATATATGAATATATAAATATATTTATATATAAATTCCTTTCCATGTTAATGTGTCACCACATGCTTCTGAAAAAATATTTTATAAAATACACACACACACACACACACACACACACACACATATATATATATATATATATATATATATATATATATACATCCATATATACTGTATATATACACATATACACACACACAATGTATGCACTGTATACATTGTATGTTTATTGGTTTGTTTGTTGATATAATATTTAATGCAACATTGTTACTACATTGTTATATATATGTGTGTGTGTGTGTGTGTGTGTGTGTGTGTGTGTGTGTGTGTGTGTGTGTGTGTGTGTGTGTGTGTGTGTGTTTAAATATGATATATAATATAAATATAGGTAGAGCACAGCACTAGCAATGCTATAGGATACTGAAAAAAAATGTTAAAAGGCCATTAAATCACATTAATGATACAAAAACACTACTACCATCTTTTTAAAAATATCTTACGTAATTCACAAGGAAGACCTGGTTTATTTATTTATTTTCAAAAGTTCCCAATGTCAGTACAGGTGACGCATGTTTCTCACAACAACAAAGTCATGGCTTTGTGACCTGGAAACATAAAAATGGCACTGTATGTTACTTCGGGAAAAACATTAAGCCAAATGCAAATAAATAAATATTTATCAAACGGCTACAGTGTTAAATCTTGCTTGAAATAAATCAGTGATATTACCGTGAGTCGAAGGGCTGCTGTTCCAGTCTGGTGCTAATAAGAGAGTGTGTTGTTGTTCTTAGGAAAGTAATGGGCTGATATATCTGATAAGCACAGGAGGCTGCACCTTTAGACACATCACAACCCGCCAGAACCAAAACAGAAACCGTCTGAACATCATGCACTGCTTGTCCAAACCAGCATCAGAAACACTTCCCTTATCCGACTGAACCCTTCACTAAACACACCAACCTGCATCACATGGTTCCTTATCGTCAAAACCCGACCCTTCACGTACAACACAGGCTTCCCCAGAGTCCTGAACAGGCCTGTACATCTCAGCATGATGTTTGGCTCTAAGGATGGATGAGACGGCACAGCAAACATACAGAAAACGTCATCTGCTATCAGCTGCTGCAATCTTATCAGAAGCACCAACAATGATCAGCCAGTGAAATTAGCCAGAGTTAAAAATGACACAACAGGATGGAGGCGAAAAAATAGACACTGAAAAAAATATGATACTTTGGACAAACATCAAATAAATAGCCACATTTCTTTTCGTTTTCTCAAATTATATTTATGGTTTGGTTCAAACCTTCAATTTGGATTTAATTTATATATATATATATATATATATATATATATATATATATATAGGCTTTTTGCAACTTAATGTTATCATGAACAAAAGCTAAATTAGATATGAAAGTAGAATTTTGACTTTAAAAATAAAACTAATATATTTTGTTAGCCGATGTTCAGTTTAGTTTACTTACTATAATACAATTTACAATTTCTGCACTCGGTAAAAATATGTTGTGCGTATCGATATTTTAATTTAGTTTTATAATAATATTAAAACTGAAATAAAAATTGATGAAAGATTGATGTAAATGAAATATTTTCAAATTAAAACTTTCAAAATATTAATAAAAGCTATAGGATCTATCTCAAAGATACTAAAATAACAAAAATACTACTTAAAAATGTTTCTTTTATTTGTATTTGTTTTCCCATGGGGAGTGTAATTTGCTTTTAGACAAGCTGAACAAAACTGGTTAAACCATGATTTTTGATTAGACCAATATAAAAAAACACTTTAAATAAATAATATGGCCGTTGACTTTTATCAGTGTGGTCCTGGAATGACTCCTCTATCAACCAATCAGATCTGTGCGACAGTATAAACAGAAGGGTAAGGATTTTTTGTTTGACACACACATTGTTCTCGGACCAACAAAAAGATATTGATCTAAGAACATGTTCTGCTCGAAAAAAAACACAATCAGTGTTCACCGATCACCTCTGCCGAGGAAGTCCGTGTCGTACGTGAGCGGCTGACTCAGGATGAGTACAAGTAACTTAACCTAAAATAAAAATGAATCAGTACTTGTGGATGGCAGTATGTGGTTTAAATGTGAATCATTTCATTTTAGGAGATTCAAAGGAAAATTATGTGAGTATTTGTGATTTTTCTCTGCCCCGTCAGACAGCGGGATGTGTTAATCATTTGGACTTGGGAGAATTTAATAAGAAATGTTTGAGTTCAAATTGATATCGCTGACTTTTCACTGAGAGTTTTGATGTCTTGGAAAATCAGTTTAATCTCAATCTGAGATTAAATGGAGAAACAAAGCGATTCTGTAGGTTTAAAATTTGACACATCAAAGTGTCGACCTGTTTTCAGCCTTTGAATCAACATTTCAAGTTTATATTGATATCACTGACTTTAATGTCTTGGCAAATGTGATTTTGAGACATTGAGATCCCTTCTGAATCACAGAGGAGACATCAAGCTCTCAGTCGAATCTCATTGCTATAGATAGAAGAAATAGTTAAGATCTCACAGGTTATAAAGAGACTGACTCATCTTAAACGTCTCTGCATCAAAGTGTCAATCTTTTGATTAACATCTCGTCTGATACTACACTGAGCAAAACTGACAACATCTAAACCAACTGGATTCAAGGCAAAAATATCATTTAATATCGCTGATTCAACCTAAAACTATTTCATTGGTTAAATTATGTATCTCTTTAAAGTAGGTTTTGCAGTGTATTGGGGCTTTTTTGTCCATGATAAAAAGGGCAAAAGTGATCTCATTTGTAATTTCGCTTTCATGTGGCTTGGAATTTGACTCATCTTGAACGTCTCTTCACACTGAAGTGTCGGCCCTTTGATTGAGATCTCTTCTAAAACTAGAGGAGACACATGTGAGACATAGGCTTCTTTCTTGAGAAAAAAAAAAGAGCACAGATGCCTAGGAGAAACATGTAAGGCATTAAAGAGATCTGATCTGTGATTTTTCTAACCCGTCGGACAACAGTAGAAGCTAAACGTGCATGAAATGACTGTACTAATGGAACGTGAATCATTTCGTCTTCAAAGAATCAAGTCAAAAACGTCCAAATTAATTTTAATTGAGACTTTGATGTCTTGGCAAATCTGAACACAGTTTGAGACATTAATAAGATCTCTCCTGAAACACAGAGAACATGCATATCATTTTCTTGAGAATAAAGCAGTTTTTATTTTCACATTGAAATGTCGACCTTTTGATTGCGATACAACAAAAAGTTGAAAAAACTCAAAAATCTTCTGAAGCTGGTTGCCTTAAACTTTAGATTTTTTACAGCGTGGGCCTTTTTCCATGAGAAAAAAAAGGGGCAAAAGTGTCAATTATCTCTCCATTTAATGCCTATGGGAGAAACACTTGAGACATTAAAATGATCTAATGTGTGACATGTGGCTTGAAATTGGACCCAATATATCTTTACATTGAAACGTTGACTTGATTGAGATCGTACTGAAACTAAAGGAGACACATGAGAATCTAAGCCTTTTCTCTGAGATTTTGGCGAATCTGTGCACTTGGCAAATTCTTCTCTGAGAAAAAAGGAGCAAAAGTGTTCATTTGCTCTCCATTTAATGTCTTGGAGAAACAATTGAGACATTTGTGATTTTGCTTTCATGTGGCTTGAAATTTCACTGAAATGTCGACTTTTAATTGAGATCCTTCTGAAACTAGAGGAGACACAACTGAGATGCTAGTCCTTTTCATTGAGACTCTAATGTCTGGGCAAATCTGAGCAAAGTTTGAGACCTTCCTTGAGAAAAAAAAAAAAAAGAGGCAAATGTGTCAATTTGCTCTCTATTTAATGCCTAGAAGAAATGTGACCCTGGAGCACAAAACCAGTCTTAAATCGCGCTGGTGTATTTGTAGCAATAGCCAACAATACATTATATGGGTCAAAATTATTATTATTTTTCTTATATGCCAAAAATCATTAGGATATTAAGTAAAGATCATGTTCCATGAAGATATTTTGTAAATTTCCTACTGTAAATATATCAAAACTTAATTTTTGATTAGTAATATGCATTGCTAAGAACTTCATTTGGACAACTTTAAAGGTGATTTTCTCAATATTTTGATTTACAAAAATTTTTGCACTCTCAGATTCCAGATTTTCAAATTGTAGTATCTCGGCCAAATATTGTCCGATCCTAACAAACCATACATCAATGGAAAGCTTATTTGTTCTCAATTTTTTTTAAAAATGGACCCTTATGACTGGTTTTGTGGTCCAGGGTCACAAATGTTAAAGAGATCTCATTCGTGATCAGAGCAGAGTGATGTTTCAGTTTAGAATAAATGCACTGGATATGACGTTTTACGCCTGTCGGTTTCATCTCAGCGAATCAGCACCTGATTCCACGGCTTTTGTTTACACAGAGCTGGACAAAGATTGGCGAGCGGGGAGAAGAGCGGCGGAGCGACATGTCAGGGCGTGTCCCGTCTGCGTCACACCGAGGAGCCTTTCGCCTGCGGCACACGCAGGGCCCAGACAGAAAACTCCTCTCTCGCTGCATTTGTGTCATAACTACATGAGAATAAACAAAAAGCAGACTGCCGTCTCATGACGGCGACCACACCTCAGACTAATAAAAGCCCAGAACAGCGCAGGGGTAATTGGGGCTGAGTTGTCATGGTGTGATTATAACCGTGAATGCTAATATCGGTGAGTCAGGTACTGTACAGTTCAGTTTCAGGTGGATTAAGTAGAAACACAAACACAAACACATGAAACGCAAATAGAGATTTAGGAGCGTGTCAATAGGCCTACTTCTCCATGACTTAACGTTTTCATTATGACACTGTATTCAAACGGCTTTTCTTTGTAAACTGGAACATCTGTTTAAAGGATGATGTACAGCAGTGACAGAAATGAACTTTATTAAAGGAAAAAATTTGGCGTTCCAGAATTTTTTCCTAATTGATCGGACCACTCTCAGCTGTTACATATACAGTCCAGTCAAAACTACAGCGTTTTACTGCTTGTTTTAGAGATAACATTTTTTTCTTATTGTTTATCTACCGTAAAAACATTTGGGGTCAGTAAGATCTATTTTAAATATTATATATTTTAAATATTTACTATTAAATAGGAAATATTTGTTCATATAAATTCATATTTTTATTCAGCAAGGATGCATCAAATTGATCAAAAATGACAGAAAATGCATTTATAGTGTTACAAAATACGTCTGTTACAAATAAATGCTGTCTTTAACTCCCTGTTCATCAAAGAAACCTGAAAAAAATGTATCACAGTTTCCACAAAAATATATTAAGCAGCAAAAACTGTTTTTGACGTAGATAAGACATGCTTCTTGAGCAGCAGATCAGCATATTAGAATGATTTCTGAAGGATCATGTGACACTGAAGAGTGGAGCAATGATGCTGAAAATTCAGCTTTGCATCACAGGAATAAATTACATTTTAAAATATATTCAAATGGAAAACAGTTGTTTTAAATTGTAATAATATTTCACAATTTTAACTGCATTTGTAGTCATTTATATGCAGCCTTGGTGAGCAGAAACGATAAAAAATCTTACCAACCACAAACTTTTGAACAGTATAGCATTTAATGTTGGATAGCATATAAAAAGTGATAAATTCACTATACAAACAGAAGTTTCTAAATCATTAATATCTGTAGCAATTTTGCCTCTTTGAGTGGCATTTTTGCACCCAGGCCTTTTCATTTCTGCCCCTGCTGTTTAAATACGTGACCTGGAGGCATTAAGGTGGTTAAATACTGGGCAGTTGAAGGCCTGACAGCTTTAGGCGCCGAAGTTTGACTTACAGCCCCAGTCGAGGCGAGCAGGATGGTATCCGGACGGCCGTGAGTCACCACAGTCTTTGTGAAGTGACTCCCGGTGGCCTGTAAACAGATATTCATCATATCTATCACACATGCTTTGGCTCCAACACGTCTGTCAAGCTCTTTTATGCCTCTCGTCTTCTCATCGTTCCTGCCGTCGCTCGGCTGACCTTGACTTCTCGCCTCTCGCCAGATAAGATAATGGTTATGACACTGGATTGTGTTTGTCTTGGGTTTTACGTGATGGTGCTAAAATGTGCCTAGAACATCAGGAAAAAGTTTTGCCAAAGAGATTTACAGTAGCATGTGAAAAAAAAATTCAACTGGGAACAGTTAGTAGGCATTGTGTAATGAAACAACTTCCTGTATTTTTTGCTGACTCACAGCAGAGGGTGTGGTCAGGAAGACACGAGTGGGCAGAATGCGCTTGTGAACCAGGAGCTTATGATCCATATGCTTGCTTTTTCAGTTGTTTAGTTTTCAATTTATATATCAAGATAAATGTCAAGACATAGAAGTTCAGATTTAAAGACAAACAAATAAGACCAATTTCTAATAATAATTTAAGCACATTTTTCAATGTGCATTTTTCAATCTCAAATCGTTATGCTGATAATATTTGTAATGAAAAAAATTATTTATTTAAGTTTTATAAAAATATTACAATGTTTGGTCTACTTATCAAAATTATTTTTTTAGATACTTGGTGTTGTGTTTACATAAAAATATTTATGTTTAAGATAATTTAAGTTAAATTATTATGATATTTGTAATACAAAATATTGATTTATACATGTATACATATACATAAACTATACATTTGTGTAATGAATTTCATTAGTTCATAAAAATATTAATATGTTTTGGTTTACTGATGTACAGTAATTTTTATTTATTTTTTTATTAGATACTCAGTGGTGTGTATACATATTAAAAATTAAATATGGATACTGACAGTATTTTTAGGACTACATAAGCACATGAGACAAACTAAAAAAAATGAAATGAATTAATCATAATGCATCATTCATTTAAATAAAATTTGTTATACTGATAATGTAATTTGGGTAACACTTTACAATAAGGTTCATTAGTTAACTACATTAGTTAACATTAACTAATAATAAATTGCACTTATACAGGGTTTATTAATCTTTGTTAATGTTAATTTCAACATTTACTAATACATTATTAAAATCTTTTTAACATTAGTTAATGCACTGTGAGCTAACATGAACTAACAATGAACATCTGTATTTTTATTAACTAACGTTAGTGAAGATTAGTAAATACAGTAACAAATGTATTGCTCATGGTTAGTTCATGTTAGTTAATACATTAACTAATGTTTAACTAATGAACCTTATTGTAAAGTGTTACCGTAATTTGTGATGAAAAAGTATTTAATTAGAAAAATACACTTACAGTATAAACGTGTGCATTGAATTTCATTAGTTTATGCAAATATTGAAATGTATTGACTGATCTAAATTTCTTATTTAGTTTGTATATATAAAAATATGTGAAATATTAAAACAAAATATAATCTCTGGTTCCTACTGATATTATTTTCAGGAGCACAAATAATACAAACAAATTTATTTAATTTATCATTCATTTTAATTCCATTTTTACTCAGACTGTTATGCTGATAAAATACTAATAATTTATTATTAAAATAACGATTTGTAATGAAAAAGTATTTCAGAAATATTCACTTATACATTTTAAACTTGTATAGTGAAATTTCTCTCTTTTTTTTCCTGATGTTAATTTCATTTTTAGATACTCAGTGGCATGTGTACATAAAAATATGCATGTGAAAGACACTAAAACATATAAAATATAATCTGTTAGTGATACTAACAGTATTTCAGGGGGTTTTCATCAGTATTTTCCCGCACGTGTCTAATTTTGTCCACTGCGAGAGATGTTTCACCCATACCTCTAAAAAAAAGAGCTGGTTCCTGATTTTATTTCAAGTTTCATGTCAAACATTATGTTGCAAATGACTGACGTTGAATAATACACCTGCAATTAAAAGAAAGTGCTATTTCACATGCTTTTGAGCTAAATAAGACACTGTGATTCTAAGGCAGCGCTGTAAAGGTATGTTTCTCCTGTGATATAAATAGTCAGCTAATGCAAAAGTCCAGTAAATGTCAAATGAAGCTCCAGAGGAAATTTGCCTATTAAGGCACGACAGCAAAATCTTCACATACGTCGTGCTTCAGGATCACTGCTGCAGCTGCGCAGTTTCACCCTCTCCATGCAAAATCTGCTCTGCACCTGCTGCTGGAGACATTAAGAACCATTTCAAGAAAGCAAAGTATCAGATCAATCTGCCCACATTTGCTGTAGCACGAGTAGGCCTGTCTACAGGATGTTTTTGTCTTGAGGGTAAGCAAGCATGATTACAAGTTTACCCATTTCCTCGTATGATTCGAGTAATTACTCCCTCAATTAAACTAATAAACTTCCAGCGCTTGGGTTCACGGTTTGTTTTTCAAGGAAAGCACAGAAAACAAATGTCTTTTGGGGCCTATGAACGGACATATATTAATGTTCACATCAATAACTGCGCTTAGAGAATTCAAAATGAATAGTGCGCTTTTATCCTAATATCTTACAGAAATTTGAGAAAAAAGCTTTTTTTTCATCAGTTTCAACTTCCTACAGTAGTTGATTAAAGGTCAGATGAGTTTGCTGGTGTGGCAGCACCTGTAGCTCTGTATGCAGTAAGTGTGAGATCAGCAGGGACAGTGAATCTCCAGCCGCTGGTTAGTAGCTCATGATCCTGGCAAAGACCCAGAGCCTTCGTGTCCTGAGGTGACCCACCCTACCGTGCCCCGATCTGAACCCCTCAGCACTGAGAGACCACCGGTTACACATCCGGCTTATCACCAAACAACATCAGTTTATGATACGTGTTGACATTTATGGGAAATGTCAACATCAGTTATAGGATTCATGCATCAAAGCATTCATTTGACTTTATTAGAGTTAAAAACAAAATGTTCTAAATACACACATTCATATTACTTTTATCATTTATAAGAAAATAGCCAGAAAAACAAAGCTGAGAAAATAATATTTTAGCACTTTATTATGTTTTGACATTTATATTATCTAATATACACATTTTATATATTATTTATATATTATATATAATAAATAAAAGTAAATTTCATATCAAATTATTATTATTGTGGTTTATATAGCGGAAATAAGAACATAAATTCTGGTTTTCAGTTAAAAGAGTCTGCGTTAAAATTTTATTTTATTAAAATTTAAAAGTTTATGATATACGTGTTGACATTTATGGGAAATATAAACATTAGTGGCATGATATGCATCAAAGCATTCATTTGTGTTTGAGTTAAAAATGTGTCCTAAATAATATTAATACACACAGTATATTATATATAATAAATAAAAGTACATAAATTCCATATCAAATGATTATTTTTTAATTACTATTTTATTTATTTTTTTATTCATAGATTGTGGTTTATATCAAATTGAATTTATGATGTGATAAAAGCCTACAACAAAAAGCTGAGAAAATTAATGAAAAACCAATAGAAATCAAAAAACAACAACTAATAAACGAGACAAGAATAAAACCTTCAGAGGAAAGAAATATGTTTTTTGTTTTGTTTCTTTGGCAAACATTCTGTGAAAAATCCACGTTTCAAATAGTATTCTAAATCTCAACCCACTTTTCTGTTTTCTTCACCTACACATGTACCATTTTTATCATCTACTAACCACTGATTAAGAACCAATGACACCGTTCTTATTTTAACAGACTTAATGACTCACTCTAAAGTCACAAATATTTTGGTGACCTTAACCCATAAGTCTGTATCTGACTTTTAACATCTATGCAAAACTCATGATTCAACCGCTTGATTTAACCGACACCCGTTAGTGTTAATAGTGGGAGGATTAAATATGACATCTGCATAATCCAAATTCAGCCGTTACATTACTCTACACTGCACTGCATTTAATGCAGATGCATGCACAAACACATCTGCAGTCTTAGAACAAGATCATAAATTGGAATCTTAAATATCAAAACACATTTTGCAATTACACTTGCACATGTAAATGATAAATAAACTTTTTTAGTACACTGCAAAATTAGTTGCACCATTGTTTTATTAATTCCTCCAACCCTGGTAACATGCTGGTGGAATAACAAAAAAACAAAAACAAATCTATTAATAGTCACACTCAGGAAATGCATCCTCCTAAAATCAGGGCAAGCAGAAATGCAATGGCACAAACTGCAGAAATGTCTCAAATAGGCAGTTTTTGTATGTCAACAACATGAAGCTCGCATCTCGTGTGTAAGTGACATTTGAGAGCGTTACACGTGTCCTAACACACAGACTCTGGGAATGCACTGCGCGCATGTAAACCACAACTCAACCACTCTGTTCGCGACTGGCAGACAGATCGTAGGAGGACAGATCAACGTAAACACACCGTTAAAATAAACAGTCACAAGTCTGACCACAGAAAAAGACAAATGTCAAACTGATCGTGTTTTTCAGGGAAACATTTATTGCCAGTGATAAGTGTTCATGTTACATGGCTCTGCATCGACTCATCAACAATACTTCAGCTAGTCTGGCAGTGCTGCTCTGTTGTTTGCCTTTACAAGTCCACAGCAGTTTAGCTTGAAAATAAATAAACTGTGCTGTCTTCAAGTCGCGTCACAGTCATATTCGCCAGGATGTCGAAATTAGTAATGAGAAACATGGGATTTTATAAGAGCCCCGACATTTTTTGGTGGTGATAAAATGACAGCAGAAGCTAATTGCTATAGAACGCAACAGTTGGGTTCCAGAAGTACAATCCATTCGTCTTCTCAACAGAGTTATAAACCTTTCGAGCTCTGAAAAGATGCACTTCTGTAGAAGCTGTAAATCAGTGATTTCAATTGGAATGTTATAAAAATAAATAAATAAATAAATAAATATGAATTAAAATAATAAATTAAACTATTAAAATATCACACTTAATAAAATTATGCTTAATATTTGTATTATACTTAATATGATATTGATATAATAAACAATAAATGACTGCAAGTCAAGAGTTTTATATTATATTTCATGAGTAGACAATTTCCTCAAAAACTGAAACTACACCGACTTCCGTCATCCGAACTTCTGCCATCTTTAAGCTAGTTGCTCTTTGAAGTTTTAATGGCTTAAAACTCTTTTTTTTAATTTTTGATAAATCCCTTTATAGAAAATGAATGAGAAAAATACTTCTGGAACCAAGACTGTGAATGTTGATTTAATGTATATCTAACATTTTGTGATAAAGAAAAAAAATACATTTTCAATCATTATATACGGTTGCACAAGAGTAATAAAATACATAAAGCTTAAAATCACACCTAATGTGCATCATTCGCTCTTCATTTTGTTGCACAGGAACTAAAAATGCTAAAGTTGTGCTAAAGTTTTGGGAATATTATAAAAAACAGTCTAAGCAAGTTCTGTGAACATTCTCTTTTAGCTGGCTTAAAGACACACATAAATATATGCTCAACTCATCCGTATTATTTCAAGCAAAATCACTTCACATCATAATTATGACTTCCGAACTCTTAAGTAGGAACTTCCCAGGAGGACCTGAAGGCAGAATAAACACTGTGCGCTGAGTGAGCGGCTGACCTCAAGTGCTGCGGCCCACGTCTGACGCCATTCTGCTGGACGACAGTCACTGCTCTTGTCTCTCCTCGCCGTGACCTGCACAAAAGCACACAAACGTCCAGTTAACTTCCAGAATCGCAAGGACTGAAGTAAACGTCAGGAGAGAGAGGGAGCGCCGCGGGCTGCGGCACCTGTCTGTGAGCGTTTCTCTGCAGACGTGCAGTAATAGCAGGGCTGAGGTTTCAGGGCCTGAGGCCGTGCCCTCAACAGCCCCCGTTTCTGCTTTTTTTGTGTTTTCTTTTCCACCCCCTCCTCCCCGATCCACAGAGTCATGAGTGAGAGAAGTCTCTTTGTTCCCAGAGCGAGCGGGCGGACTTCATTACACACAGACACAAGCGCAGAGAACATAATGACCGCCACGGATTAGACTTTTAGAATATAGAGTTGATCTTGTTTGCTTTGAAAGGTCAAAAACAAAAAACGTTCTCAGAACTTTGGTTAACGTTCTTGCAAGGTTCTCTCAAAGTTATGAACAAATGCTCTTCCAATGTTAACAGAACAGAAAAAAAACAACAACAACAACATCTATAAATGATTCACCGGACATTTTATTTCTGAAATGCTTTAGTTGGATGGTGATTTAATGTTTTTTTTTTTTAAATGTTACTTGTCAAAGATAACAATGCATGCTCATTTAAAGTTCATATAAGTAATAATAATAAATAAATAAAAAAACTTTAAGGCATTTGGACGTTTTGATCATGTTTGATCTAGAAATAATGTTTCTTTAACTTAATGAAACATTTGCAAAACATTCTAAGAACATATTTTTTTGTCATCTGGAGGGTTTAATCTTTAATATTGTTTTCAAAACATTAGCACAGAAAATTATTTGGTCATGGAACATTTTTTTTTTTTTTTAAAGTTGTATTTTTAAACGCTACTACTTGTTTCAGAGAACATTCAAAAGTAACATTCTTATAATGTTTGCAAAATTCTAAAATGGAATGTTCACTTAATGTTTGCATAACTGAAGAAGAAAAAAAAGAATGTTTTTTAAACGTTTTTTGTAACATTTTCAGAACTTAATGGGAACATTAGTACAATGTTTTTGAACATATTTGTCAGTTGGGAAAGAACCTACTTTATTTGACCAGTGTGATCATTCAAATTTAGCCGTGCATGTGCACATGTTCAGTTTTCAGGAATATAATACTTAAGCCTCATATTACAAGCAGTCTAAATATGTCACGTCAGCACGTATAGAAATAATGCCACCTGACATGTTTTATGACTAGGATTTTCATAAAAAATGATTAGGGTTTTGAGATGATAATCTAGTTAACCTCAGCACAAAAAAACTTGAGAAAAATCTTACTGGAAGAGTTTGCTCTTTCAAAGTCATGCTTTAAATAGTCAGCATTTCAATTTTATGGCATATAGTAAGATGTTTAATATTAAGAGCATATTTTAAAAAAGTACCGTTCTGAAACTAAAGCAAACTTTTATTTGAGATGAAGTTTTTTGTGAAAGATCACAATATGAATGCTAAAAGGTTTCATTTGGATCTTTATGACAGTGAAACCATGCAGCTATTAAAACATTACACACTGTATTTGCCTTTCCTACAGAAAAAAACAACACGGTCTAAACACATTTGCATCAAACAGTTTTTCGAAAATCACATCACACTTTTTTTCAATAATGAATGTGGCAAAAACAAATAGTTTGTGGCAATCGCAATTCAACGGAAAAGCAGCGGTACAACCTGTGCTAGAAAATGATGTCAAAAACAAATACATATTAACCCACACAGAGTTTAATTTGCATTGTGCATGGCGGCTGTCTCCCTCTCTACTTCAACCACATGATCGCGTGTTAGTCCCCCCTCAACAAAGTCATTGATCAAGCACTTTGTTGGTTAATGGCTGAGAAACGTATAAAAGCCCACATCCTTGAAGAATACATGATACGCGAAGACACACGGCTGAGAGATTTTACAGGAAAGACGCTGATTAAATTAAAACACGCTATCAAAATAAATATAAATTCATATCAATATAAACATTTATAACTTTATTACTTCATTTATTAAAATAAAGTAAATAATAAATTTTAAAAAACGTAAATAAAATAATTCAAATAAATAAATAATTAATAAATAAATATTCTATAAAAATGTCTATCAAAAATAAAACAAAAAACTACAAATGCGATATTTTCTTATAGACCACAGTGAGATTAAATAGTAGAACAAATAGAGACGTTTACGTGTGCTTCTTTCGTTTGTCCTGAAAAAAAGGGCCCCAGTAATTTTAAAGTGTACTCAGTTTTGCAACAATAGCAAATATTGTAATGAAAATCTCAATCTCAATATGATCTCACATTTCTCCCAAGACCAACTGATCTGAGCTGCTATACATATTCAGAAAAAAATACTAAAACAACTAATAAAACATGCAATGCAAACTCTATTACGTCTCTTGAGTTATGAAAAAGCATGGTCCGAGCAATAACCTTGACCTTGTGCTAATTCAGTCTTTGCTCATAAAACAGTTAGTGAAGTAAGAGTGTAGAATGAGAGCGGTGTAAAGAAGCGTTTGAGTAGGAGTGAAGGAGAGGCTCGCACCCGTCTCTCTGTCAACGCTGGAGGGGACGGCGCTGCTCGTGACTAAAGAGATAACAACCAGAAAAGCTCTCTCAGGGCCTGATGGGAAACCTGACACTGCGGCCGAGTGTGCCTAGATACTTACACACACACACACACACACACACACCACAGTGAGTCGCTGGCCCACACAAAGACTACGTACATATGCAACCAGACCAAAAACACAATATACATAACTTCATGTGGGGCGATTTAAAGTATTATCAAAGAATAGTTATAAAAAAATATGCATCCTGGATGCTGACAAACAATATAGTTAGCTATGTCACAAAACACCTGTTTGTTATAGCACATAATGTATTATGTACAAACTTTTATCAAAACAAAATTTCCACAAATAATTACAGGAAATGGCAAAGTAGCGCATTGATTAAACATTTGCATGATTGAATATTGCATGTCAATTTTGTTTATGATGTGTTTTTTTACCACCGTATCAACAAGAGTTTTACTGCGATACGACCACAATGCACTTACGTCCCACAAAAAAACAAAACAATGGCAGGTTACGAGAAACTCCTGACGCCAGCACTCACACCCTTCAACAACACGGCGTCCCTGTCCATTAAATATTCACGCCCCTCCGCAGGTTACTGGCGAGCGAGTCTTTGACCTGTTAATTGATGCGTGAGTGAGATTAATGTCTCTATTTCTCCTCGTGGTTATTCTTTAAAGATCCAAGTGCAAACAAGCCTCTCGGTTTCGGCCTGCTGTAAGGAGAGACATTTTAAAACGCTACTCTTATGGGTTGAGGAGTTTTCATTTATCGTGTATATTTACTGGTGCTTTTGATCATTAATTCTGTGCATTAGATGACCGAATATAAATATTTTTATTAAAAAAAATAAATAAATAAGCACATGCATTTTGATTTATTGTTGCTTTTAATTATGTGAGACAACGGCTAATTCAATCATCGATTGGTCCTTCCTTTAATGCTGAAAAATACGTTATCGTAACAGATGTGACATGAAGGGGCAACCTTTTTATAAAAACGACAACATGTATTAGAGGACATGAATTGAAAATATAAATTGCCAATTTTAGACACCCTTGTATCACATTGACATTCACTGTTGTTCAAAGTTTAGGGCTCTAATGCTCACCAAGTCTACATTTATGAGATCAAAACTGCAGTATGATATTCCTGTAAACAAAGCTGAATTTTCAGCATCATTACTCCAGTCTTCAGTGTCAATGTTGAAAACAATTGTGCTGCTCAAAACAACAGCATTTATTTGAAATTGTACAATTATAAATGTCTTTACTGTCTCTTGTACACTTGTAGTGTACGTTATGAATCTCTCGTGAGACATAAATCCTGTTTCAACATATAAAACAATTGCGTATGCCAGTAAGAATGCGTAGCACACATACTGTAGAGTATAAAAATGCAAATAGTTTGAACAGGAGATTTAAGAAGCATCCTAAAATGACTGTGATCGCAAAAATATGTAACCTTTAGCTCTGAAAATGCACTTTACTATTAATAATCGCCATCCTGTTTGTGCTTTAGATGACGTAAGAGCGAATATGCAGCTTTGCGGCCGGGAACCTACGGACACTCGAGGGGAATATAGGCAAACAAGTCTTTGCTGAGCTCTCACAACGTGACGTGTGTCGCATGCTGACGCAAGCACAGGCGGCTTTATCTCGTATCTATTACTCTAGGCCAGTTGATAAATGAGTTCCAAATTAGAAAACGGTGATTAGTAACCGTCTCCAGCATGAGCCAAGGAAAAAAGACGAGCTGTGTGAAAAAGCACCAGTCCCGTAGGTGGATGGTAGGCGAGAAATTTCTTCATGCACAAAGGTTCCTGCCAGATATCAATCAAAAATGTGCACTTACTCATCTGGATGAGACAGAGAAAGAGAGGTTACGACACAATGGAGACAAAGTCAAGTTTACACTAAATCTTAGAGTCAAATTTTTGCAGTATCTGAATTTAACTTCACCACAAAACACTACAGGAGTTAGTCAGACAGTGAGAAAAGACAATACGTGGTTTCTCATTTGCCTTCACGCCGCTAATTCACCAAACACTATTTTCTCTGACGTGCTGCATAGTAAGGAACACTGAGCAGATCGCAATCTATTTTCTTCAAAATGATTTTTCAGCTCATTGTGCTTGTGATAAAGTTATAGGAATTATTATTCAGACCGTCTGCTGTCACTTTTAGAGGACGTGTGGGAGCTGACAGACTTCAGAGGCGGTGTGTTTTTCTCTCAATTGAGGTCAAAGAGTATGTGTCAAAGGGAGAATGAGGAGTTACATTTGTTTTATTCAATGCAAAAAAATATCAACAAGGAGAGAAACAGCACACAAGAAAGTATCTGAACGGCCGCTGCTGAGAGGGTTAAAAATAGCACCTTCAAATGGTAAACAAAAGTTTAAACAGGAAGTGAGAGGCTAATATCTGCTGCGTGTTGTGGAGACAGTTCATGAGAAAACAACAAAATCACCAATTTAATTTATTCTGAAAATCTTAATCTCGACATATTGCTGAATACATTCATGTGACCTTCAGGTGACAAAAAGGTCAAAAACATGAGGCCTGCTCTAGCCTGATAAAACAGGGCTTTAAAAGAAAATACATGATGCTGCTGTGTTTCACTCTACTCAAATTATTTTGTTTAGAAACTAGAATTAGAACTAAAATTAGAAATCTTACCGATTTTAATAGGTCACATATAAAAAGTTTAACATGTGCATGAGGTCTCTGTTAATTCAGTTGAGTTGCTCTGAAATACACTTTAAAAATAAGATGAAAGATAGACATATTATTAAGTGATTGGGTCTATACTGATTTAGCTGGATTGTATCAAATCAAATAAATAGCAGAAAGCCTAACATTTAAAACATTTAAAACCAGTAGATGACAAAACACATTTTCAAATAAACTACTCGTGTAGTAGGTTCACCGAAATCAGCTCTGTAATCTCTGAAATACATCCTAAAAATTTCAACTGTACGCTGTCCCAATTTGACGCTTCGAAATGAATTTTCATGAAAGAAATATTCAATCAGTCTGTCGATGTCGTAAAATCTGTAGTTTCAATAGTCATAACAAAATGAATATCACAAATGCTGTCATTAAGATGTCTGTCTCAAAACACTCGTGGCCTGAAAAACAGACTTCGCTCTCTCTCTCTCTCTCTCTCTCTCAACTTTTTGATGGGCATTTGTTGTCGCTGAAAAGGTTAAAGATTTTTTTTCCTACGAAACTTGAGTGGGTTGAGGCAAAATTTCCCCTGTGTCTTCTATAATATCACCTAAACCATCGGTTTCAAAATGACTTCGATTTATTTATATAAAAACAACTACAAGACAAATGTGTCTCCAAATTAAAGTTTGCACAATAATTCTAAACGGGTCATTTTAGAGAAATAAATTCAAGAATGTAAACAACATGCCAAAGTGCAAAGAACTGTATTTCTTTAGATCTCCAGAAGAATCCAATTATACCTCCCTAAAGCATGTTTAGATATTTCTATAAAATTAGCCGATGAAATGTACAATTTAGAAATAATTTAACCATGTTCAGATTTTAGGGTTTTAGGGAGTTTTAGAAACCAAAACAACCCGAACTCTCAGTCCAAGGTCTTTCATGCTGCAACAGAAAAATCTCAATTTCCACATTTCGAAAGAAATTATGACAACGCGCTAAAAAGGCACACGGTTTGCTTCTTATTTCTACTTGATCAGAATTAGTCATTTGAGGCAGCCAGGAGAACAGAAGTAGTGCGTTTGATGATCTTCGTGGTTAGGCAAAGAAGTTTCTTTCGTGGGCAGACTGTCACAATTCTCTCCTGTCTTTCCTCTCCTGCGACACAACAAAATAAGAAAAAGACGAATACAAAAATATGTGAAAGCCTGAGAAAGACAATTGGTACAATTATAAAGCAGTAATTTGAGTGCTGCACACATGAAGGCAGTGCTGATGTAGATCTTCCTGAAGAAGATCAAAACAAATGTTACATCTCCAGCTCTTTCATAGCAGTTCTTTTAGGTTGCGGTGCGCCTCACACAATTTAATGCTTTATAGTGTCAAAATATAACATTTTTCACTTTCGTGCAAACTCTTCTAATCTTTCTGCACACGTGTTTGCATTGTCATCTAACAAACCTAGTACAGTTTTTACTGAAAACTCGCGCAAAAAATTGTCCGTAGCCCCAGCGTTATGAGCAACACAGATGATGACAACTCGAAAATGAATACTTTGAGTAAAATCATACGCACTTTTTGACTGCTGATAACAAGTTACTCCTACACACGCTGACAATTAATACTGAAACTTCAGTCAACACAGACCAGCCTTCAGCACAGCTCATCCACTCTTACCCACATATTTTTTTAAAGTATACAATTAAATTCCTTATTATTCTTATATTAGTCAACACTGACTTGTCTAAAAGGACAACTAAAAGATGCATGAGAAAAAATGTCAGGGGAACTCAACCATAACAATCAATAATACAACCAAAAGCAGTTCAAATATCCATAAAGAACTTTTTTTGCATTTATAAGTGATTTATTTAATAGCATAAAGGTCATTAGGTAAGGCAAGTCGTTTATGTAAACATGGAAACTTTGATGGCATGCTATTTGCTCATTTCCTCTGGCAAATGCAGAGTGAAGTCTCAAAAATTAATTAGGATGAACATCAAAAACAAAAGGTAACAATTTTAACAACATTTCAGAAAGTACTAAAATGTCCACCGTGTGCAGCTGGGTATTTTTTGCTTTTTTTGCTTTATGCGGGAGCGTTTATGAGACTGTCGTTAAAATGTCTGCAGCCCTCCTACTGTCTGAGCAAAGCAGCACACAGAACCACAGGTGGGAGTAAACACACACACACACACACACACACACACACACACACACACACAAAACAATACACAGACATGCACATTATACACTTACTTACACGGGCATAAAACCACTAAGGTGAATTTTGAAATGTAACATTTAGATCTCAATGAGCAGATGAAATTTTAAATCTCACCGAATGCATTTATACACAATGTTGTGGCTTTGACCTGTTGTTTTGGATCAGAGATTCAGAGATTAGTTTTTAATGTCGAGCCAACAGCCAGATCTCACCTAAAAATGACTTAAAATGGTCTCTCTGCAGTAATAAAGGTCAAAGGAAACAATCTTAATCTTATGGTTTACCAGTGATATTCTTTCTGTTTCAGCACCATGTGAAATATTTTGCAGAGAAACTTAAAATTGCACTATTAAAGTATAAAAAGCAACATTTTGGAATCTGGATCATCACTTAATCCCGTATTAATCCCAGGATATCATCTACTGGTTACTAAAATGGTAAAATATGATTGATGGATTAATTAAAATATGCATTTCTGTACTGACAGTGCACGCATTAAAAGCAACCCCAATGCATCTGGAATATCAATTAATCCTATTAGCTTTAGGATAAGCATTATTAGTGCAATCCGATCTGCACTACAACTGCATTACAAATGTGTGCACAATACAAAAACGATTAATCCTAGCGGAGAACGGCCCGTAAATTGATAGCTACGAAGAAGTGATTGACGTGTGCATCAAAACCCAATATAAAGCCCATAGCGAGAGGCTTTCTGAATAACGCTGGCGATGTTCAGTGGAGGTTCCTGGAATGTTTGTTTTAACACAAAGACGATGAGCTTAAAGATAAACCAAATTACGCCTGAAAAACAAAACTGAAAAGTCTTGTGGTTTTCACAAAAAAAAAAGAAAGAGAGAAAGAGAGAGAAAGAAAAAAAGAGTCAATTTATTCAGGCCGAGACTGTACTATATTTTGTGAAGGATATGGTATTTTAGCCTGACATTTAAACATCCTATGCTTTTGGCTGGTGCCATCTGTGCTGAAACCAACCCACGCGCACACAAACACAGCTCTCTCCCCTATTATCTCTCAGCAAACTGTTTTTAATATCAAATGAGCATAAAGTCACTATCAGAAAATGCATTTTATCTTTGACAATCACTGATAATCTGTTCCAGAATGCTGCTCAGACGGTGTATGTAAACAAATGCCAATATTGTAGCTCATAAATGCAAACACAAAGAACCGTTTATTCCATTCTGCACAAAAGGCAACAGTTTTTGCTTTTCCAGAGCTGCAGAAATAGTCCCGTGTTGCATGTAGTAAGACTAGTGCAGCTGTTCTTCAAAGAGACAAATAAAAGGTTAAAGGTCACAGTGAAATAGGCCGCGCTTCCCGACAGTTTCCAGTGAGGGAATTAAGAAAAAAATCATGAATAGCAAACAGACCAACTCAGACTTAAGCGGACAGATGGTTATTGAACTGAAGAATTCACATTCTTAAAAGCCCAGAAGGCCAGTTAATTCATGTGTACTTAGTATGGTTGTGTATACAAGGTCATGCATTGAATTTTGCAATACACTGCATGTTAGACGGCCTTGGATCAGTAATGCAATTATTTATCATTTACATTTATGCATTTAACATGCATTTTTATCCAAAGCAACTTTAAAAAAAGCAAATTTGTTAAAGTATAATAGAATAATATTAAATAAAAGCTTCCATTTATCTAGTTTAAATGACACACATGGTTATTCGGTGACGCATTTCCATGCTGTAATTGTAAAAATAAGTTCATCTAAAAATAAGCAGGTTCACCGAGTTATTGGTCATGTAATTTGGCAACATAATTTGTGTACAGTGCATTTTTCAGGACATGAGCCCATTACGTATTTCCTTGTCACTGCTTAAATAAGTGGCCTTGCTCAATTTCCTCGCTCAAAGCAGAACAATTGTGCCATCGGGCCGTTTTCAAATAAACTACAATGTGGAAGTCAGCTCGAGTTTCACGTCTCAGCCGTGTGCAATTTACAAGACGTTTTTTACCGCATCTCGGCTTTCAGAAGCGACAGTCTGCTCTTATCTTCTGTTATGTCATCATCTTGTTTTCACAATCTAAATTTCGGGAGCCCTCGGCAGTTTTCAGTCCATCACGGGAGAAGATTGCCGTGTCTATGCTGCAAAAAGCCCAAATACAGCTGCTTTGAACCATCGCATTGGTTTCACAAAGCGCCTAATGCACATCAACAGAACTAAACATAATACCACGCTTTTCCTTATATGATGGACAGCAGTGTGCACTCATCTTAAAACAAATGCTCACTTTTATCTTTTACCTTTTACCTGAGTGTAAACTGTACTGCAAGATTTAATCTGCATAACAATCTGGATTCTGCTTTCAGTGATGAAAATCACCTACTGTGCTGAATTATTTCTCTGATAAACCTTTAATAGGCTACACAGGCATTTTACTGATACATAAAGACACAATAAGAAGGACAATGGAGGTGATAAACTGGTCATGTGGCCATTTCCTGTTTAAAAAAAAAAACATCTTGTGAGTTGGTGCTGTAACCGGTGGGCCGTTAGACAAAAATGGGTCACAGGTCTGTTTTGATCACACAGAGCTGGAAAAAACCAAAGCTTAACGCAAATAATAAAATGCAACTAACCACACAAAATCAAGCCTAGGGAGGAAAATAGAATAGGCTTATCAAGTTAAGAAAGCACACCATCCCCACAGCATTTTGGTGCCAATTAATCTGTTTAAACTAGAAAACACACCTGCATTAAATATATATTGCAACTATAGATACAGCTACAGACAGCATGAAATTCAATAGAACCTTAAGATACCAAAATGGGCATATGTTTATAGCAATAGTTATACAACTAAACTATATTTTGCCTGCACAGTTTTAGAAAGGTTTAAAAATCTGAGTCCTGAAGCAATTTTAGATTCCAAAATTGTCTTGAGTGGCATTTTCATATGTTTATAGTAATATTTATGCACTGAAATATTCGACTGTAAGGCCATTTGCTAACTTTTGCATGGTAAACAATTTCAGAAGGGTGTAAAAAACAAAGTCCTGAAGCAATTTTAGATATCAAAATTGTCTAAAGTAGCATGTTCATGTTTATAGCAATATTTACACACTCCAATATTTGATTTTGAGAATTTTAGAAAGGTGTAAAAATCTGAGTCCCGAAGCAATTTTAGATGCCAACATTGTCTTGAGAGGAATTTTCATGTTTCTAGCAAAATGTACACACTCCAATATTTGATTTCAAGGACATTTATAAACTTCTGCACGGTAAACTATTTTAGAACGGTGTAAAAATCAGTCCTGAAGCAAACCAAGAACCACCGATCCACGGTCTTTATCAGCCAGTGCAGTCAAATCGATGCTTCAGAACAAAGAGAACGCCTGTCAAAGAGCTTCCTTTCCACTCAAAACACACCACGAGCGGTCACGCGCACATATATTCAGGCATAATCAACGTCCCTGCACCAAAAACACACGGCACGCAAGCAATATAGTCATATTTATCATCATATACCACAACTCTAAACGCTCACGCTTCCCAAACACAAGAGTCATCTCAAATATCCCTAAATCCAGCTTGTGCAAATCAATCTCACATTATTAACTTCACAGTTCACAATTCAGAAGCAAACGACTCACCCTTTATAGTTAATACTATGCAGACAACAAACATTTGACAATCTTCAATCTGAAGCTGATCCTTTATATGCCGGTCTGTAACCGTTTCCACTGACTAATACTGAAATAGTCAATGTGATATCATCTCTTATCAAACTACAACTGCCGGTCCTTTCCAAATCTCACTAGAAACCCATATTGATTTATATGCGGCTTTATGGAACACAACACCCTTACATATGAAATTCAAACATTTTCTTCATCCACCCACAATGTGTGAACTAGAATGTCATAATTAAAGGCTGCAGCCTACATGCGCATGGCACACAAACGACAGATACTACTGCATCTGTGATATTCCCATAAATCACGGTTATTAGTTAACGAAGACAGCTAAAGATAAGATAAATTAAGAAAGAAAACAAAACAGGTCTTGTGTTGTAATAGCAAACAGGAAACGGCACACCGTGGCTGCGTGAGAAAAACACAGAACTAAATCTAATACGTTTAAACGTAAAAATCAGATGCATGTTGAGTGTAAAATCAGCTTGTTTTATTTAATTATTTTCCACACTTTGAGAAGGCAGCTCTGTAGTGGATGACTGTATTGTGGATCATACTCATGTGATTCATTTCTTAAGCATTAAATATGAACTGGAAACTTTTATTCTAAATGTGCATTATAGTTTTTGTGTTGGCTGTAAAGATAGAAACTCTAACGCCCAGTGTGTGTGTGAAACTCACAAAATGTCAGTGAGGTAATTATGTGAGGAAACTCGAGCACGGGCGGCATGTTTCTCTCATCGATTGCTTCTTTAAAAGTCATATTGATTATGTGGCTTTTTGTATTAAGCACATGCACTTTTTGCCCTCATTTTATACAATAATATAAGAAACATCCTGAAGCATCCCTCTTAGTATATTCTGGTGACAAATCAAGGAACTGCACTTTATTTTTTGTTGACAAATAAATGTATACACTGGTTAATTTAGGTAACTTTAATTTTGAATGTAAAGAAATTGCATTTGTGATGCAGACTGAAAGCCAGCATCTTCTCTTATAAATCTATTTCAGTTTTCACACATTTAAGCTGAAGAAAAAAATTAAATGCTGACATAAGAGCAAATTCGAGAGGTTTTAGATAAGAGGTGTAGCTCAGGAAATAAACGCCCTCGGAGGATCTGACTGAAAATGCAAATTACACTCGGTTAATATACAATGATTCATAAACAAAGATACAGAAAAACACGGCCATTAATATGAAAACATCTATACTGGTAGTAGTGTAGCATATCCTACACATAAAAAGCATTTTGTCAGACCTAAAAATGAGCTTTATGTGATATCAAAAATTTGATTTAGTCAGAAATCAACCAGAATAAATTAGACTATACCTATGAAATTCATTATGAAGATCCAGCTAGGTTTGGAAAGAATCTTCACTGCTCACTTTTTTAGTCTATATTTATATTACGGTACTGAAGTTGATTTGAAAAACAAAAATCACTATATCCTTTATTTTAATTATGCCTGTATATTCAAGTGAAAAGGAATCATCTTGACTAATTATCACTCTCCAAAACATGTGAAATAAACAAGCAAGCAAAAAGTTGCTAATGTGTTGCAATTCGTGAAAAACAACCTCAGGATTTATGTTAATCTGGATATTTAATCACATTTCAGAATGTGGTTAGCAAAAGAGACAAATACACAGAGACACTGAAACCCAGAATGATGACATTTAGAGATCAGATTAATATTTCAAAAGGTAAAGTAGGCCTAACAATCAAAATAAGTTATGTACAGTGCAATTTTAACAAATGCTCATACGGGACGATTTTCTAAAAATAAAGCAATGTCAAAATAGCTTTAATTTCATCGGACTGACTCAAAATGGCTTCAGGTGTTCTTTTATAACCCATTTACAGGGAATTACTGTGTTAACCGGAGCAAAGCAGCACATAATCCCACAGAAACCATAAGAATATTTATAACAGGGCTCGTTCGTGAGTAATTTATTACGAAAGTAATGAGCTGTCATCTAAATACGAGAAGAGATTGAATCGTAATCACGGTAACTTGAAGTAAACTCGACGGGTCTTGGTCCCTATCTGTGTACAGTGTCTCTGCGCTTTATGAAAAACGCCCATATTTTTGTGAAATAGCTGCCTACTAAAGGTCGCACGTTTGTAAATGAAACTGCGAAATTAAAGAGAGTTCCCTTTGTTTCAAAATGACTCTAACTACTCATTTGTGGCATTTGGGGAGAGATACCTGCGCCGAAGCAACTTTAAGACAAAAGGAAAACAGAACTGCATCTATAACAGGTGTTTGGCGACACCAACTGGCCGACTGCGGCATTACAACACACTTAATAAACACTGCTCTACATTTCATTAAAATGTTCTTTGTACGAGGCGCTGAAGTGCTTGGAACTGAAACAAATATTTGCAAATGGAAAAAGTATATCAACAGTATGCTTTTGAAACTGGTTTCACTCAAGCTGAGTTGATCAAGGGTTGAAAAAGTGGAGAAAACGGCCACAAAACCTCATAAAATTTTTTTATTTTTTTTCCCCTCCATTAAGCCTATCAAAGAGCCCCAAACAAATAAAAAATAAGAAAATGAAAATAAAATGACATAAAACACAGAAGATGTGGTAGATCAAAGGAGGAAACATTATATTACCATACTGCAAGGAAGGAAAAAATAGGTAAAGATTTGAGAAAGCATAATGTCTTAATGGAGACAACACTTCTGTGCTCTGAAATGTTTATACTGATCAACCAGAGAGCTTTAAAAAGCTCCTGTGCACAAGAGCAGCTGCAAACAATGAGCACTGCTCTGTTCTGATTGGTGGAGGAGGAGGAGTGGGTGGAGACTACAGAAATCAAACAATGAGACTGATCAAGCCTCTCACTGTTGGACATCATCATGTGACACATCTATCTGTCTAACATGTCAGTAACTTATTTTAACTTATATTTTTGAATATAAAATGTGCTGTGGTCTTTTGACAGAGTGACATTGCTTTCCTAAATTTAGTCACACAGGGTCTACTGATTTTAAGACTTGCAAAGGGGGAAATGACTGAAAACACCACAAGAGTAGTTGTGCACATGCATAGCAGTCACTGTTTGAGTAAAAAAATCACTTATTTCAAATATGTCAGATTGACCTTCCGACAAAGGGAAGTATATATACAGTTATAAGGTGACATCTCTGGAGCTGAACTGAGCAGAATTGAGTTGAGAGTTTACAAAGTACATTTTAAAATGCACAAAATTTTGGGGACGGTAATATTTCTATTATTTTTTTTCAAAGAAATTAATACTTTTATTCAGCAAGGATGTGTGCAGCAAAAGTGCAGTTAAAGACATTTATAATATTACAAAAGATTTCTATTTTTTTTTTTACTTTCTAAATTGTGAAAAATAAAATGATTACAGTTTCCACAAAAATACTTAGCAGCATGACTATTTTCAACATTGATAATAAGCAGAAATATTCTTGAGCAGCAAATCAGCATATTAGAATGATATCTGAAGGATCATGTGACACTGAAGACTGGAATAAATTGCATTTTAAATTGTAATAATATTCCACACTATTTTAGTGTATTTTTGATCAAATAAACACAGCCTTAAACAAATTTAATTATTCCATGAGACACAAAAAGAGACATTTAGCAGAATGTCTAAGCTGAACATTTCCATACATTGAAAGTGAATCAGGGGCTTTCAAGCTACATAATAAGACAAATAAGCGCCATAAAGCATCATAGAAGTCATTTATATAATTGCTTAATGTGAGTAACATAATAAAATGTAATTTATTCATTGAAAATCTTGATGTACAGCTGTAGTCACCATTCACTTTCAATGTAATTAAAAGAGCAGCTTATCCTGCAATAAATAAAGCTTCAAAAGTTATGATAGTGAGTAAATCTGACTAAGGAGTCTGTTGTTGAAATGTGAAAACATTTTCTAACTGGAAGGACAGCATGTTTTCAGAGGACAAACTATACTAAGAAAGCTATACTAATAGTGAGTCATTCTCATCACACAGCTTTTTTATCCGAACCGCCCAAGCATGTAGCTGATGGCTAAATATCACCACCGCCGTCACCTCGATCAGCAGACATCATCTGCTTTTCCTCATTACACCAGTCCTTTAAATACAAACAGAGACAAAGCTAAAATGGATATGCTGTTTATAATGTTATTTGGTGTGTCTGCTAAACAGTCTCAAATAGCAGGGAATAAACAATGCTAAATGCAGGTATTAAAATGCAGGCAAACATAAAATCAGATAACAAAATAAACTTTTAAATTTAAGGCGAAAACACACTTCCTATATGTGTTTGTCTGGGAAATCACTTAAACCTCTTGTTTATGCAATTACAAAATTGTCCTGTTCAGTCTATTTCTTGTTTCTATTTTTTGCATATAGTTGGGTAGCATGTTAATACATTTAAATCGTCACTTTTTAGTTTTTTACTTTTGTACAATAAGCAATCTCGGTATTGTGTCGGACCGAATTGTGACATAAAATCACGATTAATTGTTTTCAACTCGTGGTGAAGTGAAAGTTTATAACAACAAGCCAAATATGCGAGATGTCTTGCCCACGATGAACTGATAAGCAAAGAGTTAATGCATTTACAATCTGCAGTCATGAGAATCTACAGCGCTGACTAAAAGCCGTAGAAAGCAGAGGGCTGGGACCACGCAGTGCCCGACTGACATCATGCATCAGCAAACGTATTCTTTGCACCCTTCAAAAAAATGTGCTGAATCTTACTACTAAAAAGAGAGACCAGACGAAATGACTAAACCATTTCACTATTTGTAATTCGTATAGTTCAGTGTGATCGAACTGAAACTAGGATGATCAAATAGGCAATTTAAGAGTCATTTATCACCTGATCCTCCTCAAACAACTCAAACAACCTGATACTTGTCCCTTTCCTGTGACATTAAGCTGACATTTAGCCAGCTCAACGTCATCTTTACCAGAAATCATAACAACTCATATTAACTTATTTAAAAAGCCACCTTCTATCCAGTTGCTACCCAGTCAATTCTGTAACTGAGCAGACAAGAACACAGTAAAAGTAAAGACTGGCCACATGAGAAATTATCTTAAAAAAAAATATTTTTGTAAAAATATTTTTTAAAAATTACAACATTTGAATTTCAAACAAAACAAATCAGTTTTACTCTCCTTCTCACTGAGGTGTAATGAATCAATCTTCTATGTTGTGCATTGAGTTAAGGGATTATTTTACAATAAATATTAATGCACATAAGCTAGGACTTGTATTTTGTTTTGCATAAATTATTAATCTTCACTATATAATATGAAAAGGCAATAGCGGTCAATTATGGTCAACAAATGACGTGTGTACAATCTAGCGGTCAAGTCGGTTCAATAAATGACGTGGCCCATATAAGCTGTCAAGTGAAAGTATCTCATTCATAGCCAGATTTAATTTAAAAAATTGTATTAACCATGCAAAATGAATACAGTATTCAACATACATAACAGAACACCATACAAAGCATAAAAGTTATAGTAGTATGCTTGACAATGCTTTAAGTGCTGTAATGGTTTAAAATAATTCAATGAACGCAGAAGCTAAATGTATCAAAAATTCTTCCGCAACAAGTAACAATTACGACAATGCAATGCCATCTTTATGTAAAACAAGATGCATCTACATTTACACGACCTTATACATACAGTACACATAGATGAAATCTTAACCTTCTTTTGAAGAAAAATAAATCACGAAACAAACCTGCAATTCAATTTTCTCGCTACAGTTGAAAGCTCTCCGAGAATCATCTATTGAGAATGTTACGCTCTAGATCAAGATTAACGTTAAAGACTAATCGATTTTTTTCTTCTTTCTGTTTTCTGCATGGTAAGATTGCTGACTCATCTCTGTCATAGCCGCCCATGCACCCCACGCAGTGCTCAATGCATCATGCTCCCTGGAGCCAGTGGTTTACGCTATCAGTTCTGACGCTCTCCACTTACTGTAAATGGTAAAGTAGTGGGGGGTACATGTCTTCATGAAGGGCTTATTTTAGGCCTGTTCTGCATGGCAATATCAAAACAAGACCTCTCACACTTCTGCAAAACGGGTTTAGCATCAAATCCAGAAGCTAAGCTAAGGTTTGGTGTGTTTTGGACTCTTTTCTGGGTCATTTTCTCAATTTGCTCTGTAACTTAAACCTAAATATTTTAAATCTATTTTTTTAAATGAAACAACATCTAGCATATTACAATGGATCATTTTGAGTATGTTGTAAAATAACATGCCTGTATTGGAATATGTGTGTGTGAAATATGCATCTTCATACCAGGCCTATTTGTTTGATTAGTAATATGCATTGCTAAGAACTTAATTTGGACAACTTTAAAGGTGATTTTCTCAATATTTTGATTTTTTTGCACCCTTAGATTCCAGATTTCGACCAAATATTGTCTGATCCTAACAAACCATACATCAATGAAAAGCTTATTCATTCAGCTTTCAGATGATGTATAAATCTAAATTTCTAAAAATTGACACTTAAGACTGGTTTTGTCGTCCAGGGTCACATTTGTTTACTTTGGCTTTGCATTCCTGGCCAATTATATGAAACCCATCACAAAATGCTTCTGTAACTTGTCGAGAACTGTGTGTTTTTGTATGTTAGCATTAGCATGTAGCACAATATTTATTTTAATTTATGTTTATTCATACTTGTTCATATTTGTTGGTTGGTTCATATTTGTTCACCTTGGCTTTGCATTCCTTGCCAATTTGATGAAAATCATCATGCTCCACCATTGAGTTTGCAATGTTAGCATTAGCATATAGCATATTATTCATCTTAAAATATATTATTACTTTATTTTTAGGGTTATGTGTTTATTTTGGCTTTCATTGCCAATTTTATAAATACCTTTATAAAAAGGTTAGTTCCAGTCCTCGATTCTGATTGGTCAGCAGCTGTGTTTCATTCACAGTAAAGCACAGCTATGACCGCTTTACCCAACGGTTCTGTGTATCACTGCGCAACACCCAGCAACCACCCTTAGCAACCACCCTTAGCGACATAATCAATCAATAATACAGCCTCAAAACTGTGTCATAAATTATGTATTTCGGCAGAAACAACAGTTTGTTATTTATTTAATGAAGTATGAGTGACCCCTGCTGGCGTTATGTTGCATCATTCATCTTTAATTTTGAGACCACACCCTTCCCCCCCATCTAATAAACGCTTCTCATATGGGAAACATGTTCATGTGTGTGCGTGTCTGTGTGAAAGCCCACAGTTTCCTAAGTGAGGAGGAATATGTCCATCAGTTTACACTGTAGTGACGCTTACAAACTCTCGCTGCGCCGCGAATCGGTCCGTTTTAAACTAAAAGACGGAAAACTGAAGTTTTCTGATGCTGAGAGATAAGCAGATGTATGTGTTTGAGAAAATATGATATACAGTGTTAAAAAAAAACAAAATGACAGCAGATAAGAAGAATTCATATTCTCTGTTTTTATTTGAGCTCTAAAGAATGAGGCATATTACTTCAGAACATTCTGGAACATTCGATTACTGTTGCTGTCGGGTACTATTTTTTAGTGGAAGGACAGCATTTAACGAACTCGCTTCAAAAAAGTAACATATCAATACATACATTTTTGGTTGTAATATTTTTTATTGTGTGGTAACCATTTTATAAAAGCAATGAGGTATGGGAGGCCATGCTTTATTGTGAATAAGTCACAGCTGAAGGGGTTGCCTAACAACGCCCTTTAGCCGGGACTTATTTACAATACAGCATGACCTCTCCTACCTTATTGCTTACTCCCACACTGCTCCTATTCCAGAACTTGAGTACGATTTGTGTTTATATGTTAGCATTAGCATGCTCTCCTTCAGTAACTTGTCGAGTACTGTTTTTGTTTGCACAGCACGCATATTATTTATCTTAAAATGTATTATTACTTTATGTTTAGGTTCACTTTGGCTTTGCATTTCTATTTTCTACTTGCTATGATTAGAAATGCACTAATTTAAATCTTGTGAACTATTTAGTAGAGCTAGGATATGAATTGGGACTTAGCCAGTGTTTCTCTGAATGGACAACACAGCCCTGCCTACAGCGAAGCAGCTAAAGATAGACTGGAGGAGGGGACTGTTTTTCCCACACTATGCTGGGAAAAATCCAGAGGGTCCATGGGAAATGAAGAAGGTCACATAGACTTCCTTTTCTATCAGAGAGACAACAAATTCATGGAAAATAATATAACGTGCAACAGTAGGACCGTAGTTAACCTAGTAAGATCATTCATTTACACCGGTTGACACATTAAGTAGACTGTTGAATGATATAACTTTCTGTCTAATTCTGTACGTTTTTTTCCTCTTTATTTGTTGTTTTATATACATATATACATATATATATATATATATATATATATATATATATATATATATATATATATATATATATATATATATATATATATACATATATATACATATATATACATATATACATATATATATATATATATATGTGTGTGTGTGTGTGTGTGTGTATTCATGATGTACATCACCACTTTTATCATGACAGCATACATGGCTGATGAAGGTGGTGATGATATACATCTGGTGTTATTTTAGTATCACTGATATAATTATAGTTTTTGGTAATATGCTGAATTAGAATTCATTTTAATATTTTCTTATGTCACTTTAATTTTAGTGAAAGTTTCAATATTTTTTGTGTTTTTGTAATTAGTTTTTTTTTTAAATTTCTATATATATTTTTAATTTTTTAATTTATTCTTTTTTAGTTTAGTTTTAAAACTAACTTATTTAAAATTGAGGTTTTTTTAATCTATTTTATTTTAAGTAACAAAAATATTTTTAAGGTTTTACTAATGCATAATCTTGAGGGGGGAAAAAAGGTGATGAATATAATCTATATTTAAAGTATGACATATACTAGAAGATCTATTGTTTATAGCTTCAAATACACAGTCCATTTACAGGATCTGCACACCAAGAACATAAAACAAAACTTTGAATTATTCAAGACAAATAAACAGAAGGTCTGATGGCTTTCTGCCATCTGAGTGGAACAATATGAAAAGCTTCCAGTACGTCTGCACCATTCAGACTGTACTCTTGGTAATGAATCACCACAATCACAGCACAAACAGATCCATCGGCTTAAATTAGCAAACTGACGCACAGGGCCAATATCAAAGTGCTATTGATGTCATGTGTTGTAATGTGTCAATGCACCACAGACCTTGAGGCACATTTTACAACAAATGCTTTGCAAATGTGTTTAAGGTTTGGTAAAGTGCCAACCCTGTGCTACTATCAAAGTGAAATGTCTTGATTTCGGTTACACTACTATGATGCGATATCACTCTATTTTTTAAAGTCAGCAAATCAGAAGACAAGTCCAAATAGAAGGTATAAACAGATCTCAATTAGAAACATTCCTTCGCAGCTGCGCCTCATAAGGCTGTCCAGTCTGATGCCATGCTGTAAGTATTGATTAGATATTGACTTACCATTCACTGCTTCTCTTGACAGCCGCACTCACAGCACTGAACAATACAACGGAAGAACAAATGGACCAGAAACAGAGGAACGCAAGCTTTCCTCCCCCTCACACACACCCATCTCACAGGACCACAGGGATCTAGATGACTCAAAGAGCTAAAGAGAGCCAAAGGCCAACGGAATGGAACGATTCATGAGGCGCTGACTCACAAACCACCGCTTCCTCTCTACCACATGCCTCTCATAACTGCACAGATGACTGGTCAAGTTCCCACAGCACTGCATGGGAGGGCAGTGAGGGGCCAGAGCTCGGAGGAGACACACACTGACCCCTGACAAACTTCAGAGAGCGTGTGTGGGAGAGAGAGATTGCGTTAAAGTAAACCGACAGAAACCAACCCATGACAAGAATGCAGAATCAGTTCAGTGATCTCCAACCAGAAAAGATCTCCGGTTCAGCTGGATCTTAAGTACACTGCAATGTAGTATTTTGGACTTGTTTTCCATTACAAACATCTAAACATTCTTGCATCAAGATACATTCACTTGGGAAGGAAGATCACGGCTAAAAAAATATGTTCTTTAGCCAACGTTCTGAAAACGTTATTTCTTTATGTTCTCGGAACGTTCCAAATATTCAAATGTTTCAAATGAAGGGGAATGTTCCGATGTGCCAACATTATGGGAATGTTACTTTTGAATGTTCTCTGAACTATTTGAAAGTAGTAAGTAGTAACATATGAAGAGACGAACGTACAACTAAAATGTTTCAGAATAATATTCCATGGACGATTTATAAAAAATGCTTCTGTGCTAATGTTTTGAGAATGTTATTAAAGACCAGATAACTCTGAATAAACATTCTATTAATGCTACTGGAAGAATGTTTGTTGATAACGTTCAGAGAACCTTGCCAGAACGTTATTTAAACGTTTAATTTTGATACATTTTTCAGAAAACAAGGCTTGATATCTTATATAAGTAAATGTACACTGTAACCTGGAATTATTCATTGAAATGAATGTATGCTGGTTCAGTGATGTTAAATAATAGTTTTGCATTAAAACCTGTTTATAATGTCGTTTTTTTCAGTGTACTGTACATGGTTTAATAGAAAGCAAGAGAGAATGTACACACAGACTCTCTGAACATGATGCAAACTGATTTTTCAAAAAATGCAGTCATGGTTTTTATAAGTTTGTGTGACTGTGAATAAATGAGGCTGTGATTTTGACCTTCAGATGAGTCAAATGCTACAGGCACTTTCAAACTGCACTTTAAACTATTTGGTTTCTGTCTGAGAGATAGATTAGTGACTAGTACATGAAACAAGAAGGTTTTTAGATTTTCTGAAGAAATGGTGGGTGGTGTTTGGATGTGCACGACTCACAGGCAAGATGCAAGGGTGTTGTGGGTGGTAGTTAGGGCGTTGCTATGTGGTTGCTAAGAGGTTGTGTTTTGATTGCAGTGCTGTGTGGTTACTAGGGTGTTCCCGATGGTTGTTTACTGACCCAAGAGTCCACCCTCAAGTATCTGAGATATTCAGATCTCTAGATGTGACTTGCATCCCCACATTTAAATGTAAGCATAATAAAAAAAATGAATGCCTGGCGAAAGTCTGATCACTGATGAGAAATACAGTAATAGCACATCAAACCTCAAACAAGCATTAGGTTTTTAAAGTGTCATTCACACAACAAAAAGCAAAACAGTGGCATATAGATTTTTGTCGCAAAGTTTAATAATTGGGGCTTTGGATTGGTAAAAATAAAAATAGAGACATACAGAGAATATATATAGAGAGAGAGAACACACACACACACACACACACACACACACACACATATATTAATGTTCAGTAAATGAATGTACACATTTTAGAAATTAGCCTGATTCAAAAGAGAATCAGAAGGCCGAATCCTGACTGTATGAGAGGAGGAGCTGGGGATGGAGGAGGGTCATTAGCTACTGAGCAACGCGAAAGCTGCTGATAATACTGAAGTACCTTATAATGCTGAGATAGGCATTGTATTCCTATCGGTAGACGTGGATCAGCTGAGAGTCAGCTGATGCAAGTTTGACTAATGTGACCTGCCAGAACTAACGCTATGCTTGATATATATATACACACAGTTAGACACATATTAAGAATATATATATATATATATATATATAGAGAGAGAGAGAGAGAGAGAGAGAGAGAGAGAATACACACACACACACACACACATATATATATATATATATATATATATATATACAGTGGGGCAAAAAAGTATTTAGTCAGCCACCAATTGTGCAAGTTCTCCCACTTAAAAAGATGAGAGAGGCCTGCAATTTTCATCATAGGTATACCTCAACTATGAGAGACAAAATGAGAAAAAAAATCCAGAAAATCACATTGTAGGATTTTTAAAGAATTTATTTGCAAATTATGGTGGAAAATAAGTATTTGGTCAATAACAACATTTTATCTCAATACTTTGTTATATACCCTTTGTTGGCAATGACAGAGGTCAAACGTTTTCTGTAAGTCTTCACAAGGTTTTCACACACTGTTGCTGGTATTTTGGCCCATTCCTCCATGCAGATCTCCTCTAGAGCAGTAATGTTTTGGGGCTGTCGCTGGGCAACACGGACTTTCAACTCCCTCCAAAGATTTTCGATGGGGTTGAGATCTGGAGACTGGCCTTCGTTGCCCGGGCGGTGTGTTTGGGATCATTGTCATGCTGAAAGACCCAGAAAAGTTTCATCTTCAATGCCCTTGCTGATGGAAGGAGGTTTTCACTCAAAATCTCACGATACATGCCTCATTCATTCTTTCGTTTACACAGATCAGTCGTCCTGGTCCCTTCACAGTAGGTATGGTGTTCTTTGGATGCAACTCAGCATTCTTTCTCCTCCAAACACGACAAGTTGAGTTTTTACCAAAAAGTTCTATTTTGGTTTCATCTGACCATATGATCATCCAAATGCTCTCTAGCAAACTTCAGACGGGCCGGACATGTACTGGCTTAAGCAGGGGACACGCCTGGCACTGCAGGATTTGAGTCCCTGGCGGCGCAGTGTGTTACTGATGGTAGCCTTTGTTACTTTGGTCCCAGCTCTCTGCAGGTCATTCACTAGGTCCCCGTGTGGTTCTGGGATTTTGCTCACAGTTCTTGTGATCATTTTGACCCCACGGGTGAGATCTTGCGTGGAGCCCCAGATTATCAGTGGTCTTGTATGTCTTCCATTTTCTAATAATTGCTCCCACAGTTGATTTCTTCACACCAAGCTGCTTACCTATTGCAGATTCAGTCTTCCCAGCCTGGTGCAGGTCTACAATTTTGTTTCTGGTGTCCTTTGACAGCTCTTTGGTCTTGGCCATGGTGGAGTTTGGAGTTGGACTGTTTGAGGTTGTGGACAGGTGTCTTTTATACTGATAACGAGTTCAAACAGATGCCATTAATACAGGTAACGAGTGGAGGACAGAGGAGCCTCTTAAAGAAGAAGTTACAGGTCTGTGAGAGCCAGAAATCTTGCTTGTTTGTAGGTGACCAAATACTTATTTTACCGAGGAATTTACTAATTAATTCTTTAAAAATCCTACAATGTGATTTTCTGGATTTTTTTCTCATTTTGTCTCTCATAGTTGAGGTATACCTATGATGAAAATTACAGGCCTCTCTCATCTTTTTAAGTGGGAGAACTTGCACAATTGGTGGCTGACTAAATACTTTTTTGCCCCACTGTATATATATATATATATATATATATATATACATACACACACACACACATATATATAATTTTATAAATATTTTATAATATGTGTGTCATTTTATAAATATTATCTAAATATATATTTAATATAAATATTTTATTATTTAATATTCTATACACACACACACACACACACACACACATATATATATGGTAACACTTTACAATAAGGTTCATTAGTTAAACATTAGTTAATGTATTAACTAACATGAACTAACCATGAGCAATACATTTGTTACTGTATTTACTAATCTTCGCTAACGTTAGTTAATAAAAATACAGATGTTCATTGTTAGTTCATGTTAGTTCACAGTGCATTACCTAATGTTAACAAGATTTTAATAATGTATTATTAAATGTTGAAATTAACATTAACAAAGATTAATAAACGCTGTATAAGTGCAGTTTATTATTAGTTCATGTTAACTAATGTAGTTAACTAATGAACCTTATTGTAAAGTGTTACCATATATATATATATATATATATACACACACACACACAAATATATATATATACTGTATATATATAACATTTCTAAAATTACATATATAATTTTTGCTGCGGACATGATAGATACCTCATAGATACCTGTTTTTTTTGTGACATATGTGACATATGTGTAATTCACTATTATATGTGCTTCCAAAGGTAGGTTTAGCAACAATACTTACTGAAATAATTGACTATTTCTCTTACACTGTTCATCTGCTTGCTTTTCAGACCATGTTGGATTTACTGGGCAAATTCATCTGAGAAGTATCTCATTCTCAGAAGTATATCATTCCTCAAACAAAAACAAAACAAAGCAAAAAAGTATAAAGCTGAAAAAAACAACAGAGAGAAGGTTAGTGTCATAGTGATCAAGCTTTGCTATTTGACCGCGCACATTTGAAGCTGCTGTGCAGTAATGAGTACTGTACTGACTCATTATGATGCGGCTTCTTCACCCCCTCAATGAGCAGACCTTCTCTGTTTCAGTTTCACATAATAAGTGCACCAGAGTCATTTAGGGTGAACTTTAACAGCACACATACATCGCATACATCGCCTCATGAATTGCTGCTTTTGGAATTGTTCATATAGAATAAATAATGTTACTGTCAATCAAAGATGTGAATTAAGCATTTCATCCTCAGACCACCTACTGGCCTTTCACTGACCGTCTTATACTGAACAGAAAAAAGAACAACCACTTTCTTGATCTGGCAAGCTCTAATTTGATTGGCTGGCTTTATGCCATGAGTAAAGGGTTTTCCAAGAAACTTATAAGTCACTTATAAGGCACTTTCGAGGAAGAACTACTCCCTGGATTTGCTCAGTTTTGCCAGATTAGTAAATATCCCTGACTGTCTTGAATGTGCTGTAACATATAGACTTGTACAACTAACCTCATCCTGACTAAACCTGTTGGATAATTTGTTACATTCCACTTGTTCACATTTGAACCAACCCATCCTCTTGAGAATTCGTAATAAATTGTATGAGATGGCAAAATCGCCAACATAGGCTCACTGGAAAAATGTGCCTCTACATACAATTTTGCAAAACTCAAAAAGCACATATATATAATTCACTGTGGTCTGCAGCTGAAATGAACGCTAGTGGCAGAAAAACAGCAACACTTTTATTCTTTTCACACAACTTATAATTAATAATGGAAAATTTATACAAGTGTGGTATAGCCCCATATGCATGTTGTTTCTGGTGTTGTAAATTTGCTCGGTAGCACCCCTGGTACAGCACTGCACTTGCGAGACGAAGTGCTAATGAGTCCAATGAAACACAAGTGACAATAAATGAGCTCAAAGACTTGTAGAAGCAAGCTAAAATGACATGATTGCTTAAGCAAACCAGTTTTAATCTCATGTTTGCTTTTCTAAACATTATCGGTTAGGTTTAGGGTTGGTTTAGTGTAGGTGGTACGTCATTTTCAGACGCAATGCAGCATTAAACTATTAGCGCCACTCACTGAACATTACATTCCCAAACTGCCACAATAAGTGCTACAACCAACATAACAAAACATTCCCAGATATATATTTATCTGTTTCTGATCAAACTGAATGTGCTTTTAATGCCACTCACTGGATATTTCACTTTGAAATTGTCACGGAATGTGCAAGAAGCAACGTAATATCATTTTGCTGAAATGTCACCGCAGACACGTTTTTCCAGTGATATGTGATGGTGCAAGTTAACGTGTGCAAAAAAAAAAAAACAAGACATAGGACCCAACCTTACCAGCTAATTAGCAACATTCTCAGAATTTTGGCTAATGTTCTGGCAAAGTTATGAACAAACATTCTTCAGGTAATGTTGATACTAATGTTCTCAAAAGGATAGCAAAAAATTTTTATTTATACATCACTCATGGAACATTTTATTTCTGAAACATATTAGATGGACGTTAATCTAACGTTTTTGAAATGTTACTACTTGTTTCAGAATGTTCAGAGAACATTCAGAAGTAACGTTCCCATAATGTATGCAAAATTCTAAAAATGAATTTTTTTTTTTAATATTTAAAAACTTTGACGTTTTTGCAGTTCAGAGAACATAACATTTTCATAACTTAATGGGAACGTTAAGCAAAATGCTCTTAGAACATATTTTTGTTAGCTGCAAAGCTAATCATAAAATCCAACACTAAACTTAACCTTAAAAATAATAGGGGAAAAAAAATAAAATCCCTTTCGGATGATCATCTAATTACACTAAGTACCTCTAATTTTTCACAAGTTGTCAAGAGACTGTGTTGATTTGCCCTATTTGGTTAAGATGAATTTCTCTCTTAAAACTGAGTAAAAAACCTTAAAAACGAAAGATCTCAGAGGCAGCACTCCAACATGTGGCCTCAGTCCTTAGATCCCATTCCTCTGTCACAATAAAGACAAGGCGGCCAAAAAACTATTACTTTATAAGTGTTCAGAGATGATCAGAGAGAATCTAAACGATCTGAAACTCTCATGGTATGACGGCACACAGGAAAAGACTTGGCTAGTCAGGAAGCGAGTCATAGTCACTTAATGCTCGATTCCCATCATGTTTTTAGATCCATAACTACTGAACTTCCTGTGCTGGGCAGCAGAGTCTGAAAACAAACACACTGGGGGAGGAGGAGACGGAAGAATAGAAATGAATGAGATCCATCAGTCCGGATCCTGCAGACATCTGGTCTGAGTCACAAGCTGCTACTTTTATCTTAGATTTAACATGATCTTTCTGTCAAGACAATGAAAGACATCTTAAATCAGATCATTGTAAGACTAAAGGGTGAGGGTGAGAATAAACAAATCTGTACCGTTAGTGGCACCGATGACTCAAAGTTAAAGTTTTCGGTTAAATACCTGAAATAAGGTCAAGATAAACATATATTCTACAACATAAAATACATCAGTAATACCCCACTCGTGATGTTTTAAGCTTTGCTGTGTCTTGAAAAATGCAAACAAGTATCTCAATGGTACTACGGAGGTTGTCAGATATTAAACATCATCACACCGAACTCATAGTCACTTTAAGCTTTGTACTTCTGCTGATTGTATTTAGGCTTCAGAATTCATAAAAGTTGTGTTTATTTGAGATGATTATCTTGATGAACTAAATGTGAAAGAATCATAAACTTATGTTTGTAACAGAGCTTTTTTTCAGCATTAATCCACAAACCAATGGGAAAATCCTATTGTGTTTTTCTTGAGTGCTGCCCCACAACGGTGAAACACAGTAACTACACTTTTTTGTATGCTAATCTATGCACAAATTCAGAGAGAATAAAATTAAATTAAATTAATTAAAATACTTTGTAACCTACTAGTGGTTTGCTTACTGTTTTCTCTGCATATTAAGGCAAGAATTTGCAGGAAAAAGCGTACTTTTAGTCAATTTTGGGCTTTTTTGCTTTCATAGCATGTCTTCATTCAGATTAGTGGAAAGAACGCCTCCAAAATACACATTTAAGTGCTTATTACACGTCATCTATATATATTTGCATATGTAGATTTTAATTACAGTGTATCTTTAAAGGGCCATTTTCTCAAAATAATTTTTTTTAATTTTTTTTTTTTTTATACAGACATAAATACAGTTTTATTTCCATTTATATTTTCTGAAGGTTTTTACAGAGTGGATTGTCTATATATCATCCACCTGGTTTATATAACATTTTATACAAAAATATAGTTTGTTTGTTTGTTGTCAACAAATTAAAACAATTTTGAACATGTTTTATCCAATGTTCATATTTTCTGTTCTGGAAATACATATGTAATGCATATGTAATAATGCCTCATGTGCATATTTATACATACCATTTCAGACAACGTGTAAAACAAAACAATTGTCTTAATGTATTGTGATTAATCAGCTGGGGGACTTATAGTTTTTTAGTTATTGTTCAAGGAATAAAAAGAAAAAAAATTCTGTCATCATTTTCTCACCCTCGCGTCGTATGTATTTCTTTCTTCTGTTGAACACAAAAGAAGACATTCTGAAGAATGTTGGGAACCAAACAGTTGACGGCAGCCATTGACTTCCACAGTAGGGAAAATATACTACGGAAGTCAATGGCTACCGTCAACTGTTTGCTTACCAACAATCTTCAAAATATCTTCTTTTTCGGGTGAACTATCCCTTTAAATTTTCAGCCTGTTCACCTACAGTAAAACCGGGATATGGAAAAGTATCTTGACATTTAAAAAAACTGCTTTCACCTTTAGTAAAACACGCTAACCTGTGCTTCAGGCCCTTCAGTGCCATTTCACACTTTCAGGTGTTTATATGCTATAAAAATGCATCTGCTTTCAACTCCTACCACTCGCAGTTTACCTGGTAAATGGTTTTAAATGTTTGAAAAATGAAACTGGAACATTTTGTGGTGACATTTGTACTGACTAAAACAAGCAGTGTCTATTACATCAACAGGAACTGAACATCATTTGCATCACAAAACAGGCTGAAGAGGATTTTACTGTTCCTCTGGCCCGTGAGGGACTGCATGCTTCCTACGCACTAATGCCAAAGCACTGGGCATGCAGGAATGTCTATAACAAACTGAAAACAAATGAGCAGTCAATAAGTGTCAGTAAAGACGGCTGGGGCTCATTAAAGACACGTCCCCCCCTGTCCTGCGTGCAGCTGCGTCTCTCATGCTCCGACCCTGTGAGAACAAACTCTGGATTCATTCTCACTGCAACCTGCACAAAACCTCTGATCAATACTCTCCTGTTACACGCTCCTCCAGGGACACGGATACTCTAGAGCATCCCATCAAACCCTGAGAGCGGCGTGTCAAACACAATAGGCTCTCTCCGCTACAGAGGAGCTCTAAAGATGATCAATAATCATTTGAGTGAGCTCATATGACCGCTGTATTTAATCCTGCAGAGGTTCCAGAGCAGCGTGATGATTGATACCCGTTTTCGATACCCCGGTTTGCTGGCTGTTCGCGGGAGGCCAGGACAGAGCAGGTTTACTAGTGCAAAAATGACACTGTAAGGACTGCAGGAGTGAACGAACGCATTAGGAAGAGAAGGAGAACAGCAGCGGTCTGCTGCTCATGCTGATCTGTATAACTAATTACTAGACCGTGTCTGACACATGATAACGTGTTCAACTACTATTGAATGTCTTTTGTTTTTCTTTTTTTTATTCATACATCATAAAATGTACTCCCAAAAAAATGGTCAAATAATATTCCAAAGAATACCACACTTGCAAGGTTTTTTTTTTTACATACATTATATTAATTCTTATATTATAATACAAAAAGGTATCACAGTATCTTATCATAGTATGTTTCAGTACTACTTTATAATAGCATTTTTACTATATATATATATATATATTTGTAAAATGATAAATTATATATACAGTTATTATTATTATTTTACATATTTATGTAATAATAGAATACAATATATATATAATATAAAAGGACTATCACACTCTCAGAAGTAAAGGTACAAAAGCTGTCACTGGGGCGGTACCTTTTCAAAAGGTACACTTTTGTACCTATTAGGTTCAAATATGTACACTTTAAGTACTAATATGTACCTTTAAGGTACCAAAATGGACCCTTTAGGTACAAACATGTACCTTTTGAAAAGGTACCGCCCCAGTGACAGCATTTGTACCTTTATTTCTGAGAGTGTATAGTATTATATTAAAGTATATTTACATAATATGTATAAAATTATAAAGAATATATATACATATATTATTGTTCTTTTATATTATGTATTTATGTAATATAATACAGTATAATATAAAAAGGTACTATCATACCTTTGATAGTGTCAATGTACCTATGCACTACCTATTATATTACACTAATATATACCATAATACTGTATTGATTGCCATATACCATATCATTTACATATAGGCCACTGTTGTTTACATAGTACTCAAATGTAATTCTATTAATACCACGGTACTATAAAAGTTAAAAAATAGTGCTATGACTAGCTACTACATTCAAAATGCCGCAGGACGTGCAGAAACATCTATAATAGTTTATAATTGACAATACTTCCTGTAGTGATCAGTATGGCAAGTTTACATTACCAAGGGCCATATGTCAGAAATGTTGTAAATTCTGCCACCTAGTGGACAAAATAAAAATAAATATGAAACTACAGGTCTGCATGCGTCACTGCTGATTACATCATTCACTGATAAACCATTATCATAAAATATATACATACCGTTTTTATGTATAAATTTACTTTTGTTGAAATACAAGTATTAAAAGTAGGCTACTTATTTTATTTAAATAGTTGCTTTTTATTGTAATAGTTTCTTCACAAGCTAAAATCGTGTATTTATATTACACTGTACATGATTATAGAGTTTAAATGTCTTTATTCAAACTGAACATAATGTCTATACTTCTATGCCACAAAATAAGATTAGATATGGTAGTCGATCGAAATGTTTGGGTTTTTATAAACATGATAGTTGGACTGTTTTTTTTTTATTTTGTGCAATACTAGAAATAATCACACTGCTTTGGCAGTGAATAATATAAAGCTAAATGACTTTTACCTCGGATGAAGTTCAAGTTAGTTGAGAGAAATGTCCACTAGATGGCAGAGAAGCCTAGGAGAAAAATGAGGCCCTCAAAACTCATCCCGCTCACACCACAGCAACAGCAAACGGGCCACGTTTAGTTTTCTAATCATCTCAAATCTATCAGATGTGCATAACTTTACAAATACATGCATTCCTCAAACCTTTTTTGGTTCCTTTTTCTAATCTGACAAAATCAGACAAAAATCAGGCCCAGCGATTCAGAGGTTTCCCTCTCGCACACTCAACCTCAGAGCCAAAAATGAATTGCATCAAACTTTGAAATACGAGGTGTGATCTAGATCCCCTGAAGCACCGAACTTACTGTCAAGCGGTGTCAGATCACGTACAGTCATTTCAAACCCATCTGAAACAGAACAATAGACACAGCGAGACTTTTTTATGAATGTAAGTTTCATTGCTACCACTTCCGCCTCTCTACGGCCACCAGTAACAGGTTTTACTGGAAACCAAAGTTGCCCAACTAAAAGTAGGCATGGAGGCAGTGTAAAATGACAGGGTATAAATGTGACTTTAAAAATACAAAACTTCTTAGAGTGCTTACTTTCAGTTCAATATCTAGTCCTCCTTTCACTTCAGATTATGTAAATTACCATGAACACATGTAAAACCAGACTGTAAATTGTCATTGCACAGTCATTTTAAAACACATGCATGCAGTGATAGTATAAGTACCGTATTCTGATGTACACCATGGTATATCCCCTCCCTCCCTCCCTCTCCTAAAAACTACAATAATATACCATTAGTAGGCTACTTTTGTGTGCTATACCAGCATGTGCTGGTTCAACCGAGAGACCATTATAAACCAGGTAAGGCTGGTTTAAGATGCTTGTACAATTTCACTCATTATCTAGATTTAGCTCAGGTTTGATGTTGTCAAACACTGGAAATCACCTCTGTGTTCACAAATTGGTGTATATAGGGCCGCGGCTACTAAACCACATGAATGGGCAATGAGAGGAAGTTCCATAAAACGGTTAAACATGACACGAATAAGAGGAAAAACATCTTCAAACGTGAGGGATTGTGGCGCTATCTCACACTAAAAGGGTCAAAAGTTGATTTCAAGCTCGTTGGCAAACGTTTCGGGACGCGTTCCGTCCGCGTTATGCGTCAGTTGAACGTTGCGTCGCGTTTCTTCAGCGTCACCGGCGCCGTTTGAATAAATAGAAGGAATGAATACGAAAAATACTAGTCAGTAAAAACAAGTCTCTTCGTTTTTGGCGTGTTTATAAAACTGCCTGTGTTAGCACACAGCAAGTCGGTGTCTATTGATTGAAAAAGAAACACATGAATTATTCATGAAGGCAACAAAAGACACGCGTCCTTTAAAAATCAGCTACAAACTTCTAACAGAAACTGGCAGTGTGCACCCTAGTTTGTTATCTAGGAAGCCAGCACATGGTTTGACACACAGCCAATATGCGCGCTCTTTTCTACCCAGATACAAACGCTTATACGACGTCTCGTTGACAGCAGCGGGCCACGCCCCCCTCGCTGCGACTACTAAGTACGTGACTCGACACAGTAACTAACCACAGACCGGGCCTCGCGTAACGGGTCAAACGCTTCGCAGCTGGATTAGAAATAGTTTTTTACACAGAGACTCAGTTACAGGTGAAATTCAAAGACGTTTGCATTATGCTAGACTCATCATTCCACGCGAAAACGGCATGTATGCACGCTTGCCATATGGAGCCATGCATAGCTATTCCAATTAAGTGTCTTTTCTGAAGAGGAACAGGAAGTCAGAAACACTATCTCATGCTCGCACCGCAGGCTTCCTCTTATCTTCATCGAGCGCCCAATGAGAATAAAATGACCCGAATAACTCAATGCGTATTATGTAAGAAAGCCTGCAACATTTATTTGCAAATGACAGTATAATATAATGCATACTAAGTATGCATCTATATAAAAAAATCATAATAATACGGAGCGTGTTGATCTGACAGTGCTTTAGAAGATCTACAAGCCCTGGTGATAGGAGGAACGCACTAGTGCACGCTCAAATTCTGACTCATTTTTATACTAGAGTAGAGTTGAGTGCATCTAACCGTAAAAGTTTAAAGATTAATCTAAAATGCAAAAGAAATAAGAGCAAAAATTATACTTATCATGAGAATTTCCCCCCGTGAATACTCCATACTTAAGTTAGTGCATTATTGAGATTAATGTGCACTTACCCCCAAAACTGCTTGAGAATGGAGCTGCAGTGGTGCGCACAAGTTACCAAGTGACTTTGGAGAGACTTTGCGCAGATGCGCACTCAAGTTCCACTGCGAATGTTCAAGATGTCCCCTCTTCCTCTTCTTTTTCCTTTGAAATAGTGGTTTCAAGCGTGTTTCTTCACTTGAGTCATTCATGTAGAGTCACAGGTCCACACACAGACTTTCTCTTGAGCGCTCTTGGTGACGCCCACTTCACCCGACACAGTTTGCCGCAACGATTCAAAATCTCTCTGTAGGTTGTGAATGAATAGAGTCTCAGTTAACGCCTTGACAACGGTGACTTCAGTTTCCTGGGTAAAACAATCTGTTTAATAACTCCATGATGCATTGGGCACAATGAGCTCATTGTGGTGTGTGCCAGAAATTAAAAAAAAAAAAAATCATATGGGTGAGGTTTGGTGAACTGGCATAAAACTTTTAGACTTTTTAAAATAAAAGGAAATGCACACTGCATTGGTTAAGTCAACTAGTGGGTGGTTGACATGACTGGTTGATCACATATTCCATCTAAAACTATAATAAGATGATTGTTTTATATGAATTTTTTTGCCTTCATGATGTTCATTTCACAACAGGAGCTTTAAAATAAACTGCAAAAAAAAAAAAGTAGACACAAACCAAATAGTGACCAGGTGCGGCATCAAAAAACATTCACTTTACCTCAAGTTTTAACCTAAAATCTAGTTCCAGCAACTAAACCAGACCCAGTTTTTTCACTGCAACATTGTAAAGCGTGGGAAAAATTTGGGCGTGCATGGGAATTTAAAAAGCAATGCTTTCTGAAAACCTGTTCCTGCATGTTTTAAATGCTTGTCAAATTCAAGGTCACATTGAGAAATTAAAACCATCCGATTTGACGTCATCTGTAACATAAAACTACATGCACTCAGTGCATAAAAGAAGACTTTCCCACATTGTACATTTGAATGTATTGTGACGTCACAGCAGAACAAAGGGAAGTCCTAAAGCTTCCCTTCATTGTGACATGACTAATCATGCCAAATATAGACGTGGGGCTCCAGACCAGGGGGATATCCGATCACGTTCAAACACAGACAGTGCGCTTCACTGTGTCAGCGAAGGCTTGCCAAAAATGTGGCATGCACAGACATAAATATGTTGAACGTCGAGCTGTTTTCGAAGCACAAAAACATTCTCAAAGCCCTTCTGCCACAAGGTTTCACAACATCATTTTTCACATTCCAAACATCCTACATCTGGTTTCAAAGTTTGCCTTCCTTCCTGAAATGCACATGAACAGAGTGTCAATCAAAGACTGGGACGCAATATAAAAAGTCTTCATGTGAACCTCTCATACAAACTGAATCTTCTCAAATAAGCTTGAAATGTCTGTTGTTCTCCAGATTCGGTACAGCTCTCATGATTGAAGGTTCAGTAATCACAGGCGTCACTGTTCAGGAATGTCCAGACATGTGAGCAGCGGTTATTTCAGGGCAGATTTCCTTCATCTAGACTTTATACGTGGCCTCCCAAAGCTTGCACAGCCTTCTGGGACGACGTTTAACTCTAACTGAGCTCATTTAAGAAATTCCAGAGGGAACTGAGCAGAAATGAAGCATTCAAACACTCACCACACGCATACACACAAGAGTTTATCTGATCAAAGAGCATGGGCTGAATCACATAGCATGGGTTTCCTGAACAAGTCACTGGCATAACGATGCCCAGTCACCCTTTACAATACTCCCAACCACACAGGAAGTACTATAGAGACGCTGAGAGAGGGTATGAAACTCTGAATATGCTTTAAGTCCAAGTGGTGCACTCCACACTAACAAATGGGAATTTAAAGCTGCAGTGTGTCATTTCTGTGCCACCAAATGGATTTCCAATCTTTGTGCTTAATCTTTGTTTGTGTCGACGCAGCAGCATTGGCTCAACCGATGGTGTGGGTTTGGTAGACGGGGAGAGTGTCTGAAACCATTACTTTTTGTTGCCAATAATGCCACAGATAGTTCACAATGAAGATTTAAGTAACTTCCCCCTTTGTTGCAGCTCTCAAATGTCATTCACGCTTTTACATACTCCAACTTGTCAAGTTACATTAATGTGCGAGTTTGAGAGTCCCAGTTAACTCCTGGACAAACGTGACTGCAGTTGCCCGTTTTTAATAATTCAAGGATGCATCGGGCCCAGTGAACAATGAGCATGTCATAAATGAACAGGACCTGTCATAAAATGCGCTCCAGCAGTGGCAAGTCAACTACAGTTGGATAGTTGGCATGATATGACAATATCTAAAACTATCATAAGTGTACAATTTTAACATTATTATGCATGAAGACTATGGAACAAACATTCACTAAACTATTAAAGGAATAGTTCAGCCAAAAATAAAAATTTCGGCCATTTAAGAGATGAGTTTACATCACTTGCTCACCAATGGATCCTCTGCAGTGAATGGGTGCCGTCAGAATGAGAGTCCAAACATGATAAAAACATCACAATAATCCACACCACTCCATTTTTAAACTCTTGCTTTTGGCAAAAATTCAAGTCCATAATTCATAATAACGCTTATTCCAGTGAAAAAAAGTCCATGCCCTGTTATCTCTCACATCACAATCCACCAGCATATTTGTTTAGGACTGTTTTGAACCGTTTCCGCTTGTAAATAGCGCTTGATCTGTGCATATTTCTCTCTTGACATAGACAAGATGACTTTTTGGACAAACTGAAAGTTTAGACTGGAATCATGTGAATGACTTCTGGATTATTGTGATGATTTTATCAGCTCTTTGGAAACTCATTCTGACGGCACCCATTCACTGCAGAGAGTGAGCAAGTAATGTTGATACGTTTCCATGATACGTTTGATACGTTTCCGTGAAGAAACAAACTCATCTACATCTTGAATGGCCTGAGGATGAGTACATTTTCAACAAATTTCAACTAATTCAACTAACTTCTAAACGAACTACATGAAAACTAATGCTGTTTGATGTCAAACCTTACAGAAATGCATGCAAGCACAAATGATATTTAAGCACTGCAGTGAAGGGGAAGATTTTCAGTGAAAAACAATCTTCACACAAAACATCACGTAACTTCAGAATACTTGGAAACTTGGAAACGCACAAGTCATGAGGACCAATTTGATGGTGCTTTTTTCAGGCCTTTTTAGAGCTTGGTAACCCTTGAAACTATATATTGTATAAAAAGAAGCCAGTTTTCTCCATTTGTACTTTCTGTTTCCATTTCTCCATTTTTCTGAAGAAACCCAGTAATAGAAAATGAAATCACTGGTCGTATTACTCTTCAAAAATGTGAACCAAAAAAGGGTCTCATATCCTTATGGCTTCTACGCAAGTCTTCTGATTTCACATGAAGTTTCTATCACTTCACATTTTCTTTTAACAGCAAGAGTTTCAGCAGAACTTTCACTTCAGTGTGGTTTAGTTCAGTAAAATAGTTATACAGTAACTGAAAGCAGTATTCAAAGCACAGTACAGCCCGAGCTATTTTAAACAGCAACGTGGCTATTCAAATAGTGTGGAATGTGAGAGGGTGTGTGGTGATGTGTTCCTGGCAATGGGGTGGTTTTCATTTATACAGGAATGCTTGTGTGATACTTGTTTTGCTGAGCCACAGTAAATAAGGGGAAAGACAGAAGAGCCATGTGAAAGAAAAGAACATATGCAAACAAGATTTTTACATTTCCTGATGGAAATGTGAACGGTGGATGCCCATGCAAAACCTGTCATCATGACGCCCGTGTGCACTGGGTGGTTGTTTACTGACCCAATTCCCTAAAGACTCTAAGCTCTAGATATGACTCGGGATCCCTCTATAGGAGTACATAGGATCCACCAGGTGAAAATAATAAGGCTATGATAAGTAAAGTAACCAATATTCCAAAAAAAAAATTTTTTTTTTAAAAGTTGTATAAAATATAGTTTTTTTAATAATATATAAAAAATAACCAACCAATTATTATAACATATACAGTCATGGCCAAAAATATCAGCACCCTTGGTAAATATGATCAAAGAAGGCTGTGAGAATTAATCTGCATTGTTAATCCTTTTGATCTTTTATTTGAAAAATTCACAAAAACCTTAGATAAGAATAAGATAATAAGAACTCAAAATGGGGGGAAATATCATTATGAAATAAATGTTTTTCTCAAATACACGTTGGACACAATTATTGGCACCCCTAGAAATTCTTATGAGTAAAATATCTCTGAAGTATATTCCCATTCATATTCACAATTTTGAGCAATCCAGGGTGATTATGAACATGAAATTATCCAGCCATGTGCAGCAAAAGATAATTGAGCTTCACAAATTAGTGAAGTGGCTGTAAGAAAAGAGCTAGAGCAGTGAAAATTCCCATCTCCACCATCAGGGCAATAATTAAGAATTTCCAATCAACATAAAATGTTACAAAACTGCCTGGAGGAGGACGTGTGTCTATATCGTCCTAATGCACGGTGAGAAGGAGAGTTTGAGTGGCTAAAGACTCTCCAAGGACCACAGGTGGAGAATTGCAGAAAATAGTTGAGTCTCGGGGTCAGAAAACCTTAAAAAAAAAAGTGTCAAACAGCGCCTACATCAGCACATGTTGTTTGGGAGGGTTTCAAGAAAAATCCTCCTCGCTCATCCAAAAACAAACTCCAGCATATTCAGTTATCAGACACGACTGGAACTTCAAATGGGACTGGCTTCTATGGTCAGATGAAACTAAAAAATGAGCTTTTTAGCAGCAAACACTCAAGATGGGTTTGGTGAACACAGGGATAAAAAGTACCCCATGTGTACAATGAAATATACTGCTGTAGTTTTGATGTTGTGGGCCTATATTTCTGCTGGAGGTCCTGGACATCTTGTTTAGACACATGACATCATGGATTCTATCAAATACCAACAGATAAAAAAATCAATAAGTGACTGACTCTGTTAGAAATCTAATAATGGGTCATGTTTTGATCTTCCAACCGGACAATAATCCAAACACAAACCTCAAAAACAACACAAAAATGGGTCTCTGGGCACAAAACCAAGCTTCTGCTGGCCATTCCAGTCCTCTGACCTGAACCCTGTAGAAAATGAGTGAACTGAAGAGAAGAAGCACCAACATGGAGCTGTGAATCTAAAGGGTCTGGAGTGATTCTGGATGAAGGAATGGTCTCTGATCTCTTGTCAGGTGTCTCTAACCTCATCAGGCATTATAGGAGAACATTTAGAGCTGTTAAACTGGCAAATGGAGGTTTTAAAAAGTATTGAATAAAAGGGAGCCGTTAATTGTGGCCAATGTGCATTAGAGAAAAACATTTCATAATGATATTTCCCCCCATTTTAAATTCTTATTATCCAATGAAAGGTGAGATCTTTGTGAATTTTTTAAATAAAAGATCAAAAGGATTAACAATGCAGATTAATTTTCACAGCCTTCTTTGGTCATATTTACCAAGGGTTATTTTTGGCCATGACTGTATATATATACACACATATGTGTGTGTGTGTGTGTGTGTGTGTATAAATAAGTTAAAAAAAAAATTATGTTTATATTTAATTTTAAAGTTTTTGTAATTATTTGATTTGTGCTTTCATAATTTTTTTTTATTTTTTATTTATTTTTTTTTTTAAATATACCGGCATTTCTATATACTTTTCATTAACACCAATTTTAGTCATTTTAGTAATTCAACTTAAACTTGCAACTTTATTGCAACAAAGTTTAATAGTTATGTTTAGTGACTTAAACCCCTAATCTTAAGTATGAACAATAGTAAAGGGGCGTTCACATATACAATGATTTTCACAAAAGAAGTGCCTGGCAAGTCATTCTTTTTTATGATGAGAATTATTGATTTCCAAGCAGTTGACAGCTAAATCCTATGCAAATGAGCAGCGACATGATATAAAGACTGCCAGTGTTGGATACGAGTAGATGTGTGAAAGACACTTAATAGTAATGTTTGCCTTGGCCAAAAAAAAAAATCCCCTGCAAAACTGACAAAACCAGACCAGAACAAGTATTTTTTATTTAATACAAGCAAGGCATACTTTATGAAAACCATTTCCTCAAGTCATATTTATTGACTGAATTATCATAGGTACAAATATAGTTACAAACTATTTACATGTCAAAATAGGGGTAGAGCAAACCTGTTTCTCCAGCGCTTCAAAGACACAATCATGTGATAAAAATGTCCACACAATAAATCTTGCAGTGAGTTCCTGTGGCCTGTGAGGACAAAGCAACCATGACCCTGCGGTACCTGGATAAGGAGAAGGTTGATTGACCTCCAGGAATTGGTGGGTTAAACTCCAGAATCTTGTTTCTGAAGGAGCAGAGAACTCAAACGCAGCAGAGCACGTACAGGAACGCCCAACTGACTGCTCTTGAGCAGCAGCTCTGGGAAACAGGAACATCCTGTACAGAGAGATCCGAACGATTATGTTAGGAGATAAAGTTCAAGAAAGGCTGACTATGGATCAGTGCAACATTTCAGAACATATTGATCAGATATCCAGTGCTTCGAGGAATAGCTGAACTAAAAGTTATATTTTTCTCATTATTTATTCTTGCTCATGTCGTTCCGAAAAATATGACTATTTCTTCTGTGGAGGGGCTGTACTCCAAAAAAAGCTCGAAGGCCCTGATTTTGTTCACAGCAAAGTTATCTTTTATCCTTTACGTAGGGGCTAAAAAGTAGTGTGCTTTTAGGTAACATTTTAGCTTTTAGATAACTTTTAGGGACGCTGCCTGGATTGCTGGGAGCAGTCAATTCAGTGCATCGACATAAAAGTTAATGATACGATGCATCGATTTAAAAAAGTGTGCATTGGATACAAGTTGGAATTTGTATCACGATTCATCATTTTTAACATATTTGAATCGATAAAAATCTATTCATTTATATATAATCAGTAGCTGCACTATACTTGTATTAAAGTGCCCCTATTATTGGTAATGAAAGGTTCATATTTTGGTTTTGGGAGTCCCAAAAACAGGTTGACATGCATGCAAGGTCAAAAAACGCTTTCATTGTCTTATAATATGCATTTATTTTTACCTTATTTGCTCAACGACTCCCAAACAATTAGTTTAACGATTCATTTTTCGTTATTTTGTTGCAGGTGACTCGCAAAAAATAATAGACATTGTTAATTTACTTGCACTACTGACATTGTAACAATACAAAGCTGGTTGAAAATCAACAAATGAACCCTTAAAAGTAAGCAGATTTTACAGTGTCAATATCGCTCTTCAATTAGAATTACAACTTCAATTTCTACTATAAAGCAGCTCTCCAGTGTGTTCATCCTCTGATTTCCATGTCAAAGAAGGCACACCTATTGGTCTAATGGTAGTTCGAAGGGGTTTACTAGCTGTAGTGAAATTTTCTGGAAAGTTTGCTTTGGCAAGCGGTTTCAAACTCCCAAAACGAACTCCAGACAAGCTTTGTTTTGGCCTGATTTTTTTAAATTATGTCACACCAGTTCACTTGAAGTATATCAGGGCCTTAAGTGTAGTCCATATGACTCTTGCAGTATATTTCAAGACTTCTGAAGCCATATGGTAGCTTTGTGTGAGGAACAGACTGAAACTGGAAGTGGAACATTGTTTTGTGGTGCCTTTAGAGCTTCATTTTGTGTTTCACTGAACTAAGTCAGTCACGTCGATTTGGAATGGCATGAGAGTAGTTATTTTACTTTAAAATAAGATCTCTACATTCATCAAGAACCACTAGGTTCTCTCAACAAACCAGCAGTTAGCTTCTGTCCGAGTGTAATCGTACCTTCCAGGTCAGACGCCACCATGTTCTTGAGGCTGGGAATAGAATGGTAGACCAGGAAGCAGGCTAACATGTTGACGTCAGTGTCGTTGTTCATCGGCTGTCTTCTCATGTACGCTTGCAGCACATGACTGTTATCTGTGAGTTAAGAATAACAGTGTTGTTTGCTTAATAGTTAAGGATTCAACCTTGATGAAAAAATTATGCATGCATCTGTACACACATGAATAGAAGTGAATGTCTAGTGTGGCTACACCTTTAAACTCACCAAATGAACCTCAAAAAATGTCAGGGGCATTTGTTTAGACAAAAATAATAAAAATTAATTTCATAATATTTTTTATAATAAACAATGTATTTAAATAATTATTTTGTTTAAATAATACATATAAATTAATACAATTATATTAAGAAATAATTATTTTATAATTAGAAAAATAAATACATTTATCCTTATTATTATGATTATTCTTCTTATTATTAACTTTTTAAAAGTAATAACTTTTGATTTTGGGCTATAATCTGATCTAGACATGCTTTATACAGGTTTCATGAATCTCACAGAAATGTCTGGCTATATTTCAGAATAGAATAGAAAAAATATAACATAACTAATTTTTATTTAAATAAAAATTAATGAATACGTTTATATTGATAAATAATTATAAGAATAAATACATCTATTATTATTATTATAAAATTATATTTTGTACAAAAGAAAATGTGCATTTTGCCATTATGACAATTAAGCAAATGTCACCCTTCACTTCTCATTAATGTAATGCAAAAAATTTTGTTTTCATTATTGTAATGCAGTAATATCATCGTTCAATTAAAGTTAGAATAAAGCCAGTGATGATAATACAATGATAATTATATTACATGAATTAGAATATGTTTTGCATTACAGTAATGACAGCTGAAATTAACAACGTAAATAAAAACTGAACAGCTCTACAATCAAGAAGATTTCCCCCCGTTAGCCTTTAAGTTACCAGCCTTGCAGAGAGCAGACACGACTACAGCCTTTCACACTTGCTGAAGGTGTTGACCATAACACTGAACACATGCAAGACCCAAACGCTGACTGGATGAGCTGACACAGAAGCTCTAAAACCGAAATCTGACTAAGCACATGAGCCAATGATGCTAGACGCTGATGGCTGTGACATGTTCCTCACCACAGAGCCAGCGATCCAGGGCTCGGTCGGCTGAGCTCTTCATGACGGGTAGGAACTCGGAGCTGAGCAGCAGGCCACGGCCCTGACACCGTGCGTCTCTGAGCCGCTGCTGCAGGACTCGGCTCTCACACAACTCCAGCACCAGCTTCATCTGCCACAGACTGAACGTCTCACAGAGATCGCCTCGATCCAGAGTGCGCACGGCCTACGGAGAAGCGTACAAGAGTGTTAAGGGCCTTATGGGGCATTTAACTTGTATGATGCACTTCTTTCACCAAAGCACATACATGCAATCATCACAGCAACATCAGAATTATTGTGACAAGGTCAGTGAAAAGATTAATCCAAGAGATGATGGACTCAAAAGAAATATATGCAGGACTGTCCAAAAGTTTGGGCTTAGCAAGTTTTTCTTTAAGAAATTAGTAATTGTATTCAGAAAGGATGCATTAAATTGATCAAAAGTGACAATAAATACTAGGGCTTGGTGGTATATCGAGTTTGCACGATATATCGATATATTTTTAATAAGCGATACAGTATGAAGCAATACCGTTAATATCAATATACAGTAGTTTAATACGAGCGCATCTGAAAAAATATCTAGGGAGGACAGACTGAACTGCTGCGGAGAAAGTGCTTAATACAATTTGTTCTAAACGTGTGACAAGCTTTATATGAAGGGCTTTAAAAAAAACTCATAAGATATAGTAGTCTATAGTTTCAGTTTAAAGCGGCTCGCCCCATCAGATGCTCTGACAGAAAGGCTGCGTGGGCCGCTGACAGAGACACGCTGTTTTGATATGTGCTGTTTTCCTAACTTACATTTCACAGGTAGCCTATATTCTCCATCTGTAAATGTTAAAAAGCCATGGAAATATTTCCATTTTGTGTCGGACCTTAATTAGTCTGTGCTTTTTTGTTATTTTCATTTTTATTTTAGGAAATTTAACTTCGGCTTTAAAAGCATTATTTTTGTTTTTAGATTGCAATGTTAATGTTACAATGTTTGAACGTAATGTGATTTTAACGCTTTTTTGCACATAATATATGCCTACATGCTTACATTCACTTTATTTGTTTAATCCAAATACAAAATACCGAGACATATACTGTATACCGCCAATCAGCCAAAAAAACAGAGATATTAATTTTTGCTCATATTGCCCAGCCCTAGTAAATACATATGTTACAAAGATTTCTATTGAAAGAAAAGCTGCTTCTAATGAAAAAAAATCCTGGCCTGATTTTGTTGTTATGAAGCCATATATATTTTAATTAAAATTATAAAAATAATAATTATTATTATTAACTTTTTTATTTTATGATTAAGTTTTGATTTTGGGCTGAAATCTGATGAATCTCACAAAGAAATATCTGGGCAATTATAAAATAAAAAAATAAAAAATCACATCTCTGCATCACAGGAATAAGTTACATTTTTACATTAAATTGAAAACAGAAAACTGTTATTTTAAATTGTAATATTTCACATTACTGTTTTTACTGTATTTTTGATCAAATAAATGCAGCCTTGGTGAGCAAAAGAGTCTCCTTTCAAAAACATTTAAAAAAAATATTTTAATCTTTTTGAACAGTAGTGTAGATTCAGAAACCGACACAATAAAAATTGTAGATACAGAAAAATTCCACCTAATTAAAAATAAAATCGAAATTTTACCCAATATTTGCATGCATTCGTGCTTTACTGTAACTGACCTGGTCAATAGAGATGTGTGTTGGCAGCATTTCTGGGTATTCCTGTGTCACACATTCATACAGAATTGCTGACAGTAATGCCACGGTCTCCTGCTTCTATAGAAACAAGACAAAAAATGTGTGAAAACTACAGAAACACCATCTTTAGAGTTATTTACTTACTTAACTTAATGTCTAAGAACTGCATCTGTGGCATGAAGTTGATTACTGCAAAAAATTATGTTGATTCATCCCTCAGTTTGACAGAAATAAAAGTTTATAGCAATGGGAAGCGTAGCAGGAAAGTGGGTCATACTGACTTCTATGTTTACTGTATTCATTTTGTATTTATAGATACTGTGACACATTTTCTGGTTAAACGTTTTGCACCGAGGCTCGAGGCGTCACTTTATTTCATTTGCTCTTTTATCACGTAGGGAAGAAATGACAATAAACCTGCTTTGATGTGTTAAGGTTAGACTTTTGAAACTGAGAGTTTTTATTTGTGGTACGCCCGCTCTCCTGCTGAGCTTCCATTATAAGAGTATTTACTATAAACACATTTCCCGTTTGTTTATACGCAAACGGAGGCGATTTGCATTACTGTATGTTGTATTTGGCAACATACTAAATGTCTTAAAAAAATTTCACGGGTTTAAGCATTTCTGACATGCTTTCGATTTATTATGAGTTAAGCCTTCTGTTTTATTAAAGATGCAAGTTATCCAAATCATTCTTTCAAATCAGTTTATTCTCTCTATCATTGCACATATCTTTACCAGTTTTACATGGCTCTGACATGACAAATGGCTTTACTGGTCTCATATTAATTCATTTTATTTTCATATTTCAACGTATCCTATCACATTCCTCAGGGATGCAAACTATTATCAGGGGTAATAAAAGAGGCGACCCTCCTAGGAGAAAGAAAATACATTTTTAAAATATCAGTTTTAAAATGAGGATTTACAGTGGAATTCAGCACGTGGTTACTATTTAATATGGCTATATATTATTATTATTATTCAAATGTATTTCTTTTTCTAAAAATTAGAAAGAGAACATTTTAAATTAAATCAATAAAGAAATATTACTACAGTGATAATGCCATTTTACCGTAAAATAAATTATATATTCTTATAATTATCATTATTTTATACATGTTTTTATTCAATTGAAAAACTTAAACAAAGAAATATATTACTACAGTAATAATACTATTGCACTGTAAAATAATACTGAAAATAAAAACTGAACAAAAATTGAAAAATAATCCAAATAGATTATAGTAACAATACTACTGTACTGTAACATAAAAGAATAGACTATGTAATAAAGATACTGCTACTACTACTAATAATAATTATTTTAATATTATCATTATTAAAAAATATTTTATTAAATTGTACAAATTAAACCAATAAAGAAATATTACTACAGTAATAACACTACTGTACTGTAAAATAAAAGAATCTAGTATTTAATAATGATACTACTACTACAATAATTATCATTATTTTATACATGTTTCTCTTTTATTAAATTGCAAAACTTATTAAATTACTAAATTACAATATAGAAATGTATTACTACCGTTAATACTATAATACTGTAAAATATAACTGAGTATTTAATAATGACACTATTACTATTACTACTAGCTCTTCTAATAGTTATTTAAATAATTTTACAGAGCTAACTAATATTCATAGCTGTCTTCATTTCTTAACACCATCGAGCTTTTATTTTGATGGAGAACCACAACGAGCCCTAAAAACCTTTGTCTACATCAGATTCTCATTACAAAAGAATGCAATGCCGCACTGAAACTACGACTTGCTTTGGATCCAAAAAAGAAATTTTCCCCAAAAAGCGACATGTTTGCATCCCTGATTACTGTACACCTGCTAACATTTTACTTTTGCAAACTGAGGGAGGCCTAAATACTTTTTCCAACACAAGACATAAAAAATAACTTTTAACAGACCCCAGATCATTCCTTTAAGATGAAAATGGCCCAGAATAATCCTCTAACGATCCATAAACATAAAAAACAAAGGCTTTTCTTTTTTCCTCTGTCTCAGATGTTTAAGAAGAAAACCTTAATTACTATTCAATTGCATCCTATAGTATGTAGACTGAGGGCTTTCACCTCACCCAAACAGTTTTTAAAAGATCAAGTCATCTCAGTAGAGCAAAATTTTGTCTCTGACAGATATTTCGCATCCACGTCTCTTTCCTTACGAATGCACATGGACAAGACTTCACCTCTGTAGGGACATGAATGCTTTTTTCCTATTACCCAAACCAAGCGCTTTGCCTTAAAACAACATGTTTATGGTCTCACATGCTTCATGTTTTCCGAGGCCCTGCAGAAGTACTCGGCGAAGGAGACCAGAGCCGTGTCTGAGGTGAAGGTTGAGATGGCCTCAGGCTGCGTAGGAGACGAACAAGTGGGAGGGAAGGGGAAAAATAGCTCATTGACATGAAAAACATTCTTTGCAGCAGTTTGAAAGAACACATTATGCTGCTTTAATCCAATTAGGAAACACAAGACCTTAGCAAACATCCAGAAATATCTTTACACCTTTATCCTCTGTATTTGCATGAGCAGATTAATGCTTCAATTATATACAAACAGACATATGACACAGTAAATATTGACAGATGTTGGCCAAACCAGTTTGTGGACAGTAGACTGTTGGTAATATTTATTGTGCACACAGACCGACCTTAAAAGTGCGCACTTCAGCACTTCTGCTGTTGAGGTTGGGGGCCAGTAGGCTCTTCCAGCCTTGAGGGTCGTCTTTGTAGGGCAGCTGTCCAGCACGCAACTTCACATACAGAACTCCGTCTTTGGATAGGATGGATCTAGAATGCAGAATGTATTTAAAATGGTTGACCACAATAATAACTTGAGCTCTGTTCAAAAACCTAGTGAGCTGCCTTCTAAAGAAGCATACAAACAAAAAATGGAACATATTCAGTGAGTGATTTGGAACACTCTATGGGCAGCAACTCCGTGTGCTTCATAATAAGCTTTCATATTGATTCAGGTCAGCATGTCATTAAGCATAAAACTACACTATTGTTCAAAAGTTTGGGTTTGGTACATTTGTTTCCTATTTTCAAAAGAAGTCTCATTTGCTCACTATGGCTGTGTATATTTGATCAGAAATACAGTAAAAACTAAAATTATAAAATATGTTTAACATTTAAAGTAACTTTTTTTTTTTAGAATAAGTTTTGAAATAAAGTTCATTTCTGGGATGAAAATCTGTGTTTTCAGCATTGTTCAGAAATCATTCTAATATGCTGATTTGCTGCTCAAGAAACATTTCTGATTTCTGAAAACGGTGCTGTGCTGTTTATTATTTTTTTATGTTAAACATGCTTAGCCGTTTTTGAAATTTTTTCAGGATTTAATTTGATGAATAAAAAGCTTAAAAGAATTGTATATAATAATTAAACAATATAATTATTTACAAATAAAATAAAAGAAATAGTAAAATAAATAAGTAAAAAATAACCGTACATACAATCTTTCAAACTGATTTTTGATAAAAATTCTAATAGTTTCCCAGGAGAAGTTTACAAATTTTAAAAAAATTATTTATTAATGTCCATTCTGAGTAAAAAAAAAAAAAACCTTTCCTACTATAATTTAAAGCAGGACACTGTAATAAAATAGATTTTACAGTCAACGAAGACTGACTTAATAAAGAAAAGAAAAGAAAAAAAAAATCACAAAAGGCAATTCTTCTCCTTTTAATAAATAAAGGTAAGTTTTGTGTGACTCTTGTGCAATTCTATATCCTTGCTAAATAAAAGTTTTAAATTCTAATAACATTTCTATGCATTCTTAATTTAAGTCTTACTGACCCCAAATTTGTGAACGGTTGTGTGTACATATAGTATGCAAAAATTCTGTGTACATTGATACTTCAGTACTGAACAAAATACACAATAAAATTTTTTTTACTGAGCTTTTCGCAGTGCTTTCTGGGATTGTCTTATCTTGATGAACATGTGTGGTGCTCTCTTAGATTGCAAAAAGAAGTTACATAACATTAAAGGCATAACATTGCTGGGCACCTACTGAAAAAGCACGCACATCTGGAGCATGGCCTTAAAATACTAGAGTGTCATTTAGTTCGATTCCACCTCGCTTAATATACATGCAGACTTACTGCAGATGTTGGGTTCCTTTACTGATGTCGATGCTCAGCTCCCAATATCTTGGACCTTTCACCTTAATCTGGATGCAAAGAATTAAAAACTATAACATCAGATTTAGGTAGTTTGTATGAGCTGTACTTGGAAATGGTTTAATTTATTACCCGTTTCAGAAGGTTAAGTTCAGGCAGCATGGTGGGAGCCATCAACTCCACAGTCGTCTCTTCGTACCACTGCGTCTCCTATTAAACGCATACCACATGCATGCACAAACAGATTAGAAACCTAACGCCTTGCATCACAATGTATACGTCCATTATGCATGACTCTATGCCTGCGTGAACAAAGACGTCTTTGTAATTGCTGTGAACAGCTGGTTCCCTTCCTTTGGCTGGCGTCATTTAATTGAAAAGATGAGTCCTCACAGCAGCAGGGGAAACATGGTCAGACGTCACGGTCAACCTTCAACAGTCCTTCCTGTGTTTATCACCTAAGAATCTCTTTGATGTGGCCTAACGGCCTCACACGCAACGGGACAGATAGATGTTGGGATGTGGAGCTATGTGCTAATTACAGTCTTCAACAAGAAATGGCATTCAAAGCCATTTTAGCAAGTGAAATTAGGAAGAAAATGTGATTTGAGTCAAGAATTAAAAAGGGATCATGAAAAGTTTCAGAGTCTGATGTGAAACCATTTTGCAGTGCACTTTTGAGGAAGCTTTTGACCCGGACATGTAAGTTGAAGGTCAAGTTCATCTGTGGTTGACTGGTTTTTTTCTAGGCTTGATTGTGTTTATGGGGTGCAATCTAACGTGTTAATGATTTGTTTGTTAAAAACTGCATTATTTTTCACATAATTTACCTATATTTCTTACCGCTATGTCCCTTCTCCTCTAAACGCGCTGATCATTTCCTGCTTTTATGAAGCATGTTCCCAGGGGCGGGGTTTATGATGTCACTAACCCAGAATTATTTTGTTGTAGTCCCTTACCAGCCGTTCGCTGTAGGCGATGCTATGCTAATTCTGTAAGAGACAATTTCTCCCTTTGCATTGAATTTTGAGCTTTGTAACTTTGCAGATGTTGTTTATGCTCACAGCTACATTACACACTAACAGAAGTTAAAAAGGTGAAATTGTATAATATAATCCCTTTAAGAGCGTCACTACTTATCCCAATTGTGACTATTCTTTTTAAAATATTCTTATTTGCTAATATTGACAACCATTAACTTTTATCCACCATTATATCAGTGCATTTCACAACAAAGAAAAGCTACATTACCTACATCTACAGTCTAAAACATTGGTTCATCTGAGAGGGAAAGTCATTTCAGAGCAGGGTTATTGTTGTTAGCTAAAACTAAAATATTTTTAGTTTCAAGGCAACATGAAATAAAAATAAATGAATATCTAAAAAAAATTTAAATTAAAAAAACGAATAAAATGACAAAAAGCACATAAAATTACAAAAAAATTAAGATAAAAATTTAAATTACAAAAATCAAAGCTAATTCCAAATGTTTCCACATATATATATATATATATAGTATTTAAATAATGCTAAAATAGCATTTTTTTCAGAGACACAGCAAGTTGCATTTTTTGCATTTCATTGAACAATTACAAAAAACTTTTTTTCCAGAACATGTGTGAACTAAAAAAGTAAAAATGGTCTATTTTGATTTTATGTTGGTAACCAGTGTTGTTAGTTAACTAAAATGAAAAAACCTAGTAAAACAATATTTGTTAATTGAAATAAAATAAAATGTAAACATTAGATTAGAAAAACATAAACCTAAATAAGATTTTTTTTTTTTTTTTTAAATAGAAATCTAATATAAATTTAAAAAAAAAATTTTTTTTAAAAATGACAAAAGCACATAACTTAAACTGAAGTTAACAAAAATAAGAGCCAATTCAAAAATGTAATAAACACCATAATAGTACATAATTAATACTAAGATAACACTGGGATTCATTGAATGTGAGTAAGTGTATGTTTTGAAAGACCACATCCAGGCGTGAGGCACGTGCAGCACATACCTTGTAGGTGACATCTAGCAGAGCATAGCAGGGTTTGAGTGTGTCCACATCTACAGGCACCAGCAGACGCGGTTCTGCTGCGAGCACAGCCAGGTGGCGCAACGCCTGGAGGTGATACCTGCAAAGAGGAACAAGAACATATGTTTAGAAGAAACAAAAAAAATGATGATTTATACTTCCAACCTTAAACTCAATCCCATACACCAGCCTGACAGACAATCAGTTGTAGTTAGAAACTGTAGAATATGTGTTTCAATTACTGTCAAGTGTTTACTCTCATCACTATTCTTTTTTAGTAGTAGTTTGTTTAGTAGACAAAATATAGTCTCCACAGAAAGTATTGCACATTTACACTTAAAACACTTCAAAAATGTCTTGTTTTGTCATTTCAAACTGAAAATAGTTTTGTGAAATGTTTCATCTGAAAACTGTGTTTGTGCTCTTTCTTTAAAACAAATGGCACTTGGTCTGATAACTTACTTAATGCAACGTCATTCACATGTTTTTTTAAGTGTGACTCAAGTGTGTGAATACTTTTTGGTCCCAGTGTATAACAGGACACTTTGACACCATGTAGATACGAGCATTTAACACACACACACACATTCACGATTATGGGTAACAAGTCTCATTTACAGTAAAAATGAAAGTGGTTTTCCTCAGATGTGTAGACAATACAGCCATATTTGCTCACTGTGATGTGTGAGTGTGTGTGTGTGTGTGTGTGTGTTACCAGCTGTTGTCTACCTGTTGTCTGTGCTGTGAGCAGGAAAATGAGGATAAAGTGCACAAAGGAGGGCAGCAATGGCCGAGTTGGAGGTGCTGAGTGTGTACCTGTGGGAAAAGCAAAAGTATGTCATAAAAATGAGGTTTTTGACTTTTTTTCATGTTACCATTTGAGTGAGCAAAACATAAATGAACAATGCATGTGAATTGATGTTTGAAAATTAGTGCAAAATAAACAAAGGACGCACATGCTGCATATTCAGTTGTCCCCGGAGGCAATATTTCAGAGTGCATGTGACACGCAATTGTGTAGCGAGGGGGAAATTGGTCATCCATTGTTCACCGGTACTATTTGTGCTCTTTCAAAAAGGCCTCACTTAAAAATAATGGGCGAGTTGAAGAGTGCACTCGAACAGGTTCTGACAGGACGAGAGGCTCTTACTGTGCCTTTCATTGACCTGGTTAGAGGTCACCTTATTTCTCTTTAAAAACGCTCAAGAGCTTGTGTTGTGCCCACCACAACACCTGCAGCTCGCTGCTACACATACATGTACATTTTTTTATGCAATTCTATAACAGGCAGAATAACAGGCAGGGTGGTGTTTTGTATAAGGTAAATTATCCATGAGTATCCATGTTCCAGAACTAGTGATGCATCAAAATTTCAGCAACCAAAAATTCAGCCGAAACAGTAATTTTTTTGTTTTGGCTGAAAGAGTTTTGGGGGGCCAAAATCATTGACCAAAACAGCAATATTTCATTAGTGTTTCTCCGTGTCAGTCGATTTCATGCTAACAATGTTGAAAAAACTACAAGAGGTAAACTTGTCAGCCATATGGACACCAGTGCTGATTTAACAATACCAAAACTGATATCGATTCTTAAACCTCAAGATCAATATTTTAGTCGATGCTGTTTACAGTTAATGCATGACCTAAATCACAGATTGCTGTAGCACCTCAGCTCTTACAATTTACAAGCGATCATCTCTTACAATTTACTACTAGTTACAGCACAAAATAAGCATGAATGAACATCAGAAAGTATGCGGAAAGAAACAGAACAACTTACTGAAATGTATCATGTCTCATATGTAATCGCTCAATCAGTGTTGCAACCGTGCAAAGAAGCCAGTAAAACAGCTTGTAAACAATAGGTCATATATCTCAAGAAAGACATACAGTGTGTGCAGAATTATTAGGCAAGTTGATATTCTTGTCATATTTTTTTTCCAAGAACATTTGACCAATTCCAAACCAAATCAATCTTAATAACTACTATTGATTTTGTATTTAATAATTTATAAGTGATATATAATTGCCCATGAAGGCTGATAGTCAGAAACTTCTTATTTCAGGTGTGCAGAATTATTAGGCAGGTTTTCCTTTACAGATAAAATGAGCCAAAAAAGAGATTGAACTCAAGAATAAAAGTTAAAACAAATATTAAATGCCCATGAGAAGGATGCAATACTAATGCAATAATAGAATTAGCAAAGTTAAGGCATGACCACTGGGCAGTGAAATGCTCATTGGGTCAGCAAGGTCAGAAAAAACAGGTGGAGAGGAAAAGACACATGTTAACTGCAAAAGAATTAAGAATTAAGGTGAAGAATTAGGTGAGAAACCATCAGGAACCATTTAGTCTCCAGCACCATCATTTTACAGAACTGCAACCTTCCTGGAGTCACCAGAATTACAAGGTGTCAGGTTCTCAGAGACTTTGCTTGGGTAAAAGATTCTTTAAAATGGCCCTCACTTAAGAATAACATGCTGAAGTGTTGTGAAATACATGAAGACTGATTTTGTATAGGCTTTATGGACAGATAAGTTGAGAGTGACTCTTGAAGGACCAGCATCACATCCTCTTGTACCACTGTTTGAAGAATTTATCTTCCAGAATCTGGCAGTAAGTTTTGGGAGCTCATTTTAGTTCATCTCCTATCCTGAAAAGTCTGTCTTGCAGGATTGATTAAAAATGAGCTCCTAAAATTTACTGCCAGATTCTGGAAGATAAATTCTTCAAACAGTGGTACAAGAGGATGTGATGCTGGTCCTTCAAGAGAAAGCATTGTCGCACTATCGCACCCAAGGGGCCGTCTGACAATTCCACCGACTGGGTTAAAACGTCCAATGTATTTAAATTAAAATCACTTTTAACATTTTAAATAACACAGTCAAACTGTAAAGCTTGTATTGCTCATAGTGATTTACTACAGATGAGATTTTGCCAATATATATACTGTATGTACAGTACACAATTATTCACATATAAAAGATCCCTGGAAAGGTTTTTTTTCACGTTCCAATGGTTGTAGTGCATTGCTAGATACAAAACAACTGTGTGATCGTTATTATTGATGTTAGTAATTGTTGGTAAAAAAACTACAGTAATTCACCAAAAGGGTTTTTAATGTTCCACAGGTCGTAGTACGTTGTGAAATTTTGCCAGTATCTCCCTTACTGTATGTACAATTCACTTTTTTCATTTTTAAAACAAAAACAAAAAAATCTGTAAGACCTCAAAAGGAATTGTTCATTTTCCAAAGGTTGTAGTATAAAATATTGATGTACTTTATGTACATTAAGGGAGGTATTAGCAAAATTTCACCTATAGTAAGTGAGTCTAGTGACTAGGAATGTACTACAACTTTTGGAACATCAAAATCCCCCAAAAAAAGCACAATGGGAAGTGACTGACTGACGACACAGCTTAATGCTCATTGGTTCAGACAACTGTGATGCTGCATTCTCTGCTAAAATGTTTTTTTTTTTTTTTTATCTGATTTCATGTGATTGTGTATTTAAATTTTGCTTGAATATTCCCAAACACTATGACAGTGCGATCTCTGTGTGAGATATGTTGTCATATTTCTATAAAAATCTAAAATACATGTTTGTATTAAAGTAGAATGGATGATAAATACGCCTTTCGTATGGGATTAAATAGGAAGAACTTTGAGTGTCATGTTAATCATATTTATATTCATATAAAAGCAAAAGAACTGAAATTATATCACATTTATTAGCAGAACAGCACACGAGTGAGAATAACGTGATATCCGCCTTTGATCTTGTAGTATCTGACTGTTCCACTTCGAGAGCTCAGAACTGTCCGTCTTGACTGCGCTTATTTCACTCCTCCCCTCACTGCAGCCGCCTACTCTCACCTACATTTAAGGCGCATCTCAAACAAGTCTAATAGCTGTTATTGTGTTAGTGCACTACTGAGCCACATAATGTGTTTTCTTTAACCGATTTCTGAGGGAAACAGCGTGAAACCTTGCGTGTTCGTTCATATTCTACATCTGCTTTACTGTCGATATAGTTCGCATAATCATCAATAAAGTGTATTCTGAGATCTGAGGTCTTATATCACTGTATTAGTTCACCGAGGCGCTTTACCCGTCGTTGGGGAATCCTGGAGTGTGACGTATGAGGGGAACCCCAGTATTACAGCACAGTGTCACACAAGCCATGATACAGAGTTACAGAAACTAAACAACCGAAAGCAATATATGTCTTCCTCAGATGTAATGTTAGTTCTGTACTTCAGCGTTGGGTAAAAGAGCATTATAATCTCCTTTGTGGTAGAGAAAACTGCTTACATATAGGCTACGGGAAATTTTGAATTAAACATACACACAATCAGCGTTTCCACATGTTTATACTGGCCCCGATAATCAAAACTTCTAGCGCTAGCTCCATTTCTGCAAATCAGTTTTTGTAAATGAATGACTTGATCCACATATGGCCTGCTTCATCAACAGCCGCTTGCGCCACCTGCTGGTGAGCGGCTGACAGCAGCAGGAGATCATGCATCGGTGCTCTACTGCTATTCCTGCGGTTCCGGGATGTGCAACGCTGCATTTTCTGCGGAATTTTAACCACTAAATTTGTGGCAGCGAATTTGGAAAGTGAAATAAAATGACAGAAATTTGCCTGTCAAATATTATACATCGTATTTTTAAACAGACTGAATATTTTGGAAGTGAATTCTGGAAGGTGAATATGAATTATTGAATTTTTAATTATGAAAATGTGTATTTTGAATTGAAATATTCACAGCTTAAATAAACAACTATGTTAAATTTCAGGATCTAAAAATGCAAGCCCTGGAAATACAAGGCATTAAAATGCAAGCACTGTTAATTGCAATGCATCTTTTTTTTTTTCGATTTGTGGAATTCAGCATGCTTTGTGTTTCAAAAACTATTGTTATTATTCTCCTTCCATAGAAGCATTATTGCAAATTTCACATCAAGGCTGAATCTCATGCATTGTGTGACCGAATGTAACTCTGAATATGCAGAAGCGTGAACGATATGAGAATGAGCGAATGATGACGGCATTCCTTTGTGGATGAACTTCCTTTAATGTATCATTTAACAGAGGATGAAATGTGGGGTCAAAGGAGATAAAGGCGGCATTTCATAACAGAGGAAGTATTATGATAAAGGCTATTATCGCAGTTTTAAAGTCTGGGGACAAAAACACAATAATGCTTTATCTGTGGTTATAAATAGCATGAACTGTAGCTGGCATGTTCTCAGGCTTTGTTTGGCCACATACCAAAAACCTTTGTCCTGAGGAATCATTGATGTCTGTGTGGGATGAGTTACAAGTCCTAAAACCTAAAAAATGTAGCAAGTTTTTTTTCAACTTACGGTTTAATTGTCCCAAAGTCAATGGGTTTTTGGTCAGAAATAAGTTCTGTTTGCACTCAAGATATTTTCACATTTTATCATACATCAGTAATATCCAACTCATGATTTTTTTAAGCTTTTATGAGTCTTGAAAAAGGCAAACATGTGGCAACGTAGATGGGACTACAGAGGTTGTTGGTAACTCATTTACTCACTAATCTGCTTCAAAAGCCTCTTTGTGTTTACAGGTAAAAACATGTAAGAATCCTAAACTTTTGCTGGCCACAGAGCTTATTTTATGCAATAATCCAAAAGCCTATTGGCTTTTTGTTGAGGGACGCAAGGTGATGCTAAGTTATAGATGGACTACAAAAATACGTCATCACTTGAGCACTTTATACTTAGGGACATAGGGCTGTTTAATAGTAATACTGATGCTTAGCAAACACTACTAATCAAATGCATAATAATGTCAATAAAGTGAACTGAGGTGCTGGGTAGTATGGGTAAAGATGGACTCTTTTATACATTTCCAAATGACAAAACTCAAACTTAACTAACCTCCCTCCACCCAGGAAGAGCAGGCCCAGAGCCATGTGATGGGCCATGTGGAAGCCATAATTCATCTCGCCAATGGTGCGTTTGTGGAGGAAGCGGCACAGTTGCAACACTTTCAAGTTCCCTGAACCAGCCATCACCATTGAAACCGCCAGGAGGACCATGCTTAAACACGTCTGCAGGTTATACTGCCCTGTCTGGAGGAGACCGGATGTTGTGTGAATGAATATTTGTGATTACATGACGATGTTCGCCTTCAATGCAAACAAATGCTTACCACTGTAGCCGTGGAGGTCGTAAGACACTGCATGAAGTTTCTGGCAAATTTGTACTGATGGAGAAAGAAAATATTAAGAATATTCAGAGAACTTTCAGAAAGTTCTCAAATCGGTAAGTGGGAAGTAAACGTCCACTTACTAAGCAGTCAAAAGCATCTGAATTTGCAGAACCAGCAAACCGGAATCCCACGGCCAGGCAGCCTCCAGCAATTATATAGTCATGAGCTTGACTGTGGAAACAGTGACAAATGTCTGCCTTATTTCACTCCTCCAGTCATCAAAGGAACAAAAACTCATTGGAAAGTCATAATAGAAAACACCTCCATATGGGCGAGAAACAGTCTGTGGGTATGAGGATCTCCTATAAATCACACGATCAAAACATCATAGAGAATCTGCTGCTACTCACACTAAGGTCTCCATGTTGAGATCCTCAGAGATGGACGTCTGCTCCTGGTTTCCGATGTTTTCTTGGATGATCTGAAAATGCAAAGCTTATTTTTAGTGTTAATCATATTAAGGGAGTCTGACACTGTGTCTACATGACATGTCACATCATCTCTGTGAGCCAAATTAAGTGTAAGCTCAATGCTAAAAACAAAGTCCCTTTCAAGGAAAGTCTGTTTACTTGGCCATTTTTGCAACACTTCAAGACAGCTATTTTGGACATACAAGACCGAGTCTAAATATCTGAATGGGGAAATATTAAAATCTCAAAAACTGCTTGAGAAACTCACAATTAAATAGCCATATTGCACACAGCAGTTACTGCCAATCATAGTAATAAGAGTGTACCATCTTGGTAAATCTATAATCTTCGGCTAGAATTCAGTAAAATGGAAGATTTTTTTGTATCCCTCTTTATTTATTTAATTTTATCGATTTATGGTTTTTGTAAATGTCCAAAGGAGGAAGAAGTTTTCCATTGACCTACATTGACAGAATTTTCAGCATTCAATCATTATCGTCAGTGATAATGTCAATGAAATTTGATTACTGAATTGTGATTGACCTTTTCTTTTTGTATGCAAAAATGAGAAAATAAAAGCAACTAAATTAACAGAAACTGTCATTTTCTAAAGAAGATCTGCAACAACTGCAGCATGGTCAAATGACTTCACAATTAAAAGACGCACTTCTCAATGACCTTGCTCTTCCTCCTCTCTTGCTCAATGACCTGCGCACCACCTCTATGGCTGAAGTGACCAAACAGCTCTGCGTTTTTCAACACAAGCGTTGCTAAATATTTGACCAACTTACAGGGGAACAGGAAGCGAAAACATGACCTGAGGCAAAAATGTGCTTCCTCTTGAGAAACTAGTTGGAAACAGGACACAATATTGGATGAGTCCCTGCAGTGTGTTAGACCTCTAATGTACCTGAGGCACATTACTGGTCACCCAGTCGGCGTTGGGAAAGATCTCGTCCCACATGATAAGACATCTGGCCAGCGTCTGTCGAGAGAACAAAGACAGATACTAAACAACAAAGAACTTGCTATAAATAAACATTTTACGCTGAATTGTAAAATAGGAAATATTTGTACACCCCCTTTCTTTTGTAAGCATTCATGTTTATTGGTTAAGGCCTTTGTGACATAGGCTCTGTTCCAAAACCTAGTGAGCTGGCTTGCCTACTTGGCAGTTGCCTTCATTTCAAATGCATTTTTGTTTAGAAACCTGAGATGCAGAAAAGTGGAATAAAAAAGGTTTTTAAAGTTTTTAAAACTTTATTTTTTAACTAAGTGCACTAGATGCTGTGAAAGACAAGATGGAAGTGCAGTAGTCAAATGCATCAGTATAGTGCAGTGGTCAAGCAATACATTGACAATATCGTGTTTAGGCCTATATCGACTTTATATCACTGGCCATCCAAAAACCCATGTAGGACGACCTCTACTTTTTACTATGAAGGGCCAAAAATGTAGTTTTGTTCAACTATATTATATAAAAACTTCCATTTAAAAAAATAATTTATATTATATATACACATTTCAATGCAAAAATAAAACAAGAAACATTTACAAGTGTAGTAAAAGCATGTTATTAAGCCCATGGCAGAAATTTTAACTGGGGTATAAATCATTTATTTGTAATTAGAATTAACTATTCATATTGATACTTTTTAGAACTGAATGAATTACATTTGTAAACAACCATGTTAGACTTGGTCATTTTACCTGTACAAACAGTCTGCTTAATATTTCAAACTGGTATTTGTGATGATATTATTTTAATTCATTATCATCATCATCATAAACACACTGGTTTGTACTGCAAATATTTTTACTGTTTACTGCACTTTGTTATTCTGCTAGTTATTTACCAATAGCAGCTAATGAAATTCTCACAAATTCAGAGAAAATAGCTTATTTCCACATTGCAAAATAAGGTGGATATGCAGTACTCCTATTGAATTTGATCACAAATATATCTTTAAAGGCTGCATAAAATACCACTTTTCGGAATAGTCTTAACACGCAGTCTACGAAGGCAGCACTCTTTGGAACGGTTGCATAGTCAGAGAAGGAAGTGACCTTCCTGTTGGCTAACCAGCACAACAGGCTAAAATGACCCCATATGTTGCCTAAAAAGCCATCGTAAAACATGAGAACACTTGGTAAAAAAGTGTGACTGAACCCAATGTGAGGTGTTAATGTGTAAGTCCCTGCGAGCCCAGAGGCCCGAATTAACTTCTGATGGCTGTCGGCCCTGTAACGCTCTCTCACCCTCAGCAGCAAAAACTCGGGCTTGATGAAGTCCAGTAGGAACATGGTGTCTGGGGCTTTCAGCCAATCAGCTATAGACCTGGAGGGGACCAGAGAGACAGGTGTGAATGTGAGAGAGCAGACTGAACCGAAAAAGGCCTTATACTGAACATAAGAGCTGAAGATGAGGAAGACATCAGCCATTTTTACACAGAAAGAGACTTTCATGATTCACAATGAATAATGGATTTTACTTTAAAGGTCAAAAGTGTGATTATTGGGAAATACTCTTTCTTATCCTGGATTATTGCACACAGACAACTATATCTTTGTAAGTTGACTTTACGGAGAGCGTAACACTGACTCTTTCAAAACATTGTTTGTTTGAGAAGCCTGTCAATTACTACATCAACCAAAGTTTCACATTTGAGGAAAATGTTTTGCTCAACAATTAAAGACAACACTGAGCAGAAGGGGCAGTAAAGCCATAAAATCATAATATTTGCAATAGCATTTGCTGCTGATAGTGTAGCGTTTAAAACTATTAAAAATCATTTTCAGCAACTGACAAAGCTGAAATAAAAAAAACAATCTAAATATGACGAAAGATTAAAAACGTAAATAAAAATGAGTAATATTGTCTTGGCAACTAACTGAAATAAAATAAGTATTCATATTAAAGCTATACAGAAATATTTCAATAAGTAGTAAAAATGACAAAAGCACATACAATTTGTAAAATTAAAAATGAAAACCGAAAGTATAAAAATAAAGCCTAACAACATATTAATAAATAATACTATAATAGTATATTAATAACTCCAAATAACACTGCTAGTGGCACAGAAATGACACATTTCACGTTGATGCTTAAAGTTACAATGTGTTTCTTTGGTTTTTCCATTTAGAAATTAAACTAAAGTAAGTGAATGAAGAAACAAAACTCACCTATTATTTGTTTTCAGGTAAATCATGGCGAGGGCAAGTGTTGCACCAGGACAGGTCACGTCCACATTGATAGTGTCACCCTCCTAATAAAAATAGTTACATTTAATTTTTTTAGCCTTATTAGATAATGCAGTGTAAGGGTAAGATCAGTATACTACCATACTAATTTGTTAAAATATAAATAAATACAAATTTCCGTAGATGCCATTTCAAATATTATGCATTCCATCTAAAACTGCACTTCGATCAGTTATGATGTATAAATTTATTCAAATCTAATTCTATTTTAACTTTACTTTCTTAAATTCAAATTACTATTCTGCATTTGCCAACTCTATTAAAAATTCTAAATTCAAATCCATAGTGCTCTAATTATTAAATCTAATTAGTGCTGTCAATCGTCTAAAAATTTTTAATTGCACATTTTTCTGAAATTAATTATACTTTATATGAATTTAAATATATTTTATATTGCAATAATTTCACATTCAATCTTCAAATTAATGTACAAACAACATAAAGACTAATATATTTTATTAGACTATATTTTTTGTAATATTTGTTTAAATGGCATCTTTTTTTTATGACTGAAGGCCAGTATCACTGATACCAATACTGATTTCTCTACAAAATTGCCCCCCGCCCCCCAATATTTAACCATTGACTATAGCATTCAACATTACAGTATAATTGAGAGCTATTCATTTGAACATTTATTAGACTTAAAATTTTTTTTAAAAAAATTAAAAACTTCTAATTTAAGTGAACAATCTTCACACAAATTCTGCTGTGCCCTTCAGCAGAAATATACAGAAATTGAAATTATCAAACACTAAATTCTAAATGAATTCTTAAAGCTATAAAAGTTGTTGTTGTTTTTTTTTGTCCTTTGATTAATAGACATCAGAGCAGCTGGTTATTAGGTTATTTTGGCTGTTATTTCTTTAAGAGCTGCCGCTGCTGAACATGACGCAGATCTGACACGCATTGTATTTACTCTCAACTCTTTTTACCTTTTCTGACCCACTTCAGGTCTTAAAGTCTCTATTAATGAGCTGACGAGTTAAATCGGGTGTATTAGATGAGTGAGACTAGGGGTGTGCGATATGACGATTTTTGATCGTGGACGATAAAAAGGTCTCCACGATCTGCTTTTGAAGAAATATCGTAGTATCATGCTACAGCGCGCACTCTATCAGCTGCAGTTCTTATTCCTCCGTCTCAATATACTGTACATTATTCGGATCTGCTTTAAAGCCTTGCCGGTTAAATGTTTTATTCACGCGTTGGTCTGACGTGCGCTTTTTCTGAGCCCGTACACCCGAAGCGCGCGTGCTGAAGCCTGTCAAAAAGCGCCTGATTACTGAACCAAGTTATCTTGTGCACTAATACTGTCAAAACACACAAGGTTTATGTATAGACTCCGTTGCTTATGTCTAAAATGAGTAAGTAAACAGCTGAGAGAAAACGGATGCGTGCCTCTGTATATTGATGCGTGCATGTCTTAAAGGGGCAGTACTGAACATGCTGCCGACTGTCATTAAAGGGATAGTTCACCTTAAAATTTAATTATTTACCAACTCGCATGTTGTCCCAAACCTGTATTAATTTCTTTCTTGTGCTGAACACAAAAGAAGATATTTTGAAGAATGTGGGTAACCAAATAGTATCTGGTCCACATTGACTTTTGATAGAAGGAAAAAAAAAATACTATGGAATAAGTCACTGGGGACCAGCAACTGTTTGGTTTTCCATGTTCCTCAAAATAGCATTTATGTTCAGCAGAAGAAACTCATTCAGGTTTAAAGAAACTTTTGAGTGAGTAAATGATGGTATAAATATAAAACACTTTTTATTTTGGGGTTAATTATTCCTTCAATGTTAATAAAACACCAAAACACAAAGAGAAAAATCACTCACTACTCTTGACTGAAAAACGTTAATACATTTGATTTAATAGGAATCAATCTATATAGTGTTTTATTTTTATATTTGTTGATTCAATTTATTGAATGCTCCTGCTAAATACACCTATTGTACCTGAAAATAAGACGGTTTTATTTGTATAGTATGTGTATTTGTAATGTGTATCTTTGTTCTCATTTTTTAATAACAAAGATAAAATAATGCCAAAGATTTTTATCTTCGCCCACTTTGGCCTAAATATCCGCCATTCTTTTTTAATATTTTTGTTATCTTGAAAGGTTTTGTCTTTATAATAGGGAAATTAGTTTGGCTGTAATGCTCAGACAACTTGCAAAATAGTAAAACCAACATGACAAAGAATCGTGATAAAATCGTGAATCGTGATTTTTCTTAAAAATATCGTGATATTATATTTTTGCCATATCGCCCACCCCTAAGTGAGACTCATTAAATGTGACTCATGTAAAATATATTACATGCACGCAAAGTTTTAAGGCAGCTTTAATCGCCTTTTTGGTAACTTCATGACTTAACTGACCACAACATTGCATGCACGTAGTTTACTTCACGCTTTGATATGAAAGGATACAGGCTACAGAGCGCCGGCGCATGCAATTGAAGATCACTTGCTATGATCACAGGACTGTTTCCACTCTCATTTGAATCGAGACATCTGAAACATCTCCCGTTTGATGTGGACGTAAAGACGTTCTGCGACTGAATAAATGCACTTCTTAACAAGAGAAAAGTGACAGAAGCAGCAGTTGTGAGTGGGGTGGCCAACCCTGGCCCCGCCCCTGTGTTAATTGCGTTAAATATTTTTACGCATTAAATGTAAAAATTAATCTCCTGCGTTAACGCGCTACTTTTGACACCACTAATATATATATATATATATATATATATATATATATATATATATGTATAGAACTGGGACATTTGACAATTCACCATACTTTCATTTATTGTTACATTCCATTCACTGCACCATATAAATAGTATGCAGCAGACAGCATATTAGCGTTGTGTTCTGAACAACCCTTGCTTTCTCACAATAATTTAAACTGTCAAACATGACCACATGAGAGGTGTGGCATTATTCTCAGCACAGAATATCTCTAGATGAATACATGCTCTTTGTTGGTTATGTAATGACTCCACCTTGATCTGATAGCTGGGAGACTTGTGTTTCTCTCTGTTGATGCCAGCATGCGTGCGCCGATGACCTCCCACCATATACTGATAGAGCTGCTCGGGCACGTTCAGGTCGGTCATCCCGATCAGATTACTGCCGTGCTGCAGAGAGAAGCAGAGAGCAAACAGCTGGGTCAGCGTGGGAATAATTCTGGTTCCCATCTCCCACAGATGCGCACAATGCATGCTTTTGCTGAATGAGTCTGTGCATGCTTTTCATAATAAACACCTCTACTGCAAAATACAAATAAATACAAATTACTGCAGATGGCATTTCAAATATTATTCATATAATCAGATTTTTTGGAAATAGCCCATAATTTGTGTGCATGATAATGTGTTTATGGGTAATTCACATTAAAAATATTAAATATATTTTTAAAAACTGAGCTTAGATCAATTATATAATTTTATTTAAATCTTATTCTATTTTAATTCTACTTTATTAAATTCAATGCAATTCAATTCTTCTATTACTATATCATATTACAAATATAATTTTTTTATTTTATATATATATATATAAGGCTTGGGCGGTTTCCAAATTCTGATACCGTCAAACCTGTGTCACCAAACTGTTGGCTTGTGCCTAAACCGTTCAGAAACTGAATACCAAACACTAATACTGAAACAATAACATGCACAACAATATTAACAACTTTTATTAGCAACAAATAGCAGTTTAGAAAAAAGTGCAAATACAACAGTCAAACAGAATTAAATTAACATAAACATCCATATTATAAAAAGTATTGCAAAGCGGCTGTCGGTGGACCTAGATGTTGTTGGTCCTGCATCGGGAGGCGTTGAAACTGTTGCACCAACCTGATCTCACAGAATTCCGTGTAATGTTCACGGACTTAATTAACCTCCGAATCTGTGGTGACATCACGGAATCGCCGAAAATTCCGTGATGGGTTCACAGAAGGCACCAGCCGTGGTCCATGCACGGATTCACTGGTTCAACACCAGCGCTGCATCGGACCACGTAAAAAGAGTGACTCCGATGCAGTTATATTTTCACTGGAGTACCTGACCCCACCCCTACCCTAAACCTACCCAGTTCTGAACAATAATGATGACGATAAATTTCCCAGTATCGCGTCAGCATATTGATGCTAAGGGTTTCCGTGCGTGGAGCACGGCTGATGCCTGTCAGTGACTTACATTGGTATCACTTCTGTGAGCCCATCACGGAATTTTCGGCGATTCCGTGATGCCACCACAGATTCGGGGGTTAATTAAGTCCGTGAACATTACACGGAATTCTGTGAGATCATGTTGGTTGCACTGAGTGAACTCGGGTCCATCCTCGCAGCAGTGTGAGTGGATGGTGGTTTCGTATATGCGACCTTAGGTTCGAGGTATTTCCATCTCTCGCGGTCACCTTTTTGTTGCACAATTTGCAAATTGCCTCGTCCGTGTTACCGCCTCTCCCTTCTCGCTCGGTCGAAACCAAATACTGCCAAACTGCAGAAGTTGTGTTCTTTTTCGAGACCAGGTCACTTGGTGCGCGACTCGCCATCTTTCCCCCTCTCTCTCTTTCTCCTCCACGCTGTCACGTGATGACAACCAAGCATACGCATTTTTAGGCATTAAATAAATTATATTTAATATATATCCTCGTCTCCTATATAAGTGCATTGTTTTTATGACGGTATAACGGTATTGAAACTGATACCGTTGTTATTTTTAGATCCCGCGTATACCATATTACCGCTTAAGCCTAATATATATATATATATATATATATATATATATATATATATATATATATATATATATATATATATATATATATATTTATTTACAATATATTTATTTTTAAATGTATTATATATTAAAAAGTTTCAATAAAATAAATGTAATTAAGAATATATATGCAGTTCCACAAAAGTTGTTTGCACCGCGCTCTTCCGTCACTTGATCTTTCGTTTAGGTGCGTTAATCCATTAAATCACTTATTATACAAAACCATGATCCGGTGATAAATGTAGAATAAAACGAAAAGAAAAGACTGTTTCATATGAGTGTGGATCATGGTTTTGTATAATTAAAAACATATATAACATTCATATTGTTATACTGATTATACTAAAAAAAAATAATTCTACTACAGCAAGACATTTCTGAGAAGTTGTGCACTGACTGCACAGGACTAAAAACAATAATGGTAGTGTGTGTTAATTTTAGTTCTGTTGAAAAAGTGGATAATTTAGGGATTTTTCTGGCCATTGTGCTCCTCCAAGCTGGTTGCTGTTGTTGCTGACTATGCAAGGAAGAGGATAAGATTCACAAAACGCTTTGGAAACACACTCACCCCCAGGCAGACCATGCCAAGTGCCAGTCCTGCTGCTAGGGAGTAGGACTCCCTATCCGTACAGTACTCCATCTCAGGACCAGGTGGACGTCCTTGGGAACACAACACACAGCTGTTACAGACTCAGATATGACACTACACTCAACAATTCAATTATGAATGAGCACAACTGAGAACAGCTCGTTTCATTTCATGCCATCATACACACTAACCGATCTCTGCCAGTAACACCTCTGCATTGTGCCGGTGACCGGTGCCCTGGTAAACCAGACCGATGCCGACCACAGCGGCCACTTGCACGCTGTGAGGCACGTCCAGCTCTGTGGAGGTAGGCGGCAGCAGCGCGGGAATGTGGATGCTTAGCAGACGGGTGATGGACATGTCCATGGTGCCCAGTTTGGCAGCAGAAACACCCAGCAGCAGCCCGATACTCGTCATCTCGTGACCCTGATTCAGAGGAGACAAGACAGAACCATGTCATAAGATCTCATATGTTATAATATAGGCCAAATAAGAAACAAAACACCAAATGATAGTAAGAATAATAATAATTATATGTATATTAGTATTATTATTATAAATAATATATTAAGTATATAATAGTATTAGTGTATTAACAATATAGAAACAATATAATAAAAAATTGTGTGTGTGTATTGTGCGTGTATGTATATACACACAATATTTAAGTAAATATAATTTTCAATAAAAATATTTTATATATTAGTATATTAATTTTATAATACACAAAATAGTTTTATAAAAATATATTAGTATATGAACAATATCAAACATTAGAAAATACAATTAATACAATTAAAATACAATAAAATTATTTATGATACAATTTTATTACATAATTATAATTGGTAACACTTTACAATAAGGTTCATTAGTTAACTACATTAGTTAACGTGAACTAATAATGAACTGCACTTATACAGTGTTTATTAATCTTTGTTAATGTTAATTTCAACATTTAATAATACATTATTAAAATCTTGTTAACATTAGTTAATGCACTGTGAACTAACATGAACTAACAATGAACATCTGTATTTTTATTAACTAACGTTAGCGAAGATTAGTAAATACAGTAACAAATGTATTGCTCATGGTTAGTTCATGTTAGTTAATACATTAACTAATGTTTAACTAATGAACCTTATTGTAAAGTGTTACCTTATAATTTATTATTACATAAATATTTTAATACAATAAAAATAATTATACCTATATAAAGATATTTTTATATTTATTAAAAGATATGATGACTAATAAAATGTTGATTATAAATATTAATAAATGTATAAAATATAAATCTTTAATATATATATATATATATATATATATATATATATATATATATATATATATATATATTTATTAATTAATATAAATATGTAATTATATCATTCATGATATAAAAATGTTTAACCAATATTTGTGGGTGCTATACTTTAATATGATTATCACCACATTGTGGAATGCTAATCTAATGCTAAATGCTAAACAGAGAGAATACTAATTATATACGTATTATATACTAGCAGCAACGACCTGAATACTACAGTGTCGTCTCAAATATTGCAAGTTAGATTAGCAACATGGAACACGGTAGAGTCAGGTCTGTGCTTTTTGCATAAAGATTTATGTGGTGCATGTTTTGCTGCCTATGTAGAGCACTGCAAATCAGTCACTTGAGGTTCAATTACAGTTGGAGGCTGTCTGAGAAACCATCTCCCTATGTAGCCGGCATAGAGCCAGGCAGGTTTTAAAGCAAAGTCAGTGTGTCCATATCTCATGATCTGACGAAAGGTCCAAATAGTAATCTCTCTCCATTCAAGCACAGAATGGATTTAGAGTGAGCTGTGCAACCTTGGGACTCAATTAACACTTTATCCATTCATTAAACTCACTGATTCATTCATTTCTACATTTGCATGAAGTAAAACAGGATGTTTTTCTACCAGATTCTTGTAAAATCGGCAGGACTACTATCAGAGACTAGAAAGCCCGGCCGCAGATCTCAGTGTGAGAGCGGGCAGTGTAAACACCAAACTAGCTAAAGGCTCGATATAGCTTATAGATTACAGATACGTTCAGCGACCACAGAAAGTATCAACAAAGCCTGGCCTGACTGGAAATGAGAGAGCAGCACACGTTACTGCCCTGTGAACTGTCAGAATGAAACTCAGCTCTACGTTTGCCTTTCATGTGAGAAAAACAACAGGATGAGAGCAAAAACCCCAGAAAACATGCAAACCTGACAACTCCGATGCTAAAAATGGCGAGATAAGAGAATTACGAGGAGGAGGAGGAGGAGGAAGAGAGGTCTGGTTTTCAGGAAGAGCCTCTATGAACTGTAGGTCCATTAGGAGGAAGAAATAAATTCAACTTCAAGCCTACTTCTGCAGTGCACTTCATCACTGAGCGTCCAATTCTAATTAAGCGAAACTTACTTTTTGAATAACTTCCTTAATTCCATTAAAAGCCATTATGCTAAATTGGTCTGGTTCTGTTCCTCTGAATAACCACTAGAATTAACGTCGCCCGCAAACTCCTGATTCCAACCTAGATCCTCATTATAGATAAGCGCAGGTGACTCACGCAATCTAAGATGAATCATCCTGTTAGCTACACATGAATGTTTGGATTTGTCACATGCTGCTGTATAGAATTGGTTATCTGAGCCATCTTTAGTAAACATCTTTCTACATGGGTCACACTAGATTTTGTTTCTCACTTGCAGTCATACGCTTGCAAATGCAGTGTTCATTACAAAAAACAGGGCCATAGGACCAGTCTGAAAAGTCTAAATTAATACAATGTGTAAATTAATACAATACTGTATGTAAAATAAATTACAAGACGCTTACCTAGTATGTGTGAAAAGATGGCAGCCTAAGTAGTATGTTTACTTTTTAAAAGCTGTCATTCACATGGTTGTCTACGTTTCTTTGTGGACCCCAGGGTTATCATCATTAACTAAAATTATTAAAAACATTTTGAAGTGAATACAAATTAAATTTGTTTTATATTTTTTGAAATTATGATTAAATTAAATTACTACATTTATGATAGGTTAAAATAAACAAATATACAATAAATAAAATTATATATTTTTTGTGTGTTATGCATTAATATGACTATTAATATATACATATTCAATTATATTTTAATATAAAAATGACAACCCTAAATAATTTATATTAAAATTAACTTAAAAATGGAAATATAAAAATAAAAGCTCATTCAAAATATTAATAAAAGTAAATATTATTAACACTTCTAATTATTATATAATACTATATTATAAATAATGACATATCACTGGACCATGGAGAGTGACATCATATCCTGTTGCCCTCATTGACTGCAGTGTCACTTTCTAGACCTAAAACTCATTATTGAAGTTCATAATCACTACATTCATCAAAACCTCCCATCTGAGGCTGTAACTGACCTTGGTGAGGTAGTCGTGGATGTTAAGGGTTGCTAGTTTAGTGAGGTGGCCATTGAGGCCCAGTGCCATAAGGAAACCGGCGTATTCGTTGGCCAGGTCAGCACTTTTGGGTTTGTTGTACGCAATCCAGGCAGATTCCACCTGAGAAGCAGGGGCGATCTTAAGACCAGCCGCCACACCGTTGTGAAAGCTGGGCCAGCTGGTCATGTTGGGTGGCACGTCGATGTTACCGCTGTTCAGATCCACCATGGTGTTCCTGGGAGGAGCGCGGCCTGGGTGGAGAAGACAAAAGAGAAGGGACATTATTCACACTGCATTGTTTGCTGGGTTCAGCAAAAAGAACACATAAAATAAGAAAATGGTGGGAAAGTGAGGAAAGACATAAAAAGGCAGCAATTTTGTGCCCTTTAGCTAGAAAATTACAGAGGAAGAGGTTTTTCAATAAAAATTATACTATAAAGCATTAACTAAAATTTCTGTTTTCCATGCAAAACTTGCAATTGCAATGCATGGGTGTTGTGGGTACGTTTAAAAAAATTATTACGCTCAAATTTAAGATTTATGTACTTGAATTGCATATAAAATTTCCATCCATTTGGATCACAGTTTTTAACTAAATAAATTACTGTGATGAAAATTTGTCAGTCGTACAATAATGAAACAGGTCAGATTTCAGCAATAGTACTAAAAAACTGGATCGTTTAAAAAACACAATAACCATGTTTATATATTCATCACCAATAAATCCCATTTGTTTCAATCGCAAACATTATATAACTGAATATTGCTTGTTCCACAGCTAGCCATATTTTCACAATGTTCATACTGTTTAACCAAATACACTGAATTGTTTTCACAATGATCAGATTTATTATGATTCTAAACCATTTGGATAAATGCATTTTGAAAACATGATTTCTTTTTAAGAAATACCAAGAAATCAGATGCAGATAGCAAATATGCACTACATAGAGTGCAGAAATCTTGTCAGTTTCTTACCCGGTTCATTCATTTATGACTGACAAATATGAATCACATTAAGTTTAATATTTTATGCTAAAATTAGTGCTGGGCAACGATTAATCACGATTAACCAAAATAAAAGTGTTTGTGTACATAATATGTGTTTGTGTACTGTGTATATTTATTATGTATAAATAAATACACATGCATGCATATATTGAAGAAAAATATGTTATGTTTATATATTAAATATATTTATATATAATATAAATTATATGAATATAAATATATACATGTAAATACATGTGTCTTTATATATACATAAACATACACAGTACACACACGTATATTAAATAAACGAAAACCTTTATTTTGGATGCGATTAATCGTTGCCCAGCACTAGTTAAAATGGAAATTTTATACGCAATTCAAATACATAATTTTTTTTTGTTTGTTTTTTTGAGTGTGGTCGCTAGAGTGTTGCTACGCAGTTAGCTAGGGTGTTCTGGATCATTACTTGGTAGCCTAATTTGAAAAAGGCCATCCAAAAGTCAACATGATATTTTTGTTATTCAAATCCCTACACGTGAGCAATGGTGATGCTTGCCTTAGCAAAGACCACTAAGGGTCCTGGGCAAACGTTTTCTTTTCAACTGATGTGAAATTGTTGAAGATAGAGTGAAAGATATAACGCTGTGGTGGGAATGGTGGGAGGTTTGCAACGTCTGGTCACAGTTACTGCCAAACTAAATTCAACAGGGCTCTTAAAAACTGCTTTCCTAGCCTTGTAAAACTATTCATTAGGACATTTCAAAAGCATGGGCGATGGTTTATGGCAGTACCAGTCAGGTTGAGTTTGGGCACAGGGAGTGGTTCGGTTGGCACAGGATGGTATGAGAAAAGAGTGAAGAGTCCCCGTCCCACTGGAAGAGCCATGGTGCGCTGGCACAACTGCAGCAGCCTGCAACAAAAATAAGAAGAGCAATGCTGAATTTAAGTGTAGAGATTGGCATTTAGAGAAGAACACTTCCAGGGTTCATTTCAGCTAATTTGTGGTTACTTTCTTCACTTAGTTCTTTAAAGATACTTTCAGAAACCTACACAATTTAAATTAAAGGTTTAAAAAGCAGGTTTTTGCTGCAACACTTTTAACAATAAAGGGCCGTTTTTGGCAGCGAAGCCACAGAAGAATCATACAGTTCTTAAAAAAAATCTTTTTTTTTCTAATCTAAATACTCTTTTTCCACAATACACTCTTAAAAATAAAGGTTCTTTATTGGCTTTGATGGAATCTTTCCAGGAAAGTCATGGAATTTTTTCACCACAAAGGCTCTTCATAGTGAAAAAAAGGTTCATTAGATTTTTACAATGTTCTTCACACTAACAAAAAAGGTTCTTTTATGAATTGTTCACTGAGAGGTTCTTTGGGGAACTGCAAATGGCATCGCTGAAAAAAAAACCTTTTGAAATCTTTACATTTATAATATTTTTTGTGCAACATAAAGGTTCCTTGGATGTTAAAGGTTCTTCATGGAACCATAGATGCAAATAAAGAACCTTTAAGAGTAAAAGTTACACTCTTAAAAATAAAGGTGCTTCAAAAGGTTCTTCACAGCGATGCCATAGAAGAACCATTTTTGGTTCCACAAAGAACCTTTCTGTGAACAGTTCCTAAAAGAACCCTTTTTGTCCTAATCTAAAGAACCTTTTTCCACTATAAAGAACCTTTTGTGGAATGGAAAGGTTCCGTGGATGTTAAAGGTTCTTCATGGAACCATAGATGCCAATAAATAACCTTTATTTTTAACAGTAATAGTCATAGAAGAACTGTCTTTGGTTCCCCAAAGAACCTTTCTGTGAACAGTTCCTAAAAGAACCCTTTTTTCCTAATCTAAAGAACATTTTTCCACTATAAGGTACCTTTTGTGGAATGGAAAGGTTCCATGGATGTTAAAGGTTCTTCATGGAACCATAGATGCCAAAAAGGACCTTTATTTTTAACAGTAATAGTTATAGAACAGGGGTGTCAAACTCCGTTCCTGGAGGGCCACATCCCTGCAGAGTCTGAGAAACACATCTGATCCAGGTGATCAGGTCCCTCGTGCTTATTTGGAAACTAGATGGTTTATGTGTTGGAGAAGGGTTGGAACTAAACTCTGCAGGGCTGCGGCCCTACAGGAACTGAGTTTGACACCCCTGTTATAGAAGAACTGTCTTTGGTTCCCCAAAGAACTTTTCTGTAAACAGTTCCTAAAACAGGGTTTCTGCAGGATTTTTAAGCTCAAATTTAAGACTTTTTAAGACCTTTTTTAAGACCTGCACAAATAAAATTAATACCATATGAGCAGGGTAGGGCAAAGTCTATGGTAAACTATTAAACTGTAAAATGACTGTAAAAAGCATGATTTACAGTTCAGATACAAGTTTTCAGGAAAACAAAAAGTTTTATAAAATGATACACTTCACATTTCACCCTTTAAACCATTTTTTAAGAAAATGGATGAGTCAAAAATATTAATTATTACATTAATTTAAACAATTATTATCAATAAATTATTATATTAATTAAATAACATCCAAACACATTTTACTGTTTAGATTTTTATAATGAATTATCTTCTTATTGACCCACCAGTTCACATTTACAGCTTTGCGTGTTAAACACAGTAAAAACATGAGGCGATTTTCACATTGGTCTGAACAAAAAACCTAATGTTCCTGCAGTTCTAGGACCCTATTTTTTGGGACAGCGCTATCTACTCCAACATTGGAGACCTGATTCAAACATTAAACAAACAGATGCAAAGACTAGATCCATGGAAACTATTAATTTTTTATCTTTCCATCTTATTTTTAATGTAAGAGCTAGTGTGAACCGTTTGAGGGGGAGTCAGCCATCTCCATTTAGCCTTTTTAGCTGTGCAAAACAGTTCATTGTGATGCTGGATGTTGTAAATTAGTATTTGTATTCACTTTGTACTCAAAGTACTAATAATCACACCAATTTGTACCGCAAGTGTTTTACCATTTACTGCACTTTAAGTTTGTCACACATCAGACGTGAAGCGCTGCGGCTAATGAACTGAAGTCTCTCACAGACACAAGTCTTTCTTTCCAAGAAAACTGAATTTAAAACCAGAATATATGGAATATATTGAAATAAATTAGGTTAAATATTTCAAGAGGGTTACCAACGGGTATGTTTAGGGTTAGGAGTTGGTTAGGACAATAATTAAGTGTATACAATTAAACAACTACATAATTCCTTAAAAAATAATAACATACAGAATTGAATAGCAAGTGCTATAAAATAGTATGAGCCACTAATATTTGGTCATTTAGCAGATGATTTTATCCAAAGCGACTTACAAATGAGGACAATGGAAGCAATCAAAATCAACAAAAGAGCAATGATAAGTCTCAGTTAGCTTAATGTAGTACACATAGCAAGGTTTTTTTTTTAAAGAATAGAATTAGAATAGAGAGAGCTAGAGTTAAAGGGTCAAATAAAGATGGAAGAGATGTGTTTTTAGCCGATTCTTGAAGATGGTTAAGGACTCAGCTGCTGGGATTGAGTCGGGCAGGAGGGAACAGTTAATGTAAAAGTCTGTGAAAGTGATTTTGTGCCTCTTTGGGATGAACAATAATGTGTCGTTCACTTGCAGAACGTAAGCTTCTAGAGGCACATAAGTCTGAAGTAATTAATTTAGGTAAAGGGGTGCAGAGCCAGTGGTCGTAGCTATTGGTAGCCAGTGCAAATTGATAAACAGAGATGTGATGTTCTTCATTCTTTCTTACATTATTTTTGGCTCATTAAAAATTAATCTTGCTGCACGTTCTGGATTAATTGTAAAGGTTTGATAGACCTGAGGAAGAATCAGCTCTCCTCTGCTATCCTGGTGAACTTCTATCGCTGCGCAATAGAAAGCATCCTGACCAACTGTGTCACAGTATGGTATGGGAGCTGCTCTGTTGCGGAGCGCAAGGCACTGCAGCGGGTGGTGAAAACTGCCCAGCGCATCACAGGGACTCCACTACCTGCCATCGAACACATCCAGAGGAAACGCTGTCTGCATCGAGCTCGCAGCATCCTTAAGGACTCCTCTCACCCAGCCCACAGACTGTTTTCTCCTGCCCTCCGGCAGGCGTTTCAGGTGCCTCGGACCAGGACCAGCAGATTAAAGAACAGTTTCTTCCCCAGAGCTGTCTCTTTACTGAACTCTAACCCCCGTTGATCCACTCCCTCATATATTATTAACTCTTCTCTCCTACCTCACATCTGCCTTATTTGCACTACTGAATGTAAATTTTTATTACAGTAACAACTGTTTACTTTTGTATCTTGCACTACCATACCTAAATTGGACTATGCTCATTTGCACTGCCGACTGTTGTTACATTATCAATGCTTACATTAACATTTTGCACCATATGTCTAATTGTAATACGCAATCACTTCCACTGCACTTTTACACCTTGTTTATAGTAATAGTCATCTGTATATATATTATATTGATAGTACATATCACCTGTAAATTCTGCTTATAGTAATAGCCATCTGTATATTTATTCACTATACATATTCACCTGTAAATTCTGTATATTTATTCACTATACATATTCACCTGTAAATTTCTGTATATTTATTCACTATACATATTCACCTGTAAATTCTGTTTATAGTAATAACCATCTTTCTATATATATTTATACATATATTCAGTACATATCCTTGTCCTGCACTTATTCAACCATTGTATATACTGCACTTGCTACTATTGCACTTCTGGTTAGACCTAAACTGCATTTCGTTGCCCTGTACCTGTACTTGTGTAATGACAATAAAGTTGAATCTAATCTAATCTAATTTAATAGAACTGGCTGGAAGACCTGACATAATACATACATACAAAAAATAAATAAAATAATTTAAAAAATAAATAAATAAATAAAAATATAGGGTCCTAGAAATCCGGTTCTGAAACTACAGCCTCCGGTATTGCATGAATACACTACTCACAACAACAGCCTTATTGAACATGCACATTCATTCTCTGCCAGCAGGAGGCGCTTTCGAACGGTTTCCGCGGTAACAGCAGAACACAAAGCAGCACCTGACTTTGAAAGGTGCCGCGCTCATATTTATTTTGAAGTTTAATCGTCACATTAAGCTGCATCGTGATTCTGGTCTGTACCCAAATTTAAGACCTCTTGAAATCATAATTAAGACTTTCTTGTACAATTTAAGACTTTTTATGACCTTAAATTTGATAAAGTAAATTTAAGACGTTTTAAGACTTTTTAAGGACCCGCGGAAACCCTGTAAAAGAAACCTTTTTCCACTATAAAGAACCTTTTGTGGAATGGAAAGGTTCCGTGGATGTTAAAGGTTCTTAACGGAACCATAGATGATTGCCAATACACTCTTAAAAATAAAGGTGCTTCACGATGCCATAGAAGAACCTTTTTGTCTAAATGGTTCCATAAAGAACCTTTAATATCTATATTAAAGAAGGTTCTTCAGATTATAAAAAGGTAAGAAAGAGATGGTTCTTTAAAGAACCTTTGACTGAATCTTTCTTTGTGGAACCAAAAATGGTTCTTCTATGGCATCGCTGTGAAGAGCCTTTTAAGCACCTTTATTTTTAAGAGTTTAAAGAACATTTTGTTTTAATACCGAGTATGCTCACTTGTTCTCTTTCTCCTCTATGTACTCATGGTCACTGACTTCAGGCAGGTGGGGCACATTGACCCGGACGGGTCTGGAGCTCTGGAGCAGACGGCGGACCTCCTGCACCCTCAGATCCTGACTCCAGATCAGCCCCGTCACCTCTGGGTGCAGGTCTGTCATACCGTCCTCCTCCTCGTCGGCTTCACTGGTGACTGGTGGCTCAAGCATAACATTCAGACCCACAGTCTAGAGAAAACACAAACATACTGAATGAACAATGAAATTACAGTTTTTTTATAATTACTTTATAATGCAGCATTCACTTCAACACTTTAGAATAACAGTAATTACACTAGAAAATACTGGTCTTAAATACCATATTCAAGTCTTCAGCTCTATTCAGACAGTAGTTGTTTTAACTGGGGACGGGAGTTATTTTCAGCAAAGCCACCATCCAGGAGACAATAATTCAACATTGTTTTTAGAAAGGCAAAAATAGCTTTATAAATTTATTTTGAGCCCTGCTAAGTGCCCTAGGTTTCTATTTGATACTTTGTATGCTAATGAATACCTAAGTGTGAACACATGAATAATATAAGGAACACTTTTAAATAGAAGCACGATCAGAATGAAAGCAACAGTTAAAATAGTCAGGCACCTTTTGTAAAATGTTTTTCGTCTTACATGATTTATTCTTTTACTATTGTCTTAATACAGTATAATTTACATTTTATCTAGTAAAAACATATTGCTGCTATTATTAACTGAAACTATGTTGAGCATTATTAAAAATGCTTTTCTGAAATAACTGAAATAAAGCTATATAAATAAAATGAAATAAAATATTAAATGAAAAACTTGAGTACTAAGTACTAAAATTACTGAAACTGAAAATTAAAGCTACATGAAAATGTTTTTAAAAAGCACTAAAACTAATGAAAATTGCAAAAGCACAAATTAATCTAAAACTAGAATGAAAACTGATGATATAAAAATAAAAGCTAATTATTAATTAATTACAAAATATTAATACTAGTACTCATTAATACTAAGGGTGAATCCCATTTCTCTGTCTTACCCCTTCCCCTTAGTTTTGCGCGTTCACGTGAGAGTAAGGGCTATCCCAATTCTTGTTTTGATCGAGGGGTAGGGCTAAGGGGAAGTGGTAGATACCCCTTAAAACCAAGCATTTTCACGAGCTTACTTGAAACCAAGGGGTACCCAGAACACACTGCGCAACCGGCAACAATGGCGGCCAGATCATCAAGTATTCAAGTATTTTCGGCTTAAATAATTTATTTAAAAATTACGACAGTCTTGTTTTGTGCTCTAGACAGTCCTGTACATATATATTTGCAACCATGTTCTTAATTGAAACGTTTTTTTAAAAAATCGCTAGTTTGCTACGCTAACGTTACATTGCTGATTTGCACAACAGTCCCGCAGACTATCCTTGAATGGACTCCATGCATGTCTACAGTTTTAACAAGTTTGTAAAACGATCCAAAGTTTGTGATCAACACTTGTCGGCTCTGGTGACATAGCAGCCAGCTAGCGACGGTGTATGACGACGTAACTGTAACCAAGTGGTGTCTCATTTCACAGGGGTGTGTTTTCACCCCTAGCGCTTACCACTCGGTTTCGAGGGACAAGGGGTAAAACAGAGAAATGGGATTCACCCTAATATCTCAACACTTTTCATAATAAAAAACCAATAATAATAAAATTCAAATGGCAAAGCAATATCTTGTTTCTTTACATCTGATTCACTTTCTCACCGATTTACGATTGGCTATGGTCACTTTGTGAGCTTGTCTGGTCAGGTCCTGTCGTCCAATCAAAGCGCAGACCTCCTCAGACCAATCAGAGCAGGGATGTTCTCTGCACTGGTAGATGGCGTCTCTGATTGGCAGAGCCACACCAAACGGAACCGACTCCAGATCCTTCAGTGTAAATCCTGAGGTAAAAAAAAACAAGCATGTAAAAGAGTGTGTAGTCACATATCCCTCGTGACAGGATATAAGAGCTTATATATCTAATCTAATGTAAACTAAGGTAAACCAACAGAGGCTGCAGGATCTGAGCAGGGGGATTTTGTTAAATTTAATAGAAATTTAGGAGCTTTAGTGGATTGTGAGTCCAATATAAAGTCTAAAACATACTTTACATGTACTTTAATGCAAATTCGATTTTACTTGTTTTGCGAAATGGGTCCCACTGAATTGTTCTGTCTTTCTCCTTCTGGTAAACTACTGTCATGGCATTGCAACAATCATGCAAAGTAAAATTAAAGTAGAACTGTTTACATGTTTATATCTAGCTTATCTGAATGAATGCAAGACATTTGAAGGAAATTCTATCACCCTCTTGAGTACTGCAGTTTGTTACCATCAGAGAAACAACGACGCTTCTTAAATATGGGACTGTGTGCTTGCAATGTGCTGGCCAAGCTCTCATATTTGCAAGTGTGTACTTGTGTTGATTGTGTCACCCTGACCTGCAGAGGTCAACCACACCACCAGCTTCTCAGCCAGGCATCCAGATGAAGGTGTGGGCTTCACGCTGCTCTGCCTGAGAAACACACCCCACAATCAAACACACTGGATGAACTAAATCAGCTGACTAGAATTTATGAGCAGAGGCTTATCTAGAAAAACAAACGTAAGGCCACATGACAATAATCATAAACCATAGGTACCTTCTCAGAAAAGGATCACTCGTGTTTTTCTTTTGCCCTGCAAACACATGGACCAAAAAAAATGTTAAAAACAATAAGGATACACTCACCTATTCATTTTCCCTGGTTTTTGCATTATCAAATATACCTGAAGTGCTAGAGTAAGAAAAAATAAAATATACACTACCATTCAATAGATTAGGGCCAGTAAGATTTTTTTTTAAAGAAACGAATACTTTTATTCAGCAAGGATGCATTAAATTGATCAAAAGTGACATAGACATTCATAATACTACAAAAGATTTCCATTTCCAATAAATGCTGTTCTTATGAACTTTATATGTATCCTAAACAAAAAATGCATTATGATTTCCACAAAAATATTGGGCAGCACAACTGTTTCTTAAGCAGTAAAACAGCATATTAGAATGATTTCTGAAGGATTATCTGACGCTGAAGACTGGAGTAACGATGCTGAAAATTCTGCTTTGCATTAAAGGAATAAATTACATTTTACAACATATTAAAATAGAAAACAGTTCTTTTAAATTGTAATATTTCAAAACTACTGTTTTTCTGTATAAATAAATGCAGCCTTAGTGAAGATAGGAGACTTCTTTCAAAAACATTAAATCTTACCACCCCCAAACTATCAAATAGTAGCATAGGTTTGAAAAATAAATAATTAATAGAAATTTTAGAAACACAAAATACGCTGGTCATCTGATAAGCGCTAATGAAAACTATCAGCATATAACAATTATTATAGAAACAGATAACAAGAGTTTTTGTCCCGGACTCTGACTGTCTAAAATACATTTTATGTACAAATGTTTGTGAACTGACTGCAATGAATTTTATTTTTTAAACATTTAAATAATTGTTTGATTATTACAACAGATTATATATGCAGTTAGAGCAACACTAATGTAAGGACTTAATCAAGAAACACAAAGAAACTTCTGCGCACTTCAAAAAACCTTACATAAATTGTTGCATTTAATCTAATAGGACAATTTATACAAGAATAGTATTTTGAACGATTAACACAAAATTTGTGTTTAATGCAAAAGGCCCTGATTTCTCTATTCTAAAATAACCCATGCAAAACCAACGGGGTTACTCAGAAAAGCAAAACTTAATTTTCAGATTGGTCTAGCCTTTTTAAATTTATGATGCATAGTATCGGTATCGCCCAAAAAGTCTACATTTGTGCATCCAAATTACCATGTGTAATGTAATGAATGATTTTATCCTCCTATTTATTAGTGTACATGCTTGACAGGAAGTCTAGTGTCAGGCCTGAGGACAGTAAAGAGCCTCTCATTAGCCTCTAATCTCACACACATGCAGCCCACCTGCTGACAGCCTGGAGAGGTACTTCAACATGTTTGTGGAGATCGCATTCTCATCTCCGACCACGTACAAGGCATAACTCTGAGACAGACAGAGAGGAAGAGGACAGGGCATAAAGAGAGTTAGTATTAACAGTGGGACAGCACCGGTGTGGTTTTGGTTTGCTGCTGTCATGACAGTTGTGTGAGGGGAGAATAAACATGTTTCATCATGTGCAGTCATCAACCACATGCATGACTGCATGCATAACAACCGCAGATCACAGGTAATATGGCTCATTCAGAATATCAAATGTAAATTATTATAAAATGACAAAAGCACATACCAAAATGCATTTCAGAAATTAAGCAGGAAGACAGTATGGAGTTGGTACTGTATTGGCTCGAAATCTGTTCCAATGTTTTCATTGTTAACAAAAACTTTTAAAACTGATTTTTATTAAGTGAAATAAAGCTAAAATAAAATAAAATAAAACATACTCCATGAAAAAGTAAATGAAAAATTGGAAATGTTTCCTTGGCAACTAGATGAAATAAGCTTAAGCTGAAGAACTAAAATATATCTGAAATAAAAATAAATCAAATTATCATAAACAAAAACTAATAAAATGACAAAATTGTATTAGTTTTTGCCTTGACAACTAAGTTTACACTGAAGTACTAAACTTCCGAAACTAAAACTGAAATAAAAATAAATTGAAACTATTGAGAATTATTTTTTTAAATGCCAAAAGCACATAAAAATTACTAACGTTATAGTGAAAACTAAAAATGTTTTAACAAAAACTACAACTGCATAAGTAATTCTACAAAAACACTTGTCTGTTCACTGACCAAGTTAACTTTGCGGATAACTAGTTTTACTTACTACTAGTGGCTTAAGCAAAACTCTGAATATCCCTTGAAATCTGAATGTATTTGAAATCACTAATAACCTGATTTAACTTTGGCACATCCAATAGCTAGTACTTTCTCACAAATTGTGCTTATATAAATCAACCTACTTCTGAACAGACTGTGAATATACAGGCAGAGACTTTAATTCAACGTGTTTTGAGTGAAAACTGTTTAAATTATAAGTCTAACACCATTTATTTTTATTCAGGATAGATATGGCTCTGGTCCTTTCTTCATTGTCTAAGGGTCTATTTCACCTGTTTAAGTGTCCAAACAGGTGAAAATCTGATATCTTAGGAAAAGAACACCACACCTCTCCTCAACCCGCTCCACAAAACCACAACTCTATGTACCGTATGAGCCACAGTAATGCTGATGCTTTCCTTAGCAATTACCACTAAATATAATAGGGAGAAAGAAAGAGGTTGGAAAAGAGAGAGAGAGAGAGACAGGCAGTGGGAGTGTAAGTACAGAGGGATAAAATGGATGCTCTAATGTTCTGGACTCTAATCTAAGGGACGGGAACGGTGGGGTAAACATGGCCCATAATTGCGTAACGGTTTGTCAGCACCTCGGTGGGGTTGTGCGTCACTTCGCTTTGCCTGATGGAAGGAAGTACAAAACAAACACACACACCATGACACCCGTGACCTCTCCTATCGCCCTCTCGAGTGATTCAGACCACCACTTCCATGGACTAATTAAGGTGGGGCATCTGTGCCGCTCATGTATACACTCATAGGATGCGGAGGATGCCCAGGGACGACTCGGTGCTCGCAAAATGTCATTATGATTAGCTTGCAGCACTTTGCCATCTAACTGCTTGACATTTATATAGAACATGTGTGTGCGTTAAGGGCAGAACACCCGGTTCTTCTGCTCACTGTTAGCGCCCTCTGTTGGGTATCATCCAATACCCGTTCAGAAGATTGGGGTCAGTTGCTTTAAAGAAATTAATACTTTTATTCAGAATAGACGTAATAATGTAATCAAAAGTGACAGCATATACATTTATAATGTCACAAAAGATTTCTATTTAATACATGCTCTTTTGAACTTTCTGTTCATCAAAGACTCTTGAAAAATAAAATTAATCACAGTTTCCACAAAAATATGAAGCAGCACAATGGTTAATAATAAGAAATGTTTCTTGAGCAGCAAATCAGAACATGAATGATTTCTGAAGGAACATGTGACACTGACAGACTGGAGTAATGATGCTGGAAATTTAAATAAAAACAGTTATATTAAAAAGTAATATTTTTTCACAATATTTCTGTTTATACTGTATAGTTTTTGATAATATAAATGCAGCCTCAGTGAGCATAGAATCTTAAAATAAAAAATCTTACCAAATTTTGAACAGCAGCTGCAATGCTCTGGGATTGAAAATCAGATTTAAATGCAGTCTGTTCTCTAAATTACTATAACGTCAATCTCTATTTATGTTATTGGTCACAGTCAGCAGGCAGTAATAACACTAATTTCACAAACCGTTAAACAAAGCTTCATTTCGAGATGGACATCATCGAATGTAATGTCAGCTTGTAGCTCAGCGAGTGAGTCACTCAGAACCACTCTGACTGATTCAGTGAGTTTATTGAGTTAAAGATTCGTCAGACTGATTCAAACTGAATTTGGAAGGCTTTTTGAATGATTCACTGAAAGAACTTCTCATAACAGTAATGCATTTGTGAATTGGACTAAACTGGTCAGACTGTAGAACAATTAGAGAAGGATGTGAGCAACTGGGTTGTAGAATACAGATGGAGTGCACCTATAAAACCAGGAAAAAAGACCATATTCAGTGGCACAGGGAGGATTTGGGTCCTTACCAGCACCAGTAGTTTGGTTCTCTCGCAGATGCCGGGCAGATAAGGAAAAGGCGCCACATCTTGCCCTCTCAGACAGCAACTGAGCCAGCTGAACACACACGGGGCCTCCCCGTCCAGGAACACCGGCCAAGTCATCAGCTCCATTTGAGCTGCACGTGGATGAAAGACATGACAGCAGAATAGAAATATTTAAAGAACAGTATTTTTTTTTTTTTTTTTAAAGTAATTTAATGCATCCTTGCTGAATAAAATGATTAAATGTCTTTTAAAATGAATGCTAATTAATTTCTTTCAAGCATTTATTTAAATAAATAAATAAAAAAATCGGTAACACTTTATTTTATGGTGTCCTTGTTACACATATTGCATGTACTTACTATTATAATAACAATTAATTATGCATAATTACATGCAAGTAACCCTAATCCTTACCCTAACTATACAGTTAAGTACATGTAGTTAATTAATATTATTCAGTACTTAAACGTATAATTACACTGTAACAAGGACACCTTAAAATAAAGTGTAACCAAAAAATCTATTTAATACACCCTTACATTAATTCACCCTTGTATCATTTCTTTCAAAAAATTCAAACCTTACCGAAAAGTATTTGTGACATACTCTCCTGTTCAGGTTATTATTGTTAACTAAAACTATTAAAACATTTCTGTTTATTGAAATAAATCTAAAATAAAATATAAATATTAGATGCAAAGTTTATTTCAGGTATTTGCCAAGGCAACATTTCTAATTTTCATTTAGTTTAAGTTGAAGCACTAAAATTGCTAACCGAAAATAAAATAAAAACTAGAACTGAAATAAAAATAAATTAAACCTAAATAGTAAGAGTAATTGTACTGGTTTTGTATAGTAATACAAATTGCAGAAGCACACAACAAAATGTCTAAAAATTAAAATAAAACGACGGAAGCTAAAAATAAAAGCTAATTAGAAATATTAGTTAAAGCTATAATCGTATTTGAACAATACTATACTAACACTGGTTCAGGGCAGTGTACATAAAAATATACAAGACAAGACCTTAAATTAAAATGCCTATGTTAGACCTTTTCCTTGGTTTTTCATAACCTTAAGCCTAGAAGTTGAACAATTTCATGTCTATTTTATGTGTCAACTACCAACAACTCAACAGAATCCCCATGGCAACAAGGCCTGTCACTCAAACCCTAAACATGGCTAGAAGCACATCAGGCTGAACTCCTCCTATCAAGTCAGCACTGTCTGGTAAATGAATAGAAATGCCTTTGGCTGCTAATGAGGGGCCCCGACCGCATTGATCGGCCTCGTACCTTGATCAATCACACAGGCCTCCTTGAACGTTTTGATGAATGAGGGGTAATCGCGCCAGTACAGATCAATGAAATCCTCCAGTTGCAGGTCCCTAATGAAACGAGAGAAAAAAATGATTAGTGGGCAAAAGAGTCATCAAGCGGTCAATATATACACTAAAACTAGTATAAGAGCCAAACCAGAGCGTGACTCATACGGCACAGTTTACCAAACTGCATGATTAATGGGATCTGTGGTCTGACGGCTATACATCTCAAGACTTCTTACTGATGCTAACAGTGTGGTATTCAACAATATTGTGAATATCACAATAATTACAATATGGTTTTTATTTGTAAACAGAGTAATAAAGTAAAAAAAATACAGTAATAATGTTTGGATTCATCTAAACAGGTTCTAAACATGATCTATCTTTGAGTACAACCTCCTGCTTCTTCCAGTTTCTCACAAAATATGGGTTTTACTTCAGTCAGTATGAGTCAATATCATCAGATATATAAAAATAATGTCATTACAAATATTAATGGATTAAATGATAAATCTATCTTTGGTTACAAATGAATTGAGAATACAAGATGGTTTCAAACTGACTGTCAGCTCCATCTACTGAAGAAAACAGCCGATTTAATTGCACTCAAATATCTGACCAGATTGACAAGAAGTAGAGACACATCTGTGCAATCTTAAAAAATTTGGAGTATTTTTTTTTTACTGACTTCTATCAGGACGTAGAAATTAATCATTTAAAAAAAAAAATGCATTTATGCTTGTTTTTTTCCTTATTAGGTTTTATCTATTTGAATCTATATGAAATACATAAGTATGTTGATTATAGACTATATTGATTATAAATAAATAAATAATTGAAAAAACGTGTTTTATTTTATATGTTTTCAATATATAAGTTATAAAATAAAAACGTTATTGTATTTATATTGTAATATACTAATATAAAATAAAATATAAATTAAACGTTTATATTTTTTACATTTATAATAGTTTATAATTATATACATATATAGACACACACAATATAATAATATTGATAGAATGATGAATAAATAACATGAAAGTGACAATTTATCCATTTCTAAAACTAACAGTTAAAATTGTGCAACATATTTTGCACCATGACTCAAGAATTAATTGGTTGAAATTATGGTTTTTGACTGTGAAAAAAGTCTATTTTTGAGCAAATACATACATCGGGATATGTATCCAATATCATCAAAAGACTGAAAAATATCGAGATAAATATTACCCAGCTCTAATGCTGACCTACAAACAACAGACCCAAACAATACGTACAAGCCAAAGAGTCAACAGAGGATTATCGTTACAGCCTTATCTGGTCTTCTGTATTATAATACAATGCTTTTAAATTTCAAACCCACACGGGTTCAACAAACAGCAGCCAATTAAACTCTCACTGCTGTTTTGTTCATGTCCACATGACAGCATGCACTTGACATTTTATTAAACAATGAAATACAATACATCTCCCCATCCAAAATTAGGATACGCCACAAAGAAAAGCAGCACTGACAATGTGAAGTGGGAGTTTTGATGAGTTGGGTGACATTACTTGGTTAGTCAGGTGGTAAAAACAAGTTCAGGTCTGACCCACTTCATTTGTTATTATTCCTAGATAAAAGGCAAAAAATAAAATAACTAATTACTTGGCCAGCTGTTGCAGCAGACCGACCAGAGCTCTCGCCCCACTCCGCTGCAGCTCATCCAGCTTCAGGTCTTCATAGAGCAGATGCAGAATGTAGAAGAGCACCGGGATGTGTGGGAAGAGCAGGGCAGACGACTCTAAACCCAGAGCCGACTCGTGGTTATCCACTCCACCGGGGGGCGACACCGGCTCCAGGCCCTGAACGGCCACCGCAGGGCGCATGGAAACCTGCCAATGGTAGTCAGAGCATCGGAGGTATCCCCAATCCTGTTGATGTCAAACAGATGTAGCCATCAATAAACCTTCAAAACGTCCACAACAGGAAGTCAGCAAGGACATTTATACATAAATTACACACTACTATACAAAAGTTTGGGGTCAGTAAGATTATATAATGCTTTTAAAGTCTCTTAAGCTCACCAAGGTTGAATTTATTTGGTTAAATATACAGTAAAACCAGTAACATTTCTTATTATTACAACGTTGAAAACAGTTGCGCTGCTTTGTATTTTTTGTGGAAACAATGTTACATTTTATTCAGGATTCTTTGATGAATAGAAAGTTAACTTGAATATTTTGTAATATTTCTTTACTGTAACTTTTGATCAATTTAATGCATCTTTGCTGAATAAAAGTATTCATTTCTTTAAAATAAAACGTCATGACTCTAAAATTTTGAACGGAAGTGTATACATAGGGCTGGACAATAATTCAATATAAATATGTATCGCGATATAATTTTTTTCAGTAACGGTGATATGATTTTTAAACACATTTCCGATATTTCGATATACATCACCAATGTTTCCCATACATTGATTTATTTGTGGCGTTTGACTTGAATAAACATGAGCACTGTACATTTCAAAAAGCAGGTGATTTAAATGAATGTATCTCTGAAGGGAACATACTGTCATACTCACAACCGGCGCAACGTCATAGAATGTCTCTGAACAGGTTCACGCCCACTTTTAGGGGAAAACAAACCGCCATACAGCATCGGATCGAGGAAGTTGACTAACCTTACAACATGCCAGAGTTCTTGTGTGGTTGGGTGCACCAATAATGTTTGTAAAAACCCAAATTTAGCCCAGGCTACCTGCCATCATCATCCATATCTTGCTGTTATGGAAATATCATGAATTACGGATGATGCTATCGAAAGCTAAGCCAGGCTAGTTGTATGGCTGTACAGAAAAGTGCACTCAGTACTCTAAATATAAGGACATAATATATACATTTAAAGATGTTTACTTTCAAATACGAAGTAAAATCATTCACTGGTTTAGTGTGATTAGATTAGGTACGAGTAAATGTCCGGCAAGACACCTCTGGCCACTGGGTGGGGTTGTTACACCAATTTGACGCTGGGATAATGAGTTTTTAAATTGACCAAATTAAGTTTGTGGATGTATCTTTCACGCTCTATGGCAGGCAGGGTGGACATATAATTACTTGATATGTTTAATCTTAGTGATTTCTTAAGTTATTCACGCCTACTGGCTGTGTACGGACGTTGCTTTGTGCCGCTATTTTGTATTGAAGTCTATGGGAAGTCTAGTTTATTTTCCCTCAAAAAGGGGCGGTGACGAAATTGACAGTTAAGTTCCTGGATGTGCCGGTAGTACGTATCAGAACAGTTTTGATGGCATTTTCATTTTATCTGATAAAGTAGCGTTCATGAGCGGAGCTGCTTAGGTTACAGCCGTTACCAGGGAAACCGCTAGTTCTGCCGCTCTCAAAGCGCCTCCTACTGGAGAGAATCAGATTCTACTCCGCTGTTTTCAACATCATAATAAATGTTTTTTGAGCAGCAAATCAGAATATTAGAATTCTGAAGGATCATGTGACTGGAGAAATTATGCTAAAAATTCAGCTTTGAAATCACAGGAATAACTTGCATTTTAAAACATTTTCAAATAGAAAACAGTTATTTTAAATGGTAAATATTTCACTAAAATGTTAAAATGTTACTGTTTTTGCTGTATTTTGGATCAAATAAATGCAGGCTTGGTGAGCAGAAGAGAATTCTTTAAAAAACTAAAATCTTACTGTTCAAAAACCTTTGGTAGTGTATGTTAGCCTACAGTTTGAAGTTAAAGATATTAATATTAATAAGGTGAGTCTGAGATGTTTATTTGACAGTGATTTCACATTTCTTGTTTGTATGAAGGCTAAATACAAATAAAAGGTGAACATTAATTTATTTGTGCTGTTCCCTATAGGAGGAGTTCATAGACTTGGCAAAATCATTTTTCATAAGTTTGTAGGTACAGACATCTGTTGTGGGCATTCTTGGCAGTTTTTATGAGGCTTTTTTTAATAGTATTCATATCGATATCGGAATTATATCGTATTGACTGAAATTAAGAAATATATCGTGATATCAATTTTGGCCATATCGTCCAGCCCAATGTATACAGTAAACTTCATTAGTCTTTCTGTAACAAATCAAATGTAAGTCAACATTTTACGCTGCAGTTCAAGCTGTTAGGTTACAGATGAAGAGATGACAAGATGCTCAAGGGTCTTTGACCCCGACCTTTGACATGTCTTGGGACACTCACCTCATCTGAACCCGTGTCAGCAGGTCGGGCCTTCTTCGGGGCTATTACCGGAGAGAGTGGCACTTCAAAATGAAGCTGTGGAGATGACAATTGTGTTAATGATCATTGACGACAGACAACTGCTTCATTCACTAACTGCAAACTTCCCTGTCAGCCATAAGCCATCTTATAATACAATTTTGTCCAGTGTTTTGTTATAATTTTTTTTGCAAAATTAATAGTGTTGTTTTAATAAAGTCTTTTGTTTTGATAAATCTTTGTTTAAATAAAATAGTTTGTTTGTATAAATAAATAAATAAAAATAAAGATTTACCTTTTCACTGATTTCTTAAACTAAATTATATAACATATGCAAGCGAATAAGATCTACAACATTTCTGATTTAATTAAAATCACAACAAAATATTTTAAATCAGAAATTAATTGTACTGGGCAAATATGGTTAGAAAAATTTAATTTGTAAAAAAAAAAGTTTTAATGTGTATAAAATTGATCTAACTGATTTTAAAACAATTTTTAATTAACAGTTTTAATAAAGTCTTTTGTTTTGATAAATAAATACAATTTATTTTCATTGATTTATTCAACTAAATTATATTAAAAATCATGCAAGGCCTAAACATGTCTGATTTCATTAAAATGACAAAAAACATTTTAAATCAAAAATGGTTTGTACTGGGCAAATATGTATTATATCAATACTTACAATTTAATTTGCAGAAAAAAGTTTTAATGTGTATTGATCTAATTGATTTGGTTCCGCTTCCGGCTTCGCTACTGTTTGGATGCTCTTGCTTATTGCTCTGCGTTTTGCTTCCTATTTATGCACTCTTCTCAGATCTCTCTAAGATTTTAACTTCAGCAGATCAGCACAGTGCTCAAACAAAACATTTTTTTTGGAAAAAGAAGACTCTTTGCCTCCCACTGCCAGCAGCTTACATTCCGGAGATGGGAAAACACAGCTGTCTACATTCAAACAGACAAGAGAAAATGCCCCTCGTGGAATCTACTTGCTGCATGAACTGCCACAGACTTCTACAAAGGATTCTGGTTCTTGAAGCAAAGTTATTTGCTGGACCTCCAAAACAGGCAGAACACACAGCAGATGGTAATCATGGACCCCCTCAGCATACAGCCGGTGAGTCCTGTGAATCTCAACAGTATAATATAATCAATATAATCACAGCCACCATAAACACCAGAGCCAGAGCCCATCTCACCAGACACATTATCCCTCTCTCCAGCATCTCCACTTCTAAGCTTCTCACAGAAAATGGAGGAACTGGTGTATGACCAAACTCTCCAACTCTTTCGCTGCAAGCCTCCAAACCCTCCTCCATCGGCTGTACGTGCACCAAAAACAACTGAAAACAGCTCTCAGTGATATGTCTCGGGTCCCCGTTATATTAGCAGCAACATTCACAAATGTTTACAGAACAAGCGGGAACCCAGTGTGCCTGTAGCTTTCTCTATCTCTGTTTTATCACGTGATAGAAAGTCTAAGGCCTTCTCAAGCCGTACGGCTGACCCATCTAATCTGCGGCCTGTAATGCACCAATCTAAGATTGCTGTAGAGACAAAATGTAATTCCATCAAGTTAGCATTTTTAAACATTCGCTCCCTAAAAAATAAATCATTTTTGATCAATGATTTAATAACCACAAACAACCTGGATTTAATGTTTTTAAATGAAACATGGTTAGAAGACAGCTGCAGTGCAACAATCCTCAATGAAACAGCCCCTCCTAACTTTAATTTTATAAGTGTCTGCAGGACTGTTAGGAGAGGTGGAGGTGTAGCTGCTCTATTTAAAGATGTTTATCAATGCAAGCAAGTGTCATTTGGTCAGTATTTGTCTTTTGAATACCTAGGTATTGTGCTGAAAGGTGCTCCACGCATTCTGTTTATCATTATTTACAGGCCTCCAAAATACTCTCCAGCCTTTGTGGAAGAGTTCACAGAACTGTTATCAATGATTTCCTCAGAGTCTAAGTGGACGTCCATGATACGCGGAGTCCCACAAGGCTCAATTCTTGCACCACTCTTGTTTAGCTGATGATACCCAGATTGACTCCCTCTGCCAATGCATTTATGAAAGTAACTGTTGTATGTGCCAGAACTTTCTTCAGTTAAACAAGGAGAAAACTGAAGTCATTGTATTTGGAAACAAAGATGAAGTTCTCAAGGTGAATGTTTGTGACTCTAGGGGTCAAACAACTAAAAATCTTGGTGTGATTCTGGAGACAGACCTTAGTTTTAATAGTCATGTCAAAGCAGTAACTAAATCAGCATACTATCATCTCAAAAACATTGCAAGAATTAGATGTTTTGTTTCCAGTCAAGACTTGGAGAAACTGGTTCATGCCTTTATCACCAGCAGGGTGGATTATTGTAATGGTCTCCTCACCGGCCTTCCAAAGAAGACCATTAGACAGCTGCAGCTCATCCAGAACGCTGCTGCCAGGATTCTGACTAGAACCAGAAAATCTGAGCATATCACAACAGTCCTCAGGTCCTCACACTGGCTTCCAGTTACATTTAGGATTGATTTTAAAGTACTTTTACTCATTTACAAATCACTCAATGGCCTAGGACCTAAATACATTGCAGATATGCTCACTGAATATAAACCTAACAGAGCATTCAGATCATTAGGATCGAGTCAGTTAGAAATACCAAGGGTTCACACAAAACAAGGGGAGTCCGCTTTTAGCTATTATGCCGCCTGCAGTTGGCACCAGCTTCCAGAAGAGATCAGATGTGCTAAAACATTAGCCACATTTAAATCCAGACTCAAAACTCATCTGTTTAGCTGTGCATTTGTTAAATGAGCACTGTGCTATGTCTGAACTAAATCAATTTTTATATCTTGTTTTTATTATTATTATTATTTAATTCCTTGTTTTTATTGTTGTGACTTTTTTTTCACTTCCTTTTATGTAAAGCACTTTGAATTACCACTGTGTATGAAATGTGCTATATAAATAAACTTGCCTTGACTTGCCTAAAACATCAGAACTGTGAGTTTATAACACATAATTCTGACTTTATTTGGGATAAATATTTAAATAATTTATTTTAATATGTAAATAAAAATAAAGATTTAAATATATACAAAATTTGGATTTATTTATTTATTAATCTAAAAATTGTCTGCAGGAAAATAATATAAAAAATACATAATATTAAAAAATATTTTGGCAACACTTTACAATAAGGTGTCATTTGTTAACATTGGTTAATGTATTAACTAACATGAACAAACAATGAACAATATATTTATTACAGTATTTATTCATCTTTGTTAATGTTACAGTGTTTCCCCTACCAGTGTTGCCAACTTAGCAATTTTGTTGCTAAATTTAGCAACTTTTCAGACTACCCTAGCAACTTTTTCTTCCAAAAGCACCTAGCAACAAATTTAGCAATTTTTAAAATGTATTTGGCAACTTTTAGCAACTTTTGATAAAAAGACACGCATTTTCCATCCAAATTACACAAAAAGAATACCAAAGATGCCTAGCAGTAGGCCTACACAAATCACGTGAATTGAGTTAGCTGCTATTTGCAATTCTTCAGTTTAATAATAATAATAACTGAATAATTTAATCATTGTTAATTTATGATACATTTGGTAGTAGCTTGTACTTGCAATTGTTGATCAGTTAGTAAGCTGTAAGAAAAATGGAAAAGATAGGCTACTAGTAATTTTCCAGGACATTATCCATTGTAACCCTGTAACCCGAAAACACAATGTGTAATTTAAAATGCAGGTAAAAAACCAACACGGAAAATTCTTTCATATTAACATAGTAGATTGTGCCCTATTTTTACAGACTTTTCTTGGAGTGTAGCATACTAACTAGGGCTGCAACTAACGATTATTTTAATAATCGATTAATCTGTCGATTATTTTTTCGATGAATCGATGAATCGGATTAAAAAAAAAAAAAGCATTCATTTCCAACCCTTTATTCAAAAACAGAACTAAAATCTTTAGAAAGTGCACAAACATGTTGCTCCTTGAACATCCCTGAGCTGTTATAATAATAATAAAGTAAAATAAAAATGGACTAACACAAAAAACATACACATGTATGCTTTACATCTGGGGGGGGGGGGGAGTGCAAAAAATTAAATAATTTAACAACACTGCGTCGTTAGCGTTGGTATTGTATCAGACACCTGCACTTAACATTATATGAAAATCAAGCTCAATGGAGTTAATAATGTTTTTGACCAGAGAATGACGGAGATGGAGTGTTTTGTCTGTCGTTAGAACGGCTGTAACTGTTATCTGAAGCAGCAAGTGCATTATGCTTTCATCAACTTTTACAGGTTATATAACTTTGATTGTAGCTATATGGGCGCTTAGTTTTTTCTTGTTGTTTAATACACTTGGCCAAAATCTCAAATTAAGCGCTTATGCACATAATGCACAGGATATTTAAAATGTATATAGACAGCAAATAACGAATTCTTCTCCACTCTTCAAACACACAAAAACATTATCCTTTACTGACATAGTGTTTGAGTAAAGAAAACGCTGTACTATTCAAACACCAATTATTTATTCACCCTTGCATTGCGAAAAAGCAGAGATCTCATCTTCTCCAGGCTGTGCGCGCGTCAATCTGAACGGAGGCGGGTGAAGTTACGAGGTCTCGCTGAGAGCTCGATGATCCAATGGCGTTACAGTTTTACTGACAAGTTATTTTAATGCTTATCATTGGTTTACTATTTTTAAAACTCTCTGATTTAAAATAATAAAAACGAATTATAAGCGACTCAAGTTTGGATAATTTTTCACAGCACCTGACTGGGCTAGGTATGGCAACTGCCATACTCTGCCATACGCAAACGCCGCCCCTGCTCCCACACCTTGGATGACTTGGGTCGCACGGATTTCTCTGCCTCCGCCATGTATCTTTCCTCTACCTCCGCTGCTTTTTTTGTTTTGTTTTTTTTTTACTTTTGTTTTTATTTATGAGGCGCCAAACTCTGCTAGCATCCGTGCGAGAGAGACCGAGTGTGTTCACTCCGCTCCGCGCTCAACTAAAGTTTTTTTTTTTTTAATAATCAAACGTCTCGCGTCGCGCGACACAACGAATCGATTATGAAATTCGTTGCCAACGCTTTTAGTAATCGATTTTTATCGATTTAATCGATTCGTTGTTGCAGCCCTAATACTAACTACTAATACAGTGCTTAAAGCATAATTGTTGAGAATGTGTTCTATTACTAGTTTACTAGTTATAAAATAAAAATTGTAATCATTCAAAAATGTGTAAGTGTTCAATAATTCGATGTATTTTAAAATGCAGTTATTTATATTTTAGTATTATATTATGCATATTATTTTACAAACAAATCTAAATTAACATATATAACTTTTTTTTTTTTCTGAGATTTGATGTTGTGACACAAATTTGCGCCGTGATTACGCATTGACAACGTCATTTAGCAGCTTTTAGCAACAAATTGACCTTCCTTTAGCAACTTTCTCTGAAAAATAGTTGGCAACACTGGTTCTGCCCCAGTTCGCACACACACACACACGCGCGCACAAACGTAAGCGCACACACAAGTGAGCACACTCTCACTCCTATTTGTAAATATTAAGCCGCAAAACGACTATTTAAATATGACTAATGTCTCTAATGACGCGCGGGTTTGTTCACTACTAATACAGAAGCGCGCGACGCTTGCAGTGATATTAACGTCGGTCTTCTCACTAAATGAGGACATAAATACATGAACAACATCTCCAGAACTGCTCTGAGAGTCACTTCATGAGCATTTGACCGTTTCATTTGAGAAAAACTATCCTCATCTCATATACACACAAAAATGTAAAGGTAATCACGGCAACCCGTCAAAATAAAAGTTCGGTTTCACTTGAAGACATTGGGCAGAACGTAATAGACTACTACTACTAAAACTATTAAAACCTTATCTTTAAGGAATAATCATACAATGTCTTCAATGTTATTATCAATATTAGATCCCCTTTATTTTCCAAAAAATAAGATTTGTTTAATGTTTATTCATTAAAATATAAATTAAAGGAATGTTTTTATGTCGGGGAAAAAACGTGACATTCCTTGTTATTATTATTATTTTTAATGACTATTTCACGGTAACACTTTACAATAAGGTTCATTAGTTAACTACATTAGTTAACATGAACTAATAATGAACTGCACTTATACAGCGTTTATTAATCTTTGTTAATGTTAATTTCAACATTTACTAATACATTATTAAAATCTTGTTAACATTAGTTAATGCACTGTGAACTAACATGAACTAACAATGAACATCTGTATTTTTATTAACTAACGTTAGCGAAGATTAGTAAATACAGTAACAAATGTATTGTTCATGGTTAGTTCATGTTAGTTAATACATTAACTAATGTTTAACTAATGAACCTTATTGTAAAGTGTTACCTATTTCACTTCCTTTTATGTAAAGCACTTTGAATTACCACTGTGTATGAAATGTGCAATATAAATAAACTTGCCTTGCCTTGCCTAAAGTGTTACCAATATTTTAAATCAGAAATTAATTGTACTGGGAAATATATGGTTATATCAATAATTGCAATTTAATTTGTAGAAAATGTTTTAATGTGAAGTAAATTGTTTTCTGTGCTTACCTGATATTTAAAAAAAAAAAAGTTTTAATTCAGTTAAATGCTTGATCAATCCTAGTGAGCTAGCACAGGCTCAAGGTCACCCAACACAAAGACTGACACAGAGGTCACATCAAAGAGACACACTCACATTGCGTGTCCACGTCAGTCGTTCCGTGTTGTAACCCATCATTGTCATTAGGCATGTAACAAAAAGGTTCCACTCCAGGTGCATGCTGGGACCTCCGGGGGCGTTGTAACTGTTGTACCACTTGACCAGCACTTTCATGGCAGTGTCCTTGGGTAAAATCAACCTGATGGCCTGCAGGCAACGCTTGACTTTGGGAGTAAAAGAAAGATTAGGTGTTAATAACAGAAGTCGCTAAAACAATGGTAAAGAGTGAGCACTTTCTGTAACATTTTGGTCTCTAGATAAGGCTTGAATGCCGCCTTGTGAGTCTATGTGAACTCATTTTATCAAAATCAACTAGTAAATAATAGCAAACCTCTCTGTAAAGAGCTGAACGATTGGAGGAATCATGCTTGTCGGGTAAATATTTATGTATCACAATTCAGACTTTTTTCTCAGAATTTTGAGACCTTTCAAATCTAAATGTATTTCTTGCATATCTCGCAATTGAGTAAACCTCTTGCAATTCAGACCTTTTTTTCAGTTCTTGCAATTCAGACTTTTTGAGGAACACAATTCTGATTATTTCTTGCAATTTCCAGTTTGTGTCTCACAATTTTGAGCTGTGATCTCGCAATTCAGACTTCTTTCCTCAGAATTGTTAGTTTATAATATAGAATTCTGACCATTTTTCTCACTATTCTGAGATTATCTCTCACAATTTTGAATTAAATACAGACTCTTCTATCTCGCAAGTGTCAGTTTTATCTCACAATTTTGAGCTAAAATCTCTAAATTCTTTTGAGGGGCACCTAATTTGTGGTTAAAATTACCTGTCTGTATCACAAAATGAGTATTTCGTACCTCGCCTTTCGTACTCATAGTGAACCACAAAATCACATATTACATTCACAAAAACATGCCGAAGTTTAATACTTGTTCAAATTGCTAAACGCAAGCATAAGCAATCATAATAATGATGCATGCCTTAGCAAACACCACTAATACATGTTATTTAGTCAGCTGTCACCACTGATCTCTGATGAATTAATACCATATTATTAGATTAACATTAAACATAACATCATTTTTAGCTCGCATCTCCCACCCCCACGTGTGTAGATCAAAAATTAAAGTGTAGGTGAAGATAATGGAGATGAAGGTTGTACGCGGAGGTGATCCTATAGAAGAGTGCACATGGAGGGGGCCGCCACTTCAAAGGGCACAGCCGGAGCTGGAACGCACATCTGAGCGAGGGGGTGGAGATCGGAGGGACGGGACACTACACTTGAGAGGGTTTACAGATGACTGTTTGCCAAAGTGTTTGACTGCCTGCGTGACACGGGGGCTACAAGACCTGATACAGAGAGGAAGAGGATGTTGAGATCTGAGGGTGGAGGGATGCATGGAGTTTGGTTTGCTTTGATTGGATTTCTGCAGCAAGATGAAATGAAGCGGAGAAAGTGTAGGACTTTTTGAACCTTTATGTAGTTTGCCAAGCAAAAGCCTTGTTATTTACTCATAATTTCTAAATTTGAAAAAAAATCTAAAACTTAATGTTAAAAACACAAATAATGGGAAATAGCTTTTTTATTTAGTGATCTGATATTCAATGTTCAATATGATTTGAATAATCAAGGCTGAAAGCCTGTTTCCACCACAGAATCAAAAAGATGGCAACTTTGACTTTTTAATCTAACAATTCTGGTTTTATTTCTCACAATTATGAGTTTATATGCCACGATACCGACTTTTTTCTCAGAATTGTGAATTTAAAATACACAAAATTCTGTCTTTATTTCTCGCAGTTTATATCTCACAATTTTGAGTTAACGTCTCATATTTCAGACTTTTTCTCACTATTCTGAGTTTATATTTTGAAATTTTGAGGTAAAATCTCACAATTCAGACTCCCTCAGAATTGAGTTAATAATATACAATTCTGACTTTGTCTCACAGTTGAGTTTGTCTTGCAATTTTCAGTTTGCATCTCACAATTCTGACTTTTTCCTCTCTAAATTAATATCTCTTTTAAGGGACGCCTAGTTTTGTGGAGCAAAGGATCTGTCTATATCCCAAAAATGCATTTTTCATAAAACAAAATAATAATTTTTGGTACATTCCATATTGTATATATATATATATATATATATATATTAATGCACAAAATCATATATTACTTTCACAAAATGAATCTTCTGTTAACTCAGAAATCTGAGGAAAAAGTCAGATTTGCAAGATGCATACTTGGAATTGCTAGAGATAAAGTAGGAATTGTATGTTATAAACTCTGAATTGCAAGATACAACCTTGCTATTCTGATAATAAAAAGTCAGGAATGTGAGATAATTAAAAATTGTGAGAGAGAAAAATATACCCTGAATGCAAGAAGTCAGAATTGACTCTTTTTTTTAAGTGGGCTTCCATATTTAAGTTGAGGGTTTCACAGGAAAAAAAAAAAAGTGTAATGGTGTTAATATTCCTCTTAGTTTGGTTTAGTAATTTAAACAAACCCCTACTCCAAAGTATTAAAATTCAGCATGTAATTTTCCACATGCATTTGCTACGGACATGAACAATTCCTGAAATCGCACAGCTTGTTGAGGAGAGACAAGTCACATCTCAGAGTTCAGCGATGCATTTCAAAGCTACTTTGAAAAGCTAATTTCATAAATTTGCCTCTTAAAATGCTAAAGAATTCTTTCATCCTGTTTTGTCACCAGATCCTGGGAAATCATAGTAAATCTCAGCAACCACATTCAACAATAGAGTACTGTAACTACATTTAGACTATGAAATCTTCACTGAATAGAGCATAATAACAGTAAAAAGTGTAAAAGCATCTTTTGTTCACAACTAAACAAGAATCAGGGATATCTAAAAGGGCATTTTCCACTTCTTTTATTTCATCTGTTATCGTTCAGCGTCACACCACCACTCTCAATGACTCTGCCTGAAGCTTAATTAGCAAACAAACACAGAAAGGTCAGGATGGAGCTGAATAAAATGCCACTTTATTAGCAGTACAAAGCCCACCACTTTCAAACTAATGCACTTATTAACAGGAAGCTGGCATTAATTGGGAAAATTGTAAAGAATGCCGGATGGGTAGATATCACACGCAAACAGTTCAAAACTAAAGGCCAAGAACAGCTAAACGAATCAGTCACAGGGAAATCTGCACCCACAGTTGGGATGCGTTATGATGCTAGCATACTCTGGGTGGTTGCTAGGTGTTAAAAATTGAAATGGTATAAATCAATAGCAAAAGTAATAGCAAACAGCTCTAATGACATAAACGCATGTATCATCTACACTTCCTGGAATATTAATAGCAAACACATTAGAAAAGGTCAAATGTCTAAATGCAGAAAGTGGCAGGAGTGACTCACAGTTTTACTTCACAGTAAAGCATAACTACATTCATTAGTGACAGATCCTTGGGCACATCATTTATGCCAAATAAATCAGGATCTGAGTTTTACAAAATAACTACAAAACAGCACTTTTATGTCTCACAGGAGTGCGGGTTGAAAACACCAGTGTTACTATCACCAAAGGTTTTGTACTATAATGAAGACAAGACGAAATATGTGCATCATGACGACAATTAAATGAAAATGTCACCCAAAATTGAAAATTTGCTGAAAATGTACTCACCCTCAGGCCAGCCAAGATGTAAATGAGTTGGTGTCTTCATCAATAACAGATTTGCAGAAGTTTAGCATTACATCACTTGCTCACCAATGGATGCTCTGCTGTGAATGGGTGCCGTCAGAATGAGAGTCCAAACAGCTGATAAAAACATCACAATAATCCACACCACTCCAGTCCATCAGTTAACATCTTGTGAAGTGACAAGTATAACATACTCCTATTCTGGCCAAAAATGATGGTTTAAAGTTAATATGTGACCCTGGACAACAAAACCAGTCTTAAGTGTCAATTTTTCGAAATTGACATTTATACATAATCCGAAAGCTGAATAAATAAGCTTTCCATTGATGTATGGTTGGTTAAGATACAACTATTTGAAAATCTGGAATCTGAGGGTGCAAAAAAATCTAAATATTGAAAAAAAAAAAAAAAATCGCTTTTAAAGTTGTCCAAATGAATTTCTTAGCAATGCATATTACTAATCAAAAATTAAGTTTTGATATATTTACAGTAGGAAATTTACAAAATATCTTCATGAAACATGATCTTTACTTAATATCCTAATGATTTTTGGCATAAAAGAAAATCAATAATTTTGACCCATACAATGTATTTTTGGCTATTGCTACAAATATACCCCAGCGACTTAAGACTGGTTTTGTGGTCCAGGGTCACATGTCTTAATGATGGATTTTTCTTTCTTACAAACATGCAACTTTTCACTTCACAAGACATTAATTGCTGGACTGGAGTGGTGTGGGTTACTTGTGGATTATTGCGATGTTTTTATCAGCTGTTTTTATCAGGACTCTCATTCTGACGGCACCCATTCACTGCAGAGGATCCACTGGTGAACAAGTGATGTAATGCTACATTTCTCCAAATCTGATGAAGAAACAAACTCATCTACATCATGGATGGTCTGAGGCAAACTTTAATTTTGGGGTGAACTACTCCTTAAAAATGTAAAATTCCTTTAATTTTAATTTAACACCTCTTTATTATACCATTGACGAAAAAAGTATATTGCAATAACGCACTAACAAAGTTTTTATAGAAAATAATAATCCAATAATAGATTTTTAAGGAATCTGACATACAAAATATTCCATAACACTTTACATAATAAGGTCTAATTAGTAAACGTTAGATAATGCATTAGCTTACATAAACTGACAATGAGCAATATCTTTTTAAAGCATCATTGTTAAATGTAACTTAAAATAAATACAATTTAACATTAAGATTAAAAAATGATTAACAAACAAGACCAAAATAGTGGGGTGTTTTAAAACGAACAGCTTGTGACTCAGCTCTGTGGTGCATTGGAAGTGATGCATCACGCGTTTGGACTGTATTTATGCAAGTGTTTTCTCTTACCCAGCTCCGAAGTGGCCACCTCGGGAATGGTGATTCTTAACATGGAACCAGAGCTCAATTCCTGAACAAAAGAAAAGTGAGAGGCGGATATTAGCGCCACATCCTAAATTAGCAGTGCCATCGCATCAAGTCCGAACCAACAGGCGTCACGTTGCTATATTTATCTGGTTGAATTCTGTCAAAAGCAACCAGACTATTGTTGCTCCCTTTGCTGAAATAAACTGAAAACAAAAGAACAATTGCAAGCAGCAAAATTCCAGCAGGCATTCGACAATGACCTGGATGAAAACAAACCTTAGACGCTGGCTATTTTTGAAAGCCTTTCTCAGAAGCATATCATCCCACATAAGTTGGTCGTGGTGAGATTGCTTTGACAGGCCTGCGAGGGGATTTCTTCTGGTAGGACATGTCGTTCAGTGGGAAATGACAACGCAGAGGGGCTGACTGCAGGGGACCAGACCTTATTGAGTCTCGTCAAAACAGTGATGGGCTCCTGGTGCACATGTCTGAGCCGCCACACCATGTCGGTCATGTCCTGTTACTGTGGCAGCCCTCAATTACAGCCGGGCGCTGTACGACAAAAGCAATTACCAGCTCCTGCCTTTAGCATCAGTGGTCAGCACAAACACAAACGCAAGCATCTTGACCCTATTTGACATTTTGAAAATGCATTTAGAAAGCAGCTGGCACATTTATGTCCAGACAGTGATATCTCAAGTGAACCAGGTGGATTCATCCAAATATATGTGGACATTTTGAGATTTACTAGCGTTGGATGAAAAACCGAGCCCACTTGGCTGACTAACAAAAAACGAATTCTTCCAAAATATACTGACAGATATTCAATGAACAAATGGTTCGCCTCATTTGTTATTAGTGAATAAGATGCCTATGAAAAAAAATCTATGAGAAAAAAAGGCAGCTGTGTTTGCCAAAACCTGACCATAAAAAATTGCAGCAACATTTTAGCAACTGATGTATATAATAAGATAATATACCAACCTACTGCAGTATTAAAATGTGTTTTGTACCTTTATAATTCACTGGCAAATACCAAAAAAAAATAAAACACAGGTGGTAATGAGAAAACCACATGATGAATGTAATGCACTCAAACACAAAATAATGCAGTAAAGATTAATTTTACAACTTCAGATAACTTAAGCCTAACTTACAAAAAAAAAAAAACAATTAAGAAACACTGTTATTTCCATGAAAAACCATCAAATGTGAAGCGTGTCACAGAGAATTCTGGGAATCTATGTTTATTCATGTGTAGAGGACTTGTTATTTTTCACTTCCAAAACTTACTAATTTAATACTAAATGAAAATAATATTATTATTACATTTAATAGCATTTACTGTAAAATTACATAAAATGTGGTGAGTTTTTCACCATATACAGTAAGGGAAATACTATAGTAAGGTTTCTATTGTAGTAGTTTTAGTCTTTTACAGTTAAAATTATGATTTTTTTAAATGATATTTTTTACAGTGTAAATAAATTAACTAAGGTGGTAAAAAGTGTCTAAACAACCATATTGTACACTGTATAGTAGAGATCCAAAATATATTTGTAATTATATCAGTGTCTGCCAATATATATTAACAATCAGGATTGGTTGGAATCAGCTAATATTGGAAATGGATAATATCAGATCTAATTTTCTTAAATACATAGTTTTCAAAAGTACTACAGTGTCAGTCTGTTAAATTGAAATTGAAATTTACATTATCTATTCTGAAAATACACATTATAGATCTTATTGTGAATAATTCATCTGTGCATTTTTTTTTTCTTTTTTGGACTTAATGTTTAAATGAAGATGATGCTGCTATTTCAGTTTCTATGTGACTTTAAGGTTTTAAATGTCTGGTTTTGCTTAGAAGCATGCATGCATTAAATTATTTATGAAGAATATTTTTTTTAAATAATAAATAAATAAATTTAGCTTAATTCCAGCCATCATCAGTTATCATTCATTCTTAAAAATAATCAGCCATCAGTATCATCAGCGCATCTTGATTGTATAGCCTTCTTCCTCATCTCTAAACGAGCATTTCCATGATTTCTGTGATCCACAGAATTGTAATCATTGATAAACATATCAAACATCTTAATGACAGCAGAACATCAATGAACTGTATGCTGAGAGGTGGTTAGAGGAGATGGGCTGCACTGACCAGCGTGACTCTGTTGCTGACGGGGTCTCGGAGGGTGTGGATGTGAGGTGCAGCCTGCTGGAATGAAGAGTCTTCCAGCCAGGACGACTCATGGTGCTGCGTCACGCTGCGCACCTCCAACACAGGAGACGGCATGCCAACCTGACAGCAGGAGACATATGACATAAAACACACAAAAAAACACCACTGAAAGGAGATGCAAGGTGTTCCATTTTCAAGTTTGATGAGGTTAATGCCCATTATTCAACTCAAGCCAGCTCAGTTTGATTACTGTGTAAAGATTATTTATTATGAAACTAGTTCAATTCAGCCATAAACAGCTCAAATGAAGGAAGTAGTGTGGCTATAAAGAAGCTCTTCTGAATCTCAATTCATGTTTTGTTCAAATTGGTTATGTTACTGAACATTAAAGAACAGTTGACTCAGAAATTAACATTTGCTGAAAATTTAATAACTCTCAGGCCACTGAAGATCAGAGCAGATTTGGAGAAATGTAGCATTACATCACTGGCTCACCAATGGATGCTCTGCAGTGAATGGGTGCCGTCAGAATGAGAGTCCAAACAGCTGATAAAAACATCACAATAATCCACACCACTCCAGTCCATCAGTTAATGTCTTGTGAATAAAAAAAGCTGCATGTTTGTACAAAACAAATCCAGGTAAAGTTAATCCATAATCATGCTTCCTCCAGTGAAAATCTCCATCCCCTGCTGTCGTCTCATTTCAAAATCCATCCTTATATTTCTTATGGGGTAGCAATATTATGGGTGTACACTTGTATATTAGCCAGAAGCAACATTTTGAAGTTAAAAATGTCTTGATGGATTTATTTCAAACATACACACACAGCTCTTCACGTCAGAAGACAATTACTGATGGACTGGAGTCATGTGGATTATTGTGATGTTTTTATCAGCTGTTCAGACTCTCATTCTGACGGCACCCATTCACTGCAGAGGATCCATTGGTAAGAAAGTGAGGTAATGCCACATTTCCACAAATCTGTTCTGATGAAGAAACACACTCAACCACATCTTGGATGGCAAATTTTCATTTTTGGGTGAACTATTCCTTTAAGTGTCTTTTAAACCTTAAACTAAGCAAGCCAAAGACAACAGTGGCAAGGAACCCAAACTCCAGAAGGTGACAGAAATGGAGAAAAAAAAAAAAATGGTTAGAAACCAGGCTCAGTCAGGGGAATAGCTCTCCTCTGGTCGAAAGGCATAGAAATAGGGGTGTGCGATATGACGATTTTTGATCGTGGACGATAAAAATGTCTCCACGATCTGCTTTTGAAGAAATATCTTAGTATCGTGCTACAGCGCGCACTCTATCAGCTGCAGTTCTTATTCCTCCGTCTCAATATACTGTACATTATTCGGATCTGCTTTAAAGCCTTGCCGGTTAAATGTTTTATTCACGCGTCGGTCTGACGTGCGCTTTTTCTGAGCCCGTACACCCGAAGCGCGCGTGCTGAAGCCTGTCAAAAAGCGCCTGATTACTGAACTAAGTTATCTTGTGCACTAATACTGTCAAAACACACAAGGTTTATGTATAGACTCCGTTGCTTATGTCTAAAATGAGTAAGTAAACAGCTGAGAGAAAACGGATGCGTGCCTCTGTATATTAGATGCATGCATGTCTTAAAGGGGCAGTACTGAACATGCTGCCGACTGTCATTAAAGGGATAGTTCACCTTAAAATTTAATTATTTACCAACTTGCATGTTGTCCCAAACCTGTATTAATTTCTTTCTTGTGCTGAACACAAAAGAAGATATTTTGAAGAATGTGGGTAACCAAATAGTATCTGGTCCACATTGACTTTTGATAGAAGGAAAAAAAAAATACTATGGAATAAGTCACTGGGGACCAGCAACTGTTTGGTTTTCCATGTTCCTCAAAATAGCATTTATGTTCAGCAGAAGAAACTCATTCAGGTTTAAAGAAACTTTTGAGTGAGTAAATGATGGTATAAATATAAAACACTTTTTATTTTGGGGTTAATTATTCCTTCAATGTTAATAAAACACCAAAACACAGAGAAAAATCACTCACTACTCTTGACTGAAAAACGGTAATACAGTTGATTTAATAGGAATCAATCTATATAGTGTTTTATTTTTATATTTGTTGATTCAATTTATTGAATGCTCCTGCTAAATACACCTATTGTACCTGAAAATAAAACACTGTTTTATTTGTATAGTATGTGTATCTTTGTTCTCATTTTTTAATAACAAAGATAAAATAATGCCAAAGATTTTTATCTTCGCCCACTTTGGCCTAAATATCCACCATTCTTTTTTAATATTTTTGTTATCTTGAAAGGTTTTGTCTTTATAATAGGGAAATTAGTTTGGCTGTAATGCTCAGACAACTTGCAAAATAGTAAAACCAACATGACAAAGAATCGTGATAAAATCGTGAATCGTGATTTTTCTTAAAAATATTGTGATATTCTATTTTTGCCATATCTCCCACCCCTACATGGAAAGCTTAAAAATACTGTTTAAAAAGATATTTGCAGCTCTCTTAACCGTTATTGGTAGTAAATAACATCATAAAAATGGAACAAATTGTGATTGAAATGTGTTTGTCCACACAAGTACATCATCTGCCCTTAATGTAGTTCTGTAGTGAATAAAATGCTGTTTGTGGTTTAGGGGACATTTGCAGGGACTAGAGAAGCTTTTATCAATAGTGCAATACTTCATGTTAAATGGTGGCTCTAAAAAGCACTTCTCTTCTAACACAATATCCATAAATACACTCATATGGGATACGATTAATAATTTATTAAGCATACTATCACTCATATGGACTACTTGATCTCTGTTTCACACAATTAGATTATCAAACCAGTCGAGAGCCAAGTTGTTTTTGTTGTTTAAGAAGAAAAATAATGGAGCTGGCCATATTACTGTGATTTAATACTGATATCGATCCATTTGTAGGAACCAAGCGGATGGCCATTAGCATTAGGACACAATATCAAGAGTCCTTGAAGAATGCTGTCTTGTCTTACATATATGACTCAATTAGTGTTTCACTAATCGGCTACAATAAAACACACACAATCCTGCAATAAGCACATTATAGTACCTCCTCCAGTCGGCTCATATGCTGAACCGTGGCCCTTGCGGGGGTGCTGATGTTCTCCAGAGGGGTGCTTAACTGCGGCTGGTGGTTTTGCACACTGAAGGTAGGAGACAAAAGGCCAGGGACAAACACTTTGCTGACCTGGAAGCAAAACATTCATGATTACTACTAATAGCTTAAGACATAATGGTTTTGTGTTACCAAAGGTTTAAAGCTGAATTACTTTGAAGGTGATGGGAAAAATAATTACTTTTATGTATGTAAAGCATTGGGCTACTACATGCCACTACAAGATAAAAGTGTTTCTTTATACTACATACTGTTAGTCTATTTATATCAGTGTGCTAGCATTCGCTGAAAGATTTTAAACCCAAATAGAATCCAGAATAAGACATGTCAAATTTGTATTCTTTATCATCAAGGGCCAGTGAGTAACATTCTTTAATTAATCCATATTTTAGCTTTCTTAGTTTCTATGTATTTTATTTAAGGTATGCGTGAATGTCTAAAAACCAAAACTTGTGAGGTTGTCATTTCTTTGTAATATACATAACAAAAGTACTATAGAATAGATTTGAAGAATAGCAAAGTAATAATAATAAAATTAAAACTATTATTTTATATATATAAAACGATTTTAGTTAGTATTATTAAATATTATGAATCCACACATTTAAATACATTAATTTCACTAATAATACTAAGTAAAAGTATTAGTATTAAATAATTGTTTTATATAATTTAGTGTTATAACGATTAATCTAGATAAATCTCATCCGAAATAAAAGTTTTTGTTTATATAATATATCTGTGTGTACTGTGAATATTTATTATGTATATATAAAGACACACACATAAAGTATATATTTTGAAAATATTTACATGTATATATTTATATTAATATAATTTATATGATATATAAATATATTTAATATATAAACAACACATTTTTCTTAAATATATACATAAATGGGTGTGTATTCATATACACATAATAAATATACACAATACACACACATATATTATGTACACAAATACTTTTATTTTGGATGAGATTAATCTAGATTAATCGTTGCCCAGCACTAATATAATTACAATATATGTAATATATTATAATATTATAATTAATATACACACACATATGCAGACATATACACACAAGGTTAAATACACAATTGATTTGATTTATTTTATTTGACAGCTAAGAATGTCTGAAATGGGAAATTGGGAAAGGCTATTTTATTAAAAATCACAATTTTTATATTATATATATGACCCTGGACCACAAAACCAGTCTTAAGTGTCAATTTTTCGAAACTGAGATTTATACATTATCTGGAAGCTGAATAAATAAGCTTTCCATTTGATGTATGGTTTGTTAGGATCGGACAATATTTGGCCGAGATACAACTATTTGAAAATCTGGAATCTGAGGGTGCAAAAAAATCATAACATTGAGAAAATCGCCTTTAAAATTGTCCAAATGAATTCTTAGCAATGCATATTACTAATCAAAAACGACGTTTTGATATATTTACAGTAGTACATTTACAAAATATCTTCATGGAATATGATCTTTACTTAATATACTAATGATTTTTGGCATAAAAGAAAAATCTATAATTTTGACCCATACAGTGTATTTTTAGCTATTGCTACAAATATACCCCAGCGACATAAGACTGGTTTTGTGGTCCAGGGTCACATATGACAAATAATATTGGATAGCGTTGGGATGCAGCCTTTGTATTCTGTGGGATAGGTCACATTGATCAATCATATTTTCAACCAATCCCTAGAGAATTAGAACTAGAAAATTGGTTTGAGGTGAGTCATCCACATCTGAAACACACAGCATCATCAGTGCTGCAGAGAAAGGTGCTTTTTATACATCGATCATGCATACATCTGTAAGTACCATCTTATGACATTAATAAATTATATGAATCTAACAGTATAAACAGATATCCTGTGCGCCTGTAAAGAATCACTGCATTCTCTCCAGCACTAATGACAGTCTCTCAACCAGATATGAGTGACTCACCTGGAACCAATTTTCAAATCTCTAGTGATTGGTGGGGAACATGATGGAATGAGATGATGTATTAGACTCAGCACTAGGCTTTGAGTGCAAATTGTAATGCACAGATGCCTTTGGCTTTTTTTAATAAAAGAGAACTATGCATGGCAGACACGCTGAATATTAGAGCATAGTCAGACTGAGCTGAAAGTGGAAAAATGATTCAGGCCACTAATAATGTCATTTCAGAGGTGAAAAACGCTGATAAAATCAAGCCTCACCCGTGTGACTCCTGTGTACAAGACCAGACTTCCATTGGCCTCAAGCACCAGCATGGTATGAATGTCCTTTGAAGAAATGAAGAGAATGTGAAATTTAGGTCTTGATGACAACACTGGAGGAAAAGAGGAAGACACTTATAGCTGATGTTCAAGAATTACAACGATTTAACGATTATTGAAATGGTGTAAATCCCTCATCATAATAGGAAGCAGCAAGATCTGATCACAATGGATTTGAAATGTGACTCTACATGGAAACATTTGCAACTCTTATTACATGGATTTTACAATTTACTGCATGGTTAAAAGTGAGTGTTTCGCTATTAGTTAACATATACCAACATGGTTCAACTTTCAATAACTTAACTTCCAAATAGTACAGAAGAAATATGCACAATAACAGCAGAAAAGGTCATGTTCACTAAGGTCAGCATGAAATAATAATAAAAAATTATAATAATTCACTATCTATTTTAAATGCATATTAATCATCTTTTTGTGAATGGTACATCCATGCATTTGTTTTATTGTTACATTCTTTTCACTTTATAATACAATTTAAAAAAAAAAAATTTTTTTTTAAATTATTGATGTATACAGGACCAGTCATTTAGTCTGTTAAACCCTGCGGCTTTCTTACAATAAACTGCAAGATTGCATTTAGATCCATCTCCTTTTTTGAGTTATCTGATCATGATTAATAATCTGATCGTGGTTATAGTCACACATAGTCAACTGTGTTCTATTATACAAAAAGGCTTGTGGGTGTGTCATTATTTTATATACATACTGTATTACAAAATTCACGATTGTGACAGATATAGCAATGCAATGACTGTGTCAGATATAGCAATCTCCACATCTCAAAAACAACCGAAGCATAGAACCAAATCTGCACCTTACATTTTTCTTCTTTTTTGATAATCTGTTTCACTCAGATTCAGACTCAAAGCGCCATGCACATTTTACTTTTACTTTCACAGCAACCCTAACGGTGACAAAATGTTCTACATATTTCCTCTCATAAAAATATATTTGACAAATTCAAGATCTCACCTCAAGAGGGGCAGCATCTTTTGCGGTGATAACAGTCACTGATGCAAATATCAGTTGAGAAGTTTCATTGCTCTCAAGGAATTTTACACACCTGCAAACCGCACACAAAAGAGATGCAACTACTGTAAACGCTAGAGCTTTATAGTAGTTAAAATACTAAGAAAGCAAAGTGATCTATCCTATTAATGTAGAAGTAAAACTTAAAAAAATATAAGCCAAACATTCACCTGAGCTGCTGGTGTGACTCGACCAGGAAGCACAGATACCTGTTCTCACACAGGTCAGAGGTGATGAAGACTTTAGCGGGCTGGCAGCCTTTCTCTCTGCACAACACAGACACAACACTGATTTCAGGACAAACGTCAACAGTAACTTCACGCTCTCGGCTCATAAACACAGGATATCGAAACTCATGAGGCTCAGTGCACCTGGAGATACCGCTGGTTTCTGTCCACAGCTGCTCAATGCAGAGGTCTGGTAGAATGGGCTCCATCTCAGGCAGCAGGGCTGTTTCATTCATTGTGCTGTTGGGTGAGGCCAGGATGCTGTGGCCGCGTGGGGACGGCGTGTGGCAGGACATGTTGAAGCGCTGAGCTCCGGAGAAAGAGGGCGCTGCGATGCCAGGCGAGTGAGCTCGACTTAGTAAGGCAAGTTAAAGAGAAATTAAAGAGCACATTTAGACAAAATGTATTTATTTATTTTTTATTTTTTATATTAACGTTTTTATATGAATTTATACTTTTTAATATTTGCAAATCACAAATTTAATATTTATACACCTTACACTAATGTTCACCAAATGCATTTATTTGATCAAAAATGCTGTTAAAACAGTAATAATGTCAAAAAAATTTATTAGAATTTATAACAACTGTTTCCTATTTAAATATATTTTAAAATATAATTTATTCCTGTGATCAAAGCTTCATTCTTCAGCATCATTACTCCAGTCTTCAGTGTCACATGATCCTTCAGAAATTAATTCCAATATGTTTATTTGCTGCTCAAGAAACATTTCTTATTATAATCAATGTTCAAAACCTATGTTTGTGAAAACCATGATACTTTTTTTTTCAAAATTCTTTGATAAATATAAATTTTAAAAGCATTTATTTGAAATAGAATCTTTTGCAACATTATAAATATCTTTACTGTCACTTCTGAACAATTTAATGTGTTCTTGCTGGAAAAAAAAATACGTTCTATCAAAAAATAAATCTTACTGACCTCAAACGTTTGAATGGTAGTGTATATAAATCAACCTTTTACATAAAACTTCTACTACCTACAGCAAATTTGCATACGGTGTACAATATACATACTACAGAAAAAGCATGAATACTATGTTTTTCCAAACATTTCCAGTAACCTCCTGCATGGACATACCTGAGAGCAGCCATGTTTGAAATGCTGGGCGAGTGAACACGTGAGTGTAGGCCCGGCGAGGCAGGGATTCGGCTCTGGTTGTGCAGGGCGTGGCAGTGTAAGGGTGAGGCGGGCGAGTCCAGCCGGGTCACGTTTCTCAGGTGGGTACTGAGGATGCTGGGGGCCGCATTGGGTGTGTAAACCGGCCCAGGCTGGTCTGGACACTTTAACACTGTGGTCTGCTCCTGAAAAAAAGCACAACAACATTCTAAACTAAATGTTTAGATGTATAATTCACATTTTTTAAGACATAATAGTAGTACATTAAGATGCATTGAATTACTCTTTTAAGGAAAAAATTAAATATCTATTAAAGATGTTTTATTAGTACCACAGTAGAGCTCAGGTAGTTTTCTTATTGTAATAAATGATTTTTCATTGTTACTGAGTTTCAATGACAAATAGATTCCGAATTACTTTAAATCTTGACTGGACATTTAAACAAAGCACTTATATTAGCCATTAAAAAGGTCTTTATCCATCATTTATCGATTAAAATAAAATATCTGTGCTAGACATTTTATTCAAACCAGTCTTTAGACTTCATGGTTAAACTGGGAAAATGACATTTGACACTTAATGTTAAATCTAATATGAAACATTGGAACATTAACACTTCAAATAATGATTAACCATTAAAACAAAGGTATTTATTTGTATGTAATGACTGAGTAAAGCAACCATACCTCAGGTGTGACTTTGCGCAGGCTCCAGATGGTGTGTGTGCACTGCTGTGTGTCGTATGTCATGATAATGGAGGGCTCGTGGCAGGTGAACACTACTCTCAGAGCGCTGTCTGAAACATACTGGAGACGGGACTCAAACAGACCTGGACCAATGAGTGGGAACAACAAGAGCATTAACATATGGCATATTCTGAGGTCAAAAGTCCAGAGAGCCACAACTCATCCAAGTCATTATTATAGAGTTAATTCAATGGTTTCCCAATGTCCAAGACTAACATTTTCCAAGTGTCAAATGTATGGTTTTGGTAAGTCAATAAGAATACTTTATGACCAGTTGGCCAGTAGCTTTATTAGGAAATAATACATGGTTTAAATTGAATTACATGCCAGTCTGACTTTTACTGACGCAAACAACATGAGCGAATCAAATCAAAAACAATACAGTCCATCTACTAAAGAAAACATCTGTTTATCTGGGACCATCGTAAGTTTATTTAGGAGGTTTTGTCTGTGGTGACGCATTATGAAATATTTCTCACATTAAGCTGCCAAAATAAAAATATGAGGAAAAATAAATAAATGACAACACCTAATAAAAACTTAATTTACTTCAGATATACAAATGCTTACTTAATAATGTTGATAATCTTAAACTTTCCTTCCTAAGGTAAAGTACTGTTATTGTTAAATATTACAAAACAACTAAAGAAAAAAAAAAACATTTGTTACGTAAAATAAAGCTGAAAAAAAATCAAATATAAAAGCACAAGAAGAAAAAAATGTAACTAAATTTTGGAATGTTGACTTGACAACTAACTGAAATAAAATAAGTTTCAGTTGAAGTACTAAAATCACTAAAACAGAAACCAAAATAAATAATAAAAGCTAAACAAAAACAATAAAAAATTAAATACATTTTTAAAAAATTATAAAAATGAAAAAGCGCAACTAAATCATCTAAAATTATCTAAAATTTAAATGAAAACGCAAAAATAAAAGTCACTTTAAAATATTAATAAATATTAGAATAGTATATAAACAATACAAAATGACACTGAAAATGTGCACAATTATCAAGTCTTACCGGTGGACTTACAGACAACAGGAGCAATTTCATCTAACGGATGCAGCATGCTGAACAGAGTCGGGAGAGGTTCCCTGTAAAGAGATTCAAATCATTCACAACCATGTTCACACTACACAAGCGTTTGTTTACAACAGTCAAATGCTAACAGTGCCAGTATTAATATTTTTAATGTTAAAATAGAATAAATAATCAAGCATACCTGATGGGGCTCATGTGGCCATCAACTGTAATATTTTTGCGCTCCAAAAGCAGGCCAAACTTTGTTGACCAGAGAGCAGAGACCTACAAATGAAAGCCAGGAACAGTTAATTCGAGAAAAAAATGAACAATCACAAGTTTTTTTAGCTGATGGAAAACAGCATTTTACAGCTAAAAGGTTAAATAAAGCTAAAGGTATTATTATGCATGAAACAACAAACAAACTTTTTTTCTTTTATGGAAAAAAAACTAGTGCCTTGCATTGCATCAGAGAGTTTCAGGTTCTCAATTCCAGTCCCCTGGTTCCCTCGTTAACGTTATAAATGCATATGTCTAAAATGTTTAGGAAAAGCCTCTGGGGCAACATGCCAGAATATGCTCATGTAAAATAACGCCAGCATTAGCCAGAACTGTAAATTGTGCTGTCTAAATACTGTTACTAAAACCAAACCACCCCCCTTTCCTGTCCACGTGCCAAATAACCCATTATGCCTCATGAAACGGACAACTACCACACATCATCAGTCACTGAGCTAAAAAAGACAGTCAGGCTGAATAAATCCCTGATGGCACTAACAAACGCAAACGGTGACAATGGCTCTGCTAGCTCTGATTTCGTCCAAAAACACAAGGCTGATACAGACATTTGAACCGAGGAGTCCATCATATAACAGATGTACTGTGGAGAAACTCAACAGACACAGGCATCAAGCATTCTGACCTGGAATGGAAGTGGAGATATGAAGTCTTTCCCACTCATGCTGTGGACGTTCACACAGGTGCTCTGGACGATACACACCGTCTTCTCAACAACGTCCTTTACTGAAGATCATGGGGAAAACAATCACTCAACAACAACAAAACAAATTCTAGGAACAACATTTAGCATCATATACTTGCTACTGACAAGAGACAAAGCAATTAAAATGCAATAAATAAATAAAAACATGCAATAAAAAGAAACAAAAATTAAGCAAACATAATAAATAATTAAATAAAAAATATAAATGATAAAAAATAATAAATGAAACAATACAAATAATAAATAAAAAAATTAAAAAGTAATAAATAAAACAAAAATAATAAATTAAAATTAAATGTAAAAATAATTTTAAAAACTACATAAAAATAAATTGAAAAATAAAAAATTAATTAATTATACTAATAATAAAATAACTGTTTTTTCCCCTTTATTTTTCTTTTTTTACTTTGTGTGGAAAAAATTATATAACAACAAAAATATATACAATTCTTACCATCTTTTTTAGACTGAGGGACGGTGAAATTACACCATAGAGCCTATAAAATAATTAGTAAAATTATATTATACTTGTGTATTATACTATAATTGTCAGCATGAAAAGTGATTCTTAATACAACAGCCCCAAAAACATTTTAAGCACATAAAAAATGTCTTTTGTATTGCGTACAAAACTACTAAACCAAATGGTAATTGCTATATTATTCACACTATAATCTAAAATGGCTCAAAAAAGGGAGGTTTGTTCGGAGGAAAGTTCTAGCATCATTTGTTTGCAGACAGTACCTGCTGGACTGGGCTGTCCACCGTGAAGGCCTTGTACACATACGAGGCTTGATTCTTACTGCCACGACTCCATATGACCATGTTTCCAGCCACATACAGCTCCTCCTCATATTCAACCTCATAAGGAGCAGTTCCCTTCCTCAGCTGCCAGCGTTCCTGCCAATCACATAACAATCATACTTAAAACATGCAGTATTTTAATTGAGAACAGTTTGATTTCGCTTAACTGAAAATTGAGTGTTTACTGTTGTCCTTCTGCATTATTACCCCCTATTTGATACTGTAAAGCTGCTTTGACACAATCTGCATTGTTAAAAGCGCTATATAAATAAAGGTGACTTGACTTGAATTAAAGGAGAAGAGCAGTGTGAACAGACTGCTAAACATCTCCTTTTGTGTTCCAGGTGGAAAAGCTACCTTCTCGCGCTCCTGTAGGGTGACCTCCTGAAGAGATCCCACGAGTCCAGCCGCCCCGTCAGAGGACCAGAGCTCAGAGGCCGGCTGGAGCTGCCGCAGCTGGAGATTCACAGCATTCGGGTGATTTTTGCAGTGCTCACGACCGAACGGGACAAACGACTGCAATTCGCCTGCGGCTATCATTGTGGCTCTCTCTTCATAGACGTGCGACATGAGTTCCCAATATCAGCATTATTTCTGTGAAACACAAAGACATATTTACAGACAAACCATTGTGTTATGCATTGACATTTATGCCACCTTCAGTATGGCAGCAATGTGTCCCTTTTTATCGTATATATTATTATATATCATATGTACCACATGTCTCACACACCTTTTCAAAGGCACATTTGGATCATTAGTTAGTATGTTCATATTTTTGAACATTGCTTTTTTCACAAAATATGCCTCAATGTTCAATAAACCATATTCACCTATTATTGATATACTATTATAGTTACATTATATTTTTATATTTCTGTTTACATTTTAAATGTAGGGTTTTTTTATATAAATTTTTATTTATTAGTTTTATTTATGCTTTTATAACTTCAAGTTAAACTTTTAATGCATTATATAAAATGTTGTTGTTGCTTTCTTTCTCTGTTTAAACCAGACATATAGTGACATCAGTGTCAGTTACATTTGTTATGATAAGCAATTAATCCATCACTTAATTGATTGGTGGGAAATATTTTAATAAAAGCATGTATTACACTGCACAAGACCTCTTGGATTTTGTTATGACTTGTAACGAATATCAACATTTGCACAGTTTGAGGTAAAACACACAACTTTTTATATTGCAGTCGGTCTGTCATCCTGTCAGCATTAGCAGCGGCGCTACTGCTAACAACATCCGCTCAAATATTCACCTGCTAATAACAAATAGTCGAGCTTCCTGTCCTGGAGTGCGGTCCTTCCCTTTGACAGATGTCTCTCCCTCTGCAATCGCCTGCTCGTTGAGCCCAACATACAAACACATCAAAGTATGCAGTGAAAACCGACTGAGCACAATACACTGTTTCAAATGAACGCGGACATGTTGTTATCCCGTGACGCACTTCCGAGCGTCTGACCAATCAGAGAGCTGCGTTCTGGAAGTACGCGGCGCGCGCATGTCGTACGTTACGTTTACGTAAAGTAAAGTGATGATACAGTTTTTTTTTTACAATCATTTTTGTACTAATAACAGAACCTTCATGTCACTTTTCAAAACTCTAGACATATAATTCACAACCGATGATCATTTTTCAAAACACTTAACACTTTTTCCAAATGCTTGGATACAATACACATGAGCCAAAGTCACAAAGCCACTAAAATCACAGGTTCAAAATGACTATTACTATTACTATTTCAAAATTCAACTCACACATTACATCTGAATTGAGTGTCTATTCATTTCATTACAATGATCTAATTATCAACTGCTCAAAATGCTACGTAACTGTTGCATTACTCTTGAAGCATAGTTTTTATGGAAAATGATGAACAATATTAAATGTTTAGATTATGAAAGTGAAGCAATCAAGGACTGAGTATGTTCAGGTATGATCAGTTTCAAGATGCTTGTTGTTGGGAGAAAAACAAATCCCCAAAAAGTCTATATCATTGTTATCAGTATTTGTTTTTCCTGTAAATGTCGTTTTAGAGGGTGACAGAGCTGGAAGCTGATGAAAACCATTCATATTTTTGGATGAGGCAGGCTTTACCCTGACCATGACATGGAGGAGAGATTGAGAGCCCAGCGGGTGATTTTCATCAATAATTTTCAAATTTTGTTTAATGATTCCAGTGTCTTAACTATATTTAATGATTGTACTAACAACTAAACACTGAAACTATGGGTATCTTGTGTGTGGGTGATCTAAAGTAATGTTCCTATGATATTTCATAATAAATTAGTAATTTGAATCAATGCTTCTGCAAATGCAAGGGTTCTTTAAAGATATGAACGCAATATGCAAAGTTTTGAACATTGGATAGCCTGTGTTACAAATTTGAGTTTTGTGTCTAGAGTTTTGAAAAATTACATGAAGGTCTGTTATTAGTGCAAAAATGATTGTAATAAACTGTAATACCATGGTTGTTTGATATAATTACAATGGTACTGAACATAACACCATAGTATTGTCATGTATGTGTCCAAAAACATGCTATTTCCAGGGTGAATGTCCACAAAGGCCTAAACCACAGTACGTTTTGATGCTTTTTCTTCAAAAAAAAGGTGGCAGCATTGAAAATCATATTTTTATAGGACTGATATCCTATACATTTTCTTTACATTTTCTTTCTTGTTGACTAGTGCTCTTATCATTCTATTTATAAAATATGACATTAAATACTAGTTCTGCAACTATATTTATACATTTATGGCAATAGTTCTCAATCATTATATGTGAAGGTGATCCTTCACAGGCTCTGATGCTGCCTTTTGTACTTATGATATGTTGATTATTTTTTTCAAACTTTTTTTGAGTCTTTCAGAAAAATAATTATAGATATAAAGCTATAAAAGTGAAATATATTGGAATAAAGTGTATAGCCTTGAAGTAGTAATTTGTTTTTTCCCCAGATACAGTATATGCTTAATATGTTGCAGTAATATGAGCAGAATTGTTTTAATTTTCAGTATTTATTATTTATTTTAAACTTTGAATTTGATTGCATTTTAATTACTCTTCTCATGTTACTACCTATGAATCACTTAAGTTGTTGCATTCTTCATTTGTAAGCTGATTTGGATGCTAAAGGAATTAAAGTAAATGTATCTGTTACACTCCACAAATCTGCTTTCTTCATTCAAATATAAATTTTAATTAACTATGCATCTAAGAAGTGACAAAAGATTTTGGATGTAATGTCGATAGAAGAGGAAATAAATATTTTTATTGTTGCTGTGATTTTGAATACCGCCCATGTTTAATCTTGGAATATTGGTAATTTCTTAATTATGAACAAATTAATTGCATATCAGTGTTATAAAGTAGTAACAACCACAGTAAAACCTGAAGCCACAGATTATTAATAACACTTTTCTATTAGCTCTCTAAGGCTGCAGGTCACAATAAGTTGAATTTGAATTCTCTAAATGGAAGTGATATATGATTGGAAAATCAATTTTACAAAAATTGCTTGGCCTTTGATGCAAGCATGATATTGTATCATGCATGCTGTGTATAAGTTACTCATATTTGTATATGTATATTTGTTGTGCAATCAATAGTGGAATAGATTCTGTTCAAGTGAAACCACTATGTAGAGGTTCTGAGGTGGTAGTAAATTTCAGACATTTTATTTCCCATAAACTCTGACACAATAGAGATGGATGTGCTGAGATCAATATGAATTCAATACAGTCAGAATAGGAGTTGCATGCTCCCCCTGTAGACTCGCAGTGATTCTTAATGTGCGCTAGATAGTGTGCGACTGGATGAATGTGTCTCCAGTGTTGTCATCTCACTCGATTATTTTTCAATAAAACTCCTCCCTCTCACACAAATGGCAAGCGTCACCTCAGGACTGATTTTCAGTCCTTCAAATTGTTTCTGTGTATGACTGAACCCAAGTCTTTCGACTGCATGCACTGCTAAACTTTAGATAGATTGGCAATATCGAATGAAGAACTACACGATACGACAGAGCTGAGTAGAGAAAAAATATTTCACCAATGATTGAGAACTGTCATATCCATATCTGAGTCAAGAGCATATGCAATACACAGGCAACCGGTAAGGAACAGCATGATGTTCATACGTGTGAGATGACGTCCGGAAAACAGTTTGACTTTCTTGTCAGTGTGTGCAAAGATGAAACTATTAGTCATAGGAAAACCCAGAGGCTTAAAATATTCTATGCCAATTAACATTTAATATTGAGTTGTTTGTGAATGTTTTTGTGTACAGTCTTGTATAATTCAGATAGATAGATAGATAGATAGATAGATAGATAGATAGATAGATAGATAGATAGATAGATAGATAGATAGATAGATAGATAGATAGATAGATAGATAGATAGATAGATAGATAGATAGATAGATGATAAACAAAAGACAAACAAACATATAGATAGATAGATAGATAGATAGATAGATAGATAGATAGATAGAAGATAGATAGATAGATAGATAGATAGATAGATAGATAGATAGATAGATAGATAGATAGATAGATAGATAGATAGATAGATAGATAGATGATAAACGAAAGACAAACAAACATATAGATAGATAGATAGATAGATAGATAGATAGATAGATAGATAGATAGATAGATAGATAGATAGATAGATAGATAGATAGATAGATAGATAGATAGATAGATAGATAGATAGATAGATAGACAGACAAAAGACAAACAAACATTAGATAGATAGATAGATAGATAGATAGATAGATAGATAGATAGATAGATAGATAGATAGATAGATAGATAGATAGATAGATAGATAGATAGATAGATAGATAGATAGATAGATAGATAGATAGATGATAAACAAAAGACAAACAAACATATAGATAGATAGATAGATAGATAGATAGATAGATAGATAGATAGATAGATAGATAGATAGATAGATAGATAGATAGATAGATAGATAGATAGATAGATAGATAGATGATAAACGAAAGACAAACAAACATATAGATAGATAGATAGATAGATAGATAGATACATAGATAGATAGATAGATAGATAGATAGATAGATAGATAGATAGATAGATAGATAGATAGATAGATAGATAGATAGATAGATAGATAGATAGAAGATAGATAGATAGATAGATAGATAGATAGATAGATAGATAGATAGATAGATAAACAAAAGACAAACAAACATTAGATAGATAGATAGATAGATAGATAGATAGATAGATAGATAGATAGATAGATAGATAGATAGATAGATAGATAGATAGATAGATAGATAGATAGATAGATAGATAGATAGATAGATAGATAGATAGATAGATAGATAGATAGATAGATTTTTATCATTGAAGGAAAAATAATAATTCAGATTTAAATGGATGAACCACGCTAAATAAAAAAAACGTAATGTGATTGGCCGTGTGGAGCACTGCTCTCAGGAGCATGACGCTGTTGTCCTTAGCTTTCATTACAGATCTAATGATGCTCTGATAGCATTATTGAAGTTAATGTCCTCTGTGTGGCCAGATATACAGATGTATTTACTGCATTAATTTGGATGCACTTAAGGGTTTGTCTAACTGATCTGTCACTGGTTTTTGGACCGCAGTATAAAGACAAAATAAGTCGATATTGATGTGTTGACAGATTACAACTGACTCTTCCTCTACGAATATCAGACAAATGTCAATAAGCTAAACATCACAAACCTAACATTAACATATTGATTTAATTCAAATGTCTTCAAACATTTTCAGGCATCACTAAAGACATATTACTAATGCCTTTTGACACTTTGTTGACATCTACATTGAGAGAGCAGACAGCAAACAATTAGGACAGGAGAGAAAGGGGTCAGAAAATCACATGAGACTTGAACTTGCATGTCAATGGTGCTTGCATGGTCAAGCATCACTATTTTTATTGCTGATTTTATTTTATTTAAACAACCTCCTAACACTATATATTAAACTTCACAGTCTAATGCATCCAGCCAAAGGAAATCTCATGCTTAGATTCTGTCTTGATGTAAGGCTAATACAGTGAATACAGAATAAAGATTGAAATTCCATTTGTAAACTTGATTTATTGGCATTGCATCTGCAATCTGCATCCCTCATTAATCACTTTATCCACCAGGAGACCCTAGAAAACAGCGATCCAGATCAAATAAATCCATTAAGGTCAGAGGGCGAGAGGTCACTGTTACCGCAGATAAATGTGAAAACCAGAGGACTCACTGTACCTTTGTTCAAACATTGAGGACGGTCCTAATGCGATGCCAACAGCAAGCTAACATAATATTATTGATTATGAGAATAAATGACGACCATCCAAACTAAAATGAGTGTTCGGGACAACTGTATCTAGGGTCTTGGTGGACACTTATGCATGTAAACATTTCCTGTGTTTATGCTTAAAAAGAGTCTGGTTTGTGTCACTAGCGGCTCTCAACAACTGACCATGTTTGTTCATTATTTTGGCAGTGATGTATTTAATGCAGAGAGTGATCCTGTTAGCAAAGGGATTGAATCAGGGTTAAGATGAGGGCACAGTAACCCGCAGAGAAAGCCTTACTGATATGTTTAAAATCTATCTATCTATCTATCTATCTATCTATCTATCTATCTATCTATATATATCTATCTATCTATCTATCATTATCATTCAATCATTCCCCTAAGATCCTTTCAGTAAACGGTTCTTAAAAGAACCATTTTTTTCTTTTATTTGTGAAGAACATTTTAATAATCTAAAGAAACTTTTTTTTTACTGTAAAGAACTTTTTGTGGAATGGAAAGCCAAGGTTCCATGGATGTTAAAGGTTCTTCATGAACCATCGATGGCAATAAAGAACCTTAATTTTAAGATTCTATACATCATCTGTCTTTTTAAAAGTGACTTGACAGTATTAAACCTACTGAGAAATGTGTCCTGAAATATTTTGTAGAATTCTAATATTCCCTTTAAGATTTTTTCTTTAAACCAGTTCCAAATTATGTGCACATGCCTTTTTGCATTTTCTTAGTGTTTTTTGACTTGGGAAGTCATGCTGGGTTTATTATTTCATGTATTGTTTCAGCTCGATCTCTTCTTTGACCAAAAAATTGCATCCATGCAAACAAATATCCAAAGAATGAATCACCAGGAATGACACAAAACATTCTGAGCAATCACAAACTTAATTTCACCAGTGTGTGTGTGTGTGTGTGTGTGTGTGTGTGTGTGAAGTGTGCCTGCCGACCAATGACGAACACATCCATCCCAATGGGACTTTCTTCGTGACGTATTAACGCAAATCAAATCTGATTGTCTTCCTGTCTGATGGAAAGTATTCAGACATATAAAACGAGGCAAGGGGTGAGACTATTCAAAGAGACACAAGACCGCGCAAAGGAACTTAAAAAAGCACCTGGTCACTTTGGGAGGTTTGACTGGAGGTATTTCAGGACCCCGATCAGCGCGCGGATCACATCTCCATAGCACATGTAAGTTCCTTTGATTTTATTTATTCCGTTGAATATTTACCACAGTCACTTTTTACTTTACGTGCATGTTGCATTCATTTAGACTAGTTTTATTTTACATTCGCAACAACTAATCATATTGCACGTCATTTAGCCTACATTAATTGATGTTCACAATGAAACCATGTTTATTATAGTATTTTTATACGTAGCCTATGTCTTTACAATAAAACACCGCAGCCTTGTAACTAAATAGGACATTTTTCTGCACGACCAAACTAATTTTAAATTGTTTTAATCAAAGCAAAAACTTTAATTTAATAAAATAGAAATGTCTTCCATAGCCTAAAGAATCACTTTATACAAACAGCGAAAACAGATTGCATATTTTAACTTAATTTTGCATGCATCCAAGTGTCTTTAATATTGTAGGCTATTAAAGTTTTAAAATGCATTTACATTTGGTGTTTTATTCAGTGTGAAATAACACCGTGTATTCTTGTATGCACAGGTGTAAAGCAATGCTCGTGAGGAACGGCTCTCAGCTTTTGCTCTTCATAACTCTCTCCAGTGTTTTTTATGCCCGGACCTTAAGTTTACCCTTCGCCTCCATGAGGTAAGAATTCAGCTCTATTAAAGCACATGAATAAAACTTAATTCCTAACTATTTTGTTATGTTTTAAAGCATTTTCTCTATCGGAATATGCGCGCGCTTTGTTCGCGCCATCAGAGCGGTACGCGCGCGCGCGCAGGTGAATCGCCTCAGATGAAAAAAACAACAACAAAAAAAACAAGACAAAAACACAAAGAACGGTTATTTTGTCGTCTCATTAGATATTTAAGTAAATTACAATATTGCCACCCCGTATGAACCTACAAATCCCCAAATAGGCTATACATCGTTTCTATTCAAAATGTAATTTATACATACGCAGTGTAGAAGTAAGTGTTTTAACGACCTCCAAATGCTTAATCGTTGGTTTGCTCTTAAATAAACATGCGAAATTTACCATGGTAACCGTTCTATACTTAATAAATAGAATCCTAATGAATTGATATGAGATCTTAACATAGCTTAAGAGGCTTTTAAACTATTTATGTTGTTGACGGAAACTATGGTTTCCATTGTAGCTTTTTTATGTGAGAGAGTGTAGACATTGCAAAAAAGCTTTAAAGCATTTATATAATTAAACCAAGCAGCTTTACAAGAAATCAAATGAATTATAGGAGCAACTGAAGTAGGCTATACTGTGTCATTCACACTGGATTAGAGTAAATCAGAGTAACTGATTTGGAGTAAAGTTACTTATTGTTGTTGGTTCTGTGTCTGTGTGCAGAGATACAAGACACGCAGACGGGCTCTTCACAAGCGGATACAGTAAACTTCTAGGACAGTTATCTGCCAGACGGTACCTGGAGTCATTGATCGGAAAGCGGGTCAGGTACATGGGTCTTTTTTATGCAGATGCATTCTGGCAGTGCCGTTTACATTACACGATACATAGCCCTGCTGAAACCAGCTTAAGGTGGTTTGCTGGTCTTCACTGGTCACCCAAGTGGTGTTCAGCTGGTTTAACTTGTCTCCCAAAACACATCTAAAACCATTAAACCAGACCTGAACAGTGAAAGCCAGCTTAAATGCGAGCTACACCCAGAAAACCATGTCAGACTAGTTTAAGATCAGAGCTTCTAATGGAGACAGATGAATTTGGTGAACTGGATTTATGTTTAGCTAATCATTCAATAAAATCACAGATTTTAGCTGCATATTAAGTGGCATATTACTGGATTGCAGTAAATAAAGTAAATCTGTAAGTCTAGAATTCTGACCATTATTTCTATAATGGTTTATATATTTATCCATGTACAAATTCTCAAAATGGTCATAGAATTATATACCAAATAATCGTATAATCCCATAATGAATTGTCTGCTAAATGAATAAATTAATTCAATTATCATTGAATATCGTTGCCTTCTTGTGCATCCCTTGCATCTAAAATATGTAATTATTTTGAAAGATGACCAAAACATAAATCCAATTACACCAAGTTAAATTCGTCTGTCTCTAAATAGTTAACAATTACAAGCACTGATTAAAAGTGTCTCCTAAATGCATGAATGTAAAACATAATGCATGTCTGATGTATTTCTTTATGCAATTCTAGTGATGATTTGATGGAAGACCAGGCACCGATGAAGCGTCATTCAGACGCAATATTCACAGACAACTACAGCCGCTTTCGCAAGCAGATGGCGGTGAAGAAATATCTCAACTCCGTTCTCACAGGAAAGAGAAGGTATAAAGCGCCAGCACATTGTTTCTTTCCTAGGTTTTGACAAATCTTTTACTCAAAGATGTGAAAATACTCAGAAGCAAAGATGTTAAACATATTTACTGATCCCTTCAGTCAAGAAGACCCACCCAGCATGCAGGAGGAATCGACTGGAGGGGAGACCACGTATCGGGAGAGCTACGATGACGTCACCGTAGACCGACTTCTGAATCATATACCATTGGTACGTTAGATGGAGACGTGCATAAGGCTTTGCATTAATAAAAGTGCTTGCAACCTGCTAAATAAAGCTCATTTAAACGCTGATCCTTTCTCTTCTAGACTCTCTGAGGTCGGTTTGAAGGCAAGAAGACTACTCTCCGAGACCATCATAGGTTTTCCATTTACACAGTCTAGTATAGGACATCAGCATACTACTAAAACAACGTGTTGAAAAAGAAAATTGTGGTTACCTATGACGTAAATGTTTGCACTGTACATAGAAAATAAACTTGGTTGAGAGATGTCAGCTTGACGATGTACATAGTGTGCTTTGGCCTTGGAAACCGGTTTGCTTTGACATGTTTCCTGTAAATTGTAGATCAATAAATGCATTGAAACAAGCCCCGGACTGGTACAATAAGAGAACCGCATATTCGGACCTGAAGACTGCTGATTGGATCTCGAGTGATGATGTAACACTATTTCCGTGCATTTTGTAAATTGATTATTTTGTAAGAATATTTATGTTGCTTCTGTCTGAAATCTGATTCTAAAGGGATCATTTGGGTTTGGAGGGTCGGGGCATTGGAAATCTTTATTTTTGCCATTCAAAGTAAAATAAAAAGTTGAAGAGCCATGAAATTCTTGACTGCGCTCGATTTCAGTGTCGCAAAACTACAGTTTCTGCCTGTTTTCATTGGTTCCACAGTGACGGCTGTTCAGAATAATAGGCCATTATTTTGAGTAATGTTCAAACTGCCTCAATTATATTTCTTTTGACTTATGACTACCGTTTGTTTTCATCCATGAAAATGCACATAAATTGGACTGCACAGGTGCAGAGAAAGACACAAACGCAACATTAAAGATTGCATAGCACTCATTTTTAGACAAATATGGTAAATATATTGTCCGGGCAGTTGGCGTAACGATGTACGAGTGTCACGGGATGATGCAGTTATGATGCAATATGAAGACAGACGTATACAGAAGGGTCTGTCCGCTCTCCATGACTGTACATTAAAATGACTTCACCAAATCAAACAACATAAGGTGTGCGATTGAAAACACGTCACTCATTCCTGTAATTCCAGTTGAAGGTCTCGTTTCGTAAGCGTTAGTCCCTTATTTTGAGAACTTCTGAAGGAAACGGCCATTAGTATTAGCTGGCCTGTGACTAAGCGTGTCTACAATGTGTTGAAGGCAGCTCTGGAAATTTGAATCATAAATGTCAGAGGATATGGAATGCCAGAGAAGGCGTTATATAAGACAACATGCACTAAGATGGAACTCTGGTTGCCAAAATTAGGCTTGTCTGTCAAATTACATTTATTTTGAGTCATCCTTTGGCCTGGAAAAATAGTGTGGTTTGTACCAATTAAACTATAACTGATATAAATATCTTAAAGAGACGGCTGAGCGGTCAAGGCTCAAAAATAAGGATGGCCAGTCTGCTGATCAGTCAGCAATGTTGTGTTGTCACTTAATATTATGTTTGTTTATCATATGCATGATAAACTGCAAGCTATTTATAACTTTTATAAGGTTGCATTATAATGTAAAAATATATGTTTTCTAGTTATTGAAAATACAAACCTTTTTACAAATAAATATAAAAAAAATAATAATAATTCATTATAAAAGCTGAGGTGTTGTTAAAAACATTTTAATAAAAACATTTTAAAAACAATTTAATATTTTAGGTACATTATTTTTGTAAAGATGTTAAGCACAATTTTAAATAAAAATTATTATATATATATATACATTTTACAAATATATTTATTGTTAAAATTATTATAAAAATCTAATAAATGGTTGGTTGTAAAACAACTTTTAAAAAACAACTAAATATTTTAAAATAATTTTTGGTTGTAAAGCGTAATTTTAAAAGAAAAATATTCAAACAAATAAATTAAAGATAATTAGTTTATTTTTGTAAGAAATATTTTTTTAATTATTCATTATAAATATCTAATAAATGTAAACTGTAAGAAAACAATTTTAATTAAACAAAAAAGTGAATTATTAAGTTATTTTTGATAATGATATAAATTATAATTTTAAATGAAAACTAAATTTAAAAAAAAAAGATTTTATTTTTCTTATTATTTTTATTTATTTATTTATTCATTCATTCATTGTGGTAAGAACCGTTAAAGTGTTTAAAAAATCTGAACTACTGACTTTTTTTTTTTTTGATGAAAAATGAATGGAGTTAGACTCCTAATAGTTAACCCCTAATAGGATGTTTGAAGCTTAATAGTTAAGAATATAGGTTATGGTCAGTGAGTGCCTGTTCTTTTGATTGGTTTGGCTGGTTGTTACTGTTGAAGTGCTCTACTTGGCTGAGGGATCTGAAGAGGCTGTTATGTGTTTTTCTGTGCTTCTTTTAATGCATGTGTCATTTCAGCTTGTCGTTTGTAACCGTGGTGGCAGCTGCATATCCCATCTTCCTGGAAATGCTAGAAATCAAGCTGAATGGAACAATAACAAACAATCAGAGAAAATATGCACTGAATATTTTTTGTGTGCTCTTAATTTGTCATGTTGGATTTATATCATTACAGCACTAAGTAGGAGGAGATCCAAAAACAGAGATGACTAATCGAAAATCACTCATGCACCAAAACTTGTATTTGCATAATGTGCCATGTATATATATATAGTGCTAACAATGAGTCTTCATTTATCCATGTTCATAATTACATTATTTTAAGAAACATGACTTTTCTAAATCTGACATAAGATATAATCTTAAAATAATCTTTATTTATTTATTTTTATTTAGACAAAATGCATAAAATGTCTGTATTTATGGCTCATATAGTGCAGAATATGGATCACCTATTCAAGGTGGAAAAAACATTTATTCGGAGGCCCAAACTGAGCAAAAGATGCTGATTTTATATGGCCAAAAACTAATGATGAAATTCTGAAATTCTGTCACTGTATATATCTTATAATAATATGTCTTAATAAAATGATATTTAAATGCTTAGTTTTATGAACAAAGCTCTGTAGCTTCAAAAGAAATGAACAAATAAACATTTCCCAAAAGCCTGATCATCTTTTCATTTTCTTTAAAAAAAAACAAGTATGGATAATTAAATAAACCTAAGTTTCTTCAGTCCAGTAAATGTTCATCTTGAAATACTTCTAACAATATAAGCTATTCTTTCATTTACTTTATAAAAATCAATCAGACAACAGAAGGCATAGTAGACTGTGTGCAACAGGTTTTCAGCAAAGTTTTGATCGTGTCCGTAATTTAGAGGCCTTTGAAATTCATGCATCAAATTTGATATGGTAGGCTTTACAGGGTTAATACTGCTAAATACGATGATCAGACTTATTGACAAAATATTCATTTTTTGGGTCTTTTCTCGATCTGATTCCATAGATCAGCAGGTATAATATAAAGATTCAGTCTCTGGTGACCAGGCTTAATCTTTGGCTATTGAATTGTTGTGGTGCAAATCAGATGCTATGTGATTTGTCCGGGGCCGTGTGGAGAGGAGCAGCTCATTAGCTCTCATTACCGGATGGCTAAATGGGCCTGCTGACCACAGCAGGTAAAAATAGATGGATAGACTCTACACTGACCAGCTCCGCTCTGATAATGGGTGCATTACCACTTAAAGTGATTCAACATAGAAATGGCTGGCCAGGAACCACTTGTTTTGAGCATTAGTGCGCGAGTGTGTTTGTGCATTGCACTCTTTCCACATGCCCCCTCGGTCCTGTACACATTTGTTGTCAGTTTTGGTGCTCTAAGAATTCAAAGAATAGCATGGTAGTATTCAGTATCATTTCCAATAAATGAATAAATATAGAGATATAAATATATAGGTGACATTTTATTGAGACCATATATGTGACCCTGGACCACAAAACCAGTCTTAAATCGCTGGGGTATATTTGTAGCAATAGCCGACTATAGATTGTAAGGGTCAAAATGATTGATTTCTCTTTTATGACAAAAACCATTAGAATATTAAGTAAAGATCATGTTCAATGAAGATATTTTGTAAATTTCCTGCAGTAAATATATCAAAACTTTAAAGGCGATTTTCTCTATATGTTCATTTTTTTTTTTTGCACCCTCAGATTCCAGATATTCTAATAGTTGTATCTCGGCCAAATATTGTTATATCCCATTAAACCATACATCAATGGAAAGCTTATTTATTGTATAATGTATAAATCTCAATTTAAAAAAATTGACCCTTATGACTGGTTTTGTGGTCCAAGGTCACATACAGTATATGTTCATACTCCATGGTTCAATCAAGTCTTTTATGCTCACCGAGCCTGCATCTATTTGATCAAAAATACAGAAAAATCATTAACAAAAATTAAAATATTATTATAATTTAACAAGTCTGTTTTCAATTTGAATATATTCTAAAATGTAATTTATTCCTGTGATGCAAAGCTGAATTTTCAGCATCATTACTCCAGTCTTCAGTGTCACATGATCCTTCAGAAATCATTCTAATATGCTGATTTGCTGCTCAAGAAACATTTTTATCAATAATTTTGAAAAGAGTGGTGCTGTTTGTTTGAACATTTTTCCAGGATACTTTGATGAACATAAATTAAAAATAAAAGAATAAAACAAAAAAAATATTACTGACCCCGAACTTTTGAACGCTAGTATACTAACCTCATTTTCAAGGTTCAAATAGAGCACGATTTGTGTTTCTCCTCCATTTGTATGAGAACAGAGCACTGCATCCTTAGAAAAACAGAGAGGTTTAATCGTTTTAGTTATCATGCACAAAAACAAATCTTAACAGAATTATCCAGCCACGCAAGACCGCCAATATATTAATCCCTACACATTCTGCAAATCATTTTATGCTAATACACACATGCTATGGGGGAGGAAAAGGACTATAGCGATGAAATTAATTTATGCTAGTGGATCACAACAATGAAGGACAATCAGCATTTGATATGGAAATGACTCATCTGTCCTGAACGCTTCTAACATCTTCCTGCTGAATCTCTGGTGAACGTGACGTGAGCATGAGCAGCAGAGCGGATCGGCTGTCTTGGGGCCGGTGGCGGTGCTGGTTGAAGACCATCGCAGTGACAGGAGTCGACCTTTAGACCCCTGATGTACGGTCATGTGACAGATGCCAGTCATTCATAATAAACATCACACGTGGCCCTCGTTTCACAGGGAATAGCTTGAATGAGACACGTGTCTGTTTAAGAAAACTGAAGGGCAGAAGAGACCTTAAAGACATACACGGTAAAAAGTGGCCACCTGTAAGTGTTACCCTTACAGAGCTATTTTTACCCAATATAAGCCCTGAAAAAATTATTTTGTTGGTATAAATGAATGTATTTAGGTTGATTGGGATGTTATTATATGTTTTACTTAAAAACATTCAATTTAGACGTTATCATTATGTGCACACACTGAAAAAAAAATTGGTGTAGAAACTATTTTTGCTTATTCACAAATTGCTAGTCAATTTTACAATTCATCATGCCAAGTAACACAAGTATCTCAAAATATTAGAATATTTACATTTGAGTTTCATTAAATGACCATTCCAACAGTATAAATTCCTGGGTATCTCTTGTTTTTTAAAACCACAATAATGAGGAAGACTGCTGACTTGGCAATGGTCCAGAAGACAACATTGACACCCTCCACAAAGAGTGTAAGTCACAGAGCGACATTACTGAAATGCGTGGCTGTTCACAAGAGTGCTGTATCAAAGCATATTAAATGCAAAGTTGACTGGAAGGAGGAAAAGGTGCACAAGCAACAGGGATGACCGCAAGCTTGAGAATACTGTCAAGCAAAGCTGATTCAAACACTTGTGAGAGGTTTACAAGGTGTGGACTGAAGCTGGAGTCAGTGCATCAAGAGTCACCACGCTCAGACATCTTCAGGAAAAGGGCTACCAAGCCACTTCTGAACCAGAGACAACGTCAGAAGCATCTTACCTGGGCTGTGGAGAAAAAGAACTGGACTGACTTTAACCCCATATGGAATCTATGGGATATTTTCAAGAGAAAGATGAGAAACAGTCGATCTAACAATACAGACGAGCTGAAGGCTCAATAGTGCCTCAGTGCCACAGGCTGATCGCTTCCATGCCACACCTCACTGATGATGAGCCCCGACCAAGTATTGAGTGCATAAATGAACATACTTTAAAGAACTTGAACTTTTCTGTTTTGCAAATCCTTTTTTTGATTGATCTTAGGAAATATTCTAATATTTTGAAATACTGGATTTTTGACTTTCATGAGCTGTAAGCTCTAATCATCATAATTAAAACAAAAAAACTTTTGAAATGTTTTACTTTACATGTAATAAATCTAGAATATATGAAAGTTTCACTTTTTTTAAAAAGTGAACTTTTGTGCACTTTTGTCACTTTATATGAACATCTGGATCATGGATCAAGGGATCTTGGACTTAAACTTGAACTTGTTTGGTCTGCAGATGAACATACTTGTTTTCATACTTGTAGAGAACTGTTGTTTTCTACAATTTTTAGGTTACTATATTACTATATAAACATTTTTCTCTTTAGTTATATTGTGCATTTAAAACTGTAGGTTGCAAATAAATTTATATAGAATGTTTGATCAAATTGTTTTGCAATGGTTTTGATCACAACTAACAACATAATTTAGAGTGTGATTATAAATTCTGTTGTTAGTCGTGATCGAAAACCATTGCAAAACATATATACATGCATGTATTGAAGTAAGATAAAAACTGGCCAAGTAATATATACTTATATAAATAGTAAAATATTTAGGCCTAAATTTAAGATTTATGTTTTTGAATTACATATAAGATGTCCTTACCTTTGAATTATACAGTTTTAACATAATAAGATGCATATTTTGCAATTTAGTTTCAATCTCATACATTTTGCTTGAAAGAATATCGAATTGCTTGTGCTGAATACTGAATATTGCTTCTTCTTCAACTAGCGATATTTGACCATTTTCATACATTTTAACTGAAAAAATTTAATTGTTTTCACAATAAACAGATTCATGATGATTCTAAGCAATTTGAATAAATGCATTTTTTAAATATGAATATTTAAATAAAATTAAATACATGCAAATAGTTAATAATAAACTATGCCATGTTTTTTCTGAGTATAGAAATCTTACCCATTTAATTTATGTATGACTGACAAAAATGCATCACATTAAGTTTATGTTAAAATTGTGTGGAAGTTTATAGGCATATATGCAAATGCATAAATCCTAAATTCAGGGCCTAATGTTTTTCCTGAGTGTGGTAAATTAGCCTAACAGTACAATTTGTATGGTTACTAAACATGAATATAGAATGTGCAATCACAAGTGTGCATTTATCAGCATTTAGTGAGTCAGAACTATTCGTTTTATAAGACAGATTTCATAATAACGCACTCCTTTAGTGCCAATAACCTAATTCACATATTTCCAGTGAACCCACATGCCCTTAACTCAAATTTAAACCCAGATGTGACTAAAATAATGTTAAAATATCACCCACACGCACACTCATCTAGTCTGAAAGGTTAATCACAGCAGATAGCGTCCAACAGAAAAATTAGATTTGTATTCCCAAGCAGAATGACTCATAATAAGCGATATGTTTTGTGTGTGTGTGTTTCAGTGTAAACACCTGTTTTGCTTTCCTTCATTTGTACAGACCGTGGTTTAATAAATCAAATGGAAATATAATAATATACGGGTGCAGAGCTTTTCTCGTCCAGAAAGGTCAGCTCTGAGATTAATTATACTGTGAGGAAGACCTTAATGATGGAATATTTCTCAGCGGCACCACCCTGCATTTATGATCCCAATCCTAATTCACTCCAAATCTGTCCTTTTACTATTGCACGTGCAGACTTATATTTTGTCTTCCTGCATGCAGTAGGAAATATTATATGTGCATATTTACAGATAAAAAGGAATGCTGGGGTGTCATTTAAAGGAATATTTCACCCAAAAATGGGTGAAGTTTGCTGAAATTTGACTCACCCTCAGGTCATCCCAGATGGAGATGAGTTTGTTTCTTCGTGGGAACAGATTTGTTTGTGTATGTGAAATTTAGCTATAGCAGAAAACACAAATTAAGTGAAATATTCTCTTTCGAGGAGCCAAACAGTCCAAATAAAACATTTAAAACAGAAAGAAAGTGAATGACATCTTCATCAGAAGAGTGACAAAAACAACTCACTTATATTATAATTACATAAGCTTTTTGTGACATTTGGAGTAACTCATTAATCTGTTGTTTGACCTCTTCATATTTTCAGGAGAGAACTATAGTTTCCAAAGTCGGCTTGTTATGATTTTCAAGGGTGTAGAATTTAGTAGACGCTACGACATGTCCCAATATTCAGTGACTACTAAATAAACAATTTGTCTGTTGTCTGCCTTTATGTCCCCACAATGCACACCTTTCCTCCAGCCCATCAACTAACATCTAATGAATTGAAATGCTAAACAAAACCATTGCTTCTGGCCAAAATACAAATCCATAATCCATAATAACGCTTCGTCCAGTGAAAAAGTCCAAAAGTGGTGTTTTACAAACACTGGACTGGTGTGGATTACTTGTGATTTATTGTGATGTTTTTATCAGCTGTTTGGAGGCTCATTCTGACGGCACCCATTCACTGCAGAACATACACTGGTGAGCAAGTGAGGTAACGCTAAATTTCTCCATTGAAGAAACTCATCTACATCATGAACGGCCTGAGGAAATTTTCCTTGAGCCACATTCAGCCTTTGTTCCTGAGGGCAGTGATGGGAAATGACCGCTTGTCTCTGGGACAGTGACAGTATCATCAACTACACACTTACATTTCAGCTTTAGAATGAAAAGACAAACAGGACCTGTCTTGTCCGGTTTACATTTGCATTTATTCATTTAGCAGATGCTTTTATCCACAGCGACATACAAAAGAGGGAAAACAAGTCCTTTATCATAAAGGAGCCGAAAATATTAGCAATGGCGCCAGAGTGGATTTCAAGAGTAAATCAGAAAAGCATTAAAGTAAAGCTGCAGAAGATAGGAAAGGATATTTTAATAGAAAAAGTGCCTTTATTTATGGTTGTGAATTAGTTGAATGCACAGAAAGAATCAATAAAACAATCCTGTTTGCAATGCTCCAAAACTTTAATGCTTTGCCTTTGCAGCTTCTGTGAGTTTTTAAAATGTGTATTTTAAATTTAACCCTATTTCCTGTGAAGTTTTAAATTCTCACACTAACAAAAAGTATCATATTGTGGTAGTACCATACCATATTTAAAAATACTATAGTATTACCATTTGACACAGTCATTGTACCACTGTGAGTTTAGTATCCCTGAAATACTATTATCATTTTTATTATCATTTTTTGTTTTAGTTAAAGTTTTAGTAATTTTCTTACTTTGTCATTTTTATTTTTTTTATATTTCTATAGTTTTATTTTAATTTTAATTTATTTTAGAATGATTAAGTTAAACTAAATGAAAATGAGAAATGGAAATAAAAGTTATATTATTAAAATAAAATGTATATATATTATTTCAGTTACTACTAAAATTTAACTAGAATTTTAATTAAATTATTTAAAGATTATTAGTTTTAATAATCCTCACCGCTATACGTTTTGCAAAGGCACGCTTATGATTTTCATGGATTGGAGCGAACAAATGTCTATTATACATCCAAGTTTTTATTTCAGTCATGTGGAACGAAATCCAAAAATCAATTAAACTTTTAATTCTAGGTTAATTGGTATTTTTGCTTCAAGCATGCAGTTTAATCCACACTTATCATCTTTAAATCAAACATTGACATAGTTTTTACTTGCCAACAATTTGATTCATATTCTCTCACAGCACACTATTCAAATTTCACAGCATTCAGTCACATTTTACGGTTTAAATTTGTTAAATGGATGAAATTATAAGCTGTTAGGAAGCAGCATTATTGCATTTCCAATCATGATCATCAGGAGAATCATCCGGAAAAGGAAAGTCAAAGATTAGTTTTGTTCTCTGAAAACAGACATTGTTATGAGCTCAGACATAGTGGAAATGAGAAAAATGGGCACATTATTTATATGTTATGCAATAAATGAGATATTTTCTCTGGGGAGACGCTAATTCAGATTCCAGCAAGTATTTGAGGTAATTGTGTTTAGTGTTTAGCTCTGTTTTCTGTCTGTGAATCACATTAGACAGTGAATGATGGGTAAATAAAGCCTCGGTGTAGTTGTGTGGAAACCTCCTCTCTGAGATCTTCTTCTGCTGACCTGTAGATCGACACAATTTCAGAAACACTAATTTGCTTGAAACTGCGAAGTACTACAAAAAAACAAAACATAACTGTCTTAAAGATGATCTTACACAAAGTAAAATACATTCATTTTACATGGACAAACTGTGGATAAAACAGCACAGGAGCAAGAGGGTGTCAACAGAAAAGCTCTCTGGTGCCATCTAGCCAAAAAGACCAAACAGCTTGAGCACAGTGTCTGGTCTCCATTTTGTGTCTTCATCAGACCACACAACTAACGTTAAGCTGTGCCAGCTGACCAGTTGTAAACAAACTTATTAGGACAAACCCAAGATCACATTTGGTGTCTCTATGAGTTCATGAGAGAAAAATGGATGTTATGAAGAAATTCAGATGTGTCTGGACAACAATAACGTCACGGTGGCTATTAAACTGCCATGGCGCAGACCTCTATGTAGCTTATACCACTGTTCAAAAGTTTGGGGTCAGTAAGAAATGAAAGCTGCAAAGCATTAAATTGATCAAAAGTGACAGTAAAAACGTTTATGTTGCAAAATGTCTATTTGAAATAAATGTTCTTTTGACCTTTCTATTCCTCAAAAATAAATAATGTTTCCTCATCGATATTAATCAGCACAACTCTTTTCAACATTGATAAGAAAAAACATTTCTTGAGCAGCAAATCAGCATATTAGAATGATTTCTGAAGGATCATGTGACACTGAAGACTGGAGTAATTTCAGCTTTGCGTCACAGGAATAAATTTCATTTTAATATATATTCAAATAGAAAACACTTATTTTAAATGATAAAAATCTCACAATTACTGTATTTTTTATCTAATAAATAAACTTTTGAAAAATATTGTATAAACCTACTATATTGGCTGGAATGTGCATTGGAAATTGGGATCCCGCAATGCAACATGCTTGACCTGACAATCCAAAAGTTTAACCATAAGTTTTAACATCATTATGTGCCAAGACTTCTTACACAATTTTCTTTTGGACAAAATGAGATTATATTGCAAAATAACTCTTAAGACACTAACTGCAGACCATTTGCTAAGTTTAGTCATGTGACAGTTCTTAAGAAAACTATACGTTCTTCACACAAACATCCTACAAATTTGACTTAATAGGAAACTCAATTATATTGGCATTCAATAAAGAAGCAAAGATTAAAAATATACAAAGGCTTTATTTAACCATTTAAATATGTACAATTTCTGTGATAAGACAGACAGGAATTGATTATTTCATCAATAAAACATTTACAATTTTTATAAAATCTTATAAAACAACATTTACAATACTGAAGAGGCTGTTTAACCTCCTTAAGTCTCTTTTTTTGGCTTAGAGGATGATTGTAGTTTTTCACTTTGTGCAGCGGCCACAAATGTGGCCAAATTCACTTCACATTTAGGAAGATGATAAAACATTCATATTTTTAAAAGTCTTTCAAAACAATTAAGATTCCAAAGGTAGCTCTTGTAACATTTCAGAGTCGACGGACGTTCCGCTTGCTTCTAGCCGAGCCGGCGAGGAGTGTTTTCTGTGAAGCGGAGGAGGTCCGGACGGTACTGCGGCACGGCACGGAGCTGTGGAACTCTGATTGACACAGTGTGCAAAACTCAAAAGCACAGCTGGTGCGTGAGCACACGGCCCTCTTCATGGCTGCGTCATACCGGGCTGCAAAGCCGCAGAGGATACACGATCGCAGAGCTTCATCCTGTTTGAGCGACTGAGCAACCTAGAAGAAAACACCATTCAAATCAGCTGCCAACCACATGCAACTATTACTAAAGTCATGCGTGTATCAGTAAACACAGACACAATCTGGCATTACAGGGAGATCTCTTCTTTACCTCATGAAACTGCTGGAAGCGACTTGACTTGGATGCGTTTCGCACTCCACCCGTCTGGCACTGCGGCTTCTTAATGGCCTTGTGAACGGGGGTAGAGGCGACGGTCTGCATGCAGGAGAACACCACCCTGCTCAAGGTGAAGTCTCGTGATAATGAGCCCGCGGAGCGACCGGAGTCCTGAAAGCAACAAAGACAAACGCTATTAGAACTGGAAAATAGCAAACAATAAGGTTCCCTTCCCTTTTGAACTACAAAAACACTTTTCTACCAGGGTTTCTGAACATAAAATTCAAGACCAAGGGAACAAGTCAACGTTCTTTAAATGTCTAGGAAGCACACACTGACTTTGAAAAAGTTTGAAAATACTTTCAACAGATCTTTATTAGTTTATTTGGAAGGGGAGGGAAAAAAAAACACTTTAGTCTTGTTTCCTGAGAAAATATTCAAAAACTATGTTTATGACTAAATCAAGAACAAATATATGCCAATGAAGTATGAAAAGTCTGTTTTATTCAAAGGAAAAACGTTTTCATACCCCATCGACAAACATAGTTCTTGTTTCAAGCATAAACTTACTTGCAAAAAACGATACCCATTATGTTAATTCCTCCATCTCCAAATAAAAATCTTAAATTTAAAGGATGTTTAGATATTTGAACTTTGAAAACAAGACAAAAATACAGAGGTTATGGATTTGTTTTTGTTTTTTACAGTGTATGCAGCATAATGACTTTAGAAATCTAAAAATTATGGCTCAGATTTAGACCATTTTAAGGCCTACATTTGTTGACAGGTGAATTGATAATGAATTAAGACCCACAGAAACCCTGTCCACACAAAAGACTCAAATTCAATTCAAAAGTCAAATTCTGAAAATTCACTCACCCTCATGTTGTTCTAAACCCATATGAAATATGACTATCTTCCGTGGAACATAAAAGATGGTATTTTGTAGACGTTCGTAATCACAGTTTCAGGTTCCATTTTATTTTTTGGGAACTGAAACTGGTTACAAACATTCTTCAAAATATCTTCTTTTGTGCTCTGCACAAGAACGTCATACGAGTTTGGAATGACATGAGGCGAGTAAACGACAGAATCTCCTTTTTTTTGGTGGACTAACGCTTTAGTTTTAATAAAATCGCACACAGATGAAATGCTCCAGTTTTGCCGTTCTACAAAGTCTCTTACCCTTAACGTTCTTTCTGCTTCTCTGCAGCGCCGAAGGGCCACCTGATCTTCGCAAATGATTTTCCGCCACGTCCGGCTCACTTTTCTACAGCTGCAAAAGACCAAAAACAGTCAGTCATTCTGATTCACAAGAGAGTGAGATTCAGATCAAGTCAGAAGAAATAACAAAACTGAACAGGGTGTTACCTTATTAAGTCACAATCTCCTAACAGGCCCAATATCCTGGCAAGGATATGCTTCATGTCTTTCCTCAACAGGCCGTGAAGGAAGTCCACAAACTGCCGTCCCATCTTCCCACCGATCACATTATGCAGCGCGTAATTCTCAGCCACTTTATCGACGACGGTCCAATCGTAACTTTTGCTCTTTTTAAAGCTCTTAGCCAGCTGTCTGCACACCTCCTCCTGAAACTTCACCACGGGCAGACAGGGCGCAGAATGACACTCCACGACCAAGGATTGAGAGGACACACACTTCTCTTCACTCCTCTCCAGAGAGTCCACCCCATCCAAGTCCCCGTGATCCACCCGGCTGTTTTGGAGGGAAAGGTAGCCGCTGTCCTCGGTTAGGCCACTACTGCTGATAATCACCTCGTCATCTGATGCCACTTCTAGAGAATGGCGCTTATTCTGGTAGTTTTCTTTATTGTGGGGGCCTTTGCTTTTGGTCTCCATAGGGGTGGAGATGTTGGGCACCACGGGGGAGCGCGGGGCTGTTTTCCGTGGCGAAAGCCTGTGGCCCTTCACCTCACCGAGGTCTGTTTCAGCTTTCTCCATGTGGCATAAAACAGTTGAATCATCACTGTAGCTTGGACACTTCATATTGAGGCTGATCCAGATACAGTAAACTAGAGGAAATGAGAAATATGACATGTTAATGTTTGCACAAATTGTTGATCCAGGTTATACAAGTAGTAACATGAGCATTTTACATAAATCCACATAGGCCAGACTACTAGTTATGATATGTACTAACAGTATGAGAGGATATAACTTACTGGAAATGCATTCATAAATTGCTGACTCTCTTGATATTTTACGTGTCTAATAACTTACATCAATATAAAGAATTACATAACATATATAAATAAACAAAATCCAAGTTGACCCACCCACTGTTTCAGGCTCAAACCAAAGAACATTAGCCGGACTTCTCGTTTTAAGCATTAGAACTTCAGTATTAAAACACACTGATAATGCAGGTCAAAATACATACTTGTTATTCCCTAATATTCAGCGTGTTTAAATGTTACCCAAGTGATGCATTTGTTTTTGTGATTTATTTGCGTTTTTCATTTTGCGCGCCTAAGTGCGTGCATTCCTGACGTGGCTAAAGTTAACGTTACTCGTGAAACTAGCTTAAAAATAAAACTTACAATCTATGTTCTTGCACTAAAATTGCTCGTTTAGTTTCTTGGAATGCTTTCCAGAATATAAATAGTTATATTATACTAAACAAAAATGCAATATTAAACCCAAATCTGAGACGATCACAGAGGAAACACAAACATGGCCGGACATCTAATATCTTTTGATTTAAAATCCTCTTTAAAAGCTCCTGAATTTTAAAAAACACAACATTAAAACAGTATTCTCTTACCTCTAAAATATAAAAGCACTTTTATGTATTCCTCATATGTCCTTTGAAACGTGTCCTGGTCGCTGTCGCAGTAGCAGCACAAGCATTTAAGCGGCAACACAATGGTTAGTGAGTTCGGGGAAAAAGCGCCACTTGCAAATGCATTTGAAATTTGGCGACCAAAGCTTCTAGCCAATCAGAGCGCAGGAGAATACCTTTAAACGACCGGCAGCCAATGAAAGCGCTGGGCGGACGAGACAAGTGATGTCATGACGCACATACAACCGAGACGTCATCTTGCACAAAGAGCGCCACCCAATGAAAGGCGAGCCTCGGAAAAAGCGCCTTTTTGAAAAAATGTCAAGAAAGATGGACTTTAAAAGTGTTTTGCTGTTGGTTTAATCGAGCCTATATATATATATATATATATATATACTGAGGATTTAAAAAGCTGTGATTTAAAATACTGGAAATATTAGGGAATCCCGAGTACCTGATTTCCAGGTCTAAGAAAGTATTGAAAAATTAATTTATGTATGTTATATTCACCTCTAAATATTAACATTTTATGCACAAGAAATTTGTCTTTGTGAGTTAAAACGCTACAAAATGATTTTAAAAAAATCTCAACAGTTGGAAAAGTCAAATTGGCTGAAAACAAAACGAACCGAAACCATTTCACACCATTGTGTAAAATTTCAAGAGAAAGCAAAGAGTGTTTGTGAAACTCTTCAGAGAGATAGTGAGATATACTACGCTCTTTTGTCCTCAGACTAGACGGCTGTGCTCACAATTCAATCTGACACCCACAAAGCCAAACTTTTACACATTTCTTTATTGCTAGCAAACAACTACTGATTCTGATCATCGTCTTCAAGAAGGTCCATAAGCGATTCCTGTTCAGAAAACTGTTGCAAAAACACAATCATCTCCTCAAGCAGTTCCTCTCCTTGTAAAAATCCATGCATGTCGTGAATGGTTTTTCCGATTCTGTGATCTGTGATCCGGTCCTGAGAGAAGTTATAAGTCCTGATTTTCTCTGATCTGCCTTTGGTGCCAATCTATTACAAGACAAGTAAAATGCAGTTTATATTTAGCAAATAATATCAGCAAAAACAATGATATCTGATATTAGACAGTCATGGACTTGTGCTGTACATTAATAAAGTTAAAATCAATGTGAATTGTTGTTCACAACCCATTTTACTTGATCCAACACGTTTCCAGGTAAAACCGAATATTTAAAGAAACTAAAAGTAGAGCGGAAGTTTACTGGATCGTGATGTTATTTCAGAGGAAGAGCAAGATTATATTTTGACTATAAGACTATAAAGACTTTTTATTTGATTTACTTTCCTGTGAATGATTCATCCGTGCATGTTATTCAGAAATAATGTGTACTGATGAATCATTCACAGGAAAGTTAATGCAGAGAGTAAACAGGGTCAATGTTGATTTCATGCTAAATGAATAAAAAAAGCGAATTAATGAATATACCTGTAGTTTTCGAGCCTGGTATCTCTTACTGGTCTCCTCCTCCAGCCGGGCGCTGTAGAGTTTGGCTCGCAGTAACGTCATGGCTATCTCTTTGTTCTTGATCTGGGAGCGCTCCTGCTGACATTCAGCCACTGTGCCTGAAATTACAACAAAACATAGAGACATCTCACTCCCAGTGACCTGACAAATGACTAGAAAAAGGATTTTAATTATGTCTGTGTTGTTTTATAGACACACAATACTGGTCAACAGTTTGGAATAATTAAGATTTTTAAATGTTTTTATAAATCTCTTATGTCCACCAAGGCTGTATTTATCTTATCTAAAATAAAATAATTGTGAAATATTATTAGAATTTTAAATGACTGTTTTCTATTAGAATATATGTTAAAATGTAATTTATTCCTGTGATGCAAAGCTGAATTTTCTCAGCAGCCATTACTCCAGTCTTCAGCAAACAAAACTGTTTTCAACAATAATAATTTATAATTGAGCACCAATAATCATTGGCAATAACCGAGCAGCAAATCAGTATATTAGAACGATTTCTGAAGGATCATGTGGAGTAATGATGCTGGAAATTTGCAAATAAATGCTAACTAATTGAAATATAAAGATAAATATAGATAAAACACAACAGTATTAAGTATTAAAGAGGTATTTACACTATAATATTTCCATTAAATAAGTCACTCTGAAGTCCTGCTGACCTGTGGGGAGATGGACGATCCTCACGGCGCTGTCGGTCGTGTTGACATGCTGTCCTCCTGCACCACTGGCTCTCTTCGTCTCGATCCTCAGATCTTTGGGGTTGATGGTAAATGAGATCTGTGCGGTTAAAGAGAGAGTGCAATACGATGTATAACCACACGCACCTGAATACTGGCTTTCTAATTAAATCCTGATTCTATTTTTAATAATAACTGCTAATCTAGCATCCATTTCTGAACCTCTGTTAGAGCTGTAGTTTTGTGTACCTCAGTGGGCTGGGGAAGTATGGCCACCGTCATGGTGCTGGTGTGTATGCGACCTTTACTCTCTGTTTTTGGGACCCTCTGGACACGATGGACTCCAGCTTCAAACTTTAACTTTTTATAGCTGAGTGGACCACTGATACTGGCTGCTGCACGTCTGATGCCCCCTAAACAAACCACATACACCACAGGGTCAAGACGCATGAAGACAACCAATGCAATCCCTGACACAAATGCGCCCAAGCAGATATTATTATTAAGCATTTATAGAGGATAGGAATAGTCAAATTTGTCAACCTAGTTCACTAGATGTGACCTCTAGGATGTCGAAGCCCCAGCCATGGAAAGCAGCGAAGTTCTGATACATATCAAAGATCTCTGCGGTAAAGAGCATGGCTTCTTGACCTCCGACCCCAGCGGTGACCTCTAAGACCAGGTCACTCATGTCTGATTCCTCCTCTGGAATCAGAAGAGATAAAATCTGAAACACAGAACACAGATTCAGTGTCTATTTTCATTATTTTAAACCTACTACACAATAATATTGTTTTTACAACATTTAATTTAATATTTTTACTTGGTTTGACTTACTAAATTGCTACTACTTATCGCACTGCCTTAATTTAATCATTCGGTTAGCATAATTTAGATATTTATATTATACTCATCATTAACAATACAACAAAATTAATATTAGTATTGCTAATATTAAACATTATATTAATTTCATATACAGTGGTCAACATTTTAAGTGGATCAAAAAAGTTCATCAAAGTTGTCCAAAGACAAGAACTCACATTGGATTTAGGTTTTAGGACAACTTTGATGAAAGGTTTTGAACCACTTCAAAAATTGACTAGACAATAATTAGTTGACAATAATTTGAAATGCATTAATTTTTAATTTATAGTATATTATTAATAACTTATTAAATTGTTACTACTGCCACAAACAACGTGAGTTTCAGCAGAGCACATGTTAAGGCATATGTTAAACATGACAACAGCCACTATAGATTATATAAGATAATAAATGCACGATCGTGATAGGATATGGTCTGTATGTGATTTTCTTGAAATGCTAATTTGTGCAGCGATATAAAAGGCTATAAATAGCATAATTTAACAACAGTAAATGACCAAATTCCACATGTGATCGCAAAAGGAAGTTATTACAAACACTTGATGGTGGTTTGAAGTGAGTTCTGAGTAAACGTGCACTATTAATCTCATAAAGTGTCTTATGTAGCATGATGCTAATATTAGCTCTAATGCAGCTGCAGAACAGGTCCAATTCTTCTTTATAATGCATTTTGTCATAATACTTCACGCAAGGCCGCAAGAAATGTTTTGTTGTATTTATTTAGAAACACTTTTGATAATAGTTGGGTAAATGTATCCTGGGATTGAAGCGATGTGGCTTGGTAAACGTTATATTGCCAGTTTAAAGGCTGATAATGGCTGAATAAAAACAAAAGAATAATGATAAAAGAATAATAAGGATTATGTCTCATACCTGCAGAAGTGTGAAAGACTCTGTTTCCTTAAACTAGTTTCATGCATTTCTTTATTTCAACACATTTACAGGTAAATCCTAGTATTTTAAACTTGTGATTAATCATGATTAATCTCAGTCCATGACTGTGATTAGCGCGATTAAATTTTCTAATCGATTGACAGCACTACACACAATAATAACATACAACAATATTAATATTACACATACAATATTAAATGTTATATTAATTTCTAATTCATGTACATTTACTTTATTTATTCTACTTGATAATTTATCATATATTATACTAATATATTAATAACAGAATTTAATGTACGTAATTTTATATATTACATATATGTTAATATGAATAATTCATGAATTAATTAATAATCAACATCATAAAATTATAATTATATTATTAGTATTAAATACTTGTTTTATATATTATTTTACTTCATGATAATTTACTTGATAATGATAATGTATAATAAATATATTAATATAATACTACAGTCATACATAAAAAAAATAAATAATGATCCTTAAATGGCTTCATTTTCTTAAAAAATTTAATACAAAAATTGTGACATGGATACATGAGATTAAGCCATAAAATCTGTAAGTGTATAAGTGTTATTCATCTTATTCCTTGGCATACCAGGTCTGTATGACAATCAATAAGGGTGATTTATTTAATAAAGCTGACTGAAATGTTAACGAGAGCATTTCACACCTCACCTTTTGTTTGAGATCTTGAATGGATGCTAGACAGGCTTCCTTCTCTGACTCTGCAAGCTCATGTAATTCTGGGTCATTATCTGAAATGAGATACAGATGCAAATTAAATGCCACCCTACATAGCTTTTCATTCCCAGCACACCTTTCCCAGTTAACTACCTTTCAACAAGTCCTGTGTGTCCTCCAACTCCTTCTGTTTCTCCTCTAATTCTCTGATTTTCTGGACCAAAGGCCCAAGCACAGAGAGGTTAGTCCTTTTTATTTTCACATCCTCTTCACCCAGTGTTTGGTTTTCAGTACTGAAGGACTGCAAGCATGTGTTATACTCTATTTCCTTCTTCTTCAGGTAGTCATGTAAAGACTTCTTGTTGAAGATCTCCTCCACAGACAGTATTTTAGTGACCATCGCAGACTGGGATGTATGAAAGGCTCGTTGAGCGTGTGGCATTGTGCTGTTAACAGTCCTGTGAATGGCTGGACATCTGCATACTGACCCTCTAAAGACTCCTGCGTGTGTTGTGATTGTCCTGAACAGTGTCACATTCACTGCACGTGAAAGACTCTTACTATAGCAAACCACGGCCATCGCCACTCAAGTGCTGTATTTAAAGTGAGCCTTTGAAGGCAAATAAAAGCATTTACAATACAAACGGGCTTCCAACCATAGTAACTTTATTGCAGCCTACAGTTGACATCTATGAACCACAACATTCACATGTACCGCAGACACTGTACGCAGCTTCTTTTTCCGGGTAAAATGTTTTTCAAAATAAAAGTCAATAGCATTAAAAGCACACTCGAAGTCAAATACAGACTCAAGAAGCTCTGACATTTATTGGTTGAAAAGCGTTTACATTGCTTAAAAAAATGTGAAATAATTTGAAAGTTCATCACGGTCAACACGGAACACATAAACATATGTGTATGTGTTTAACTTAACTTACTGCATTCCCAGAGGAAATTGCATTAAAATAAATAAAATAAAATAAACATTTTCAGAAACATGCCAACAGAGATTTAATAAAATATTTTATTAGTAATTATTTTTGCCATTTACATTATGTTTACATAAACACTTTTTATATAAACAATAGATTTTCTTTTCTAAATCAAGATTATCTGACTATTTCCTGCGTTATTTTATTTCATTTCTGATATTTTTTTACATGTTTACATAATTTATATAAACAATATATTAATATAATATTTTAAAATCTGACAGTCTCCTATTTGTAAAATAACCTAGTCATTAAAAAGTTTGGTTATAATGAATTACTAGAATAAATACTAGAATAAATTCCAAAAGGTGTAAAATCAAGACAAATTGCACATAACCCAGCGACAGTAGGCTACCAACCAGTAGACGGTAATATTGCCAAAGGTATTTATTTTAGAAAAATCGTGATGTTCATTGTTTAAAATTTCATTTACATTCTTTTTAAATAAAATCATTTTATATAAACAATATACTGATAGAATATTTTTTAAATCAAGGCCATCTATTATTTATAAAATGATGTAATTATTAACAATATTTTATAATAAAGAATTTATTAGAATAAATTCCCATTTAAAACAGCGACACTATCATCTGAAACCAATAGATGGCAGTATTGCTAAATTATAGAAAGTATGCAAAAGTTTACACTAGAAGATAATCAGATACATGTTTTATTTTTGAAGCCAAACAATAGGAATATGTGCCATGGAAATGAGAATAGCAAAAGTGTTTCTATCATGGAAGTCATTATACTTTTCTCATGGGTGATTTGTTGCACAATTGTGTTGTTTTATGTTTTGTCAATGTTTAGGACGTTGTTGATGTTGCATAATAATCCAGAGTGACACTGCAGATTTCCATCTGGAGGAGCACAATAGGCCAAAATGAACATCTCCAACTCTTCTGGTCCTCTAGACTCTCTCTTTTTCAAACGCATGTTGACAAAGACTACTTTATTTATTTACTTATGAAAACATGCAAACAGACATAATGTTCATTAGACCTCATAAGTCATTCACTTCAGTCCTAAACACAGATTACTACAGAGTAAGTGCACTCATTTATTTAGCCTATAAATAATAATAATAACTATTATTTTATTAATAATTTTATTATTATTATTATTATACATTTAGGTTAGCCTAGGGTCTTGTGCATTTAGAAGAAGCTTTTATCCAAAACGACTTACAAAAGAGGAAAAAATTACTCCAAAGTCAGTCACAATGCCAGGTTTATTATACAATAATATGCTAAGATTATCACAAATTAAACACAAGATTTTGACACATCTCTTTCTTATTAAATCGTTGTGTTCCACCTCGCACCCGTTACAATTGATAGAGAATCACTAAAGACAATTTGCTGTAGGCCTATTCCACATAATAATATGCAATAAAACAATAATAGGCTACAATATGATCTACAATACAATCTGCTATTATTTTAATCTCAAATCTGTTATTTATCAGTTTAGATGCAGAAGACACTAACCGGTTTTAAATTAAAGTTGCACAGATGGGGTAAATCTGCCCTGCCGTGCTATTCTATGACATTAGCGATGCAATGCACACTATTTACTTTAATACAGAGAAACGACAAGAAACAGGTGAATAAAGACCGACAATCATTGGTTAATGTTCAGAAATTATTATTTCAAGACATGCAAAGCATTTTGGCTCGTTTATGTGGGCCGTCCCAGGCATGGTTGCAATATGTTCATTGTCAAACTAAAAAATCAGATTACTTTTAATTATTAAAAAACGCCATTATTTTATTTAAAATAAATAGTTATTTCATTTTATTGACAACATTTTTTAGTTTGTCTTGTATATTTTTTTCATAAGATCAGATAACATTTTAGGGTGTCATATGGTCATGTTACAACGTGCCCCTCAGCTGTTACAATATACCCCACCTAAGGGGCATGTTGTCACATTTCACTTCCAATTTTTGAGGGTAAATAAAGAAAAACGTATATATACACTGTATTTATGAAACAAAGCGACATATTTGTACTAGACAAGTGTGAAATTACTGTGGATAAAAAAAAATTATACTCTGAACACGAAGTCAAAAAGTGTTTCTTGTGCCCCGCTCTCTTCCTGTGGGAACGGATTGCGAAAGCGCGCGCACGGATTATGAATTTGTGGGTACGGTTTATTAATCCGTGGGCACGATTTGTTAAACCGAGGGAACAGATTAAGAATTCGTGAGTACGGTTTATAAATTGAGGGGAGGGATTGCAAAACCGTCGCCACGGATTGTATTTTCTCGTAGATTACAGACTCCACAAAAAGAGGTTTACACATTCAACACACGTACATTTGCCATTTATTGCAGATTATTTTTATTTTTTATTTTTTTTATTTAAACATTTTTTTACAAGAATGATACGAACTGATACTTTATTATTTTTTGCAAATGAACAAACTGATCTAAAATGATTAATTTATCAGTTGCTTTTATATCAGTAATACAGCAACAACAGTACAACACAAACTGTTAAATGTGGATGCAAATATTTTACGTGTAAAATTAATATTTTGTTAGATCTCATCCTAGCAATCTTTGTGAACATGTAAGAGTCACAATCTAAAATAGAGCCTGTAGGTGGTTTTATTCTGGCTGGGGGCCATTGGTTTTGGAGGAGATTTGACATTATGTGGCTCCGTGACCCACAGAGAGGGAAAAAGGTTCAGAAAAAGGTTTAATCCTCTGCAAAGTCATGCTGATTATTTAGAGGAATTATGGATCTATATGGGTCATACGTCATGCTTCACAGATCAAAGGCTTGGAAGGCAATATCACATCCAAATGAACTGAGATACTTTATTTTGTTGGCACATTATAAGGCAATTATTGAAATTCCAGAGCTCAGTGTTATTGTATTGAGGTGAGGAAGAAGGAACCCCAATCTGTGAATGTAATTAAGGTATTGTTTTTGTCTGCAAACTACTAATACCTTTTTATGCCTCTGAACGAGCATAGGAGATTCGCACGATACAGCAGCTGGAAACCCCTGCCAGTGAAGTTTGTCTTCATGTCAAGATGATTACTGACAGACAATAAGTGCTTGTTCATTTATTACACAGATGCACTTCAGTTGCCATTGTCTTTGGCTCCATTGTTCTCTGATTAGTTCAGTTTCATAATTCCTTTGTGTACGTACATAACACACACCCACAAACATCTGAGAACAAGCCCTGAGAACATTAAATTTATTATTATTATTTTTTTAGAAAGCTCTAATTTATACAAAATATATAAAAATGTGTCATTAAGGCTATTAGGAATAAGTGTACATTTCTACATTATTTTATAAATTTGTAGTACATTATACTGTGTGAACTGCAAAAAAAAGGTAGGTTCACAGCACCAAAACACAAATTTATGTGCATTTAATAAAAATCGTCTGTTTTATTAAATACACATTACATACTTAATATACACAATTAATATTTTGTTAATATATATTATTTTATATATTTATGATTACATTTTTTGAAAATAATAACATGAATGTATAAAATATTTACTTTCAAACACTGGAAAACATTATGTATATATTATAGTATAATAATTAATAATTGATTTAAATGTAATTTAACTTACGGGTTTCCTTTAAATAGTTGTAATCATATATAATTGGCTGAAAGATGTAAAGGCCAAAAATATGAGTCGAAAATATATGAAAATTTAAAATGTGACAGCTCAGATATTGTTGAAAAACTAGCTAGCAGCATAAAACCAGCATAATTGTTTCAGGTAGACTCCAAACAATAGCATGTACATGTACACAGCATACACAAAGTTTGGACCTTCAACAAATATTTGTAAACTACAGAGAATGCACATAGGCCTATATTTATTTAGAGCAGGTGTTCTTGATTCAATCGAGCTCAAACACAACATATCACGACGCACAGATCCTGAAATAATGCATGCATAGTGGCTTTACATGCTGCTTAGCTAAAGCTAAAGTACATCCGGGATCCGACGTCGGGAAGTTCAACCAATAGGAATCTGAGGTATGATGGGTGGGTTTAATAGATAGGGATTATTATGTATTTATTTGTATTTTTTTTTACGTTTACACATGCAAATACTTCATATGTTCATGTATTCCAGTGATTCTTGTCCTGTATGCAGGATTTTTCTTCTTTCCCACAAAAAAAAAACACAGAGTTTGTTAGGCGATTTCTTACATTTGTCTCTTTAAGGACCCAAAAAAGTGTCACTTGTAATGACGCAGCTCTGACGATTTTTTATCCCGAAAGAATAACGGTGTAAGCACGAGCTGCTTAACCAGCTGAAATCTATTGACAGAGAGCCATTGATTCAGAGGAATTTAGAGCAACTTGACGCTGCGTAACGGAATCACATTCACTATGAATGAAGCCAGAGCTGTGACCGCTGCGAAAGACTCCCACAGAAAACATTCTGCAAACTCTGCCCACTGACATGCAGGAAAACGCCAAAAACCACGTTTATGAATGTAAGTAACTACATCTGCAACACTCGTTCGTCAATTAGGGCTGACAGTGTAATCCAGCGGAATGCTGCAGGCGCTCCGACACTGCGTCACATCATGCGAATGGACTATTAGTGTACTGCTTAGTGCATACTGCCTACCATTTATATATGCATATAATTAAAATGGATTTAAAAAAACATAATTTAAATATTATTTCTCTCTCTCTCTCTCTAAAATCTAATAGCTATAGAGTAATAATATAATTAATATAATATAATAATAATTCGTTACATTTATATAGCGCTTTTCTGGGTACTCAAAGCGCTTAAATTGTGTATTTAATTTACAGTTTTATGCATAAACATAATGTATATAAAATATTAGACTACTATAATGTAATTATATGTTATAATCTCTAATTTATAAAATTTTATTATTTTTTAAAGAATTATATATAATTATTTTAATACGTGTATTTATGAACAGTCTAATATAAAAATAAATAAAATTTCATTAATCATTTTACTTTAAATGATGGATTTGTCATAATTAAATTTATAAATATATTTAAACAATATTTTTTAAATAAAAATATAATCGACTATAAAATTATAAATAAATATTCTTTATTATAAAGTAATTTAAATATCATTAATTACTTTAAGTTATTTGTTTCATTATAAATAACTAAAATCAATTATTTTAATATATATTCACTATAAATTACTAATACTGATATTTAATTATTCACTTAATTATTAATGAATAGCAAAGACTCACAATAAGTAGTAGCAGCAGTGTTCAGTCAACTTTTGAATAAATTAACTGACCCAAGTATACGCAGCCCACATGCTGTTGCAGGTCAAACCTCCACAGTCGATCCTGTGAGAAAATCCAAAAATATCAGGCAGATTCCTCTTTAAGGTCTCGTTAATGTGGTGTTAAGTGCAGCCCAAGAAGCTCTATTCGATTTAGCGTATTCAAATGCAAAGAAACTACACTGAAATTAGCATAGCGAGGTTGACTGGTGCCAGAAAGCATGACCTTGGATGCCCTAGATAGGCATTAGAAGGGTGTCTTAAATGTGTGCCACCCCATACTGTGCACAATCTGTTCCCTCTTGTCAGTTCTGAACAACTTCTTACAGACTAGCAATTCTATATTCTGCATTTACAAAAAGCCTTAGAATATACTGCACATGTTGTCTTTTTCCATGCATCATTGCGGTTTTGGTTGTGTGCTAATATTGATATTAAACCGTCTATCAGTTGTGTGCATTGTTTGCTGCAGCTCTGCTGTTGTGTTTGGGAAACCTGTCCCATCTAGTGCTGCATAAATTACATGTTTCACCATTAAATTTACCCACCCGTATTTTTGGAGACCCACCCAAACATAAATTCTGCCTTCGCCACAGAGGTTACAACATGTGACATACGATGATCTTCCAGCCTCAGAAAGAATGACGAGCCATTGGCAATAACTTAAACGAATTAGCCAGACATTCTTAACCTCTCCTGACCTCACAGTTACCCAGCTCCACCCAGTGCGCTTTGTTGTGCGAGTGTTGAGTGTCCTCCAGGAGACCCCATGGCCTGGCTGTTAATACGGTAGGGATGAGAGGAATTAATCAGCTCGAGGAACGGGCCTGAGGTTAAACCCAGCAAATATATGATGAATGATGGCTGTAATCCATATTTCACTCTCTGTAGAATAATAAGCAGAGATATGTTTTGATAGATAAACGAGGCATGTGGAAAAATGAGGTTCAAATAAACAGCTTCATCTCAGAAAGTTTGCTGTTGGAAAGTTCATTTCTCCGCTTTCAGTCAGAGAAGAAACACTTGTTTTAATGAGAGATTTGCACCTATTCTGGCACCAAAATCCATCCATCCCACCTGTACCTACCTATCTAGAAATGTTTCATGTTCTGGGAATGTTTTCAGCTGCAAGTTTTATTTTAGCTCCCAGAATATTCTACTAAAACATTCTCTAAAAACATTCTAAAAATGTTAATTGATAACATTGTTAGAACATTATCCGTTAGCATTCTAATAAAGCTTCCCATCACTTACATTGCTCAGAAGTCAAATTTTGGTTGAAAGTGAAAACCCAAACTTTGTTTGATGTCAAGCTCCAGCGTCATTAAATAACTCCAAAAACAGCATTACCAGCTTCACTTATTAAAAACGTATTATATATTTCTGTCATAAATTTACACACGTTTTTATTGAGAATAACAGTGGTTTAGATGTTGATGTCTGTTTGAAAGTAATAGTTTGGTTTGGTTTGATGCCACCATTGTGTTTGCTTTAGTTGGACAATTTGACTCTTGACTCAATGTTTCTCTTTAGCTGCTGTAACTTTGTTTGTTATGGCAAAAGCAACAAGAGAAAATGTGATCAGGTGATGCTGGCTGCTTGCTGATGTTAACAATGCCATCATGTAGTGATCTGATCAGCTGATCTCATTTGGAGTCTAATCTATGCTATTAACTTCATATTAGTGACTGTAGTAATGCGTTGCAACAGCATAAGATCCAGTGGTGTACTAATCAGATCATCTGTATTTCTACCTGTAATTTTTAAAACACATTGTTCACAAATCACTTTGAACTACCGATAAAGAGTTCAAAGTGTGCCGCAATGCATTCTGGGAGCCCTGGATGAGTTTTGTATGATGCACCCAGAATACATTGCAGCATGTCACCATTGTTGAGATTCATACACTGATTCTTGATGTCTGTGCGACAACGAGGTTGTTGTTGTTTTTTTAAAAACTTGAAATGATCTGATTAAAATTCTGCTGGATCTAAATGTGTAGAGCCATTGCATTGCTATAATAAATAATGTGCAACTAACACCATAGATTAGACTGAATCAGTAACTACATGACGATATCTGAACCACATCATCTGGTGACCTTTTCTCTTGCTGTTTTTGCCGTAACAAACATAGTTACAGCAGCTAGAGAGAAACATCCAAAAGTCAAGAGTCAAATTGCCCAACTAAAGCAAACGTTTATCACATAAAACCAAACTATTCAAACAGACATCAACATCTAAACCTCTGTTAATCTGAATAAGACCTTTTGTAAATGTCTGACAGAAATAAAGTCAATCTGGTTTATAATAAGTGAAGCTGGTAATGCTGTTTTTGGAGTTATATAATGAAGTTGGAGCTTCAGAAAACAAAGGTTGGGTTTTTACTTTCAACCAAAATTTGACATCTGAGCAGCATTTGAGTCCACATCCAATGTCGAATGGGAAACGTTAGAATTGCTGAATTGCTGGGAAATGTTGTTCTATCATTCTATCTTACGTTCTGTCATTCTATCATCTGTCTATCTATCATCCATCCATCCATTCATGCATCCATCCATCCATCCATCTATCTATCTATCTATCTATCTATCTATCTATCTATCTATCTATCTATCTATCTATCTATCTATCTATCTATCTATCTATCTATCTATCTATCTATCTAAATGTCATTCTATCATTCTATCTTACGTTCTGTCATTCTATCATCTATCTATCATCCATCCATCCATTCATGCATCCATCCATCCATCCATCCATCCATCCATCCATCCATCCATCCATCTATCTATCTATCTATCTATCTATCTATCTATCTATCTATCTATCTATCTATCTATCTATCTATATATCTATCTATCTAAATGTCATTCTATCATTCTATCTTACGTTCTGTCATTCTATCATCTAGCTATCATCCATCCATCCATTCATGCATCCATCCATCCATCCATCCATCCATCCATCATCTATCTATCTATCTATCTATCTATCTATCTATCTATCTATCTATCTATCTATCTATCTATCTATCTATCTATCTATCTATCTATCTATCTATCTATCTATCTATCTATCTATCTATCTATATTGTTCTATAGTCCTGGTTTTCACCCAGATTTGGCACTTAGTGTTTAGTGTCATTCTATCATCTATCTATCATCCATCCATTCATGCATCCATCCATCCATCCATCCATCCATCCATCCATCCATCCATCCATCCATCCATCTATCTATCTATCTATATATCTATCTATCTATCTATCTATCTATATTGTTCTATAGTCCTGGTTTTCACCCAGATTTGGCACTTAGTGTTTAGTGTCATTCTATCATCTATCTATCATCCATCCATTCATGCATCCATCCATCCATCCATCCATCCATCCATCCATCCATCCATCCATCTATCTATCTATCTATCTATCTATCTATCTATCTATCTATCTTCTATCTATCTATCTATCTATCTATCTATCTATATTGTTCTATAGTCCTGGTTTTCACCCAGATTTGGCACTTAGTGTTTAGTGTCATTCTATCATCTATCTATCATCCATCCATTCATGCATCCATCCATCCATCCATCCATCATCCATCCATCCATCATCCATCCATTCATGCATCCATCCATCCATCTATCTATCTATCTATCTATCTATCTATCTATCTATCTATCTATCTATCTATCTATCTTTCTATCTATCTATCTATCTATCTATCTATCTATCTATCTATCTATCTATCTATCTATCTATATCTATCTATCTTTCTATCTATCTATCTATCTATCTATCTATCTATCTATCTATCTATCTATCTATCTATCTATCTATCTATCTATCTATATTGTTCTATAGTCCTGGTTTTCACCCAGATTTGGCACTTAGTGTTTAGTGTCATTCTATCATCTATCTATCATCCATCCATCCATCCATCCATCCATCCATCCATCCATCCATCCATCCATCCATCCATCCATCCATCCATCCATCCATCCATCCATCCATCCATCCATCTATCTATCTATCTATCTATCTATCTATCTATCTATCTATCTATATTGTTCTATAGTCCTGGTTTTCACCCAGATTTGGCACTTAGTGTTTGTAGTAATTTTAGACCCTGAATGCTGACAAATACATTTCCTTCATAAGGTAAAAATAGTTTTTTGGGATTACGCAGTTTACAGAAAAACCCCACACATCGAGGGCTACCTGCTGTTTGAATCCCATCGCTCACTGTGACATTAGCTGCGGGTCATGAAAACACTACGTGACAGAGTGAAAACTACAGAGTGGCTCAGAGTTCAGGGGCGAGGAAGGCCAGCGTGTGAAGGAAGCGCTGAAAAGCTGCGGATTCCACAAGTGGGCCTTTATGAAAACATCTGAAATATCCAGCGGAGCCTCCAGAGCAATGAGCAGAGGAGCGGAAGAACAGATGTAAAAACATTGTCACCCCTTATATAACTATAGCATCAGGAAAACTCCAGACCATGTTAAATAAACACTGCAGTTTGGTTCACTTTCAACATATGGACACAATAAGACAAAACAGAGGAATCAGACAACAAAGCTAGAGTTTATGCTTGAGTGTGAGAAAGAGCAGAGAACTGCCTGAAGACACTCATGTACCTGCGTCTATAGGGTCACTTGATCCAACAATAATGTATGGATTTTCGAGAACAGATAGTTTGTGAAAATAGTAAAAGAGGCCCATTATGTGAAACTCATGATGTTGAGTCTCATGATGTGTTTAACCCTTCAGAAAGAGTCAGTTTTTATCCATTTCCACAAACAAATATCTTCCAAATACCACACAGCGTTTGCCATTGGAACAAGACTTAGAGTTAAATAATATGTAATGTTTTATATATTTGCTTTTATAGAAGAAATTGTAAAATGTTTGACTGCATCATAGTGTCATCATATCATACATATATAATATTAAATAACAATTATATCAATCAGTAGCCACATTTAATTTCAATAAATGTACAAAAGTCATCCCATAAAAGACTTATGATCCCATCCCTAAATGTTTAATTTAGTTAAAACATTTATAGTGTCAATATTTTCTATTATTTTAATGCATTAAACAACCAGTATTAACTGCAGAAATTAATGTTATTATAATAAATATGAATACATTTATTAATTAAATTTGGCCCAAAATATTTTGCATTTTCTAAAATGCAGCACCTCATTAGAACAAATTTTATTCTCCAGTGCAATTATATTTCTCATAATATACTTTTTTTGTTGTTGAGGTTGATTTTTAGATGGTTGTATCCTAACCTGATTTTTTAGGAAGTTCAGTGGGGTTCAGTTTTGATCCCAGGTTAAAAGTGGGGTCTCTTTTCGTGGTCAGTTAGAGGGATAAGACTTCCTACCATCCCCCAGCCGATTAAACCACATCCAGATGCTCCTGAATAAATTTCTGCAAAATTTTCCAAAGTGTTGTTTCTAATGATTTTAAGAACAGTCGACATACTGTGTCCAGTCATGGGGTTAAGAGCAAGCTTGTGAATAAATGTCTGTAAAACTTTCCAAAGTTTGTCTAGGCAATGTTTCTCAGGTCGTCTGGAATGCCAACAGTGCGGGCAGAGCGGCTAGTCATGGAGGAATATAAACAAATTAAAGATGACAAATTAATTTAAAAAACAATATATATATATATATATATATATATATATATATATATATATATATATACAGTCATGGCCAAAAATATCGGCACCCTTGGTAAATATGATCAAAGAAGGCTGTGAAATTTAATCTGCATTGTTAATCCTTTTGATCTTTTATTAAAAAAATTCAAAAATCTAGCATTTCATTGGATAATAACAATTTAAAATGGGGGGAAATATCATTATGAAATAAATGTTTTTCTCTAATACACATTGGCCACAATTAACAGCACCCTTTTATTCAATACTTTTTAAAACCTCCATTTGCCAGTTTAACAGCTCTAAATGTTCTCCTATAATGCCTGATGAGGTTAGAGACACCTGACAAGAGATCAGAGACCATTCCTTCATCCAGAATCACTCCAGACCCTTTAGATTCCCAGCTCCATGTTGCTGCTTCTTCTCTTCAGTTCACTCGTTTTCTACAGGGTTCAGGTCAGAGGACTGGAATGGCCAGCAGAAGCTTGGTTTTGTGCTCAGTGACCCATTTTTGTGTTGTTTTTGAGGTTTGTGTTTGGATTATTGTATGGTTGGAAGATCCAAACATGGCCCATTATAAGATTTATAAGTCAGTCACTTGTTGATTTTTTTATCTGTTGGTATTTGATAGAATCCATGATGCCATGTGTCTAAACAAGATGTCCAGGACCTCCAGCAGAAATATAGGCCCACAACATCAAAAATACAGCAGTATATTTCATTGTACACATGGGGTGCTTTTTATCCCTGTGTTCACCAAACCCATCTTGAGTGTTTGCTGCTAAAAAGCTCATTTTTTAGTTTCATCTGACCATAGAAGGCAGTCCCATTTGAAGTTCCAGTCGTGTCTGATAACTGAATATGCTGGAGTTTGTTTTTGGATGAGTGAGGAGGATTTTTCTTGAAACCCTCCCAAACAACATGTGCTGATGTAGGCGCTTTTTGACCTTTTTTTTTTTTTTTAAGGTTTTCTGACCCCGAGACTCAACTATTTTCTGCAATTCTCCAGCTGTGGTCCTTGGAGAGTCTTTAGCCGCTCAAACTCTCCTTCTCACCGTGCATTAGGACGATATAGACACACGTCCTCTTCCAGGCAGATTCATAACATTTTATGTTGATTGGAAATTCTTAATTATTGCCCTGATGGTGGAGATGGGAATTTTCACTGCTCTAGCTCTTTTCTTAAAGCCACTTCACTAATTTGTGAAGCTCAATTATCTTTTGCTGCACATCAGAAATATATTCTTTGGTTTTTCTCATTGTGATGGATGATTAAGGGAATTTGGGCTTTGTTTTGTTTTCCCTCCTATTTATATTTCTGTGAAACAGCAAGCCATGGCTGGATAATTTCATGTTCATAATCACCCTGGAGTGCTCAAAACTGAATATGAATGGGAATATACTTCAGAGATATTTTACTCATAAGAATTTCTGGGGGTGCCAGTAATTGTGTCCAACGTATATTTGAGAAAAACATTTATTTCTTAATGATATTTCCCCCCATTTTAAATTCTTATTATCCAATGAAAGGTTAGATTTTGTGAATTCTTTAAATAAAAGATCAAAAGGATTAACAATGCAGATTAATTTTCACAGCCTTCTTTGATCATATTTACCAAGGGTGCTGATATTTTTGGCCATGACTGTATGACTCCAGACGCTGACAAATATCATTGGCCAGAACTGGCACAACCTCCATCTGAAGTAAATGCAACTTTAAAGGCATCTTCACTATGCCAGTAGAGATGAAATTAGAGCCATAACATATGCAGCACTCATGTACACAGAGACACACGAGTTCAGGTAAGAAAACGTGACATGATGTTCATTAGACCTGCGCTAAATAAACATTTAACTTAAGCTGTTTGCTTTCATGGAATTGTGGTTATTGCATATTATAATTTTATGTAAGTTTCCTTGTATTTTGTAAATGATCTGGTTGAATGTCATTCCTATTTTTGGCTGCTTTCAAAGGCCAGTGTTCATATATTTCCAGCACTAAATGTAGCATGAAGAATGTTTGATAATTTTGGACATGTTGAGGTCTGATGGGTTTAAATGGAGGGTCATAAGACTAACCGTATAAGATTCGGGCTATTGTGTTTCTCTGGAGAATTGGTCTAGAGGGCAAAAGTCATGTGATGTATTGACTTTAGACTTAAACTCATTTATGTTATTCTAGCTGTGTTTGTGACTAATTTGCAACTTGGCTCTGCATGTGATTTTACTGCTGAGACCGTATTTCTACCACTTTACCTCCCCATTTTTGTCTTATCTACTCCGTACTACGTCAGAACTCAAAACAAATCTTCCTTTCCCATCTTCTGTTCTCAAGCTGCATAGAGAAGAGCTGATATGAAGCTTTAGTTTTGGTTTTCCCTCATAAAGGCCTTTCTGTGTCAATGCTAGTTGTATAAACCAGCTGTATTTGTTTTTTTGATGAAATCATGTTTTTTTTACATCAGTGTGGGCAGTATGAGTAGTTCACCCAAAAATTTACATTTGTTGAAAATTTACTCACTGTCAGGAGTTTGTTGCTTCATTGGAACAGATTTGGATAGCATTACATCACTTGCTCACCAGTGGATCCTCTGCAGTGAATGGGTGCCGTCAGAATGAGAGTCCAAACAGCTGATAAAAACACCACAATAATCCACACCACTCCAGTCCATCAGTTAATCTCTTGTGAAAAAAGCTGCATGTTTGTAAGAAACAAGTCCATCATTAAGACATTTTAACTTTAAACCGCTGCTTCCAGCATAAATACAAGACTATAATAATATAATAATCCATAATATTACTTTCACCAGTGAAAAGTTGTCTTATCTGAATCAAGAGAGAAATATGCAGAGATTATGTATGTGGATTTTGATGTGAGAGGACAACCAGATGGACTGAAGCAAGCGTTATAATGGATTATGGACTCGAAAGCAATGGTGTTAAGTTAAAATGCCTTAATAATGGATTTGTTTCTTACAAACACGCAGCTTGTGGCTCCTCAAGATGTTCACTGATAAGACTGGAGTGGTGTGGATTACTGTGATGTTTTTATCAGCTGCATGGACTCTCATTCTGACGGCACCCATTCACTGCAGAGGATCCACTGGTGAGCAAATGATGAAATGCTACATTTCTCCAAATGAAGAAACAAACACATCTTAGATGGACCGAAGGTGAGTAAATTTTCAGCAAATTTTCATTTTAGGGTGAAATAATATTTGGATGTCTGATTTCAGATTTTATCAGATGGTCCAGTAGGTTTGTAGGACGATCTGTTGTCTGCTGGTTCACCAGGCTCTCTTAGGCCCATTCCACAGCAAAACTTAACAAAGTCACATGGAACATGGGTCACTGGGTCGGTTGAACCAGGTTTCCTCTTGTTGTCTTTGCCCGCTGTGCCTCAGGTGTTAGTGGGTTGAGGACAATGGGAAATGGTGTGTTTTGAGGGGACGTCAAGATACTCCTCCCTCAGAGGGTTCAGCAGGAAGACCCTTTTCATGCCTGTGGATAACAATCAGAGAATGGCCTGCTCTTTGCGTACTTTCTCCTAATGCTAGTGCTGTATGAGAAAACACACCTTGACGATGCTTTCGTTCCAGCTATTTTCTTTTGTAATGTCATTCTGGATTCAATCTGATTTTATAAACACCTTTATTAGTCAAGTCACATTTCAATGCAAATGAATGCAAAATAAATGAAATAATTAAAGCCACCTCCACTTATTTTCAATTGTTTGATTTCATGCTACAAAATAAATCCTGGGTACAAAAAGTACCAAACACCATAATACAATAGGAATAACTATAAACATGGCAGACAGAAACCAGGCACTACACATTTTAAATCTCAACAAGTTCTTTACCGGCATTGATGGTTCCATGAAGAACCGTGGTTCTTTATGGTGGAAAAGGGATGTTTAAATTAAAATGAAACACTAAGAAAAGTGTTTCTTTTAAGAACTGTTCACTAAAAGTTCTACTATGCCAGGGGTTTTCAAAATTTATGTCATTTATGTAAGTACCCCCTGAGATTTTATGTAAATATTTCAATAAATTAATGCCATATCTGTATGTTTACTTTAAAAAAAAAAAAAACTAAAAAAAACTTAACGACTATAGTGACTAACTTTAAACCGCTCTTTTCTTTATTCTAAGTTGAGACAAGACAAGTATATGTGACCCTGGACCACAAAACCAAAGTCGCTGGGGTATATTTGTAGCAATAGCCAAAAATACATTGTGGGTCAAAGTGATAAATTTTTCTTTTATGACAAAAATCAGTAGGATATTAAGTAAAGATCATGTTCCATGAAGATATTTTGTAAATTTCTTACTGTAAATATATCAAAACGTAATTTTTGATTAGTAATATGCATTGCTAAGAGCTTCATTTGAACAACTTTAAAAGCGATTTTCTCAATATTTAGATTTTTTTGCACCCTCAGATTCCAGATTTTCAAATAGCTGTGTATTGGCCAAATATTGTCCGATCCTAACAAACCATACATCAATGGAAAGCTTATTTATTCAGCTTTCAGATTATGTATAAATCTCAATTTCAAAAAATTGACACTTAAGACTGGTTTCATGGTCCAGGGTCACATATGGAAACTATCCAATGTTCTGTTAATCTTAAAACAGTGTAAACTGTATCTCTATATTCATGGGTCCTCTTAAGGTGTACATTTATTATATTAACCTGACAGCACATGGACTGTGCAAAATTAACCATGATTACCATGGTAACCACAAATTAACCATGGTTTTGCACATAGTTAAACCATGGTATTTGTAGCACAACTGTGATTACTACACTTTTACTGTAATAAGGGATTTGTACCGAAGTCCGGATCTAAATCAAATGATTCACAATACACGATTTGAAGTCCCGATCTGAATTAAATGATCAAACCACTGGCTTAGCTCACTGGTTTTATGACGTCAACTGAAATAAGTGAAAAAAAATGTTGTTTACAAATAAAATATTAATACTTCCATTTCAAAGAAAACATCCAACACAAATCTACAAACATATTCAGGTGAGGTAACCAGTTTACTGCTAACTAGTGAAATACTCCATTAAGATGAGCTGCACCTCAAAATATACATGTTAGATGGAAACATTGTGCATTATAATCGAGCTTGTAGCTTAATTCACTATATTTTAAATAGTTTGAGCTGCAATTCAGCTGGTGACATTTAAAAAAGGATATCAGTTGAAAGCTTCCAGTCATCTCATACCATTGAAGTGAGTGTTAAATTTATCAGTATTGTAATAAATATATGAAAAATTATTGTTGCATCTGATTGTATTAGTCTATATAGAGTGCTAGTCAAGGTAAAAAGAGCAAATGGGAGAAGCAGATGAACACAAAACAGCGTAACAACATAACTGTGCATGTATGTTTTAAACACTTCGGATACCTTATATGTTCTTACTTTGCTCATGAATTAAATGTACATCCTTGAAAGCGTGCAGTTTTCTAGTGTAATCTCTCAGGTAATATCAGTGGTGCACTCTTAAAAATAAAGGTACTTCACGATGCCATAGAAGGACCTTTTTGTTTAAATGGTTCCATAAAGAACCTTTAACATCTGAAGAACATTCTTCAGATTATAAAAAGGTAAGAAAGAGATGGTTCTTTAAAGAACCTTTGACTGAATGGCTCTTTGTGGAACCAAAAATGGTTCTTCGATGGCATCGCTGTGAAGAACCCTTTGAAGCACCTTTATTTTTAAGAGTTTATGACCTATTTCATATCTGGCTCGAAATTACAACAACAATGGTTACATACACATATATTTAACTGTTTGATCAAAATTATTGCTAGGGGCCATTTATGACATGTCCCTATAGCATCCCTATTGTATACACCCTTGAGAAGATTAAAAGCAAATGCCATTGAAACTTTCCTGAAGACAGTCGCTTCTTTATTACTCATTTCATCCTTATATTTAAAAAAAAATAAAAATATTTAGGCTGTATTTAATTTCTATGATTGAATTATAATTGAATTAATTGCTTTTCATCAACTCACGAACGCCTTGAAATTCACCTGACTCAAAAAGTGCATGTCTTAACATGCATTTAGAGCATAAACTGCAACTACAGTCAACCACGAGCACACCCCTAAACCCATTTTATACACCTTTATACTCCTAACAAGTTATCAGTTTAAACTCCTTTTGATATGACTCCAGCCTCAAAGCATGCTGGGTAAACAGCAGTGCCACAATATGAGTGCTTTTTTTACATTTTCTCAAGAAAATGTAATAGGCTTCGTAGTTGGTTGCTAGGGCGTTGCTATTTATCAAAACATATTTATATAAGTCTAATATGTATATCTGCCTGAATAATTTACAGATTAAAACCAGATGTAAATCCAAAGCAGAGTCCTCTGAGCTGATAGAAGTTGAGGTGTGACTGAGCAGCTCTGATTTCATTTCACATGCTACAGAGATTGTTGCACTGCCATGTGCTCAGCTCCTGTTCCTCTGTCCTGCCAGGTACGTGACGTACTGCACACAGATTTAATGTGCACATGGGCACATAAGTGATCTATATTCATTTATGTCTCCCAAACAAGTTCACCCACAATATAGTATTATTTACTCACCCTTGTATAAGTGGAGTTTCACTTTTCAAAAGTTTTTACTGATTGAATTCAGTTTTCTCCCCGCATTTCTCTTTCCAGATCAGCTGACCTTGGAAAAATAATCTCAGCAATTTCATGTCCTAAAGATGATGACTCACATTCACCCTTAAAAACATCATATTTTCTTTCATATCAATTACTTGTTTTTTAACAGATTTATTTCATCCAAAGTGACTTGAATTTCCGGAACACTTCCTGAAGCGAACAGAGCTTATGACCCAGATCAACAGCACAGTGTTGATGCACCCTTCACTTTCTGGATGGTAAGGACTAATGTTTGAATGGAGGCAGTGTTGCGGTGAAGGCTCTCGGACGTCAATCTAAATGCTGCCAGGTTGTACCAATCATTTTGAAGTCGATAACGGCTGTTATTATAAGTTATATTACCCAAGACGTGCTTGTTTGGAGATTTTGTCCCCTCCCATTTTTTTGGGGGGGATGTTTACTTGTTAAACTTCACGTCCATGGAGAGACTGTCTCACTCCAACCACGACTGCTTTTAGACTAGACAGGGTGTAGGTGGAAGCGGTCGGACTGTAAGTGCAAACAGAGTCTAACCACACGGTTATATTCAAGCGGCAGCCCATAAGAATACAACACAGTTGCCAGTTCTATTTTAAACAAGTTCATCTGACACAGAACCCAACCTACAGACGTAAACAAGTCATAACAAGACACAATACATTCAAAGTGCTTCGAAAATGAACATCATCTTGTTTACTGGACTTATTTGTTAAACTATTTTAATTAGAAATCACAAAAACAAGAAATGACATTTCCAAGCCATTTCATTCCTCTGATGTCACGTAAGTCTGGTGAACCAGGATATTTATACACATGAGAATTGAGTCGTGTTGCTGAACAGAGCCAGACCTGAAAGTGTGTTTATTAAAATGATGCCTAAATCACTATTTGATCAATGTTAAGTCATTTAGAGGTTGAATGATTATGAAGACTAACACTTTTACTTTACAACAATACTTTGTCGATATTTTGTCTCTGAATTCTGAGTTTAAATCTCGCAGTACTATGCAATCTTGTTTCCACCACAGGTTAAAAATAAAAATAAAATAAAGGTAATTGTGACTTTTCATCTCGGACATTTTCTCGCAATTCAAAATATCAGAATTCTGCCTTTTTTTTCTCACATTCCGAGTTTCCCGCAATTCAGATTTTTTCCCCTCAGAATTCTGAGTTTACATTTTGCAATTTAGATTTTTTTTTTTTTTCAGAATTGCGAATTTGCGATATGAACTCAGAACTGGGACTTCTCATCTAAATTGTGAGATAAAAAGTCTTTTTTTTTTTTTTTCAGTGGCAGAAAAGGTCATTGATGTCTATGAAATACTTCCAGGAATGTATCACTTATGTTGCTTTATTCATTCACTTTTAGGACTTACAAAAGAATACTTGATTATGCTCGGAAAACCTGAATATTTTTAGTGCCAGCATGCAGAGATAAACAACAGCAGAAATAATTAATCTAAATTTAGTAGACCTCAAACTTGTTCAGTACATGATAGTGACACTACTAACACATGTCCTTAAGAATGAGATAAAGACATACAGTTGTCATTAATCTTGAGGAACCTCAGAAAGTGCAGCTGTGTTCTGATGGGAGTTTTCAGCTCATGTGAGTTTGACAGCAGACCCTCGTTGCTCTGGGTGTGAAATGTCACATGGAAGGTGTGTATCTCCTCACTACTAACCAGTGTTGGGCAGTAACTTAGTTACTGTAATAATATTACTTTTTGCAGTAACTAGTAGTGTAACTAATTACTAAAAGATTTCAGTAATAATATTACAGTTACCATCCATAAAACAGCTTAGTTAATAAGTTACTTTTGATGCCTCAACCCCGCTGATTTAAAATCCAACAATCAAATATTTCCTAGATTTATTTTCATAATTTTCATGACTCGCACATGCATGTGATGTCCTCACTGCAGCAGGCAAGCTTGGAATATGGAAAAGCTTACATTCAGCAGGTAGAAATATTGCATTATATTGATTTCGTCAGGAAAAAAGATGATCTGAACAATATCTGTTGTGCAAGTTGTGGCTTTACTTTACTGGCATTACATCCCTCTGATCAGCATGTGGTACGCTATATTACTGTAATTCAAAAATATTTTTGGTAAATTAAACAGTTTCTTACAAACTTTTGTGATTTGATAAAATACATCATGAAATATAATCGTATATGAGTAATGGAGAAATTACAATTAGCTTCAAGCTACACATGACAATTTTTAACGAGATTAATACCACACTTCTACTTGAATGTCGCTATCAATCACTATTGAGTGTTTGTGATAACTTCTGACCGCGATCCGATGTGGATTTTGGTCAAACGATGAGGCAGAAATATGTTGTTAGTAACATTCTAGAAGAATTTTATGTGGAAGATACACAGTTACAACTTCTGTGGGGCATGAAGAAAAAGTAGTGTAACTAATTACTGTTGCCAGAAAGTAATAAGTAAAGTAACAATATTACTTTTGAAAGAAGTAACTAGTGGTGAGTAATATATTACATTCTTTGAGTAACTAGCCTAACACTGCTACTAACAGAACAACAGAGGTCTGTCATTGTCAACAGGCAAGACAAAGTGCAAAGTTTGCTGTCACATGCTTTAGGGGATGTTATATTTGGCCACGACGGATTGTAGCACCTCATTCATGACTGAGAGAGTATGTACAGCATATATGCACAGAGCTGGTCTGCGATGACTTTGGATTTGGCCAACCATGCCATTTTTGTTGTATTTCTGCATTAAAGTGTAAAAACAAGTGAATTTGATTAAAAAAAATTAACAATGTCAAATAATTGTTATTAATTTTTGGTTTGTTTGTTTATTTTTAATTTAATACATTTTTATATATATATATTTAGATATAATGCAACATTTACTTCTGGCCCACAATTTTTAGCCCTTTGTATTAAAAAGTTTGGGCAGTGCATTCAGTTGTTTGGACACATATGTGACCCTGGACCACAAAACCAGTCTTAAGTCGCTGGGGTATATAGCCAAAAATACATTGCTTGGGTCAAAATGATAAATTTTTCTTTTATGCCAAAAATCATTAGGATATTAAGTAAAGATTATGTTTCATGAAGATATTTTGTAAATTTTTCTTACCGTAAATGTATAAAAACTTCATTTTTGATTAGTAATAATATGCATTGCTAACAACTTAATTTGGACAACTTTAAAGGCGATTTTCTCAATATTTCGATTTTTTTGCACCCTCAGATTCCAGATTTTCAAATAGTTGTATCTCAGCCAAATATTGTCCGATCCTACCAAACCATACATCAACGGAAAGCTAATTTATTCAGCTTTCAGATGATGTATACATCTCAATTTCGAAAAAATGACACTTAAGACTGGTTTTGTGGTCCAGGGTCACGTATAATACATTTTATGATGACTATTTTCCATTTAGAAGAAACAAAGACAACACAACTATGAAATAAATGCAATTTGAGCTTCTTTTTGTGTAGATTTTAGGACATTCTCTCAATCTACTTCATGGGATGCTTTTTCCAAGTTTAGAGTTCCTATCTACTATGAAACATTACAATCTATTTCTTATGGAAGCCCGTTTCTATGGAAGCCCGTTTCCGCCACTGAATAAAAAAATTAAAAAGGTTATTGCGACTTTTTTTCTCAGAATTCTGACTTTTTTTCTCAGAATTCTGAGATATAAACTCGCAATTCTGAGATATAAACTCGCAATTCTGACTTTTTGTCTCACAATTCTGAGATATAAACTCACAATTCTGAGATATAAACTCGCAATTCTGAGATATAAAGTCGCAATTCTGAGATATAAACTCGCAATTTTGAGATATAAAGTCGCAATTCTGACTTTTTTTCTCAGAATTCTGAGATATAAACTCGCAATTGCGACTTTTTATCTCGCAATTCTGACTTTTTTCTCGCAATTGCGAGTTTATATCTCACAACTCTGATTTTCTCGCACAATGAACTCCGTGTAAGGCTTTGCAGTGCTTTGTTCAATTTGCACTATCAAAATGAACTAGATGAATGCTGCGTCCGAATATGATTTTTGAACAAACATACAAATTACTAATTATTCTCCATTTCTGTGTTTTGCGCTCGCGGTTGGACAGTACCATTACCGCCGGGCAGGGTGCGGAGGGGGGACGGCGCCGTCGGCGCGCACAGCTTTCAGACACAATATTCTTCATTTCTTTATATTTCTGAGTTTGAGGCAGCTTCTATCGCGTTATTTTAACAACAGCTGTCAAGTACAGAGCGTATTATTGTAACATGAGAGTGAATATATGAATGCACGCAGGTGGATTTCCTTCACTCTCGCATAAAACGCGCTTTCATCTCTATGTTCTTGCTCTAGCATTATCTTATCTCCTGTATTTAATGTTGTAAGATATCGACCAAGCAAGACATCCCCGATGAAAATTGTAAATAAATTAAGGATTCTTTATTAGTTAGTATTAGTTATTATTTTAGGTATTTTTTAAAATTATTTAGTCAATTATATATGAAGATGCAAAAGCATCTAAGTGCTATCTGAAATTTTCTTCTAAAATTAGCATTTTTCTCAGGCTCCTATGTTTATGTTCAGTTATTTCACTTTAATGACAATGAAAAGAAGCTGTACCTGAGAAAAATGCTCTCAGTTTAGAAGAAAATTTCAGATAACACTGAAAACTTTGCATCTGAACCCTTCATATATAATTGACTAAATAAAAATAATAAAAAAAACAAAAAAAAAAAACTTAAAATAATAACTAATAGGCTACTAACTAATAAATAATGAATCCTTAATTTATTTACAATTTTCATCGGGGATGTCTTGCTTGGTCGATATCTTACAACATTAAATACAGGAGATAAGATAATGCTAGAGCAAGAACATAGAGATGAAAGCGCGTGCGCGCCGACGGCGCCATCCCCCCTCCGCACCCTGCCCGGCGGTAATGGTACTGTCCAACTGCGAGCGCAAAACACAGAAATGGAGAATAATTAGTCATTTGTATGTTTGTGCGAGAAAATCAGAGTTGTGAGATATAAACTCGCAATTGCGAGAAAAAAAAGTCAGAATTGCGAGATAAAAAGTCGCAATTGCGAGTTTATATCTCAGAATTCTGAGAAAAAAAGTCAGAATTGCGAGTTTATATCTCAGAATTGCGAGTTTATATCTCAGAATTGCAAGTTTATATCTCAGAATTGCGAGTTTATATCTCACAATTCTGAGAAAAGAAGTCAGAATTCTGAGATAAAAAGTCGCAATAACCTTTTTTATTTTTTTATTCAGTGGCGGAAACGGGCTTCCATAGCAAAGCCTTACACGGAGTTCATTGTGCGAAAAAATCAGAGTTGTGAGATATAAACTCGCAATTGCGAGAAAAAAAAGTCTGAATTGGGAGATAAAAAGTCGCAATTGTGAGTTTATATCTTAGAATTGCGAGTTTATATCTCAGAATTGCGAAGTTTATATCTCAGAATTGCAGTTTATATCTCAGAATTGCAAGTTTATATCTCAGAATTGCGAGTTTATATCTCACAATTCTGAGAAAAGAAATCAGAATTCTGAGATAAAAAGTCGCAATAACCTTTTTATTTTTTATTCAGTGGCGGAAACGGGCTTCCATAGCAAAGCCTTACACGGAGTTCATTGTGCGAAAAAATCAGAGTTGTGAGATATAAACTCGCAATTGCGAGAAAAAAAAGTCTGAATTGGGAGATAAAAAGTCGCAATTGTGAGTTTATATCTTAGAATTGCGAGTTTATATCTCAGAATTGCGAGTTTATATCTCAGAATTCTGAGAAAAAAAGTCAGAATTGCGAGTTTATATCTCAGAATTCTGAGAAAAAAAGTCAGAATTGCGAGTTTATATCTCAGAATTGCGAGTTTATATCTCAGAATTGCAACTTTATATCTCACAATTCTGAGAAAAAGTCAGAATTGCGAGTTTATATCACAGAATTGCGAGTTTATATCTCAGAATTGCGACTTTATATCTCACAATTCTGAGAAAAAGTCAGAATTATGAGTTTATATCTCAGAATTGCGAGTTTATATCTCAGAATTGCTAGTTTATATCTCAGAATTGCGACTTTATATCTCACAATTCTGAGAAAAGAAATCAGAATTCTGAGAAAAAGTCAAGTGCGAGTTTATATCTCAGAATTGCGAGTTTATATCTCAGAATTCTGAGAAAAAGTCAGAATTGCGAGTTTACATCTCAGAATTGCGAGTTTATATCTCAGAATTGCTAGTTTATATCTCACAATTCTGAGAAAAGAAGTCAGAATTGCGAGTTTATATCTCAGAATTGCGAGTTTATATCTCAGAATTGCTAGTTTATATCTCAGAATTGCGACTTTATATCAGAATTCTGAGAAAAAGTCAGAATTGCGAGTTTATATCTCAGAATTCTGAGAAAAAGTCAGAATTGCGAGTTTATATCTCAGAATTGCGAGTTTATATCTCAGAATTGCGACTTTATATCTCACAATTCTGAGAAAAAGTCAGAATTGCGAGTTTATATCTCAGAATTGCGAGTTTATATCTCAGAATTGCGACTTTATATCTCAGAATTCTGAGAAAAAGTCCGAATTGCGAGTTTATATCTCAGAATTGCGAGTTTATATCTCAGAATTGCGACTTTATATCTCAGAATTGCGACTTTATATCTCAGAATTCTGAGAAAAAGTCAGAATTATGCAGTTTATATCACAGAATTGCGAGTTTATATCTCAGAATTGCGACTTTATATCTCACAATTCTGAGAAAAAGTCAGAATTGCGAGTTTATATCTCAGAATTGCGAGTTTATATCTCAGAATTGCTAGTTTATATCTCAGAATTGCGACTTTATATCTCAGAATTCTGAGAAAAAAAGTCAGAATTGCGAGTTTATATCTCAGAATTGCGAGTTTATATCTCAAATTCTGAGAAAAAAAGTCAGAATTGCGAGTTTACATCTCAGAATTGCGAGTTTATATCTCAGAATTGCTAGTTTATATCTCACAATTCTGAGAAAAGAAGTCAGAATTGCGAGTTTATATCTCAGAATTGCGAGTTTATATCTCAGAATTGCTAGTTTATATCTCAGAATTGCGACTTTATATCAGAATTCTGAGAAAAAAAGTCAGAATTGCGAGTTTATATCTCAGAATTCTGAGAAAAAAAGTCAGAATTGCGAGTTTATATCTCAGAATTGCGAGTTTATATCTCAGAATTGCGACTTTATATCTCACAATTCTGAGAAAAAGTCAGAATTATGCAGTTTATATCTCAGAATTGCGAGTTTATATCTCAGAATTGCGACTTTATATCTCAGAATTCTGAGAAAAAGTCCGAATTGCGAGTTTATATCTCAGAATTGCGAGTTTATATCTCAGAATTGCGACTTTATATCTCAAATTGCGACTTTATATCTCAGAATTCTGAGAAAAAAGTCAGAATTGCGAGTTTATATCTCAGAATTCTGAGAAAAAAAGTCAGAATTGCGAGTTTATATCTCAGAATTGCGAGTTTATATCTCAGAATTGCGACTTTATATCTCACAATTCTGAGAAAAGAAGTCAAGTGCGAGTTTATATCTCAGAATTGCGAGTTTATATCTCAGAATTGCGAGTTTATATCTCAGAATTGAGTTTATATCTCAGAATTCTGAGAAAAAAGTCAAGTGCGAGTTTATATCTCAGAATTGCGAGTTTATATCTCAGAATTGCGACTTTATATCTCAGAATTATGCGAGTTTATATCTCAAATTCTGAGATATAAACTGCAATTCTGAGATATAAACTTCGCAATTCTGAGATATAAACTCGCAATTCTGAGATATAAACTTCATAATTCTGACTTTTTCTCAGAATTGTGAGATATAAAGTCGCAATTCTGAGATATAAACTTCGCAATTCTGAGATATAAACTCATAATTCTGACTTTTTCTCAGAATTGCGACTTTTTATCTCCCAATTCAGACTTTTTTTTCTCGCAATTGTGAGTTTATATCTCACAACTCTGATTTTCTCGCACAATGAACTCCGTGTAAGGCTTTGCTATGGAAGCCCGTTTCCACCACTGAATAAAAAATTAAAAAAGGTTATTGCGACTTTTTATCTCAGAATTCTGACTTTTTTTCTCAGAATTCTGAGATATAAAGTCGCAATTCTGAGATATAAAGTTGCAATTCTGAGATATAAACTCGCAATTCTGACTTTTTTTCTCAGAATTCTGAGATATAAACTCGCAATTCTGAGATATAAACTAGCAATTCTGAGATATAAAGTCGCAATTCTGAGATATAAACTCGCAATTCTGACTTCTTTTCTCAGAATTGCGACTTTATATCTCAGAATTGCAACTTTATATCTCAGAATTCTGAGAAAAAGTCAGAATTATGCGAGTTTATATCTCAGAATTGCGAGTTTATATCTCAGAATTGCTAGTTTATATCTCAGAATTGCGACTTTATATCTCAGAATTGCGAGTTTATATCTCAGAATTCTGAGAAAAAGTCAGAATTGAGTTTATATCTCAGAATTGCGAGTTTATATCTCAGAATTCTGAGAAAAAGTCAGAATTAGAGTTTATATCTCAGAATTGCGAGTTTATATCTCAGAATTGCGACTTTTTATCTCACAATTCTGAGAAAAGAAGTCAGAATTGCGAGTTTATATCTCAGAATTGCGACTTTATATCTCAGAATTGCTAGTTTATATCTCAGAATTGCGAGTTTATATCTCAGAATTCTGAGAAAAAAAGTCAGAATTGCGAGTTTATATCTCAGAATTGCGACTTTATATCTCAGAATTGCGACTTTATATCTCACAATTCTGAGAAAAAAAGTCAGAATTCTGAGATAAAAAGTCGCAATAACCTTTTTTATTTTTTTATTCAGTGGTGGAAACGGGCTTCCATAGCAAAGCCTTACACCGAGTTCATTGTGCGAGAAAATCAGAGTTGTGAGATATAAACTCGCAATTGCGAGAAAAAAAAGTCTGAATTGGGAGATAAAAAGTCGCAATTGCGAGTTTATATCTCAGAATTGCGAGTTTATATCTCAGAATTGCGACTTTATATCTCAGAATTCTGAGAAAAAGTCAGAATTGCGAGTTTATATCTCAGAATTGCGAGTTTATATCTCAGAATTGCTAGTTTATATCTCAGAATTGCGACTTTATATTTCACAATTCTGAGAAAAGAAGTCAGAATTATGCAGTTTATATCTCAGAATTGCGAGTTTATATCTCAGAATTGCGAGTTTATATCTCAGAATTCTGAGAAAAGAAGTCAGAATTGCGAGTTTATATCTCAGAATTGCGACTTTATATCTCAGAATTCTGAGAAAAAGTCAGAATTGCGAGTTTATATCTCAGAATTGCGAGTTTATATCTCAGAATTGCTAGTTTATATCTCAGAATTGAGTTTATATCTCAGAATTGCGAGTTTATATCTCAGAATTGCGAGTTTATATCTCAGAATTGCGAGTTTATATCTCAGAATTGCGAGTTTATATCTCAGAATTCTGAGAAAAAGTCAGAATTGCGGTTTATATCTCAGAATTGCGAGTTTATATCTCAAATTGCGACTTTATATCTCAGAATTCTGAGAAAAAGTCAGAATTCTGAGATAAAAAGTCGCAATAACCTTTTTATTTTTTATTCAGTGGTGGAAGCAGGCTTCCATAGCAAAGCCTTACACGAGTTCATTGTCTTGAGAAAATCAGAGTTGTGAGATATAAACTCGCAATTGCGAGAAAAAAAGTCTGAATTGGGAGATAAAAAGTCGCAATTGCGGTTTATATCTCAGAATTGCGAGTTTATATCTCAAATTGCGACTTTATATCTCACAATTCTGAGAAAAAGTCAGAATTATGCGAGTTTATATCTCAAATTGCGAGTTTATATCTCAGAATTGCTAGTTTATATCTCAGAATTGCGACTTTATATCTCAGAATTCTGAGAAAAAGTCAAGTGCGGTTTATATCTCAGAATTGAGTTTATATCTCAGAATTGCGACTTTATATCTCAGAATTCTGAGAAAAGAAGTCAGAATTGCGAGTTTATATCTCAGAATTGCGACTTTATATCTCAGAATTCTGAGAAAAAGTCAGAATTGCGAGTTTATATCTCAGAATTGCGAGTTTATATCTCAGAATTGCTAGTTTATATCTCAGAATTGCGACTTTATATTTCACAATTCTGAGAAAATAAGTCAGAATTGCGAGTTTATATCTCAGAATTGCGAGTTTATATCTCAGAATTGCGACTTTATATCTCAGAATTCTGAGATATAAAGTCGCAATTCTGAGATATAAACTCGTAATTCTGAGATATAAAGTCGCAATTCTGAGATATAAACTTCGCAATTCTGAGATATAAACTCGCAATTCTGACTTTTTCTCAGAATTCTGAGATATAAAGTCGCAATTCTGAGATATAAACTCGCAATTCTGAGATATAAACTCGCAATTCTGAGATATAAACTAGCAATTCTGAGATATAAACTCGCAATTCTGACTTTTTTTCTCAGAATTCTGAGATATAAACTCGCAATTCTGAGATATAAACTCGCAATTCTGACTTTTTTTCTCAGAATTCTGAGATATAAAGTCGCAATTCTGAGATATAAACTCGCAATTCTGACTTTTTCTCAGAATTCTGAGATATAAACTTCAATTCTGACTTTTTCTCAGAATTCTGAGATATAAAGTCGCAATTCTGAGATATAAAGTCGCAATTCTGAGATATAAACTAGCAATTCTGAGATATAAACTCGCAATTCTGAGATATAAACTCGCAATTCTGACTTTTTCTCAGAATTCTGAGATATAAAGTTGCAATTCTGAGATATAAAGTCGCAATTCTGAGAAAAGAAGTCAGAATTGCGAGTTTATATCTCAGAATTGCGACTTTATATCTCAGAATTGCTAGTTTATATCTCAGAATTGCGAGTTTATATCTCAGAATTCTGAGAAAAAAAGTCAGAATTGCGAGTTTATATCTCAGAATTGCGAGTTTATATCTCAGAATTGCGACTTTATATCTCAGAATTACGAGTTTATATCTCAGAATTGCGACTTTATATCTCAGAATTCTGAGATAAAAAGTCGCAATAACCTTTTTTATTTTTTTATTCAGTGGCGGAAACGGGCTTCCAGAATTTCTTTCTTTCATGAATGAATGTGAAGATAATAGAAAATGTGTCTGTGAAGAAATTCATTAGTTGGCACAAATTACATTTCTCAAAAAAACTAATTTCAAGCACTTAAACACTTTGTCAAGTGTGTCCAAACTTTTAATTTGTAGCTTCTGAAACAGAAACGTTTTAGTCCGCCCCAAACATGATATAATGCGGTAGTATTGTTGTTGTTATTTTTGAAAAAGATCAAGATCTAGTTTTATTGCACCCTACTTTAGTGAAGCTCGCCTCTAGCTATCATCATGATCATCACAGTAGTGTGCATAGGACAGTCCCTCCTCAAAATTTTTGTCTGTGGGTTAAACTCGCTCAGATTACGCGGTCTCTTCTACTCTCCACACGTGAAGGTAGGGCTCGGTTTTTACTACAGTATTTTACTTACATCTCGTGTACTTTTCTGACGTTCACGTTTATCGCGCGAGTTTCTGTTGTGATACTTTTCGTTTGAAACCTGTATTTTCAAACATCGATGGTCAAAAGTTGAATAAAGAGTGTTCTACTGTGTTTTTTTTGGTACCGATGCGCCCAGTATTTCAAGCACGTGTATGCCGTGCTTTGTTGTTTTATATGTTTGGCTGGAGAGCATGTTAAATTTAGCGCCAAATTATTTAAAAACATTCTTTAGAAACATCCAGTGATAGTTATTATAACCAAGTTATTTTCACTATTTGTAGATCTGTGTTGACTTAAGTTTGTGAATTTGTTAAACGGAGTATTTATTTTATTGTTCGTTGCTCACCACGTGTAGTTAAGGAACGTGATGTAGTGTTGGCGCGCGGCTTAACTAACGTAAACTTGTATGCTTTTATTTGAGTAACTTTGGGGTTGTGTGGTATGCATGTGTTCAGTGTAATGTGCATTGGTTGGTGACTTGAATATACATAGAAGCAAGTGAAACGATGCTGTGATGTTTACTATGCTTGACAGTTTGATCGCGCTTTTTTTTGTGTTTTTGGCGCAGGGTATTTTACGTGAGCTGATGACTTACAGATGACAGATTAGCCAGAATCGCGTGGTTAACCATGTGCCCATTTTCTTGTTTCGTTTTTAAGAATAGTTTAGTGACTGCTACTAGTAAAGAACACCTGAGATCTGTAGCTACATTGGCAGTCTTTGTGTTTTTCACCCCTAAAATATTTGGACAGTTAGAGTACTAGTTAACCCAAAATGTATATAATGTCAATATAACACTAAACCCGTAGAGTCTTCATAAATGTGTTATACATTGATAGTTCAAAGTGACTAGAAGCTTATCAACTCCAAAAAGGACAAAAGCACCATATAAGTAGTAAACACAGCTCCTGTGCTTATTTGGTGTATACAAACTGTAACCTTAGCTGAAACATTCAATGAAGTGGCATTTGCTGTGATATGATGCTAGAGATTTTTACAAGACTTTTTAAAGGAAAGTTTTGAACATGTATGATAGTATACTCCTAAAATATGACACCGTTCACTTTTATCATAGCAAATACAATGCTTTTTGAGATTGTATTGTTTCTTATTTACTCGATAAAAGATTATTTTATTTATTGATTTTGACACATGTACATACCATCAGGAAGGGTTAATTCTATGAAACTGAGCAGTTTAAAGAAATGAAAAAAAAAAAGAAGTTTGGATCCTGATTGATTGTGTTTATAATAATTAAATTGCTCAGTTTATTTCACTGTTTTGCTTTCTGTGGTGTTTAGTTTTCCACAAATGTTGATCTTGAAGTGTCATGATGCTGATGCATGTGCTTGTGGCTTGGACAGTAGATGGACTTCTCATGCTATTTAGATGAGATTCATGTGAGCTTTATCATGGACAGATTCAGTCAGTTCCAAAGCAGGCAAATGTTTCTAATGTAACTCATGTGGTGTATGCATGCATGGCGGGCAAATCTGGCCGCATGCTCGCGTTAGGCTTAAAACTGCCAAAACCTAGGTGGGTTTCCTAAGTGGTTTGCCTCCAATCAGCTGGCTACATTCTTCTAACACCTAGTTTTCACAACCCAAAGCCCTATCCTCATTTTTTCAGCCTTATGCTCCAGCCAATTGTGAGCTTCTTACTCTTGAATGATATCCAGTAGAGAAAACAGGCCTGCTGCCCAGCTGCCTCACAGCACTTTAAGAATGAGTTATGGAAAATAAATGTAATCATGGCCTGCTGTTCTTCTGTGACAACACTAAATCCATGGGGGTTTTTGTTATAGAAATTGGGTATTGTTTAGCAGAGGTGGGGTGGTTCTTTACATAAGGTTCTTTACTCGATCAGTGGTTGCATGAAGAAACTTTATCATCCTTTGCATTGCACAAAAGGTTCTTAATAGGGCTGGCTGAGATATTCCTAAAGGAGATATGGTGCACCCTAACAGTCTTTTTAGATCAGTGCAATTCACATACCGCATTTTGCCCTGTGCAGCTGGGGGTAAATTATGCAGTTTTGTTCAATAAAACCATATGATTTCTTGCTTTTGATACTTTATTTGAACTAATTATTATTGCATCATTGCTATTATATATGTATTTTAAGTCTTTTTAAAAGCTATTGTTCACTTAAATCTATTTTTATTTCCATAAAAAAAAAAAAAAAAAATATATAGGGCCCTATGAAATCCGTTTTATTTCCAAATTCAGTTTTTTTCCATTTTCATTTTTCTGTACTCTTTCTTTTAATAATAAAAAGCATCTCCAATTAATTGATTTTATATTAAAAAGTATTTTATTAGTTTTTCCCCAGAAATACTGCACATTTACATTTTTCACCTAAATAAATTCTGGTAAATACTCCTTTAAAAAGTGTTTTTTTGATTATAATTTTATTATTAGTAGACTAGAACACGTGGATATGTTGTCATTCTTACACTATAATACTGAACTTTGATTTCAGTGATAAGGACTATGAGATGGACACTTGCTTCTTGCACTCTGTTGCACTTTACTTTTGCTTTAAAAAAGTATTTAATAGAAATTTGGATTTCATTTGGTTTAATAAAATATTCTTAAGTAAAATTGTTGATTTTTATTTTTTTTGTGGGAAATTAATTGTTAAGATTAATCGATTAATTGATAAATTAGTTGATAGATTAATCGAAATAAAAATAGTCGTTAGTGGCAGCCCTACTATGTTCCCACTGGGACTGAAACTCTTTCAGATGGGAAACTAGTTGCTGAACCACATAAGCACTTCTTGGCTAGTTTTCAGGAGGAAGGGAATTGCCTACACTTTTAAAAATAAAGGTTTCACAGTTATTCCATATACTGTAGAAGAACCTAGGGTTGTTCCGATTCCGATACTAGTATCGGAAATTCCACCGATACCACAAAAAATTCTGGCATCGTTATCGGCGAGTACTTGAACCCATGTACCGATCCGATACCATTTTCAAACAAGACCTATAGTTATGCGCGCTAGCTTTGCTTAACACTGCAAATCGGAAATCAGTTCTTCTTCGCTGCTCAGAATGCAAACACAGGAAGCTGTGCTGTGTTCAAGCAACCACTATTTAGAGCAGCGAAGAAGAAATACAAACGTGCTAGCACATTGCCAAAAGTTAAATCACTCGCATATGCGACTAATCTTCACCCTGGGCGACTAAATGATGTCTAATATTAGCCACTGGCTAATAAATGATCAGATTTTACTGGGAGGCTATGTATAAGTTTAGCACAGATATATTGTCACTCGCTGAACACTCTGAGCGCTTCAGAGTTTCTCTCTCCGTCAAGCGATCTATTTTTCAGTTCATCTGAATGAATGCGCAGCACAGCTGTATTTGACGTACCGTAAGCTCTAGTGTGAAGCGCACGACTCGCCGTCGCTTTGCTTTTTTCCTCTCACGCAGAGAGGGAGAGGGAGCGAGGGAGTCTTACATGTAGCGCGTCAATTCTGCACGGTATGTAAACGTTATTCTTTGTTGTATTTTTCTGTCAAAATAACGGAGTTCCTTTGGAATTCTTCAGCTTAACTGCCGGGTTCTCCGGTAGTAGGCGGAGCTAATGCGCAAACAACAATCTCATTGGCTGGCGCTCACCTATTATCGTCCCTGTTTTGATTTCAGCAAATCCGTTCGAGCCAATGCAGACAACGTGATTAATATTCATGAATCCAGCAGCAAGTTAATCATTAGTGCGTTTTATATTGTTCTTAGTATAATTCATAGTATGATTATTATCTTATCAGTATTATTGATAGTTTTTCCCCATTTTTACAGAAACACTGAATGACCACCACCGGTCCTAAATTCAGTTAAAATTACTCGCCAGACTATCTATCTATCTGTCTATCTATATATGGTGAAGCACACCCTAAAATAATTGTATCAATTCATACAGGTCTAGTAGTACATACAACTGTATAACCAGATACACACCCAGGTATCGGATCAGTATTCTGTATCGGCCGATACCCTGAGCCTAGGTATCGGAATCGGTATCGGGAAGGGAAAAAGGGTATCGGAACATCTCTAGAAGAACCCTTTAAAGAACCTTTCAGCTAACAGTTCTTAAAAGAACCATTTTTTCTTAGTGTGAAGAACATTTTAATAATATAAAGAACTTTTTTCCACTATAAAAGAACCTTTATTAATCTTAATTTTCAACAATATTCGATATTCTGTAATTTTATATTGATTATTCACGATAATATATCTGTAATATTCTATATATCGCCCAGCCATACTTTATAGTGGAAAAGGTTCTTTAAATTATTGAAATATTCTTCACACTGAGAATAAAAATGGTTCTTTAAAGAACTGATTGCTGAAAAGTTTGTTGGGAAAACAAAAATGGTTTGTCAGTTACATTGAAGCAAAAACCCTCTTTTGGAAACTTAATTTTCTTTTTAATTGTAGTAGCAATTGTGAAATTCAACCAGGTCTTGAGTTGGGAATTGGGAACCATTTTTATTCTAAATATTCTAATATTCCGTTACAATAAAGAATCAACAGTTTTTGAATGTTTACAGTTTTATTAGAGGTAGTGCTGGGCGGTATACCGGTTCATACCGAATACCGGTGTTTATTTTTCTTATGATATGAATTTTTAAAATACCTCAATACCGGTGTTATTTAAATAACGTTCGCAACGCGACACACTGTTTGAGAGGGGTCTCTTTTCACTATTGCATTGTGGCAAGAACACAGCTGTATGTGTTACTAAGCGTGTTCTGAAGCTGTAGAACTAGTAGAACGTGATGACACAGAAGAACTCATCCACAATATCCACGCGCGCCACCAGCTCGTCACACACACGAGCATGACTTTAGCACTATATTTAGCAACTTTCAAACCCTTTTAGCGGCTTTTTCCATAGAATATACAAACTGACAAACCTAGCGAATGTTTTGGATAAACCTTAGCTATGGTTCAGTTGGAAGATGTCGCCAGTGCTGCCCCATGAGCGAGATCTGACTCCCAGCGCAGCGTCGCATCTCTCTGCGTCTGTTCTGTGCAGCGGCGGCAGAGAAGCACCGCATTCATTTGGCCGCATCGCGACTGTTTGGAATTACAAATATGAGCATAGTTCGTCTGTTAATATTATGCACTTTTTGTTTTAGTTTACTCAGACGCAGGCAGTGCGCTGCATGAGACAAAATAGTAATATAGCCAAAACCACCGCATAGCCGCTCTTTATTATAACGTTAGATGCATGTTGATTTTATCAGACGATGTCGCGATTATAAATGAAAATGACTCCTGGTTAACATGTATTAATGGGTCGTGTTTAGTCACTATTTAGTGTGGAATTTTTCTACAATATTCGCTCATCATGACAGTAAAATAGGGCATTCTAAGTCAATCTACTGCAGTTTTTCCTCCCTCAATCAGTAGAAAATGTGGTTAACACCCGATCATGCATGAAAAAAATAAATACCGTCATATACCGTGAAACCGGTATAATTTTGAAAAATACCGTGATATACATTTTTGGTCATACCGCCCAGCACTAATTAGAGGAATAATTCAACCAAACCTTTCAAAGCTTTCCTAAAAGAACGGGTAAGAAACAGGATCATTAAGTGAATCTGCACCAGAATGATTTATTTCTTAATATAATTCCCACCCGTCCCCTTGTTCTTGTGCTGTGGAGATAGACAGCTAGAATTGGTTCGCAGGGCCTCTTGAACTGAAATCTGTTCTGAGCTTGTTCTTGAATGTGCTGCTGATATTCTCAGGTTACAAACCCTCTTGCCAGGTCCGCTCAAGGCTCAACACCCCAACAGACAGACTATTTCAGGACTCTGCAGCTTTGTTGTGAAACATGGAGCCACTGAGGGAGCTTTTAGAAGCACTCCCTGGAAGCCGTGTCAGAGAACAGTCCGGTAAACTGGCCAGAGGTGTTTTTCAGGACGGTGGTGTACCAAACCGGGCGACTGAGTGATTGCAGGCTGCTGGGATTAATTTGTGGAGTGCAGCTATGACTGTGCGCAGTGGCTCATGTAGAAATGGAAGGTTTAGATGACCTCTTTCAGATTTGGCGCATGAGCTGATCTGGAAGTGATTGTACACTATAAATCAGAGATGTTATTGGCAAGGGTTTGGAAAAATGTAATAGGACTGGTTGTTCGCACAAATAAGGCTTTTAATGAGTAAAGACGGATGTCTTTTAAACATTTCTGCGTGTATGAGTAAGAATGAACAATTAAACAATTATTAAAAATGTTTTGGCTATTATGACAAACTATAAAGACATTTTATATAATTTATATATAAATTTATAAAATATAAAAAGTATATATATAAATGCATATGCTCCTTCAGAATATTTATATAATAAATGCTGTACTACCATTCAACTATTTCTTTAATTGATTTAATATTTTAGTCAGCAAGGATGCATCAAACTGACCAAAAGTGTCATTAAAGACATTGTTACAAAAGATTTCTATTTCAAATAAATGCTGCTCTTTTGAACTTTCTGTTCATTAAAGAATCCTGAAACATGTATGGCGGTTTCCACAAAAATATTAAGCACCACAACTGTTTGCGACATTGATGATAATAATAATAAATGTTTCTTGAGCTGCATATTAGAATGATTGATCATGTGAAACTCAAGACTGAAAATTCAGCTTTGCATCACAGGAATAAATTACATTTTAATTTATAATACAGTGGAAAACATTTCAGATTGTAATAGTGTTTCATAATAATGCAGTTTTTACTATATTTTTGTGGAAATAAATGCAACTTCGGTGAGTAGGCTAAGAGACTCCTTTCAAAAACATTTTAAAAAATCATACAGGCCCCAAACTTTTGAATCTTAAAAATAAACACAATCATTTTTTAATTTTGCATTAATGGCATTTGTTGTGTGTGTTCACACAGTTCATCAGATGTTGTTCACACGTTTGGTTGTGCTTATATGAAAACATAAACCCATTTTATATGAATGTAGTTCTGAATGTGATCACATCAGGTTTTGTTGATATATCGCTCCATTCCCGGACTTCCACAGAACCTCTCATGCCTGCCAACCCTAGGGCAGAGAAGTCCAAGGTGGAAATGCTTCATTAGCTTTCAGTCATTATCAGCTAACCACAGCATGTATTGCGTCCACTAAATTAATGATCTCCCTTTTAACTCTGAAGTAAAATATAGGCTAGAGTTTCTGCAGCTGAATGCATGTTGCCTTAAGAGGTCATCTTGACTTGGTTTAAGTGGTGGTATGATTAATATAGTTGCCTTATGAAAGCATAAAGTGCCTGTATTGGTAAGAGATGATAATTTTTTGTGTTTTAGATAGTAGTTTGGACATGTGATCACAAGAGTTAGGTCAATCAGAATCCAGTCAGATTTTCTCAGCGTGACTGAGATTTCCAATGGTTGTAACACAATTTGGTCAAATTACATCAATTATGTAAATTGGTTGTGCTACAGGCTCGTTTGGTCATGGTGATGCATTGGAAATGCACATGGAAAGGTGTTTGCGCAGATAAGGCTTTTAATGAGTAAAGACGGATGTCTTTTAAACATTACTGCGTGTATGAGTAAGAATGAACAATTAAACAATTATTAAAAATGTTTTGGCTATTATGACAAACTATAAAGACATTTTATATAATTTATATATAAATTTATAAAATATAAAAAGTATATATAAATGCATATGCTCCTTCAGAATATTTATATAATAAATGCTGTACTACCATTCAACTATTTCTTTAAATGATTTAATACTTTTAGTCAGCAAGGATGCATCAAACTGACCAAAAGTGTCATTAAAGACATTGTTACAAAAGATTTCTATTTAAAATAAATGCTGCTCTTTTGAACTTTCTGTTCATTAAAGAATCCTGAAACATGTATGGCGGTTTCCACAAAAATATTAAGCACCACAACTGTTTGCGACATTGATGATGATAATAATAATAAATGTTTAAAAAATTGGAAATGCACATGGAAAGGTGGAGCTGTAATACTCGTTAAAATAGAGCATTTTTTTAGATAATTTTTTTTGTTGTTGTTTTAATAGAGAAATCAGCATAGTTGATTTAATATAATTTTTGTTTTCAAAGTTTTCTGTCTATGCATAAGTGCATTAACCTGTTTTCCATAACCTCATTACTTAAATTACTGTGCATTGTGAAGTTACTCCAGAAGAGAATAGCAGGAAAAAGAACTCATGTTTTAGTTTCTTTTGGAAAATACTGATTACCTTACCATAGCATTTTGACCTGTTTACCAAAACCTGATTACTGAAATTACTGTGCAGATTTTCTAATGCAGCAAAATTACTTTCATTTCCAGAAGAGAATAACAGAGAAAAGAGCACTTTTCTTAGTTTCTTTGAAAAATACTGATTATTATACACTATTTCAGTATCTGTGGAGAAAACCTATTTCTCAATGTTTTTAAGAAGTGGTACAACACAGTATGAAATGCAACTTTTAAATTTATTTAAAATGAATCTTCTCTCCATTACGAATGTACAATGAAGTAGCATAAAAAATGACTAATTTTGACCTCCTGTTAGCCAATAAATCTCTTCACTAAGAGGTCTGTTTTGTATATCATGACAGCTGTTTGAATGAAACGTACTTCAGTGTCCTCTGTGTGTACAGAAACATCAGGAAGTGTGTTTATGTGACTGCGGAAAGTATGCTTTTTGGAGGAGGATGATGCATCAGTTTCAAGCATGTCTTTAAGGTTATTGTCGTCAATAAGGCATCCATATTTGTTTATGCACCGTAAACATCATCATTTAAGCAGATTAGTATACAGAAAGCTTTATTATGGTCCATGGAGATGGTAGAAACCGACATCAGTCTCTCATTATCGTCTGAAACAACATGCTGAAGCACATCATTTAAGAGCAACAGAATCCATTTCCAAGACTTAAACTGTAAAAAGTTTCATACAAATACATTGATAAATTGAATTCACAGGTATCAGTATTAATGGAAATTCCAGCAAGTAGAAACACTGAGGATGTCTGTCCTGGAGTTTATTAGTTTCTCATTCTCTGTTTATTTATATTCTCAAAGAATTGAAGGATCAATAATCAATATTTCGCCCTTCCTTGAGCGCAGAGGATTTTGTGATTCGTTCCTTGAGGGTTGGAGATTTTTCTCAAATCTCATTTTGTTGTTATATGAACTCTATACCCGAGGCTTAATAAAGCAGAATATGTGAGATATTTAAAATATTGTTTTAGAGATTTAGGCTAATTGCAAGAAAAATGACACTGAAATAAAAATATAAACATTCATTTAGATTTTACAGCATGTTTGTGTTATTGCTGGCAGAATATCCATTATCAACATATTTTTGAACAAAATGCAATAATGATGGATGCTTACATGGTAAATACTGAGACCTACAGTGATCTCAGGAATTATTTGGACATTTAGTCATTCTTAAAAATATCTAAATATCATTAGTTTATTGAATCAAAAGCTTTGATTGTAGAGAAACGCAGCACAAGCGTACTTTTCAAGCTGAACATTTCACAAAAATGTGTTTATTGGGTTTGAAATGGCGAAAACAATAGATCGTCTGTGGCGTTGTGGTTCATTATCACTGAATGAAGGCTGTCTCCATATGATTTCAGATTTGATGCCAGATTCTGAAACACATCAGTGACAGATCCGCCAGACAAACACAATGACAGCCAACGCTCCACAAGACAAGTAAATATTTGAGCGTGACTTTCTCATATGAAACAACTGCTCAATAATGAAACTGCATGTGAATAACATGACATGTCTTCCAGGTATAATGCTGTATGGATCATATTCTTCATTCTGGGCCTGGGAACTCTGCTACCATGGAATTTCTTCATGACTGCTACCATGGTAACCATTGTCTTGTTGAAACCACTGATAATGACAAACTTTAATGGCACATTATTAGATAAATCCATCATCTTGTGAACTCTATTGGATTTGGAGTGCTCATTCTCCCCAAATGCTAATACAGAATGAAGCAAAAATGAATATTGCTTTTAAAGGGTTACTCCACCTCAAAATGAAAATTTTGTCATTAATCACTTTCCCCCATGTCGTCCCAAACCCGTAAAAGCTTTGGTCATCTTTGGAACACAATTTAAGATATTTTGGATGAAAACCAGGAGATTTGTGACTTTCCCATTGACTGCCAAGTAAATAACACTATCAAGGCCCATAAAAGTATAAAAACATCGTCAGAATAGTCCATCTGCCATCGGTGGTTCAACCGTAATGTTATGAAGCTACGAGAATACTTTTTGTACACAAAGAAAAACAACTTTTTTCAACAATTCGTCTCCTCTACGTCAGCGTGGCGCCATTTTGGAGAATATCTGCGATATTGGAAAAAACTCACATTGCGATATTTTGTATTTCTGCGATATATATTGCGATATGAAAGAAAAAAAAAAAAACTCCAGATGACTTGAAAAGCTCTATTTGGAAAAAAAATATTGTAGGTGAGTAAATCAGCATAGAAAAATGAACAAATTACAAACATAGATAAATATAATAGAACAAAGATATAAAATAAATAAACAGTGCTTTATATTTTTCCAGTAAGTCTAACAGTATTCAGGTATACTGGTTGAATAATCAAATGTAAAATAACACTGTATAAATTAAATCTAATAAATCTGTTAAAGCTACAAAAGTGATTTTTCTCTTTGTTTTGCTGTTTGATTAACATTCATGACACAGAAAGCCTTAGGAACATTAAACTGCTGTGAGCCTATACTATCCATTTTCTTTATCAATTGTTTACCTTCACCTAAGCCATAAGCAACTGTGTTTACAAGGATACTTGCAGAGACATGCATTTTGACAGTTTCGCGCGTATGTCATTTCAGGCACAAATAGACACGAAACTGAATGGAATTGAGTGTTCACATATATCTGAGTGACTCTCACCGTGTCTACAAAGGGCGCTGACAAAATACAATAGAACCCATTATAATCAGTGATGCCGTCTACACTGGATGCGGCGCGACACGGCAAATCCTTGCGAGTAAATCCCTCATTCTTTTTATGACGTACTGACACAAAGTTCAAAGGATTTGCAACGGTCGCTTTTTCGCGTCCAGTGAAGACAGTGCGTCGCGGGGTGGCGTGACGTGACGTGATAGCTGTCGCGAAAACGATCAGTATAAATATAACGGTCAGTATACTAAAAATCGATGTGACTATCGCGGATGTGCATATCGCGATATCAATGCTGAAACGATATATCGTGCAGCCCTACATCTCCAAAATGGTACTACGCTGACGTAGAGGAGACAAATAGTTTTTTTTTTTTTTCGTACAAAAAGTATTCTCGTAGCTTCATAACGTTACGCAGATGGACTATTCTGATGATGTTTTTTATACTTTTATGGGCCTTGACAGTGTTAATTGTTTGGCAGTCAATGGGACAGTCACAAACCTCCCGGTTTTCATCCAAAATATCTTTAATTGTGTTCCGAAGATGAACAAAGCTTTTATGGGTTTGGAACGACATGAGGGTAAGTGATTAATGACAATTTTCATTTTGGGGTGGAATAACCCTTTAAAGAGGAAGTAATGGATAGCAAAAAACAACAACAAGAACAAAAAACTGAAGTATGCAAAATATGTGAAAGTGACAATATGCAGTATGTATACGAGTTAGAATGTAGGTATGTAAGAATAAAGAATACATATGTGTGGAAATGTAAATATATGTGTGTGTGAAATTCAGAATGTGTTGAAAAGTAAAGTGTATATACAGTATCTCACAAAAGTGAGTACACCCCTCACATTTCAGCAAAAATTTTTGTATATCTTCTCAAGGGACAGTACTACACAAATGAAACTTGGATATATTTTAGAGTAGTCAATGTGCAGCTTGTATAGAAGTACAAATTTACTGTCCTCTAAATATAACTCCATCACTTTCACCTTCAGCTTCATCAGTTGTCATCTTGGCGGTGTGTTTGGGGTCGTTATTATGTTGGAAAACTGCCATTCGGCCCATTTTCTGAAGGGAGGGCATCATCTTCTGCTTCAGAATGTCACAGTACATGTTGGAATCCATGTTTCCCTCAATGAACCGCAGCTCCCCAGAACCAGCAGCACTCATGCAGCACCACACTATAATGCTACCACCACCATGCTTGACTGTAGGCAAGATACAATTTTCTTGGTACTCCTCACCAGGGCGTCACCACATATGCTGGACACCATCTGAGCCAAACAAGTTTACCTTAGTCTCATCAGACCACAGGACATGGTTCCAGTAATTCATGCTCTTGGACAGGTTGTCTTCAGCAAATTGTTTGCAGGCTTTTTTGTGAGCCAGCTTCAGAAGAGGCTTCCTTCTGGGACGACTAACAACTAACTTGTTGCAGTGTGCGGTGTATGGTCTGAACACTGACAAGCTGACCTTCCACTTCTGCAACCTCTAAAGCAATGCTGGCAGCACTCATGCATCTGTTTTTGGAAGCCAGCTTCTGCACCTGAAGCACAGCACGAGGACCTAACTTCTTTGATCGACCCTTGCGAGGCCTGTTCCGAGTGGAACCCGTCTTGGAAAACCTCTGTATGACCCTGGCCACTGTACTGTAACTCAGTTTCAGGTTGTTACTGATCTTCTTATAGCCTCGGCCATCTTTGTGGGGAGCAACAATTCTAATTCTCAAATCCTCAGAGAGTTCTTTGTCATGAGGTGCCATGTTGAACATCCAGTGGTCCGTATGAGAGAATTGTACTCAAAGCACCAAATTTTAACTGCTCTATAACAAGATACACAAATTTGTATGGTCCTGTCAAGCAGACAAAAACATGAACATGATGAATAGGACATGTGGCTTTGCATGATTAAACGACGTATAGCTGTTTTCACGTAGGGTGTACTCACTTTTGTTGCCAGCTTTTTTGACAATAATGGCTGTATTTTGAGTTATTTTCAGAGGACAGTAAATCTTTACTGCTATACAAGTTGCACATTGACTACTCTAAAATATATCCAAGTTTCATTTCTATAGAATTGTCCCTTGAAAAGATATACTAAAATGATTGCTGAAATGTGAGGGGTGTACTCACTTTTGTGAGATGCTGTATCTATGTAAGCAGAAACACATATGTATGTGAAAGGAGAATGTATGTATGTGAGAGCACCAGGATGAATTATGGCTTGCACGGCCCCTCATACAGTAACATAACTTTACAAACTTTACAAAGCTCAACCTCTCATTGTCTTCTTATTTTTCTTCAGTACTTTACCGACCGTCTGAAGGACTCACAGACAAATGGAAACCACAATCTGACAGCTAATGTGACGGCGACAGATCGTAGTGTCCTAGAGTCAAAGTTCAACAATGTGATGACGCTGTGCCATGGTACCGCTGCTGATTTTCACCTGCCTCAACTCCTTCATCCACCAGAGGTGAGACGAACGCTGTATTTCACGTGAGAGGGGTTGAGAAACGTACATGGAGTAGAGCTGACATCAATCAAAGATAGCATGTAATGGCTTTCTTGATCAGACAACTAAGTTTACCCAACTGGATAGTGAAGCTCTTAAAATTCTCTTCTGTCTGATATTAAGACTGTTTTGAAATGTGATGGCTCAAATAAAGCCTAAAGGTCCTTCGTTTTTTTCGTATTCGTCATCCTTTCCTATCAAAATGCTTGCTACAGATGCGAAAACGCAGAAAATCAAACCTGATCCAAATTTTTTTATGACAGACGAAAATTTCGCACTCCGTGTGCAAAGACCTTAAAGCTTAACCCTTTTACCAATTATCTGTCGATAGAGAAAGACCAGAAACAGTTTAAAAAATAATAATAATAATAATTATAAAAATTATATAATTGTCTTTTTTTTTAAAAATTATATGTAATTGAATTCTACATGTATTTAATGTAATTAATTGTTGCATAATTATTTTTAAATGAGCTGTCAAGCATGAGTGTGCTGTAAGTTAAAAGCATTTATTTAAAATAAACATTTGTTACAATGAAAGTCTTAACCATCACTTTTTATCAATTCAACACATCCTTGTTGAATAGAAGAATTAATTTGTATTAATTATAATAAAAAAAAATTCTGGAAAAAGTACTCCCCAACTTTTGAATGGTAGTGTTGCAAACGTGTTATTTTGAATAAATGCTGTTCTTTTTATCTTTTTATTCATCAAATAATCCTGAAAAAAGTATCTCAGGTTCCAAAAAATATTAAACAGCACAACTGTATCCAAACATTGATAAGTCAGCATATTAGAATGATTTCTGAAGGATCATTTTGATGTCTGAAGACTGGAGTAATGATGCTTAAAATTCAGCTTTGATCACTGGAATAAATTACATTTTGCAAAATATTCAAATAGAAAAGAGTTATTTTAAATTGTAAAAATATTTCACAATGTTACTGATTTTACAAAAAGCATTACAAATCTTACTCATTCCAAAATGTATACGGTAGTGTATGTTCATTTATATTTAGAAACATATTAAATATATACGCGACAGACAGTATGACAGACAGATATGTTAGATTATATTAAATATAAATTATATTGAAGTGATTATATATCACAGCAAATTCAAAATTGTTTATGGCTAACAGACGTGATTAATTGCAATTAAATCTGTTTGCAACTCACATAAACACTGATCACAAACAATATTGCCTCATATATAAAACTGTTTCTGATGATCTTAAAAACCCTTTGATCAAAAGGCTCCAGCTTTAAATGTTTCAAATTAGTTTTGTAGAAAACTATCAATTGTCTTTCTTTATAAAACTACAGTTTAATTGATGAGTTGGAGCACATCCCTCACGACTCACTCCCATCTTGTGTTATTTCACAGTTTTGTTGGCTTTACCATTTTTCTAAAATGTGGGAAATGAGCTGAGGGTATTACCTGATCTTGATCTTGTCAAGCTGATCTTGTGTTGTTTTTCCCAGGATTCCTCAGAAGCTGAGGATCTCAGGCAGTCTGTCTGTCATTTTAGTGGTGTTTCTCATCACAGCTGTGCTGGTGAAGGTGCAGATGGAGCCCCTGCCGTTCTTTGCGTTTACTATGATCAAAATCATCTGCATTAACTGTGAGTATTATTATCATCATCATCATCTGCAGTGTGTCTATTCCAGGCCTCTTGACCTCAGTGTCATGGTCTTCTCTGTAGTTTTTCTCCCCTCTGGTTTGTGTTTGGAGTTCATAATAAGGAAAAGATGGCTTGAGTTCACACACATTCTTTGATGCTGATGTTAATACACAGTATGTTTTGAGAATCAAGTTGGGGAAGGTCCTGCTTGAAAGACGAGATCTTACGGCAGTGAACTCTCAGAAATGTTTCACGATATTCTGTTATCACGACCTTTACGTGTTTCTATGTGCATTAATCTCTAATCTTAACCATGCTTTTTCTGCAGCGTTCGGGGCGATTCTGCAAGGGAGTCTGTTTGGTTTGGCTGGAATGCTCCCAGCGTCCTACACCGCGCCCATCATGAGCGGTCAAGGCCTGGCAGGGACGTTCGCAGCCTTCTCCATGATCTGTGCGCTCGCCTGTATGTGTTCATCTTCATTTTCTTCTTTTCCAAATCAGAGGAACCAGAATTTGGAAAATTCCAAACCAGCTTTGTTATTATTAGCTAAAACTAATAAAGATAGCTTCGTTAATTGAAAAAAGCTGAAATAAAATCAAATTAAATTAAAGCTAAATAGAAATATTAAAAAAGCTAAAAATAATACAAATGACAAACGCACAACAATTTTACAGAAACAACAAAAAAAAGAAAAGGAAAAAAAAAGAATAAATATTATAATAGGATATAAATAATACTTAATACTAGACAAAACAGACGCAAATAGATGTTTAAAGTTGAAATAAAAAGAACAATTATTAGAAGATAAACTTGAAAATCTTGCCTTGGCAGCAAAATTGAAAAAAAAAAAAATCTGAATAGAAATATTCTTTATAAAACTAATATAAAGAACAAACGCACATAACAATTTTACTAAAACTAAAATTTTAAATATTAATAAATACTACAGGACATAATGCTGAAATAACACTGAACCAAAAGATTCGAATATGTTTAAAGCTGAAATTAAAAAATATATCTATTCTATTTTATTCTATTGAACATAAACCTAAATGAAAATTGGAAATATTACCTTGGGAACTAAATGAAATAAAATAAGCATAAATTAAATTATTAAAGCTGAAATAAAAATAAAGCAAAATATAAGGCAAAATAATTGTTTAAACCTAAACTAATAAAACTTACAAATGCACATAAAATTACTAACATTAAAATGTAAACTGAAAATAAAAAATATTAACATCGTAATAGTATATAAACACTAAAATTGCACTGGATAAATTCAAACACGTTTAATATCAGAATTAAATGCAGAACTAGTTGATAAGTGATGATGTGTGTTTGTGTCAATAAAACATTTCTACGGCGACTTCTGAATTGCTAAATCTGTGTTTTGAAGCAGCTCTTCATTTTGCAGAAATGACTGTTAGTTCATGCAGGTGTTTCCAGGTATTGACCCGAGTCTTGTTTTTTTCCAGCGGGCTCAAAGCTGCAGGACAGCGCCTTCGGTTACTTCATCACAGCCTGTGTGGTTATTCTCCTGGCCATCGTTTCTTACCTCGCTTTGCCTAAAATGGTACGATGTAAACTCACATCTGCGTTTCATTTCCACTAATCAATGCTGAGAATTTTGTTTCCGCATTTGTCTTTTGAGAATGTTAAAATCTAAAAGTATTTGTTCTGCAGGAATTTTTCCGGTATTATTCTGAGAGCAATGGCTCCCGATCCAACGCTGATGAGGAAAACAAGATGGATTTGCTGAAACCAGGTAATGTCCAGCGTTTATGTTTCTCTAAACATCTAATGCTGATCAAACACTCATGAACAAATATATGAGACCACTGGAATAAAAAACAGTTACCAATGCATCCAACCTTGTAGACAGGTTAGGCATCACGCTGTGAATGACAGCTTTTCATTTTATTTCATATCACACAAGCTAACAGAGAAAACATACAGTATTAATCAGGTCATAGAGATGATGAATTAATATTCAGACATCATACAGACACATCTAATCAAGATTTTGAGATCATTTATTTGTGCTTCAGATGATTTTATTTTATTTTACCTCCTAAATATTTTAACATAGGAATACTAGTGCATCCAAACACTGCAGAGTCCTATCTAAATGAGTTTAACACACTTTTTAAAATTTTTTTATTTCAATTTATATAATTGTTTTTTAAAATTTTTATTACTTTAATTTATAATTGTGTAATTATAAAAACACTTTTTTATTTCAATTTCTATCTTTTTATTTTTATTGTATTTTAGAATTAAATGGTACGGTACACCTAAATATTTTGACTTTGGGACACTAGTGCTCTTAAAAACAGATTTCTTTCTTAAATGCATTTACACTGAGTTTTTTAAAATCGTTTTACATTAATATTGACTGTACCTTTAAATATTTTTATTTAGAGAGTTCTGTCTTAAAAGCTTTAACACTGAGTTTAACTCTTATTTATGTGTAAAACTTTTGTTAATTTTATTTTGTTTTATTTTATTCATGCTGTTTACTTCATTGCTGCTAAATGACAAATACAGAAGTATGACGTTGTGTCTGACTCGTATCATCCGTGTTTCCTTGTGTTTGTGTTCTTGGCTTGTAGAAGGTGAAGCAGAGAAGAGGCCGGTCCTGAGCCTGACTGATGAAGAGAGCAAACCCGCCGTGTCAGTGCTTGGCATCTTCAAAAAGGTATCAAATCCAACCAGCTGCTCACATAACCAAGCAAACTAGTGATACATAATAAAGCCTCTGTCTGTTTCTAATAACACTTGCACTGTCTGCTCTCCTGTCTTAGATCTGGGTGATGGCTCTTTCCGTGTGCTTTGTTTTCACCGTCACCATCAGTGTCTTCCCCGCCATCACTGTTGATGTCAAGACCACTGTTGTTGAAGAGGGCAGCGGTTGGAGTGAGTGTGTTTGCACGTCACTATATTGATGTTTTCTCTGCCACTGAGAGCAGTCGTGTCACAACTGCTCCGTCTCTTTCACAGAGACTTATTTCATCCCGGTGTCCTGCTTCCTCCTGTTCAACCTGATGGACTGGGCTGGCAGGAGCCTGACCGCTGTTTGTATGTGGGTACGTATATATATGTGTGTGTGTGTGTGTGTGTGTGTGATGATCAGGCTCAGACGCAGACGCAGACGCTTCAAACATGTGCTGCTGCGAATGCTTTATTAGGGCTCGAATCAGACGGAGCATCTGCTTTTTGTATTTGACCGTCCCCTTCTGGGTTTTCGTGGAATTCCTCTTACATTGTGATCTTGCCGAACAGACTCGAGCTACAAAGAGCAGAGCAGGGAAAACACTGCTGGAAAGTGCCTCTGGAAAATCCTGCATCATTTGAAAGAGCAGTTCAGCCAAAGAGGACAACTCTGTTGTTCTGAACTCATGTGACTTCATTTATTATGTGGAACAAGTTGCTGTTTCCATGCAGTGACCGCAGGCTGTCAAGCTCCAAAAAGGACAAAAAGTACCATTTAAAAGTGGTCCAGAAGTGGTCTTCTGAAGTCACATGATGGCTTTGTGTGTGGAACAGACTGAAATGTTATTCACCAAAAATCTTGCCCTTTTGTTGCAGCTCTTCAGTTTCATTCATGCAATTTCAGTCTGTTTCGTTTTCATGACTACTCTTATGATACTTTTATGGTTGGTTGAATAACTGATCGATAGCAAAGTAGATATCAAAGATTTACAAATATAATAGATATACAGTGAGGAAAATAAGTATTTGAACACCCTGCTATTTTGCCAGTTCTCCCACTTAGAAATCATGGAGGGGTCTGAAATTGTCATCGTAGGTGCATGTCCACTGTGAGAGACATAATCTAAAAAAAAAAAATCCAGAAATCACAATGTATGATTTTTTAACTATTTATTTGTATGATACAGCTGCAAATAAGTATTTGAACACCTGAGAAAATCAATGTTAATATTTGGTACAGTAGCCTTTGTTTGCAATTACAGAGGTCAAACGTTTCCTGTAGTTTTTCACCAGGTTTGCACACACTGCAGGAGGGATTTTGGCCCACTCCTCCACACAGATCTTCTCTAGATCAGTCAGGTTTCTGGCCTGTCGCTGAGAAACACGGAGTTTGAGCTCCTCCAAAGATTCTCTATTGGGTTTAGGTCTGAGACTGGCTAGGCCACGCCAGAACCTTGATATGCTTCTTACAGAGCCACTCCTTGGTTATCCTGGCTGTGTGCTTCGGGTCATTGTCATGTTGGAAGACCCAGCCTCGACCCATCTTCAATGCTCTAACTGAGGGAAGGAGGTTGTTCCCCAAAATCTCGCAATACATGGCCCCGGTCATCCTCTCCTTAATACAGTGCAGTCGCCCTGTCCCATGTGCAGAAAAACACCCCAAAGCATGATGCTACCACCCCATGCTTCACAGTAGGGATGGTGTTCTTGGGATGGTACTCATCATTCTTCTTCCTCCAAACACGTTTAGTGGAATTATGACCAAAAAGTTATATTTTGGTCTCATCTGACCACATGACTTTCTCCCATGACTCCTCTGGATCATCCAAATGGTCATTGGCAAACTTAAGTCAGGCCTGGTTTAAGCAGGGGAACCTTCCGTGCCATGCATGATTTCAAACCATGACGTCTTAGTGTATTACCAACAGTAACCTTGGAAACGGTGGTCCCAGCTCTTTTCAGGTCATTGACCAGCTCCTCCCGTGTAGTTCTGGGCTGATTTCTCACCTTTCTTAGGATCATTGAGACCCCACGAGGTGAGATCTTGCATGGAGCCCCAGTCCGAGGGAGATTGACAGTCATGTTTAGCTTCTTCCATTTTCTAATGATTGCTCCAACAGTGGACCTTTTTTCACCAAGCTGCTTGGCAATTTCCCCGTAGCCCTTTCCAGCCTTGTGGAGGTGTACAATTTTGTCTCTAGTGTCTTTGGACAGCTCTTTGGTCTTGGCCATGTTAGTAGTTGGATTCTTACTGATTGTATGGGGTGGACAGGTGTCTTTATGCAGCTAACGACCTCAAACAGGTGCATCTAATTTAGGATAATAAATGGAGTGGAGGTGGACATTTTAAAGGCAGACTAACAGGTCTTTGAGGGTCAGAATTCTAGCTGATAGACAGGTGTTCAAATACTTATTTGCAGCTGTATCACACAAATAAATAGTTAAAAAATCATACATTGTGATTTCTGGATTTTTTTTTTAGATTATGTCTCTCACAGTGGACATGCACCTACGATGACAATTTCAGACCCCTCCATGATTTCTAAGTGGGAGAACTTGCAAAATAGCAGGGTGTTCAAATACTTATTTTCCTCACTGTATAAATGTTTAATTTATTTTATCGTAATACAAATATAGGAAATATACAAGGATTTATTTATCTGGCATAATACAAATACAGTAGATATCAAGGATTTTTTATTTATTTATAGTAGATATCAAGGATTTAATTTTTCATAATAAAAATATAGTAGATATCAAGGATTATATTTTTGTTTATTTATTTATAGTAGATATTTTATTTATTTATCATCAATACAAATATAGATTTTTATTGATCATAGTACAAATGGTAGATATGGCTTTTATTTATCATATGACAAATAAGTCTTGATATCTGCTGTATTTGTATTAATACATTTATACTAGATATCAATGATTTAATTTATCATAATACAAGTATGCTCTATCAAGGATTTTATTTTCTTAGTTTTCTAACTACCATAATACAAATATAGTAGATATGAAAGATATATATTTTTATTTATCAAAATATAAATGGTATTATCAAAGCTTTTTATTTATTTATATATCATTATAATACAAATATAGATTTATTATAATACAAATAGTAGATATCAAGACTTAATTTATAATACAGATATAGCAGATATGAAGGGTGTTATTATAATACAAATATAGTACACATCAAGGCTTTTATGCATTTGTGTATTAATAATGATAAGACAGATATTGAACTTATAAAAATTTTTTACACGGCGTTCAGCCTGTTATGTAACGTCCTCTATAAAACGCCAGTCACAGGGAAAACCGATGAAGTTATCAAGGATTCCTGGCATTTCTGGACTCTAATAACATGAGCACTGGTCAGCTGTCTCACGCTCATGTACGCTGTTACTACACTCAATCCAACGCTTGTTTCTCTCGAGTCATCTGAATGAGCGAATGCAATAAGCGTGCATTGGTTGGGCAAGATCTGGGTGATAGCATCATGGGAGAAACTATGAGTGCTGTAGATCAGCACGTACTGAGGTATATGAGGATAGTAAATGAATTTCAGATGTCTCGTCCAGGCAGTAGCTGTAAATTAGCCAGATTTAGATTCTGTATTGTCCTGGGTTTGGAGTATTTTAGGAGCAAAACCACTTTCACATGGATGCTCACATGACCTCCGAATGGACTGAATGATGAAGGCCTGTTCTTGAGCAGATGGATTGCATGGGTTTGATAATGGCCGAAGTGGTTCTGATGGACCTTGGTAGATGATTTAATGATAATGACAGCTGTGTATTCATTTCCAGCGATATTGTCGACTTGATTGCACAGATACCATTTAAACTGAACTGAGCTGGATGGTGACAACTGAATTCAACGATGAACTGCCTTTAACTGAAAATTGAGTGTTTACTATTGGCCTTTTACATTATTGACACACTATTTTGACTATAAGCTGCTTTGACAATCTGTATTGTTAAAAGTGCTATATAAATACAGGTGACTTGACTTAATATAATACAGAACTGTTACATTATTATAAAAAATTGCTTAAGTTAAGAAAACATTTATATTTAGTTTGGTAACACTTTACAATAAGGTCTCATCGTTTAACATTTGTTAATGTTAATTATGTATTAATAACTCTTTTGAGATTAACAAAAACGTGGTAAATGTTGAAAAAGCTTGTTAACAAATTAAACCTTTTTTGTTACCTCAATTTTAAATAAATATTTAATTTTAAATAATATTAGATAAATATTAAATACATTTTTGAAATGTTGAATAATATTAATTATATCAATATTAAATATGTTATATTAATTAAACATTCTTTTCAGTGTTTAGTAATTAATTCACTGAATTGGCTTTTTTCATTAAGTTTAATGTGTAATTTTATGTTTTTCCTTGTTTTAAATTACAGTTTTAAATATTTCTCTCTAGCAATAATAAATTATTTCAGTGTTGAATTTTAGTATTTTTAGTATTTCAACTTGAGCTTAAATTATTTCAGTTTTTTTTGGTTTTTATCTAATATTCATTTTTTTAAAATTTCTGCCTAAAAATAACACACGTGAAAAAAGTTATGCACATTAATTTTTGCAAAAAATATTGATACATTTTGAAATTGACAGAGCAAAGACCTTGCTGTTGTGGGCACAGTAATATAATTGATTTTTTTTGTCATTTTATAATTTTGTTCGTCATTTTAAATATCTCTCTTTAGCAATAGTTTATTTTTTATTTCAGTTTGAATTGGAGTCATTTTCATACTTCATTATAAAATTAGTATATTAAGCTATCACTAATACAGTATTTACATGAACTAAAAAATCAAATGTAATAGATTTCTCCGATTTGGTTTGTTCTGAAGATGATGATGAATGTTTGTGGACACGTTTATGTTGAAGTCTGACATGTGCTCTCTGTTCTCTATTCAGCCCGGTAAAGACAGCATCTGGCTGCCCGTCCTGGTCATCGCACGCTTGGTGTTCGTTCCTCTCTTCATGCTCTGTAACGTTGAGCCCAGACACTACCTGCCCCTGGTGTTCGCTCACGACGCCTGGTACATCATTTTCATGATCCTCTTCTCCTTCAGCAACGGATACCTGGCCAGTCTCTGCATGTGCTTCGGACCAAAGTACGTACAGAATATCATCAACATGCAAGCAAAAAATAGACCTAATATCAATTTGTGCAGCGTACCAAGCAGAGAAATGCTGTCAGTTCTTCAAGCGAGCAGATGTAGCAATATTAGTTTCATCCTTTCCGTACACGTTACATGTTATGTTATGTCTAATGTTTTATGTTTGTCCCACAGGAAAGTGTCCCAACATGAAGCAGAAACCGCAGGGGCCATCATGGCCTTCTTCCTCTCTCTTGGCTTGGCTATGGGAGCTGGGTTATCCTTCGCTTTCCGAGCCATGATCTAGAACCATGGCCTAGTTCTCAGTATGATGAAGGAACTTTAAACCTGGAGAGAATGTTTTCATACTGCACATGTATCCGCTTGCCTGTTTGTCCCTCTTGTGTATTCTTGAAGACGTGGAACTGGAATAGAACGTATTCACACAGGGATTAAGAGAGGGACCGTCTTCATCAACGTTATGATGTTATGAGCATCATCAGACAAAAAAAACGAGCCAAAATCTGTCTGCAACTTTTTTTATATATTTTTTTGTAAAATGTGCCAATTCAGTATTTAGCAATAATGTATTGTTCAAGTTAACACCTTTCTGTTTTAGTTATTTTTAATGTTTTTGTAGATATTAACAGTTTTATTAGTCGTGGTTTAGTTTAGTGATGGCAGAGACATGCAGCTATCAGGGCAGTAGTTTTGTCTTTTTTTCCTTTGCAAATGTCTAAAAATTCAAAATGACTTTTTGATATGACAAAGTCTTGTTTTCTGAAAAATACATCAAGGTTAAGTGAGTTTATGCTTAAAACAAGAAAAAAAAATCAGTTCATCAGAGCATAAACTCAACTAATTTCAACATCTCAAGTCATTTTTCTCAAGTAAATGTCTCATCATTTAAGAATGTTTAGATATTTGTACTGAAAACAAGACCAGACTGTTTAAGGAACTAGTTCTTGCAGTGGTTCTAGATAAATCGTACTGTATTACACCATTAAAGGGCCCCAATTTGAGTTTATAGAGGCATTTTGAATCATAAGATCCATTCAGATGTCTGCTGTTTATTTTGTCAGCTGCATGTATTTGATTTGAACTTGCTTTCAAATAATGTCCTTTTAGCACATTTTGCTGAAGTTTCTCATTTGACCTCATTATTTATATGTTTATTTTATAACAGCTTTTTTTATTCATGTGTTTAATGCAGCATGTATGATACATTCTAACATCAAGTAAATGCACAACTTGCTTTGGTGCCTTTTGAATGACAAGTTTTCCAAAAAATTGGCAAATAGAAATGTGTAGTCGGTGGACAGGTGTGACTGTGAATTGAAATAAACACATTTCTGTTTGTAACTGCGTGATCGTGTGTGTTCAGTATGTGAGCTGCAGCAGAGACTCAACTGCTCGTCTGTCAGCGTCTCGTAATGGAGCGTTTCAGTAAAATCTGTTTGTAATTACAGGAAGTTCGCTTGATTAGTGCCGTCATTCCTGTGGCAAACCCAAGAAATTTCATTAATGCTTGACGCAATTTTTAAATGTTACATCCACCAATTGTTATATATTGACAAAGGCTGATTTTTATGATAAAAATACCATACTTACCATGGTTATTGTCAACTGGGGTCACTGCCATGAAACAAGGGCATTAAAATGATGAAAACCATGTTAGTTCACACTGATTAATATTTTATAAACTCTGTTGTTTTCGCTTGCATAATATTATGCAAAGATGAATCTGCTTCATTCATACATTTCTGTTTTAATCACATGAGAAAACGGGTTTTAATGTCAATTTTATATATGAAAAGAGTGTTTAAATGACAAAATGTCATGCAAACAAATGCTCCAGGATCTTTTCACTACCTCAGTGGCTCAATGATATTTGATATTAAGTTTTATTTGAAGTTATTTCTCCTCAAGTTCACACAGGTGACCCAAGTAGAGTAACCACGTGTAGATCATTACTCTAACTATGAACGATTCACAATACTTTTATATTTTTGTCTTCAATTTCAATACTATATACATTGTTTTAATATTTCCAATCAACCAAACACACATATTTTTAAAGTGTTTTGCTTGAAAAGTGTGCCAGTGCTGAATGTCGTGGCGAAATACCGTCGCCTGGTCGCTAGATGGCGCTGTTTCGAATTTGAATTATTTTCACGAGCTTAGAAGAATTTAAAGCGGTTCCTGTGACGCTGCTCCGCTGCTATGGCGACTAGAGAAGCGTTCGAGGTTTTGAAGAGCAGATTAAGGCGCGAATAAGTATCACAAAACGTTTATACATATAAAAATCCAAAATTCAGAGTTAAATTGTATTAACTTGGGTTTTATGTCGTTGTTAACTGTTTTATAACAGCAACTAGATATGACGGATTTGTAAAGCAGCTGTATTCTCGATCAAATGCATGAAGTAGGTTGACCACAGTTATTAATGGAGCATATTAGATCAATTTCTCCTCTCCTGCATTTGGATTTAAACAATTTAAACTCTCCTGAAGCTGAAGACAGCAGATATGTTCTGACAAGTCCACGTTCACTTGAAGCCTGTGCAAGATTGGGAGTGAAACCTGTTGATTTGTTGTTCAGATCCTTCACAAACTTTATTGATGAAAACCAGGAGTCCTCTCTGGAGGAAGTGACTGCATTATATGAGGAGTATGAGAAAGGAAGAAGAGAACGACTGCGCTTGTGTCGAGAGGAGAGAGAGCGGATCACACAAGAGGGCTGGAATAGAAAGTCTTCTGTAAAACCATTCACAGCCCTGGAGACCGTCCTAGAGCAAACAGCTGAGAGTCAAAGCACCAATTCCAAAGCCAAATGTCCAAATGAGACACGGTTCACAAATGATTGTTCAAAGTCTGCGATTTCGATCTCAGACTGGTTCCCGACCGCATGCGGTCAGAAGTTTCCCTACAGTTTCAGTCTGGCCGACCTCAGACGATCTCCTGCGACGGAGCGTCGACTGAAGAGCCTCTTGCAGGAGATCAGTCGCAAACTAAGCATTGCAGTCCCAGAAAAAGATCGCAAGATTGCTGCACTGATGCTGGCCAAGCACGAAGAGGAGCAGTTTCGTTTACGCCAGAGCATGTTTGAGGAGCAACATCGTGAGGAGGAGCACAGGCGCAAGGAGGAGCGGCGAGCTCACATGGAGCAAAAGCGACGCAAAGAACTTCTGCGACATATTCGCCGCTGGCAGGAGGACTTGGAGGAGCGAAGGAGGTTGCGAGAGGAAGAGGAGGCGATGCTTGCGGAGCAGCGCGAGCGGGAGACGCTTCGGCATGAGGAGCGCTGGAGGAGGCTTGCCGAGGAGCAACAAGCTCGACGCAGGTTTAAGCTTGATGTGGCGAGCAGGGATGCAAAAGAGCGCAAATGCTACCAAGAGAGGCTTCTGCGGGAGAAGGAGCGCATTGAGGAGGCGCAGCGAGAGAAGGAGCTGCAGGAGGCGCAGGAAAAAGAACACCACGCAATGAGGAGCAAGCGAATGCAGGAGAAGAGAGAAAGGAGGAGGCTCGAGCAAGAGAACCAGAGGGAGCTACTCAAACACCTCCTCCTGAAAAAGGAGGTCGAGGAGCAGGAGCGTGCCGAGAAGGAGCTCAAGCAAAAAGGACTGGAGCAGAAGCTGCAACGCACCAAGGAGAGCCACATGCTGCTCCTAGAGGCACGGGTGCAGGAAATGCGATCACGTGCTGAGAAAGAGGAGGAGCAAATGCGGATGGCGCAGCAGCGGGCGAAGAGGGAGAACAGGGATCGGATGGAGCAGAGGCAAATGTTGGTGCAACGTTGCCAGCTGCGGACGGAGCGTGCAGTGATGCAGGCGCAGGAGCAACGGCGGCGAAGAGCTCAAGGCGTCAGACGAGAAAACCAGGTGAAGAAGCTCAGCCATAGCAGACTACGAGAAAGAGTCCTGGAGGAGGAGAAAGCGCAGTGGGAGGAGAGATGCAAGGCCTTGACGCAGAAGGAACAGCGCAGGGAGAAGCTGCAGAAAGAGAGGGCCGAGGCCCAGGAGCGGAGCCGGAAGGTGGCTCACGCCTCCTGCTACATGCGGGAGAGGGTGAGGGAGCAGACGTCCCGTCGCACCTTTGACCAGATGGCACGACAAGCAGAGCTGACCGCTCAACTGGGCCACCTGAAACTATGAATAGTGTAGAAGAAAAAGAAAAAGAAAAGAATTATGATAGTCTTAAAAGAGCCAAACAAAACAATGTACACCAGTTTGATGTATTGTTCATTTCAGTGCTGAAGATGTATTTATCAGGCAATTCATAAGCTTTTAGACTGCTCCAAAGACAAGCAAAGTATTTATTATGTATTATTTATTTTATAGACTTATTTTCTGAAGGTTTTATTAACCAATAAAATTTTGGAATATTTTACAGTATTTCTATATGAATTTTATGTGGATATTTTTATATGGATTTTGTGTCGCAAATTTGAGCCCGACGCCAGGGCATTCTTTGGGTTAAGTTACTTCTACTAAAAAAAAAAAAAAAATCTGAATTAAAGCATGACTGACTGAACTCAAATTGCATGTTTAAGATGAATATATTCTGATAATAATGATTGGTTGCACATCTCTCAGTGTATTGTTTATCTACAGCTGATACATCATCTTGAGGTCAGCAAGGTCATTGTGCCAATGTTATTTTTAAATTAAAAACATAAAAATGTTGGCAGCTAATTGAAATAAATTTTAATTGAAGAACTAAAATGACTAAAACTAAAACTGAAAAGAAAGTAAATAAAAGCTAAATAGAAATATGAAAAATAATAAAATATCAGCAGCAGATTTTTGTCAACAAGTGATCTGCAGGTCACAAAAATACACACAAAACAGCAGCTTTTATGGCTTTTAATAGATTGTCGCGTACCAGATTGTCGTGCCATCACAATGTGCATGTATTTCAGATTGCACTGCTTTGTAGTTCTCAAAATAAACATTGGTTTATATTAATAAGGTATTCTTGGTTTAATACAAAACTTCCAAAAAATGAAAAGACAAAAACTATTTTTTTTTTATTCTTTGGAAAAAGAGCACTTATTGCACTGTTAGCTTTATGGCAGTGATAAAAATGACTTCATTTCTATGGTAAAATAAAATCTGATTATAGATATAAGAATATAAGTTCTCATAATATTTTTTTGTCTCTGACAATGCACATGTGCACATAAAAACAGAAAATGTGGAGAGTTTCATAACACTAATCATGACAAAACATAAAACTAAAACAGCATTCTCAAGTCTTGATAAAATATAAACAAATTTTCAAATGAAAGATTACACGTCACCAGTCACGTTTGGCTGTTGGACTGTTTTTAGATTAATCATCTGGCAGTCCGAGGGCCAACAGCACAGGAAGTCCAGTCCCCAGGATGAGAGTCAGGCTCTCTGTGATGCCCAGGCCGCCCTGCTGCTGGTAGGCTCCGGTTCCTGTATGATGGTGGAGGTGAGTGGAGCTCTGATGCCCTCTGCTGTTGATTTCTGGCAGAACATGAACTGTGGCTACATATAAGAAAGTCCCAGCTGAGAACAGCATACCAATGCCTGTAGTGCTCAGGCGGTTCTGAGAAGAGCCATTAGTCTGCAAAGATTAAAAAAAAAAAAAAAAAGAAGAAGTATTCATTGCTTTAGACCAGGGGTGTCAAACTCAGTTCCTGGAGGGCCGCAGCACTGCAGAGTTTAGTTCCAACCCTTCTCCAACACATAAACCATCTAGTTTCCAAATAAGCCTGAAGGACTTGATTAGCTGGATCAGGTGTGTTTAATTAGAGTTGGAGCTAAACTCTGCAGGGCTCCGGCCTTCCAGGAACTGAGTTTGACTCCCCTGCTTTAGATCATTCCAAAAAAAAAACACAAATTCAATGGAAAATGTTTAATTAAAAAAATATATTTTTATTGCTCTTCTGAAATAAATGTGGATGTATTATGTAGACATACTGTAATGTTCAGGAAAAAAATCTCTCTCCACAGCCCAAAAAGAACATGTTGGTTCAATGGTTTACATGTCTGATACTTTGTGAGAACAGGGGCCAGTTGCATAAACCGCTTGGACTAGTCTAACTAGGTAGTCATCAAATTTTTGATACTGAAAAGAAAAATGACTTAATATAATGGGTATGTTTATGCAACTGGCCCCTGATCTCAAAAGGTTCTGTTGTCATTGTGCCATCAAAAAAACAAACAAACAAAAAAAAAGACTAAAATTAAAAAGCATTTTCATGTTGCATTAAAAAAAAAATGAAATAAAATAAAATTTAAATATTGGCTGAAAACCTAAAAAAAACTTTTAAGTTAAAAAAAAAAATCTTGTCTTTGCAACTAACTGAAAAAAAGTAGGTTGAAGTACTAAAATTACTAAAACTTAAATAAAAATAAATGAAAGCTAAATACAAATTTATATTTAAAAAACTAATAAAACAGGCAAAAGGATAAACTTATTAAAATTTAAACTGACAATACAAAAATAAATGTATTCATATTTAGAATTTGCTTTTAATATAATATAAAATATACTACAATAACACTGCATTGTGTGCATATTTTGATGCTTGACTTGCTATTCTACTGGAACTAAAGTTTCAAAGGACAAATAAGGAGAAACTGAGGTTTCTTACTGCACTCAGGATAAAATAAGTGCTGATGGCCATCAGCGGTGCAGCAGCAGAAAATGCCAGTAAATGCTTTTGAATAGTCTTCCTCTCCAGACCTGCGTGCATGAGGAAAGACACAAGACCAAACGCCGCTGGAGCCTATAGAGAGAGAGAGAGGACAAGAGTGAATGTGTGTTGAATAAAGGAAAGCAATTGGTCACTGACTGTAATTGTACTACATGTTGCAACAAAGGCATGGCAGTGGACAAGGTTTTTTTATTGGCTTACATATTGCATTTTTCTTTTTTCTATTCTCTAGTTTTAGATTCTGTGTTTTGTGTGTGTGTGTGTGGGGGGGCATGTTTTGCAATACTTTGTTTTTCTTGAAAAGTGACTTTCATTGCATTTACAGTACAGATTTTGATCAGTTAATCATTCCATGAGAGTCAAAACCATGACCTTGCAAATGCTTTACTGTATGTGCTACTTAATACAGAGTGACTCAGCAGTGATAATACAGACAAGTAAAAAATAAACAATCTCACCTTATGCAAAATAACAGCAAAAAACACGACAACCTGCACGGACACCTGCGATGAGGCCGCAGCTGCACCCAGAGCAACACCATCAGCTGGAAAGAGACAGACAAAGGGAATATCATGCAAATAAGTTCCTCACAAACACAATTTCAGCTGTGGGCTTCTCTCCACAACTGACAAAACACAGACATCAAACTGAACAGAGCGTATTGAACGTATTTTCACCCAAATAATAACAGAATTTTAATTTTGGAGGAAACTACTCTTTAAAAATTGTTTTTAATGTTTTTTGTTGGCACTCCTGGTAATCCAATATTTGAAAACAGAAATGTAACACTAGCCATGAAAACCAAATGAGGTTAGTCTGTTTTTAGTGTCTCTTTTTTTGTATTATAGGACAGATGCTGTGATAAAAACACAATGTAGGCTTATTAAGCAGAATTGAAAACCTAATGTTCATTGACTTGAATAGGACAAGCACTACTGGCATGATTAACCGTAATGTAATCTGTTTTGTCTGGTGATATGGAACATAACAGTGGAAGTGAAGCCTTTGTTACCTGCGGCGTGAATAAGCAGTCCCAAGGTGGCAGTAACACTGTTGCCACTGTACATGCGTGCTCGGGGTTCTGGGAAACGAGACAAACAGAAACGTTCTCAAGAGAGCATCTGATAGCATTTCACACCAGCTGTTTTTCCACAGACTTCAACATATCTGTCTGCAGCCGAGTGGAATAAATTCAATTCATAATGCATGCTCACAATTGTGCTTTACAATTTCAATAATACACTAAGAATGAGATTTATCACATTAAAGTAAAGTAATATACTGTAAATTTAAACACAAGGCATTATCTTTTTAAAAATAAAAGCAGACCACATTTTCTTTAGGAAAAATGCAATTTCTTATAACTCTGTTTTGATTTTGGCATGAAATATGATCTAGATATTTCTTTAAAGTTTTCATGAGAGTCACACCAAAAGTTAGGACATTTTTAAAAAGCAATTTTGAAAAATGCAAAATAATGTTTTATTTTTGACAGGATAACTGGATGCAACTTGCTGATGCAAACAATATATCATACAACAGTCTGATTTTTGTTGTTGTTGTACCATTTCAAAAGCTATTAAAACAATATTAGGCAACAAATCGAAATGAAAGAAAATCATTAAAAAATTAATGCAATAATTAATACAAGAAAGACTTAATAATAATTATTGCAAACATTGAATCTTGTTTAACTATACATCCTGTCCTAGCCGGGATTTCTAAATTGCTTAAAATGTCCAGGTTTTGGATGTGTTTTCTCATTGTTTTTATACTTGCTGAAGGTAATGATTGAAAAGCAGTTTGACCAATAGCTTGCGGACATTGTACACAATTGACCAGTTGTGGCGTGCAAGAAGGTGGGCTCTACAGAGAGCGGTCAAAGCAATGCAAATACACGTACATATAATGTATAAAGACTGCAGAGAGCACGTTAACAGGAAAACAAAGACAAAACCTGGACATTTTAGGCAATTTAGAAACCCTGGACAGGACTTGTCTGGAAAAATGAAGGTGTATGTTCACTCTTATACATCACTATTCTCAACACACAGCCTCTGTATGGAAGAAGTGAGTGGGTAAGTACTCAAATGTGTTTCTAACGAAGCATTGAGGTACCATGCATGGAGCAGTAGTTGGCAATCTGGTCCACCACAAACATGAGCGTAAAGCCCGAGACGAGAGAGACTCCTATGAAGAAGTGAGGACGCAGACCTTTCCTTGCGGTTAGATGAAGTGTTGAATTTGATTCGGAGATATTTTGATTCTCTCCCATTGCAGAGCAATACCAGTCTACATGAGGAGGAGGAGGAGGAGGAGGAGAAGGAACATGTATTGATACTGCTCAATATGAGGCCACCAGCAGTGAGTTTAAACTGGTAACTTACTTTAGATAAAAGCAAACAAAGACATTGTAAAAGTGTGCATGACTGTGTATATTCACGCCCTGAACTGGGAAGTGAATGAATAAAACAGAGGAAGATGCTAGATTCACCTTTCCATGACTCCTGCACTAACTCCACCCCCTCTGGGATGATGATTGACAGGGCAGTGCCACATAGAAGCCCCGCCCCCAGCACAGTAATCAGCTGCAGCTTCTGCTGTAAGGGTGGAGAAAATGTCGTAAAATAACTTGTCTCTCAATGTCAAAACACACAGTTACTGCCTTTAGTCATGGAGTTTTAGGTTTTACAGTATGACACTGTAAGCTGATATACAATTCTTACTCAATTGTGTTTGCTGCCAAGAGATTTACACATACATCAAAGTAGAAACTATCACCAGCTACGTGACTGAACTCAAATACACTGGGCAGAGTACAAAACATAGTAAAATCCTTACTGACATATAGTTAAACTTCATTTGTAATGCATGCTACAGTGTACTGTATGTAAACATTGTTTTTACCTGCATTTGATACATTGTTTTATCGTCTGTAACACTAGAGTTTATTGTCTGATGATCCAATTATGCCCTGCTTTACAGTACTTTATAAAGTTAACGTACCAGCATTTGTTGCATATGAATATTGATCCTCTTACCTCTGATAAATTGATCAATAATGGAATTATCCCGAGCATGAAACATCCCACGAACATTGCCAGAGATATGAGAATAACAGCCCAAGCTCCGTCCATGACTGCTTCTGCTCTTCAGCCCTTACGATCGAAACTCTTAACGCACAATCAGGCTGCATCACATGTAATAAACACCCTAAAACACAAAAGGAAGACACAATATCCTCTTTGAGAACTCACTGGAAGGCATAGTGGAGTTCTCCACGTCTCAACACCCTCCACAACTCTAAACTACACCCCTAGAGTGAGACGAACAGCATTACATGACACCAATGCTCAGGGGACAGTCCGATTCATTTTAGAGAATCGATTCCTTTTATTCAACTCATCTACGAGTCAGTTGTCCTCATAAAGACCCTGCGGATTTTACGTTTTATTTTTGTAGTAAAATTGTTGTTTATTAGTATGCCACCAGTACTGTGTTATAAGAATATATAGGTGTAAACGGCCTCAAAACATAAGTCTAACAAAGTGTATCAGCATAATTCAATTTATGTACTTAAAAAACGTAATAATAATAATAATTTAACTTAAAGAACTAGACTTTTGTGAATACCAAAATATAACCACAATTTAACGTTTGGAAAAAAAAAAAAATCATTTAAAAAAATAAACTGCCAAATGTGTCACTTAAGTAAATTGTCACATTACTTAATTTTTGTGAATGTTGTTAGACATTTTTTTTTAAATGGGCACGTGACCTAAATTTCTCAAACACGTAAAAGCCGTTACTGAACGTTAGATCACGCGCACACCGTCTGAGGTAAGAGGCTTTGTCCACAGGACAAATTCCTTAAATTACTTTTAAAATAGATGAAATACATATTCACTAATAATATTGTCATAAGGACATTTAAGTGTAAGTTATAAACGTTATGTGAATGTAAAATAATACGACAGGAGCGCGGTTAAAGCCTGTTATTAGATTCATACAGAAAATTCGAATTTAAAGCGTTGAATTAATTACTATAAAATAAGAAATACATCAATGACCATTATCTCTTTCTCTAGGTAATATTATTGGTAAACACTTAAACATTGGTAAAATTTTTGCCGACGCCAAATGCAGTCAAATATTTTGACCGAACCGTTGAAAAAAACAAACAACAACAAAAACAGCTAAAACCAGCCTAAGCTGGTTGGCTGGTTTTAAATGGTTTAAGCTGGAACTAGCTGGTTTTAGCTGGTCTCCCAGCCTGGCTAGGCTGGTCATGCTGGTTTTGGTTGTTCCAGCTGGTCACATCAACACAGCGTAATTTTGTCACACTGTACAACAATAATTGCTATTTTTTCATTCTTTTAAGGGGTAGGTTTAGTGTTGGGGTAGGTGTAGATGTTGATAAAACACAATCTAATAGGTAGAAAATTTATTTCATTGTTCATTTCCAGTCGGAGCTGTATCTTTTCTAGCCACAACCGCTAAAGAGGTGGCCAAAACCCAGCACCGTTTCTAGGCATAGGCAAGCTAGGCGGTCGCCTACTAGAGCGCCACCAGCTGGAGGGGGCGCCAATGAGCGCACGTACTGCTGCTACATTTTAACAGAGTTGTGATTAAGAGTGCCACTGATTGCCGCCCCACATCATTGGGCTACTGTCATTCTGATGATGGCTGTATGCCATTGGATCAGAGCGCTGTCAATTGCTGCCTCTGATTGTTGCATGCAAAGTTTGCATTTGGATTTGGAGCTCTCAACAATGCCATTAGATCAATGGGTTCTGTCAGTGTTTTGGCAAGGTAAGGCTTTTTTTTGCCATGCAAGTTCAAAGGCCAATTTAAAATATTGGTACATAAAAAGTGCACAAAATCAGTATTTTGTTTAGGCAGTATTTGTGGCAGTCAAGAAATCATATGTGACCCTGGACCACAAAACCAGTCACTGGGGTGTATTTGTAGCAATAGCCAAAACATACATTGTATGGGTCGAAATTATAGATTTTTCTTTTATGCCAAAAATCATTAGAATAGTAAGTAAAGATCATGTTCCATTAATATATTTTGTAAATTTCTTACTGTAAATATATCAAAGCTTCATTTTTGATTAGTAATATGCATTGCTAAGAACTTCATTTGGACAACTTTAAAGGCGATTTTCTCAGTATTTAGATTTTTTTGCACCCTCAGATTCCAGATTGTCAAATAGTTCTCAGCCAAATATGTGTCCTATCCTAACAAACCATACATCAATGGAAAGCTTATTTATTCAGCTTTCAGATAATGTATAAATCTCAATTTCGAAAAATTTACACTTAAGACTGGTTATGTGGTCCAGGGTCACATGTTTCATGTGAAACTGGTCTAAAAGGTGTGCGTTTTTGCACCAATGCATTGTTAAAGGTTCAGTGTGTTTGACTGAAATAATAATGCAATAACTGACACAACAACAAAACAACTGAACAAAAAAACAGATAAAGTCAAAAAGTTGCCATTGATAATATCTAAATATGTATCCAAATCCAAATGTAATAAAATTAATTTATGTGTGATGACAATTTCTTAGCAACTAGGGATTGTACAATAGTTATATAGGCATCCAGTGGCTATAATGGTATCACAGATAATAAACTGCAAAATGTTTTATCTTAACAGTCAATTTACAAATAGACCTAATGCGTTCAGATTTGTGGAACTCACAATGCGCTGAATTTCCACAAATTATTGTTGTTATTATGACAACCAATTTGAATGTGACAAGAAACTGATGTCTGAAAAAGAAATTATATATATATACATACTTACATAATCAGCTAATAGGGATTTCGCTTAGGGCATCAAAATGGCTAGAAACGGCCCTGCCAAAACCCCTCTAAAACCAGCCTGCTGAAACCAGCCAACCAGCATAGGCTGGTTTTAGCTGGGTTTTCTTTCAGCAGAGAAGAATCGGTTCAAAAGAAAGATTGGTTAGTGAATCGGATATCAGAGAAAACGTGGGAGCTTGACTCTCTGTTCCTGTTTTTTTTTCCCTTCTCAAGACACATCACAAGACTTCACCACAAGACCATGAGAGGTCAAAGATTGTACTCACTATTTCTTGGCAAAGAAGAAAGCTGCCATAAAATGACATTATGACTCCTTATAGGAGGGAAAGAGTGTTTTAAAACTATACTGAAAAACTAAATCATGATCAAAATAATGATGAGTTCAATCTGCATATAGGGACATGGTCCTTTATACATTTTTAAACCTATTTGGAAGTAGATATTTTTCTGAAATCAACACTTGGATTTTTGACTACTTGGAAATACACAATTTGCAAAAATGTGGCAAAATGATCAAATACTTCAAATCAATGACAGAATTTTTGACTAGAACAGAATAAAATAGAACCCATATGACTTCATTAAAGTGAAACACGATTAATGCATTTCTTTGTAGCATTTATAAACGACACGGGTCCACAGAGTGATATTAAAGAAATTCTCAAGACTTTATATGGTTTTGTCAGTCTATTTTATTGTTCAAAGACATGGAAGAGTTTGAGGATGACACTGTACAAAAGATAATTTGAGGGAAGGTTGAGATACAAAACTATTAAAAACAGCAATCGCAAGCAAAGTACGATCTTAAGGGAAATCTGAATGGACAAAAGCAAACAATTCATGGTTGACTGTACATGGTTTTGCTGGCTAAGCTGTACAAATGTAAATATAGTTTAGTGTTCCAAGAGCAGTGCAATGCTTCTATTTACAAAAATATTACACTGATTTAACCACTTCACTCCAGGCCAATGGCCGGTTAATTCAAAAGAAGGAAAAGTAATAGACAAAAGAAATAAATATTCTGGACAACATCTGTAACAAATGGGAAAAGCCTATAAAGATGCACAAATAAATTATTACCGCATCATGCTTGAGGACAGTGTTTTTCCTTAAATAGATCCAGGATGCAGTCATATGGTCATCACCTACAGTATCTAAGCAGCAAGAGCGTCAGACCGACAAAGCACTGCAGTTACTCAATATTATCCAAATGAGATCACTGACAAAAATGGCTTGATATTGTTACATACACCATGATAATGTTACATATTCCACATGAAGTGCATAGCCTACAGTGTTATTTGCATTTAACAGTTACAAAGCTCCTCAGTGATAGATTGGTAGATTAGTGTGATTTACATAAATTAACTAAAAATATCACTAATGTTCTAATTCACAAGTTTACATACACCTGACAAGTTTCAAGTTAACATTTGTTGCAGAAAATGACAGTTAAACACTGCATTGCTATTTCTGTAAACAATAAATGACACAATGAGAACTATTTAGGTCCACTAGCAGGAAAGGTCAACCAATTAGAGGCTGGACAAAGAAAATAAAGTAGTTACATTTTAAAGCAAGTACTCAGGCACAGCCTTTGTCTGCTTATCTTGAGAGAAAAAATTAAAAAATATTTTGTTTCCAGTTCTGACTTGCATTTCAACAATGCACAGAGAGCATAAATGCAATATGTATATAATGGACACAGTAGCAAAAATGTCTGAACATGGTGACAAAACCGATATAGAGAGTATAGTTGTAAAAAAAAACAAAAAAAGTGGCTAATAAATAGCAGTCAATGTACTAGTTTTTGTGTTTTTTTTTTTTTCAGACTTCAACCACTAAATGATGCATAAGTCCAGTCAAATAAGCTCACAACTGTGTCAGCGAAAAAGCTTGTAAAAGCACACAGGTAAGACGAACCATGGAAAGGAGTCTGTTATTTCCAGTTCACTTGTAAAATTGCAAAGGAACACACCACTACCGCACTAAAGAAGGTCTTATTTAGGACACGTGTTGATATGACCCGATGAGATCTTGCTATCATCATAAACAAAATTTTTAGGATGTTCAGGGATTTCTGATTATGTTTCCCATGCACTTTTTACAGTGTTTACGAGTAAGTGATCAAAAATGGTATTGTGTACATCACTTGTTAATGGCAATAAAACGAAAAAAAAAAAATTCCACAAAACCTGATGAAACCATTATTTCATACCCATGCATAACAAAAAAGAAAAATATTCACATTCACAAATTCCACATTTAAGTCCACATAGGGAATCTGCTGTGCGTTTTAAGTTATTTTTGCTACAGTATCAGTTATTGACAGAACATTCCACAGTAGAGCAACACAATTTAAAATTGGTCCATTTGATGCCTGATTCAGAAAGTAGCGTCATACCACGCATAGCACAAGTATGTGTTAGCAATGCGTAGGTTTACATTTAAACACTGGATGTGCAGAGGACGTAAGGGTGGACAGGAGAATAGTTCCAGGGATGGTGATTTGCCTGGAGTCTGTCAAGACAGTCTAAAAGTGGCTTTTCCAGTTCAAGTATATGGTGAGACAATTAGTGTTCGGCGGCTGTTTTCCTCACAATCGGTTAATTCAGCAGGCTGGAGTGAGTTTTTCGATCCTGGGTTTTCCAACAATTCCTTATACCAGAGGGACTAGTAATAGTCTTTATGTTAAATATGGTACATTCACTTTGGTAAAGAAGAATAAAAGTTGCGTGAATTAATTTGCTCATCTCCAAACATATTGTACTATAGTGCCATTTCAGCGGGGACAAAGAAAATAACATTGTTTCTAAACCAAAACTCAAAACTTTCAGAAACAATCAGATTAACTGTCATTATTACTGTTGTTAATTCCAGAAGAATTTCTAATACGTATGATTTCTCACAAAATTTGATTAATTATTTGTGATAGTATTTCTGTGTACTACAGATGGTTAACATGGAGAAATGGTGTTGCTAAAGCTCTAAAAACAAATGTTGTAAATAATCACATGGCTGTCTGAAATACTTGATTCTGATTGGTTAAATCATACCTATCTGTTACTATATACATCTATTTTTGCTTTTAACTCTCACCAAACTGTTTAGTTGACCGTTATCCTATGTAACTCATTTCCTAAGAAATCTTTCAGTATTTTATTTATGCAAAAGATTTGGAGGTGAAATCTGACCTTTATGCGTCTTTGTGATATCCACCCTAATACACAATTTTCCTGCCCACCTGAGATAGCACTATAGCAGTTTTACTTCATCATAACAGGCAAATTCAAATTTTAATTGCAAATTATGATTAATCATTACTGATTTTGGTCTTATTTACTAGACATGCGCTTGTAACGGCAAGAAACTCCGTACGAACAGGGTAACCAATGCAAAGAAAATTATGAAACTTAGTTTCTAATAGTTGGAGTACAATCACAAGCCACTCCATATTCTTGACAATTGGCCATCCTGTCTCCAAGACTCAATGATAAATGAGTGTTTTAGCTGTCAGCTGTGATGGATTCACACGCTCAGTAAGTGTAGTGAGGTGCAGTGGATCGCCGTTTGGTCATGTTGAAGTCCTGCTAGTTTCTCCAAGTTCAGCACATGGCGTGGCCCTGCCTGGGTCACTGGTGCACCTCATTCTCAATAAGGCTGTCCTCTCCTGATTGGAAATCACCTTCATTCACCACCTCCTCATCCTGCGACGATCCCTGCCCCTCATCCTCGCCACTTCCTGTCTCGTCTGTGTTTGGGTCCTGTAGCACTTGGGCGACGTACGTCTGCTGATATAGAAAAAAGAGGGAAGACAAAGTGGAAAAAAAAAAATCAGATGTGACAATATCCAATTTTTGTTGAAGTCAGATTAATAACTACTAAAAACTAGGGGTGTAAAACGCTTTCTTGCTCATCATCACGTGCAAGACTCTATTTAGACATTAAAACTTACCACAGACTTGACAGGTGGAGATGAATCCGGTGGTCGTCCATTGTCCACACCGTCCATGTCGATCTGTAGAGAATTCAGGAAAATCACACTGCAGTTTACAGAAAGTTCTAGACTTGGTTTTATTTACAAAGAAACAAATAATCAAACAGGCAGAGCTGTTTCTGACCTTGTAATTGTGCGCACTAAGGTATTTGAAATGACCGAAGACGACGTGGGAGAGGCAAATGATGATGGTGATGATCAGAACCACAAAGGTAAACATTGATGTTGGAGCAACAAAACCTTTAAATTTTAAAAAAGGAAATCAAGAGAAAAGAGAGCAGGGGAGAAACATCATATTAGAGATATGACAATAATCTTTTACATCAGCACTGGTTCTCAACCTTATTTTCCACTGGGCCACAATACTGTGCAAGTGAGCCACCTTGCTGCCTATCATTGCATTCAGAGTGTGCCTAAAATGCAGGGTTTAGAACAGACCCACTATCTGGCTTTGTCTTACCTGTACGGACAGTAGAGAAGAAGAGCAGCCAGAAGAGGCAGAGGATGGGTGCTGCCACCACCTGGTTGACAGCTCCAGAGTGGATTTTCTTATCCAGTTTGGAGGGCAGGTAGGCATAATACATGTTATACCTGTCCACCAGGTGCTTCAGTAGCATGTACATCAGTCCTGCAGACAAAATTCAAATCAACTTGTGTTAAACGTACCACTACAATGCAAGAATTCTTTGTAGTTCTTCAGTGAGAAATGTCACTCACCAAATGGTACAATAATTGGACAGGTGATGCTGTAGGTCATGACCACAGTAAACACGTTCATCATCCAGGCATAAGCAGCTCCAAACTGGAACTCATAAGCTTGATGCTGTAACAACATGGAACCATTCATGAATTACAGCATGAATTACAACATGAGTTACTGAGCATAACAGTAAGGGTGAGTATAATGACTGTTGTACTTGAAACTACACAGACCTTCTTCACGTTGCGCCTCTCAGCAGCTGAACGTGCCAGACACAGCCGGATCATGTACATAAGGAAATAAGGAATGCGTAACAGGTCCATGGCATTACCAATGAAGGCAGACGCGATGACATAGTTCACAAAGAAAGCTCCATTATCTGGAAGGAAGACGCATCTAATAGAGACAAAAAATGAATCAGGCCATAAAAACTTTATCTACAATCTTGAAAATATGCACAAATAAAATGTTTTGTAAGCACCATGATCTCATAACTATTATTTAACTCTCTGGACAGCCCCTGTAACACACGATTTTAGAGCTGCAAATCCTCTCATGGACTTACTCGAATCGGACTTTTGCCTCGTCGAGGAATTTCTTGTCAAAAAGCCAGCGGAAGAAAACATCCAAACTGCATTTTGGAAAAGATTGTGTGAAATGTTTAATACAAATGAGAAATATATCAGTCCAACATGGCAAACACAACCTGGATAAAAAGATTCAATGTTTCACATTTCTATATAATGACATGAAAACACACAAAAACGCAATATTTGTATTGAAAATGATTTTTCTGTTATTTCAAATTACAATTTACAAATCTTAATATATTAGTACAAATTAGCATATAACATCAACAACTTAAAAGGTGGTTGATTACGATTTCACTTTTTTAACGTTAGTGTGTAATATTGGTCTTTGAGCATAAACAATATCTGCAAAGTTGTGGCACTAAAAGTTCAACCAAACGGAGATCTTTTAAAATTGTGGAACTACGAGTTGCTTCCCAGGTTTGTTACATCACGAACCCAGATAAACCCCGCCCCCGGGAACATGCAACGAAGGGGGCGAGGCCATGCCATGCTGCGCTGCTTTAGAGAAGAGGAAGAGAAAACTAGGGGTGCACGTGAAAATCTATTCATATATGAATCGCGATTCTGTCTTCTAACGATTCTAATGGATTCACAAGTTTCAAAATTAATGTTCTAAAGCAGCGGTTCTCAATCCTGTTCCTCGTGTCGCCCTGCTCTGCATCTCTCTCTCTCGTTCAGATCGTCAGCTCGGCTCCAACAATGAACTGTTCCATTTATACACTTGTTTTCACACAGCTATGAGAAGCATTATACATTGACATGCGTGTGGTTGCTGTGCTGTATTAAAGCTTAAATCAGGATAAAACCATATATTAAAAGCTAACAGAAGCAGCATTTACAAATAACAGCGTATTTAAAAGTATGAACCAACAACAAACAAAAAACACCATTAAGAGCCGTGCTTGCACAGGTTCTGCACGATCCTCCTCACTAATATCCTCTGGGTCTCAATCGGGCTCACATTGATAAGCAATATAGATGACGCCATTGTTTACAATACAACCGGAGCACATGCCGCTGAGCTGAGGGGCGGGACGTTCAGAGAGGCACAGTAGAGGCGGTTTAGCTAATCACAACACACTGGACCAGCTAACCAATCTGAGCCCATTGCGTACTCCTGAGGGAGGGGCTTCATAAAAGGAGGAAATGATCAGCGCGTTTAGAGGAGAAGGGACAGAGCGGTGTGGAATAAAGGTAAATTATGTGAAAAATAAGTATGTAATAATTGTTTTTAAAACGAAGCATTAACATGTTAGATTGCTCCCCATAAACACAATCAAGCCAAGAAAATACCAGTCAACCACCCCTTTAATGGTTAGTAATTTGTTTATTCAGAAAAAGACTATTAAATAAAACATAATTCTTAGGCCTTTTTTAAGTTAAAATCCAAGTGTTATAAAATACCTGCTCAGTCCCAGAGATGGCAGCAGCAGAACCATAAAGATGAGGAAGGTGTAGCATTTGTGCATGGTGGTTCTGTTCTCTCCAGATCTAAAGGGAAAAGTCATGCATATTTTAAGCTCAGGACCACCAGGTTTGTGTCTCTACCAGAAAATGGTTTAGTTTAGTAGCTCCAACTGATAAACAACTCTAGGTCATTAAAAATACATTGATATACAGGGTTTGACATTGTACCGTGTCCAGTGGGCCTCAAAGAAGGCAGAGTAGTAGACGATGGTGGGGAGAAGGGCCGAGAAGCACCACAACAGCAGGGTGGGGAAGAACTGAGTGATGATGGGGTTCTGGAAAAACAGACACGGGGGGAGGGAAGGGAGGAGATGAGTGACAGAATCATGACCCAATAGTCACACTGCATTGTGATGCTCATTAACACTCAGTTTAACAGACTTCTTACGTTCAGGTACTCCACGGGTTTGGTGACATTGAACTTGTCCATGGTGGAGATGATGATGGCAGGGGTGGTGAGGAAGAAGAGCAAGAGGAAGAGAAAGCAGTTGATGACAAAGCAGCGGAGCCACCAGTTGAGGCCACCAATGGACAAATGCTCCCTGTGGAGAACAAGGTACAACTCATGATTTATATAAAACATTATAGAACTACTACAAGTATTTCCAATCTTACCCAGAAACTAGGGCTAGGTGAAACATCAAATATCAGCGTTATTATCAGTCCGTGTTCTTTAATTTGCACACTTTCAGTAGATTCACACTTTCCACTACCATCTGTGCATTCATGTTCATTTAGTGACAAGCGGTAAAGCGGCTACTATGTGTAGATTTATTTTTTAACTAGTGTTGATTTCGCAGTACATAGTAACAATAGCTGTTCTACACTTTTGCATGGAGCAAATGAAACAATATTGATATATACACATATATCAATTATTGTCAAAATTTGGAAAAATAAGATATACATTTTTACAGTGGGTACGGAAAGTATTCAGACCCCCTTAAATTTTTCACTCTTTGTTATATTGCAGCCATTTGCTAAAATCATTTAAGTTCATTTTTTTCCCTCTTTAATGTACACACAGCACCCCATATTGACAGAAAAACACAGAATTGTTGACATTTTTGCAGATTTATTAAAAAAGAAAAACTGAAATATCACATGGTCCTAAGTATTCAGACCCTTTGCTGTGACACTCATATATTTAACTCAGGTGCTGTCCATTTCTTCCGATCATCCTTGAGATGGTTCTACACCTTCATTTGAGTCCAGCTGTGTTTGATTATACTGATTGGACTTGATTAGGAAAGCCACACACCTGTCTATATAAGACCTTACAGCTCACAGTCAACCATCACTGCAGCCCTCCACCAGTCGGGGCTTTATGGCAGAGTGGCCCGACGGAAGCCTCTCTTCAGTGCAAGACACATGAAAGCCCGCATGGAGTTTGCTAAAAAACACCTGAATAAGATTCTCTGGTCTGATGAGACCAAGATAGAACTTTTTGGCCTTAATTCTAAGCAGTATGTGTGGAGAAAACCAGGCACTGCTCATCACAGTCCAATACAGTCCCAACAGTGAAGCATGGTGGTGGCAGCATCATGCTGTGGGGGTGTTTTTCAGCTGCAGGGACAGGACGACTGGTTGCAATCGAGGGAAAGATGAATGCGGCCAAGTACAGGGATATCCTGGACGAAAACCTTCTCCAGAGTGCTCAGGACCTCAGACTGGGCCGAAGGTTTACCTTCCAACAAGACAATGACCCTAAGCACACAGCTAAAATAACGAAGGAGTGGCTTCACAACAACTCTGTGACTGTTCTTGAATGGCCCAGCCAGAGCCCTGACTTGAACCCAATTGAGCATCTCTGGAGAGACCTAAAAATGGCTGTCCACCAACGTTTACCATCCAACCTGACAGAACTGGAGAGGATCTGCAAGGAGGAATTGCAGAGGATCCCCAAAATCCAGGTGTGCATCTTTGCCAAAAAGACTCATGGCTGAATTAGATCAAAAGGGTGCTTCTACTAAATGCTGAGCAAAGGGTCTGAATACTTAGGACCATGTGATATTTCAGTTTTTCTTTTTTAATAAATCTGCAAAAATGTCAACAATTCTGTGTTTTTCTGTCAATATGGGGTGCTGTGTGTACATTAATGAGGAAAAAAAAAAGAACTTTAATGATTTTAGCAAATGGCTGCAATATAACAAAGAGTGAAAAATTTAAGGGGGTCTGAATACTTTCCGTACCCACTGTATATCTATATCACCCAGGCTTACTGGATACCTACAGTACACTCACGTTAAGCGTTGTGTACTATATAGCAAATCTCAACCACTTGATTCTTATATTTAGTACATCCTACTTTACCTGCAAATATACCGCATACTCACAAAGAGCAATCTATAATATATAGTAAATCTCACCTACATGATTGTTTCTATTGTTGGAAAAACGAAAACTGTATTATCATATATCTCTATATGTAAAGTTGTATATACAGTGCACAGCATAAATGAGTACACCCCCTCTGAATAAATATAAAATATGTATTTTCTTAATGATCACTAATATAATTCATGGAAAGATGGCAAAATTGAAATGTATTAAACATACACTTAATAAAAACTACAAAATATATGCCAATATTTTCTGTAAGATAAGTAAATTAGCCAATTTTGTTTAAATGAAGGATTGCAGAAATGAGTACACCCTAGATTTCATTCAGCAAATGTATAATATTCTAGTACTTAGTATGTCCTCCAGAACTTTAAGTATAGTGCTCTGACCCTCTTGGCACTGAGTGTACAAGTTCATGACAAATTTTCACATCTGTCCTGTTTAACTCCTGGAGGACGACCTCCTTAAATGCTCTGGGTCTTTAATGGGGAGTTTTGCTCAGCTCGTCTCTACAGAATCCCCCACAGCTACTCAAGATTGTTAAGACTGAGTGAAATACATGTCCACTGAAGGATTTGCACCTTGGGAGAATGAATATCTTCATGGTCGTGATGAAAAAAATGACCAATAGTGCAGGGAATGAGTGGAGGGTAGCATCTTCTGTTTTTCATCACACAGTAGTGTGTGAATTCATGACAGCGTTGATAAAGCACAACTCCCTCACACCTTCAGCACTCACTCATCCCTATATAAGAGCTTTACTACCACTGAACGTCACTGTGGGTACCAAGCACTTCTCACTGTACTCCTCCTCTAGCAACACCACAACATTTTGGATGCTTTTGGATCCGAAATGATTGACTTGGTCTCTTGAGACCAGAGTATGGATTCCCAGAAGTCTCTATTTTGTAAATATGGGCCTTGGAAGAGGTTAAATGAGTTTATTTTGCTTTGGCTACAGTAGGTAATACTAGTGGTGACAACAACCATGCATGTCACTTCTGCAGGCTGAGTCATACTCTCTGAGATAAAGGGTCACTCTTTTCATAGCTTTTGCTGGCTCTGAGACACTTGCATGTTATTTCTCCTGCTCTTTTTCTAGCAAAAATTCACTCATCACTAAATGAAAACTTAAAGTGAAGACCTGATTATTTCAGGAGCCTTGTCACAAGTCCATTGTTTTTGAATGTCGGTGCTACTTCTGCTATATTTTCACACTTAAGACAATAATTTGTTATTCTTCGTGTACCATTGTCCTCTTTTATGCTAAGAAATAAGTCACCTGGCTGTTCTCTCCTAAGTGGTTCCACTGCTGCCAGCATTAAGTCTGAGTATGAATTAGTGTAACACTTTTAATTGTCAGGAAATTACTGGTCTTTAAAAGATATGGTTCAATATATTCACCTGTTGATCAAAAATAGCCTTAAACCTGTACTTTTTTTTTTTTTGTAACTTTCAGGGGGGTGTGCTCATTTTTGCAACACAACATTTTATCACTTTGATAAGAAAATCTTATTTTGCTGAATAATTTTGACATTCTTCTTTGGTAACTGATCAAGCAGGTTTGTTGGAACATTATATCTCCATAGAACCCAAACATGTCATCCAAGTAAAGAGTAATTGCTGAATTTGTTAAGTATTAGAGGGTGTGTACTCATTTATGCTGTGCACTGCATATACACAACTTATTTTTGCATACATATAGTTCACTCGCATAAAAACAATACATACTATCTATTAAATCTTACCTGCCTGTTTTTAAATTTTGTCACAAAATGTTATTACATTATTGCCCAGCTCTTTATATAAAGTTGAATATATATGTATGTACAACTTTATCCACATACATGCAGTATGCTTGTACAGGCCAGTATACTTTATAGCAAATCTTAACTGCTTGATTACTTGTTTCATCACAAAATGTAAACTATATTAAATCGCATGGCTCTAATCTGCGAAATGCGACTGTAAGGCATGATATTATAAACATTAACATCATGATTTTTTGTAAATCTACTTTAAAACAATGTGCATTATGAGAAGCTCTGTATAAATAAATTTGACTTAATGATTGTCTCCAAAAACAGTTCACAGATCTGTGCAGTCTAATGCATATTGCATAAAAAATGACTGCCTTAAGCCCGGCTCACATTGTGCGATTTTGGCCACGATTTGGTCGTCTGGGACAAATTTTAAAAATCCTAAAAGATTCTTATAATCCTAGGCTCACCTCCGACGAAATTCTGGCAGTGTCAAAAGATTTGGTGCACAGTCCTGCAGTGTGACTACCCCTACGACGAATATCAAACTGTCTCCGTTTTTCAAGGCAAGCTATGAGCAGAATTAATGCTAGAGAATTATTCTATCAGCAATAAACTCCAGCGCTCCTGTCCTCCACTCACAGAATTCTTCTGATATGTTTCTTTTTTATATAAACACTGGTTGCGCCGCTGTTTTCATGTGGGTGTGTATGAATGCATACACTATTCTTCTTAAATACGCCGGTATTGCCGCCGTTCATATACTTTTCATGACAGCCAACATTTTGGTCTCGCGTGCAATGAAGTTCGCAGTCACTGGACGTGTATGGGTTGATAATGTAAAACTCCAGACAAGTTTTCTTGCGCGCACCCGTTTTTAACTCGTCTTGACTGTCGTACAGTCTGACATTAATGACAACTGAGATCCCATAGTATGACATGATCATCATGTTCGTACAGTCTGACAAGTACAATCCTAAAGGACTTTTACAAAAAAAAAATAAATAAATAAAAAAAAAAAAATCACAGTGTGAGCCCGGCTTTAGTCAGTCATATAAATAACAATAGTATGAATTATATTGTGGTATCACTGATGAACTGTGGTCAGTCTCTCCCTGTCTAAGTGGGTATTTCTTGGCCAGTATAAACAACAAAGTGGATTCCGGTTTATGCCTGAAGTCTAGCTCTGAGACTAGGATCATAATGAATTCATGAGATTTAGGATGAAGAGGTTACCAGTAAACATTCTGTGGATCTGGAGCGTATGTGACTGTCCAGTTGTTCGTGCTGAGGAGGTTGCTGAAGGGGGAGCACTTTGGCTCTCGTCGACAGTGACAGCCATGACACTGACATGCGTTAAAATCTTTCAAGATGCTGCGAAGGGGAAAACACAGATATTAATATTTTTCTCATTCTGTTAAAAGTATAGTGATGGTAACATGATCGTATCAGAAGGTAATACCATGAAACTGAATTATCATAATATTCATGAGAAATTTGACTTACAGGGCGGTCGTTGCTTCATTCTGGAAGGTAACAAAAGCCATTCCCAGAGGTTTAGTGTTGACTTTTTCTCGTTCTTTTCTGTATTCTTCCTTCAGTTTGCCCTCAAGCTTAGTGTAGTAGTTCACAGCATCTTCCTACAACAATGGATTAACATTGCACAAGTTAGACATCAATACTAAAATGCATTATCTGTTTTAAAGACCACATGAAATAAAAATTTGCAATTAGAGTATGTATGATATTCTGGTCTCTAGATATGTCTTGTGGCGGTTATAAAGATCTCACTGATTTACGTTACAAGCTATCAGAATTTCATCTTACTTTTTGGCCATATACATATCAACATCTGCACCAAATTGCATATTTTTGCTCAATTTGGGCCTCTGAATACAATTGCAAGTGTTTTTTCTTTTTTTGAATTCTGTTACTTTTCCACGATTTAATTAAACCATTAAGCAACAAACCCTCTATTTAAAGCTTTGTACGCCTGCAAGTTAAGAGCTTGTTTTTTCCAGCAGTCGGCATTACAGCCATAGTCCAGCAGGGGGAAATAAAGAGCTACAGAAAAATGCCTCTAGTGACAAACTGGAAGCCTGTTTATCTAATGAGGACACTTGGGAGCTGCTGAATAATCCCGTGCTGATGTTGAACATGTCTCACAGCAGCAGAGCGTATATCATCCTGACTGTAAATACGATGAAGCGGAACTACAGGAAGTACGCAAGACAGAGGATGTGACATTCTGACTGCGTGTCTGATGGGAAAACGCTGTGTATTCCTGAAGACAGTTCATGCATTCATGATTTACATTTGAATGTCAAGTGAAATTCATGAGGATTCTTTTACTAATGAGGGATCTAGATACCTGCTATTCTTCAAAACCCATTGAGTGGAAACCTGAGAGGTTACGATGCATATGATCTGACCTGCTCGCAGCCCGCGATGATGCAGCAGCAGAGGTGGCCGCAGGGTTTGGGGTTAATCATAGTGGGGATGTGCTCCTTGGCCATCAGGTCTGTGTAGAACTTTTTGCTGCGTTCTGTCTTTTTCCTGAAGAAGACAAAGTCAAGAACATTGAATTGAGTCTGATTTCTAAGTTTACTTTCTAACGTTTCCATGAAACAAATTTCAGTTCTTTTTCAACAAAAGGTCAGTGAAAGCAGAATGTTTATCAGAAAATACTGTTTAGTTTGACCTCAGGAGGTCAAAATAAATATAAAAGGAGTCATTTTGCAATGTGGTTTACAACCAAGGTTTGGGTGATTGTAATTTCGTAGCAATGTACATTATTAAACATGAAAATATAAACACATAAAATACAAATCTGTACCTTATTCATAGAAAGATCCTTGTGAACAGTATTTAAAATAGTGACTAAAACTTGTCTAATCTAGGCTTGTAAAATGTGTACCTTTCAGACTCCAGGGACATAAGCCTGGCAACGTCGTAACAAATGCGAGCATCCAGAACCATGCAGTTTTCATATGCTTTCCTGGATATTAACACAAAGATGAAAAGGAGAAAAAAAGTGTAAGAGACAGGACTCCCATGAGGGGGACAGGAAATAGTTCTGCTATTTGCCACTTTCTCTTTTAACCTGGCACTGGAACACAGTGTTGATAGTCTTGCAGGAGCCAGCCTTCAGTATTGTCTGGCGCGCACTATACTTCATGCAAGCCAAGAATGGCTCGCTTAGACAGGAAGAAACTGACCAATATGTAAAATGACCAACCACTGTTTCTTTTTATGTGATGCATAAGCGTGGGTAAATCTAAAATCAATAGTACCAAAATAGAAGACTGGCATGCAACAAATTGGTAAGCTTTTTAAATAATGACACAGCAGCCTCTTTGAGACGATGTACACACAACACCGAAGACATTAGTGGAATATAATGTGTACACTTTAATGTCAAAATTTCCATCCATCCTAAAGTAATAGGTCTGTGGGAGTCTAAAGGACTGATGACTCTTTTCCCAGTTGGCTGCAGTAGGACAGACTGCAATATGCTTTGAAACGTCTGTGAGACTCATATCCGTTCTGCTCTCTTTTGTGTTTGTTCTATTCTTCCTCTTTGTCCTCTATCTACACATCCTGCTTTCTCTGTCTCAATTGGTTTGGCGGTCACTTTGGCCCCACAGTCTTGTTCAAGAAATCCTTGACCCAGAAGAAGTTAAAGACATGTATTGTCCCCACACATTCTTTAGCAGTAAATGGGATTAGATAAACTAGATGGACACACTGAGCATCTTTTAGCCACATGATCACTTTAGATCCAATTAAAGTTGGTCATTGTCAATTTACTGTGTGGACTGGGAACTCTTAAAGGGATAGTCCACCTAAAAATTTAAATTCTGTCATCATTTACTCTCCCTCATGACTGACTTGAACTGCAGAACACAAAAGAATATCCAACAAATGGTCCAACAAACATTGGACCCCATTGACATGGATTAGACATTTAGCTATCAAATTATTTAATTGTAATGTTCAACTAAGGAAAGCAAGTCATACACACTTTACCCTTACAGATGGTGAGAAGGCAGATCCTAATTAACATTGTGACAAAAAGCAAGAACTTACTCAAAATGCTGCTTTATTTGACTCTCTTCTGCATATTTTGCGATCCCGTTAATGAATAAAGTGCGTTTCACCTGTGAATAGAGACATTTTGGAGACATCAGTTAATTTATGGACCTTAGTCAGGAGGGACATATTTCATTTGACTCAAAATATGAGTCTGTGAAGAGACAGTTTGCAATGTTAAAATGTATTAAATAACAGGCCAGGTTTACATTGTTTGATGATTCATCAATTTTATTTCTTTGTAATCTTTCATCGAAATGTAACATGCCACTGGAACAACTTCATCATCACCAACCTCTTATTTTTCAACCCCTCTTTCAATTCCCAGTGGATAAAATGAATACCCAACCTTAATTTTTCATTGAAAATATCACTCCAAAATATGCTAGATTGTGCAAGTAAAGTGGGTTGCAGTGGGATGTTTACTCTAAGGATCACAGCTCACTCTCTCAGGTAGAAAGTGAAATATTTGAGTAATGATGAATGTGGGTTTAAGTCAAAATCTCAAAATAAAGGAATGTTCCTGGTTCAATACAAACTGTGGTTACTGTAAGGCACTTACAACTGAGGTAAAACATTCTGGAGGGCTTAAAATCAGAAATGTGATACTCATAAGTTATGATTATTTTATGTGGTTAAGGACATTATGCCAAATATGCTGTAGATAGGAACTTGTATTGAACATTTCTGTGCAATGTTTTGGATGAAGTTGTCTCTGCTCACCAAGTCGTCCTCTTTGTAGTGCATCTTTGATGTGTGTCTTCTCATGCTGTACACAGTCAGTAACAGATAGAAGAAGGCAAACGTAGTGTGCAGCCACAGCAGGTTATTACTGAAAGAGAGCGAAAACAAAGGGATGATTCATTCATCAACAGTCATTCAAGAGTAATCAGTTATCAGTGTCACAGATATTACCCGGGCTTACCCAGATTTTAAGTTGGCTATTGTAGTTCGCCCAAAACTGTAGGCATTATCTTCTGCAGGAAGAGAAGATCATAGGGAGTCTTTAGTCATATAAACTACGGGAAGCAAAACTCAAACGGCTGCGTTCAGATGTGTAATCCTAGATGACTCTTTCTCAAACTTTTTTGACTCACCTAATAGGTCTCCTGAGAAGTTGACGGGCAGGACGATGCCCACGGAGAGCACGCCGACCACTACCAACAGACCAATGATGTGCCGCTGGAATGAGAGGTAGTGCACAGAATCCTCCCCACACTTCTCCCTGATCTCGTCATCTCTGTAAGAGCGAGAGAGAGATGTCAGTATCACATTAACATTTTTAGCCAGATGTCATTTCATTCAGACTTCATTTGAATGATGGGTAAATACCATTTTCATGAAGCAATATACCTTACATTTAAACCCAACTGTAATGTTTTTGCTTTTTACATTTACCATTATCATAACTAAAAAAAATAAAAATAAAAAATTGAAATAAAATGATGAAACTCTGATTATAGTGCATAGCAGAGAAAATATTGTATAAATTATTTGTATAAAAACAATATGATATAATCTTCTTAGATGACAACTGAAACTGAAATTGAACTGAAATCTTCCTTATTCCTTCTAATTTGAAAAGGACCCTGGGAACTGCTGACATGTAAATGTGGTTATAATGTACCGCGGGTTTTGTGATCAGCAATCCAGTTATTTTGGAACGAGTTGTTTTAGCATAGTGGGAATAATCAGGAAGACTTCACTTTAGTAGTTACAGTGTGTTCATTAAGTAAAAGCAGAAAGGACTCACTTTATCCTGAAGATGGCGGTTAGCCAGGAACAGAAGCCCTATTACAGAGACAAAGAAAAGAACATCACATTCAACGCACTCTAACCGTTGTCTGTCAGTCACCTCCACATTCAGGGACATTAACAGTCTCTAATGCAGTTTGAGGAGTTGTTAGAAGCTGTGTGGGTGCACGTGACACCAGTTTACATAAGTGCAGTTATTCCGGATCACAGCAGGGAAGGGAGAGGCAAACAAATGGCTGTCAAAAGGCGTTGTGTGTGCTATTATGAAATCCACAGGTGTGTGTGCATTAAGGGGGATAGAGCTATAGTAGAGGACAAGAAATACTTTCTGCGTAGGCTTTTCAAACTGTGTGAACATGAGTGAATATGTGTGCAAGGAAGACAAAGGGTATGTTCAGAATGGCAAACTTTTACAGCACCTTTACTGCTTTTGTAGTATGTATGTATACTGTGAACAATATGCATATTTTCTACATGGACAGAAACCTGGATGATGTAATGTGCTCAAGTTCATCTTCTATTTAGAGAATGATCTCAAATGACTCATGCCAGGGCTTGCACCTCTCAACTTGTCAAGTGCTGCTTTGACCTTCACATAAAGAGCACTGCAGATATAGCCTTAAGGTCTGTACACAACAAGTATGATAATAGTTACAGTATCTATAAAGTTTTAATAGCCATTCTAATTCTATGTGAATAGGGAAGTCCACACCCTTACATAACTATACAAATAAGTCAGTGTTACTTCAGCATTACTGACCTACTATTATAGTTTTAATAAATATTTTGAATTAGTTTTTATTTTTGTGTTTTCCTTTTTCATTTGAGTAATTAGTATGTTTGTAATTTTGTGTGTTTTTATCATTTTTTAAAATTTAAATAAATATGTCCATATTAGTCTTAATTTTTATTTCAATTTTAGTTTGTTATCTTAGTACTTTAAGTTAAACTAAAGGAAAATGAGAAATTATGCATTGGCAACTAGCTGAAATAAACCTTTAACTGAAATGAAATGACTTGTAACAAACATGTTAAACATGTCAAACATTTAATTAATGATAATAACCCTAATAAGGACAAAGGAACAATATCATTAGAATCACTTTCAGAACTTATTTTTCTACGGTAACTGATGAATGATAAAAATATTTCCAGTGAATCAGAATCCACTTAGCTTTAAAGTGCTTGAAGATTTAAGGTGACAGATGACATAACTGCAGCATGATAAACAGAATGTTGCGTCTTGGTGTGTGTTATCGTTTTAGTTATCTTTATAGTTAGTTCTTGGTGTGAATAGGCATTTACACAGGATCATTTTACTATTTAGTAATGTGCATTGAATATCTAATGTGTTTAATACTGTATGTTGATTATTCTAGAATGTCACTATGTAACAAATTACACTTTGGTGCCCACTGTCCCATACCGAATGCTGTTTTACATACATGTTGTAACATTGCAGGGAGAATGCAGTGTAAAATTAAAGGATGCTAGTATTCCATTCTGAACATAGCCATAGGCATCCACATTAATGACCTTGCAAGCTACTTACGTTGTCCCTTTGGTCAAAGTCGACCGAGCTGGACACAGAGGTGAGACGCTCGTATCGGGAGTCAGCAGGCGTCTGCATGGCGGAGGCCACACTGAACACAAACACACATTATCAAACACGTGCCCTCAGAGCACAGCACGCAAGCTAACACAGAAGTGTACAGTCACTTAATGGCATGCCACTTCATTCAGCAGTTTTTTGAATCAGGGATTGTAGATTTTGGAAAAAACGTAAGGCTGAGTAAATTACAAAATTTCTTTTAATAATTGTTAACTTTATCTTAGCATCTTCACAGGGGCCATTCGAAGTCAGCTTATTAATAAGTGATGGGCACTGCTAGGCCTTCCAAGCTCAGATTACTCCAGCTACATCAGGCCATACCAATGCTAACCACATGTCAGGCATGCCGCAAAAAGTGACTGTGTGGAAAACTCAAACACAGAGTTAGCATTAGCAGTTGATGAGAGGCATTGCACACAAACTGTTCACAAAGAGACTGCAGTAAACCTAGAAAGGAGAAGAACATGCAGAGAGTAAAGCATACATTTAGAGTTGATTAGAGCCAGAGTGTGTTAAACAGAGAAAAACTCATCAAGAACTGGACAGAGACACTAATTTTAATTTGACTGGATGATACAGTGGCCTCCAAAAGCCACACTTCATATAGTATGAACTAAAATATCAACTGTATTTAGCTTAAAAGTGTGCTTGTGCTCTCTTTAAAATAAAATTGACAATGCCATTTCCTTTGATAGTTTGCCATCTAAAGCATTGGCATACACACGTTTTATTGGGGCCAATGTATGTGTTATTCTCAGGCTACAATATTCACAAACATTTGGACTGATTCTATAGGAACACTTCTACAGGGCACTTGGAATAATTATCAATCCTATCCATTTGTCAACTGACGAAAACAGTCACTGGACAAATCACAGGTATCCATCAAAACTAGATCTTCCAGTTACACAGGGGTTTTCTATGCCACCACAGGATGTTTTACCTCTCCCTGTAAGCCTCTTCCCTGTGCGACCTATAGGGTGCTAAGACCCTGGCCAGAAAATGCACGCTTAAAGGAACGAAAACATATTATTTAATGGTGAAGTGTGTCGTTTTTGCAGTTTAACATGCAGAGAAACTATAAGTAAACCATGTGCAGTTTAACACTTGCAAAACATTGCTCTGTTTGTTTTAGAGAGGTCCAACTTCTGCTGTGAGTTTGGGACAGGAGTATCTGTTTATCTGGAAGACGGGGATGAGAAAATGTGGTAGGTGAGTTTAGGAAATCTGTTTGGAAACTTGTACAATTTCGTTTGGTGCAGAAATGACACAATTCACCTTTAAAAGACACCAATGCATAAGAAACACAATTATATTGATTAGTTCAGGTAAATGTGATGAGTATCTTGAGAAACCCTCAACCAATGGACTCTAGGAAGGAAGTCATTTTAAAAAAAGGACAATAGAAAGAAGTAAAACGAGTTAGAAACAGTACACAGTAAACAAGTTCACCCCAAATTCTCCCGATAAAGCACACAGCAGAAGAAATGCCAGAGGGTAAATTCAAAAAGCAGACACAAGGAGTCCTTGGAAGAGAGAGATGAAGTTTAAAACCAACACATACTATTCCTGCTCGTCCAGACGTTGATAGTGCTGATTCCGCCTACGGCTGAGGGAAAAAAAAATTCTTCAAGTTCATGCTTAACAGGAATTAGTCAAAATATGATATCATTCATTTTGACGAAGAACATATTATTACTCAGCTGAGATGCAATGACACTAGCAATTCAACATTTTCCTTGGCCCATGCAAGTTATTACATGTAATCAAATCAAATCTAAATTGCATTTAGTGATTTTGCATTTAGCACGTGACCCTGTTTTCTTTTTCATTATAAAACAAAATGAAACACAAAAATATATAAGAATGAGTAGTTTTAGTTTAGTTTAGTGATAAGAGCTGTAGCAAATAGCACGTAGCTCCAGGTTTGTTGACAGCTTTACAGTTCCACATTACTTCACCACAAACTTCACACTTTCAAACTAGTAATGTCAGCTTTACCTGTTTGTAAGCAAGATTAATGTGTCACATAAGGAAACAGTTCTACACCAAAGCATGTTTTAGGCACGAAAACTAGGAAAATGCCTTGGGACAAACTCATGTAATAACAATGGTGGAAGTGCAGTAATTAACTGTTGAATTATTCATTAAAAATGTACTTTTCAGGGATTCACTCTGAAACTTTTATGACATTTAAATAGAGAACTGGGAAGTCATAACGTACGTGTTGTAATTCAGGGAAATGTTTATGGAAGTAAATGTTCAAAACAGATCAATAAATGTTGGGTGGGTACACACAAAAACCCATTACATTTATTTAAGGGTTGACGCCTCCTTAAATAATCCTTAAAAATGGCTAGATGCCACTGTAGACTTGGTCTTAAAGTATAGTGAGTGGATCTGACTCGAGCTGAATCATGACTTTTTTTTTTCTTTTTTTTTTTAAATAGATGTGCTAGCTCGAAACATCGAGAGCAGCTTTTGCATCTGCCTAGTAAAAATGTGACTGTTGGATCTGACAGGACAAAAATTATGTTTGAGATGCCCGGAATATAATCAGATCTCCCTTAAACATAATCTCTTGTGCACTTACATGCCGGTCAAACCAGTTTTCAAATCGAAGAATGTGAGTGTGATTGAAAGGCATGGTCATATTACTAATCGAGTAAGACTGGCTGAGCTTTTGGAAAGGTAGAAGCTTCAGACCTGTACAACCAATCCATTAGCTAAACCCATTATGCAGCTGCTGAAATCATGCTGATGGCTTGCAGTGTTAAACGCAAGAAACGCATTTTCTTTTTTATTTCGCCTAATCAGAGGTCTTGTCCAAACAGTATATATAGTCTGACGATTTCACAAAATGTTACTCAGTGCAGGAAAGATGAGTGTTTGTTTGGGGTTATATTGGGGCCAAGAGCATGCTGTGATAATGCAGCCAGCTGAGGCCGCAGTATGACACACTGGGAATACGGCTGTAACGGTGCAGTCGTGACAGTTTTATATTTTTTTTTTTATTGTACATTAATAAAAATAACTTTTTTTTATATTACGGTAATGCAAATTAGAATTATTGCACATTACAGTAATTCCAGTCAGAACAGGTCTACATGCGAAATGGTAAACTACTTTTTATTTAAAATTGTATATTAGAAAATTAGAAATCTACTATTAATTTTTACCTGTCGGCATCAGAGACCAGTGCAAGACGCCCGTAATCCCAAGCCACCTTCCTCAAAACAGAGAACACACATAGCAGCACCTAGAGACACAGAATATCCACGTTACACAATCAAATTCACATCTCATTCCACACATGCATACAAATGCAAATCCCTGTTCACAGCACTACAAATATGTGACATTTATGAAACACACACTCCTAAAGTGCTAAAATGTAGAACCGCAGGAAAACAAGAACATAGCTGATTTTTTCTGAGGCCCAAAATTATCTGAAATATGTGCTTTGTGGACAATAAAGGCCTGCAGAATTTCACAGAAAGCTCTGCTGATGTCCACTGAATTTAATACAGTTTTACGCATCCTCAGCCACTTGTTTATTAACGCAATACATTATGCATTTATTCAAAGTGACTTAAAATAGAGGAGCATAAGCACATTGTCACACAACCAGCAATATTCTCAGTATACGATACTACGTTTATTAGATCGCTGGATTAGGAAAGAAACTAGAGCAGAGGAGAAATGTACAGAAGAGAAAGAAAAGGATTTTTTGGTTCAGAGTTGTGGAGTGGTTAAGTGCCGGAAGAAAAGGTGCGTCTTTAACTGCTTCTTGACAGTTGTGATGGTTTTAGCATTTGGGTGGAGGTTGGCAGCTCATTGAACCAGAGAGAAGCGGGGAAGATGAAGGCTTTGGAAAGCAACATTGTGAAGGTGCTGCTCATTGAGTGTCCGTTTTCATTTTAAAGTCAACAACCTTTACTTTGCTATTGGCAACTTATTGAATTGTGAAAAGCAGGTGTTCCATAGCAGAAAATAGGGCTGGGCGATATGGCCAAAAAAAAAAGATAACAAAATATTTTTCTATCAATCAATATCGATAATTATCACAATCTGACTGTATTGTTGCACACAGTGTTTCTCCTGTCTGTCAGCGCTGTTTCATCTGGCTTTAAACTAGTTTAAATCACTGAGTCATTTGTGTTCTTTGCTGAATTCGAACACTGGATCTCACAGCGCTGTTTAGTGGTCGTGTGACTGAGACTCTTCAGCGCGTAAACGCATCTGCTCTAGTAAGCTCGTGCTGCGCTGCAGTTTGAACTTTAAGCCGAGCAACGCCGTTTCGTTCTGCTTTTGGTACATAAACATTTTATCGAACTTGTCATCATTTAATCGAGGAAAATGGTATCGCGATAATTATTGTCATCGCCCAGCCCTGCCAGAATAAACTGTGTTTTCCTTCCTAATGGTGTTGGATATCCTATTAAGAAGTCCATTACCTACGACAACCTATAACAATGACTAAACCTCTATTTTACAATGGGTTAACATTGAAGAAAAAAAGCCTGAATCGTGCATAAGACCAGGAACAGGTATTAAGAAAGTAAAGGGAATAAAGACCGATTCCATGTTGACTTTGAATGACAAACTCCTGGCAAATGAACAACTGAAAATTGTAAACTTGTGATGCGCACCAAGAAGCACATGAAGTCAAGGGCGAGTACGGTGGGCACTCCTCCGAAGGGCAGGCCCTGGAGCACGGTGCTGCGGATCCGGGCCGAATAGCAAAAGTCCTTGGAGCCATTGGGGTTGGAGCAGTTCTCAGTGCCTTGGCAGATCTCCGCTTCACTGGTCGTAGCCATCATGAGCAAAGCTAAGACAGCCAGCATCCTCAATACAGCTGCATACTGAAACTCTGCCTGTAAGGAGACAAGATGTAGAGCATGATGATGTGTATTTTAAAAGTGAATTTTTTAGGGGTATACCATTACCAGCATATGGATGACCCCAAGCTCTATTTTTGATCACATGGGGTCTTTATGTGTAATGGAAAAAAAAATAGCCCACTTTCATTGGACGAGTCTTGCCATCTTTTGCGTTGTACAGAAGAAAGTAAGTTACAGAAATTTGGAACAACGTGAGGGCGAGTAAATGATAACAGTATTGTCATTTTAGGTGAACTACTTAAGAAATGGCTTATAGAATTCAGATTTCATAGAGAATTACAGAGCTGAGCTAGCATATTTAAAGATCAAAAAGGCTAAATTAAAAACAAACAATGAATCTGGCTCATGCTTTCGTCTGAAAGTAAAGAGAACGGTTTTGGAAATAATCAGACAGGAAAGACCGGTCCTGGTAACCTATGAGAGAATGCAGAGAAAACAACACACATCAGCAGTCGCAGCTCAGTATAATAAATCAGCGCTGTGTCTATAGGTGTGACTTAGCGAATTATGCAACTGCACGAAAACAGATTTGTGGACCTCCAAGACTGTGCGTGCTGTGCTCTGGCATGCTGCCGCTGACTCAACACAGACACATCTATATTCCTCCTACAGTGAGATCAGCCTCGAAACGACTTGACAATGGACAAACAGAGGTCAGTCAGCTTAAGCTGTCTCTCTGAAGCCAACTGTAACAAGTTCTTCCTAAGCAAACAGTGTGAAATTGCCAACTAGTACTGTATATTTCAAATATTTAATAATAATTCAAATATTAAAAGAATTGGTTTTGTTGATGTTGATGTGCTTTTCCCTTTTTCCAGTCTAAAAAGCCCCATAAAAAAAAAAAATGAAAATGAAAATGAAAATGTATAAAACATTAAAATACAATAAGCAAAAACACAACAAAAGAATAATAAATAAAAAATAAAACATTCTTATTAGTATCTCGATGCTAAGATAATGATGCTTTAAGTATGCAATCCAATTAGGTGGGGTTAATATGAGCTGGTGTCTGCATTTAATGTTTAATCCGCTGGTCATTTGTAGCTACATTTTCTAATGCACAAAGAATGCAATGCAACATACACATACAAGGGCTGTCCAGTGTGGATCAATGTCAGAACCAAGGTTATGTTAACCGTGACAGCAGGACTCTTGTCTTTTCCAATGGAAAATAAATACAGCATATAAGGGTGATGGGGGAGAGAAAGTCACATGCTGAGTTTCGTAACAAACCAAGTTCTGTGCCAAACCAGCTGTAGGTGAGGTCAGTCATAAGCATATCATCTTTGACATCATTTCATTTCTGATAACTCAAGGAAAGTAAGCACTCGGCAGAGTTCCTGGTTGGTGAAAAACTAGCCTACATTTCCACCAATCAGAGAATTTTGACAAACAAATAGCACCAAAACAACACTTTAGATCCACCCACTCCCATTAAGGACTGCAAATGATGTAAGTCAGTCTCAAACAATTTTTTTTCTTCTTCATTTTGCAGCTGGTTGATTTGGTTCATGGCTTTTAAAGGTCTATTTACACCAATGACAATAACTAAAGTTTTAATACTTGCTTTAATTCTAGGACTGCATATAACTATACCACACACCATAACTATAATGATAACAACAATGACGAGAAAAACATTGACAGCCAATCAGAAAACATTTTACTTCCAAGAGCTCAAACATTTAAAGGGGACAACGAAACTGCAGTGCACATTTATAATATACAGAACGATATTGTGCGTTGGTGTGGACTAAATATATCCTACACAAAGGTTTTTATAAAATCCCCATGGGAAAATCCAACTTCTGCAATTGTTACTGGCGCACTTAATCACACTAAACAGAATCAAACAGTTGGAACATCAAATTAGATTATCAAGACGCATAAATTCAAGCATGTTAAATGGATTTAATAAATCGCAAATGTCAATGCATTCCCTTTGGCAGCCATCGAACGGTTCATACTGTCTTGCCTGTAGACGTCAGACTAGGGTCTCTAGGAGGCTTTGGGACAGATGGCTGGGACATCCACCCCGCTGCTGTTCTTCTGAACTCAATGCTAATGCCGAGTCATGAAAACAAACAGCGCATGACAGAAAACGTTACAAGCTTGTGACAGCCAAGCTCTAATAAAAGCATCAGGTTGCAAATGATCCATATTACAGAGAACCATTCACAGAGAGCCCTTCTTTATTTACGGTCAATTAGGCCTGCTGCCACACGGACAGATCTTGTGATTTCCTGGCATCGCGTATTCAAAACACATACTGTTGAGCAGCGCTCCATCTGAGTCTGACAGCCAACAGTCTAAGTAAGATCTGTGAAGGCCTCATGTTGAAAGCATCCTGATGTCGTAAGTCTGAGCGCTGATAGATTGCTACTCTTTCAACTGTTTTCCAGACGTCTGAAAATGTGGTCAACAGATCAATGAGAGAACTGATTCTGAACAGGTCACTGGAAACTACAGCAAAGCACGTGCCTTCCCATAACATGCTGACACTTGTTAAGTTCTGAACTGAACTGAAAGTTCTAACCTCAAGTTTGACGAGACTACAAACTACTGCTGATTTGTTTGTTATTCAATTATTTATCTAGCTTAGGACGTTGCTTTCATATGATCGATTAAAGTGCCCCTATTGTGGATTTTTAAAAATGACCTTTCATGCAGTGTGTAACACAGCTCTAAGTGAATGAAAACATCCTGCAAAATTTTAAAACTGAAAGTGCACCGTGTATAAAGTTATTGTCTCTCAAAAGAAAGAGTTGACTCTGAATCATTGAAACGAGTCATTTTTAAAACTAATCCCAAGCCATTTCATGTTGATGTGAACATGAAACATTAGCATATTGCCCGCCTACTAGTTGCGCGTGCAGACCCGGGAAAACTTGATTTTCGTGTTGGTCTGAATGAAAATGCAAATTCATTCTTTGCCACTAGGTGCTGCTTTTGGAGCGTTAAAAGCTCACCGCAGATTAGTGTAACGCAAAGGAGGGGTTTGGAGCAAATAAGGTAAAAATATTGTAAGACAATGAAAGTGTTTTTTGACCTTGCATGCATGTCAACCTGTTGTTGGGGACTCCCAAAACCAAAATATGAACCTTTCATAACCCATAATAGGGGCACTTTAAACAAATGGACTTTCTTGAAATGGAGAGAAATTATATTCTAGTCTTCTTCCTATGTGGGTAAAGAACTTTCGAGCAGATGAGAATACCAGCATAAAAAAAAAATGATGTAACAATTCTCCAGCGCTGCTGCTGCAACTCTTAATCTATAGCACGGCCTCACTGACCTCATTTGTGCAAGTATCATTAGACTCGGCTCAGCAAAGCTCACACGATCTTTAACAGAATTGTGGTGTCTGTTAAAAGTTCATCATCTCAGGCCAATATTATTGATCTAAACAAGTTCACAACACCTGCAGCATTTACTAATATCAGGGTTGGGTAAAACCGGGAATTTAAAAAACTGGTTCCTATTTAAGTCATAAGTCTGTCTTTGAATCAAATTGGCCACAAATCACATGATGCTGGAATGACTGGGAAAGTAATTAAACTGAATTAATCACAATTTTCCAGAGTATCTCAACAGAAGTAGTTAGTTACTGTTCAACACAGGATTTGCTACTTTTTGTTAATTGTGCATATTAATTCTCTGATATGTACACTCTCAGAAATAAAGGTACAAAAGCTGTCGCTGGGGCGGTACCTTTTCAAAAGGTACATGTTTGTACCTAAAGGGTCCATTTTGGTACCTTAAAGGTACATATTAGTACTTACATTTACATTTACATTTATGCATTTGGCAGACGCTTTTATCCAAAGCGACTTACATTGCATTCAAGTTACAGTTTTTACATTTTATCAGCTCTTGCTTTCCCTGGGAATCGAACCCATGATCTTGGCGTTGCTAGCGCCATGCTCTACTATTTGAGCTACAGGAAAGCTTTTTCCTGTAAAAAAAGCTTAAAGTGTACATATTTGAACCTAATAGGTACAAAAGTGTACCTTTTGAAAAGGTACCGCCCCAGTGACAGCTTTTGTACCTTTATTTCTGAGAGTATAGAATAAATTATATTAGCATACACTCTTATAAAATAAAGGTGCTTCAAACGGTTCTTCACATCGATGCCATTTTTGGTTCCACAAAGAACAATTCAGTCAAAGTTTCTTTAAAGAACCATCTCTTTCTTACCTTTTTATAATCAGAAGAACCTTCTTTCACCACAAAGAACCTTTTGTGAAACAGAAACGTTCTTCAGATGTTAAAGGTTCTTTATGGAACCGTTTAGACAAGAAGGTTATTCTATGGCATCGTGAAGCACCTTTATTTTTAAGAGTGTAGTTCACTAAAATATGTTCAATATTGTCAAAACAATTACCAAAATGATCAAAAGTGGTTTAAATTCTGCCACACAGCACCACAAAATGTCAGATGGATCACATTGTGTTTAGATGCCAAACTTTATAAAAATGAATACTGTAAAATATAAATATACAATATTTTGCTTAAATTGGGAAATTAAGTATGATCGGAGTGTGAAAATTAAATATAGTGAAATGTATACAAAGTTAAATACTATTTAAATGCATTTCAAACACTAACAACATTTATCAACACTGATCATTTAATGTTTCTAGAAATGTAATATTTGAGTGATTCATTCTGAAAAATGAAACATTAATAAAAACTATAAGTTATATGAATTCATTTTTAAGTTTTCATTATAATTCTGCATCCAACTTCGTGGTGTTTGCGTAATATAATTCTGATTGGTGCACAACCGTGAATAATACATTAGCCTTGCTACTTTTTAATGGAGTGTTACATCATGAGCGAGTGGCCTTGGATCAGTTCAAACAACTGCTACTGCCTGTAAAAACCAACAAACAAGTGATTCCCACACTATCATTCTGCAGTGCATACAAATACATCACCTTCATGCCCTGCTGGATTACACTTCAGAGTTTAGCTTTCATGAGACGGACAAATATGTGTCGTTCTGATAATCTGTTCTTTCCAGGGGTTGTTGGCCTCAAGGTGAAAGGAAACTGTCGATCATTAACCACATTACAAGAGTGAAGTAATACTGGCAGCAGAGCTGTAAATAACATATTATAACATCATTTCCAAGGTCAACATGATACCAATTCACAAACATGATCAGCAGTCTTCCAGGGAATACTGCGCTAGAGTTTTTTTCCCCAGTGGAATGCGTTATACAAGTACAATTATTCCTTTTTTTTTTTTACCTGTAGTATCACTGCTACTGAATTTTATTGCCTGTATCTACCACGTGTTACCTGATCCAGTGCTGACCTATTTACTACTTTATTTTTAACCTGCACTTCATTTTCATACGTTTATGTCTACACACACCTTACGTCTGTGTGATCTGAACGTATTCATCTAGTGTCTCATGTTTCTGCAAGCAATCATCTAAATGTCCAGTGAACCCTGTACAAATAAATAGGACAGGAAATGACAGATGAAAGCTGATGGCTGCACAGATATCACACACCTTGGAAGTATTTCAGAAACACTGAAATATAACCAAACAAATAGATATAGGAAGAGTGCGATAGATAACATTTTTCAGTTGAATCAATTCTGATAGGTAAAACTCAACAGCAACACAACAGAGATAATTCTGCAACGCAACTGCAATGTATTACAGAGACGGACAACAAGTCTTTCTGAAACATTGCACTGTGAAGAGCCACGATAAATTGAAATATTGGCCAATGCAATTTATGAGCTGAAATTAGCCATTTTGACCAATATGAAGTCAAAAGTTTTAATTTACCCTTGTGCTAGTCGCAAAGTCAAGGATTTTCTTTTTCACCAAAATGCTAGTTAATGCTATTGCATTGGACTAACTGTTGTGCTCTCTGGGGATTTTCTCCCCACCTTATTACACTTGTGGCGTTCCTGGTCAAAACTGTCCAGCCTTATAAGACAACTGCTTGCTTATATATTTTTTTCCATTATGCTCCTATTTATTATTAGCAAATCTTGATTGAAATCTTTTATCAACTTGTTTTTTTCGATTAGCACAGGTGTTGTATTTCTTTTAGGAAATGACTGATCGTAGGCCTCCTTGAGTTTATGCACCTTGCATAAACGTTTTCCACTCTAAAACTGTGGTGCATAAACTCAGATCAGTGAGGCCTACAATCAATCAGTTCCTAAAAGAAATACAAAACCTGTGCTAACTGAAAGAAAAACTGACAAAAAGACTGAATCCAAGATTTGCTGATAATATAGCATGACAGATTTACAAGACAGATTTAGAAAGACACCAAATTAGGTAAAAAAGATAAATAAATAAAACAATCAATGACAGATTACCGATATAATGTTAATAAACCAAAGTACCAATAATATATTTTGTACCTTTATGATACTGACAAACACCTTAAAAACACAGGTGGTAAAGAGAAAGCCAAATGATGAATGAAAGCATCAAAGGTGAAGTGTTACAGGTAATTCTGGCAATGTCAAATTATGTGGGTCCCCCACTGTAACAACTGTAACACTGTTAACAAAAATTGCACGTTTAACAGTATTTTATATCCCATGATTAAGAGTAACATTATTTTATATCTCTGTAGTACCATTAACCGACAGGATTTCACCATAGCGTTTTACAGTCTTTTACAAATTACAATCGTTTATGCTTCCAAAATGTAGTGAATTCAGTGCTAATGTAAATAAGTGTTCATTTGAGTCAGCAAATAGAGCATGGCCAGTCTTTTGCTCTGGGCTCTTGATATCAGTAACTGCCAGTAACTACTAATAAAATAAACCAAAGCCTGAGGGCAACGTGACTAGTGCTCACAGGGAGCTATACCATGCAAACTGGATGTGGGGTGTGACAAACGGAACATATGGTGAGCCCCAGGAGCAGTTGTTGCTTTGCAGAACAAGACCTGGTTGAAAGGAACTTTGTAACATCTGACATTCTCCTCATTTCATAAACTGCAGCCAAGCCCAAAGGGTAAACTGCATTCTGACTCCAGAGACAATATTAAACTTGGAGTGAAGCCTTTATCCTTTTAAAATGCACTGAAACGGTTTTAAAACTTTATCCATGAGCTCAATATATTGATTTTCGTTGCGCTAAGCTGTGCCGGAGGCCAAACGCAAGGATCACAGAGCAGCAGGAGAAAACATTGAGCAACCTTCTGCTACTACAACAGAAACTGTGTAATTAGCCACAGGATGATCAAACTTGGCAGATTGAAGGTTTTGGTAAAGTTTTAACATATCACAGAGTCAGTGGAACACTAATAAACAACTTGTTAAACTCAAGGCACAAAACAAGTAAAATGCTGCCAGTTAAAAGTGATTTCGTTCTGAAACATGCCATAGATTAACTAATTAGTACACAAAACACACAATAAACAACATATAACTACAATATCATGCTTTTCTGATCGCTCAACACTGAGATGTTAGTGGTGAAACTTTTTTTTTCTTTTTTCAGAAATTGCTAGTAGTGTAAATTTGACAAATATTTATAAAGAAATGGCAAGTAACACTGAATCAAAATGAGATTTTGAAGTAGAAAGACTGAAATAATATTTTTTTTGTTTACCACACTCTGGTAAACTTTAATAACTTTATTTACAACTTCTATCCACCCCCCCCCCAGTGTTTACCAGGGGTTTTCCATCTTTTAAATGCCATGACTGCCATATAATTACTATATATTCAGCTATATATGTCCATGTATAAAGACCCAATTCATGCTGTGTAAAATTAAAATTATAAAAATGTGTCAGATATTATTTTGAAAATATTTAGTTTTTATTACTTATTATTCTACCCTCTATAACAGTACTACACTGTTAAATTAATTATTTATTTTAATCAATAAAATGTTTTATTTTATCATATTTACTTGATGGTTGATTTAGTTTGTTTTTATTATTCATTTATTTACATTTTCTTGCAGACCCCAATTTCAACCCCCCTGCTTTAAACTGTTTAATTCGGTATTCATATTCGTTTTCATATGTAAAATTATAGACGCTAAAATTCAACATTAAAAAAAAACAAAACAAACAAAAAAAACACATTAAATAACCTTTGGTTTAGATCCCTTCATAAAGCCCTAGTCATATTCTAGTCAGATGGATCAGAATGTGTGTCAGTGGAGTACACCATAATCTGTCATGATGCTGGTGAGGAGGATTGACACTAATCGGCAGATTAGCTATGCCACATATCACCTCAAGTACCTCCAACTCAATATTAATAACCACAGCAAATACCATCAACATTTACTAGACTTTTAGAAAAACAGCTGCAGCTACATAAGGGGAGGCTAATCTACCCATGCCAACTAACATCAAAATAACCACGGTAGCTATAAACCGGTTGTGAGTGAGACTACTGTATTTAGTCGTTATTAAAGATATATAACAACTAATTATGCATCGATCTATCTATTTAAAAACACTTATGTATAAAGTTAAATATTTAGCTACAGCTAATGCGACCTAGCCGAACTGTTAGCCATTTAGGTGGGGTGATTTCTCATCAGCATGTTTGAATTATCTGACATTTGTATTAGTTTAGTTCTACTAAAATTAGTCAACACAATGATCAGACTGACAACGCTTAGACTAGTTAGTTTAGATGGTACAAGTTAAGCTAACTCACCTGGCCGCAGTGGTCAAAGCCAAAGTAGCTCTCGGCTAGCTACTTCAATAATATTCCGAAATAACCGTAATAATCTCAAAATTCCAGTTCGGTATTTCCTCAGAACGATTTAATAGTGTTCGGAAAAACAAAATGCCGAGGATTAGTACATCATTCAGTTAGTGTCTCATCTGTACGACACTGATACTCAACAAGCCCTAGCATGGCTGTGATGGGTCGGGCCGGTGTATGAGCGGTTGATAGGCAACCCACGAACTGTTTCCCAGCTGGGGCGTCGTCCAAGCTCGGCCCTCTTCGGATTCTTTCGGTCGCGTTCGGCTCAGCTTTCGAAGTCTGTTTCGCACGCTCGGTTGGTGTTCGGTTTTAGTCGTTTTTTCCCGTAACTGTTCGGTCACGGTCGTTCTTTTAAACGACTTTGCCACCTGGTGGTGGTTGTTACTCACAGCTATAATTAAAATGAGTTTGTAATCTATTGTTAAAGTTAGGAGGAAACGTCTAATTTAAAGTACTTTATTGGGATGATTTTGTTTACACACAATAACGTGTTCTACACAAAACAAAAGAAGTGCAAAATATTATAATAATATGAATCATATAAAATTCCAAGTATTTTTTTAAAAATAAGAAAATAATTATAAATATATATATTTTTAAAGGGAATAAAGATATAATACATTCCACAACACTGCATGTATCGCCCTCTAGTGGCTATGAAAACATCTCCAATCCTTCGAACATGTTCTTATTTTGTAGAGCTGTCCTATCTCGCCGTTTTCGATCCTTTAAGGATATTTAGTTTTCATTTATGTAATTTTAGTTTAACTTATAACACGCACAAATGTGAATCACACTTCACGACAGCCTGCGTGTTGCCTGATGTTTTGAACTGGCTGCACATAAACAAACTGCCAACGTTGTCGAGTCAGGGGGTTACCTTTTTATTACTACAGAGTCATAGTTTTGCATGGCATATATTATAGACGTCGGCAAGACGGATCCCTCGGGAAATGTACTCCATAGTGGAGCTCAAAGGTGTAAAGTGTGGATATCGCTGTGGCTACTGTGGGAATGCAGGAGGTAAAGCTTCATATGGTAAGTGAAGCTGCATTGTATAAAGTACACACAAAACAAAGTAAATTGCAAAACACAATAACTATATAAATAATAATAATAAATAATTTTCGTGTACAGTCAGTTTTGTGAATATGAACAAGGCAAGCTACAATATTTTGGAAGCGTTCAAAACGATAGTTTTGAATCATAAATGTTTTATTCGCTTTTTAGGGGGCTTTTAACATAACAGGAAATGTACGGTAAAAATCAGTGCTTCCTGGGTCAGGTCATGTAAAACTGCGTTTTTTGTATTCGTTAATATTAATTGTGTTCTGCTGACGTTGCTTCCTTGTATTCAGTGTATTATTTTGGACGTCCAATCACGTTACCTCATTAATATTAATAATTGTGTTTAGTTTTTCAAGCGCCCACCTACTAACGGCGGGGTTTCAGCATTTCAGACCAATCAGAGACGCGCACTGTGCGAACGTCATGCAGCGTAATTAATATTCATGAAGAAGGCCTTTCCAATAGTAGGGTGCATTTTTAATATGTTTCTGGGCGCTGCTGAGAGAGCGTGGAAATGGCAGCGGGTGGATCGTACAGTATAGTGGAGTATTTCGGGGGAGATGACGGCTATCGTTGCGGTTACTGTAAACATGAAAACGGCAATTTCTCACACGGTGAGTGGATGTTAATCTGTTACCGATGGCTGGTGGTAAATCCGCAGTCAATTGACAGAACAGTTTAGGGAAGCCGGGTTTGATTCAGTCTGTTTTGACTAGCGTTCAACGGTTTCATCAACTGGTAAGCATGATTTGTGAAATGTTGAGACGCTTAATTATATTAAAGTATTAGTTATATAGTTCCAAACGGGTTGTTTAAAGTATTTCATTGTGTAATCCATTAAAAACAGCACGATGGTTTCATTATCTGCGGTGGAAAGTAGACCTTGTCAGCTGTCAGCCAAACGTTTCCTCGCATCGAAATGTGTCAGTTTGCAACTTCAAAGGAGTATTTTTAAAACAGAGAAGATATAAATGATTTCTTGATTTGAAGGAATAGCAGAGGCCTGGTCATGCTTGTTCATCCCTGCCCAGTGACATATCCTTTTGCAATGGGTTTAACAGCCCAGATCTTTATAGGAACTGTGTGGGTTGTAACAAGTGCATTCAAAATGATAATAAAGTGCATATTTTATACAAATTGAATAATCAAGTACAGGTTTAAATGAGTTATGAAATAATGAATTTGCAATCTTCTAGATGCCACAGATCCCCAAAGATTATCCTTGTGTGAGGGATCACCCAAGTTAAAATTTAAAGGCTTCTATATAGTTTCTTGCATAAAGGCCCAAGTTATACTATGAAAAATTATTATCATAATCACGTCTATAATATTTAGTTTCTTTTAAGTTACATTATGATGTTTTTTACTTGTTATAGTATTGCATTTAATTAAATTATTTAAGTGTTTGATAATTTATGTGTTTTAATATAATTTTGGATAACTTATTTGATTGTATCTAATCTGTTTTAAATCTTTTCCTATTTTATTTAGTAAATTATTTATTTTGACATTTTTCATGTTTTCTCTTGGACCCCCTAGCACTCCCTTGCAGCCCCTGCTTGCAATTTGAAAACCCTATACTATAGAGTTACAATATTACAGTTTAGATAGAAGTCTGGTCAATTTTAGAACATATACCATACTTTTGGTATACCACACCATACCATAATGTGGCGACGTAAGCAGACGAACAAGGATTGCGAGGCTGCAGTGTTGTAATAGTGGGAAAGTTAGGTATAAATAAGGGGCAAACTTGTCTATGAATGAACGTGCTGGAGATAATCTGATCCTGGTAATCTGTTCCATGCCACATAATGTGGAAAACCGGAAGAAGGAAGCGTGCCTCTGATGCTAATCCTGGCGTGGCTGGAAGCCATCATGATGGGACCGTCAAGAGACATTTGAATACTTTAGTCCGGCAGGTATCCTAAGTAACTTGCTTTGTCTATTTTAGTGACTTGCATAATGGTGATGATCTCTGTAACTCTTCGCATCTTTGGGGGCTCTGTCTTTAACTGATAGGCTACCACGACCCATTTCAATCCTGCCATGTAGGAGAATAGTTTAACTGATAGCCAAAGTATTTGAAAGTGAAAGCAAGTTCCTGAACCTTTCAAAGTCAGCATTAAAATTTGATGCTTTTGAAGACTTTTTTTGAGTAATATGAACCAATTCATCATTCACAATAAGTCTAAAGCCCCATTCACACCAAGAACGATTACTATAAAGATAACAATATTAGCATCCACACCAGCGAACGATATCGTCTGTTTATTCTAAGCGCACGCTCGTCTGTCGCTTTCTGATTGGCGGTCAATGTTTGTATCGTTCATCAGCCGGAAAAAATCGTTCTGAAAGTGATTCCAAAGATATAGTTTCTCTGTGGCTTTATCGTTATAGTTGTGGTGTGAACTCTGCTATTCTTAATATTGATAACGATTTTTAAAACTATATCTTTATAGTTATTGTTCTTTGTATGAACGGGGCTAAAGACATTAATGCATTATCTTGGACTGCAATGCATTCACTGATGCACATTCATCTTCTTTTGTGTAATGTGCACTAATGCAACAATAAATCTGAAATAGTAATGGGATCAATTTTGGTTTCACCTTGACTTTTTAACAATAGATTTCTCTCTTTTTTGGGATGAACTAACATTGTGTGTAAAGCTGTAACTTTTCTTTGCAAAGTATAGGCTACTAACCAGTTACCATAAAGATCAGCACTTAGTGGAAATGCAGGAAAAGCTGGTGCTGGATGACTTAAGGACTGGCATAAGTATATAGAGCTGAATGACTTGTCTTAAACCTTTCACTTCATCACTCTCCAATCTAATTTATGCAATGAGATTGCATTATACCGGGCTAATGCTTAACCCAGAGAAGACACCCAGCCTGAATCCTTTGTCAGACACATGCTTCTGTTGCAAAGTTATGAGTGCATAGATTGCATGAGTGCAATGAATATAAAGAGACATTTCATTTATTACAATTTAAGTTTATTAAATGCTAGATACAGTTTATTTTGGAACCAAAATAACAGTATCAACCAGGAAAAAAGTACTTAATGAATAATTTTCAACTTTTAATTATAAACAAAACAACCATGAAATACATCTGGACTCTTATTTTGAAATGTCTATGCTTAACTGTTACTGGCTGCTCATTCAAAATGATGAGGCAGATAAAATATGCACACACACAACTCGCACTGTCACGTATAACAATATTAACACCTAACTATTATAATTCATCAACGGTAGATAATAAATTGTATTGAATCAGCGATGCAGTAATAAATCAGACTGCAGGTTAACTGGCACAGGATGTGGCTCGGGTACTGAGGTCTGTCTTTTCAGGGCACAGGCTAACTGTTGTGTGGTGCTCTGGACTGTTTGCCAGTGATGTCTTTTTTTTTTTTTTGATTGAGGAGATCATGCATTGTGTTTGAGGTGATTATTCACCTTTTTAGGGTTTGTTTATCTGCCTCAAACCCAAATCAAGGGCTATTGTGCGGTGAAAAACAAGTGCCCTCGTATTGGTTAGATTAATGTATGATAAGTTAGGTAAAAACAAAGCTCTTGTTGTTTTTATTGTGGTGATCTGACTGAAGTCGCTTAATGGCTGTTTCTGGATTGTGTCGTGTTCTGTTCTATTGAATCGCCTGTTTGTTTTTGTTCTGAGAACTGTCGGCCTGGCCTGTAGAGCTCAAAATTGAGCGCCTGCTTTAACTGGCCTGGATTCAGGAAGTATTAATACATTTCTTGTTAATTTACATTCACATTTAGGAGATGTATTCATCAAAAACTATTTGCTTCCTTTGTTCAATGTTTTAAAAGACTATTTACTTTCCCACCTTATTCGAATAAATCATGCTCAAGAACAGGGAAAGCTCAAGATTACAGAAAAGATGTGGCAAAAATAATAAACAATAACACTACATAGACATATTCATGTAGACCAAAAACTAATAAAAATGACAAAAACACAAAAGAAAATTATTAAAGCAAAAAATCTGCAAAAATATCCATCATGATGCTTAAAACAATGCCTCAATGTAAAAACAAAACAATAACAATACAAATATTGTCTGATGTACAAATATCATGCATTGAAAGATTTAGATTTAATTATTGCTCAATATCAATAAATGGTGAACTCTGAACAGGATTTTTAATAGTAATAAGTGAACTGATTGTGCCTTAACCTTTCCTGTTCAGCAGATTAAAAGAAGCATTAGCACCCCCTTGTGTCCAAAACCTTTCCAAAATCTACCAACAGCCTAACTTTGTTTTCAAATATTTTGTTAATTTTCAGTAAAAAAAAAAATTATATAAAAATGGATGTATATGTCTCAAGTGACATAATTATTTTAGCCTATACCCTTTATATATCAGCCTGCTCTCTTGTTATTGATATGGCCATTTTACTTTGACAAATGTATGGTATCAGTCACTCATTCTTAGTTGTGGATATGCTTCTTTATTAAGATGTCTTTTCAGTATTGTATGGTTTTGATAATTATGTCTTTAATCCACAAGGTAGTGACAGGAGTCTCTTTAATCTTCTGTGTGTCAAAGATCTCCTCACTGTTTTCATTAAATGCTTTATAGCTCAATCTAGATAAAGAGACATCTTAACCCCACAGCCAAAAAACTGAGAGGATTCTCAGAGCTTTGAGGACTGATGTCCTGTACTTGTCCTTGTGTGGGAGCTTAATTCTCCATGACGTCAAAGGAAACATTTCCCTTTGTGAACAGTGTGTCACTGAGATTTGCTGTCAGGGGTCCATTTGAGGCTCGCTGTCTCATATCTACAGTACACATGGATATATCACGGCAATCAGATGCCCTCCTTCTGTGGTTCTACATGCATGCACACACAGCTTCTTAAGTGTTCAAGTGATCATACATGTCTTTATTTAAGAGGTTGATCCTGAAAAGTGAAACATCGCGATGGACAATGACATTGGGGGCGGGGAAGGCACGGAAAACAGTGGTTGCTAACGGTTGCCTGTTACGTTACAGTACATAAAATTTCACTTACCACATAAACAGAGTAAGGAGAGATGACTGAGTCTATCGTCCCAACCCTAGATCCTAAGTTTGTGTTGTATGTTCTAAATGCTGGTGTTCTCTCTCTCTAGGCATGTGGTCCCATACTATGACAGTGCAGGACTACCAAGATCTCATCGACAGAGGCTGGAGAAGGTGCTGATATTATTATTGTCTGACCTCTGAACTGTGTCTTTCAATATGTAGTCTGACTTTAAATCATGTGCTGCATAAATAGATTTTCTTGCATAATGTCTTAGCAGGAAACACTATTACACATGAACAGGATGCAGCAGTCTGGTCAGTGTAATGAGCTTAACACAGTGACCGAATCAGACATACTCCCTGAGCTGTCTCACAGACCTCTTACAACCAGATAAATGGGTTTTTGTGCACTTGACAGGCACACTGCCTGAGTTTCTTGAAGAAAGTGATTCAGTCAACATGAAACCAGGATTTTAGACCATTTTTCTGGACTTGATGTGATCTATTTGAGTACAATATTCAGCAAAAACAGTGTACATTTTCAAATAAGTGTACAATGCCAGGTTTTATATATATATATATATATATATATATATATATATATATATATATATATATATATATATATATATATATATATATATATATATATATATATATATATATATATATATATATATATATATATATATATATATATATATAAAACTTTAAATGACAATTTATATAAAATTAAAATGAACGATTATTTATGATAATAATTTGAATGTGAATTTGAATGTATAGTTAGTAGTGAGCCCTGCATAAATGCCCATTAATCATTTATGATAATTTATTATAATCATTGGTTTGTGTATGCCTAAATTTTTTATTATATTTAAATTAAATTGATCTCTCTCTTTTTTTTTTCTTTTTTTTTAGAAGTGGCAAATATGTTTACAAACCTATTATGAATAAGACATGCTGTCCACAGTACACCATCAGGTAAATGAATCAAATGTTTTTTTTTTTTTACTATATACAGTAGGATACTCTGAGGTATAATAAAATGAATATCTGATAGTTAAATGTATTGCGTTATATTTTAAAATGTATATATTGCAGCTAAGAAATGCTAATGAACAGTTTGCAACATGTCAAATATGTTACGTGTCCTTTTCACTCTTTATATATTAATGTGCTGCTGTACTTGTTTTATGAAGGTGCCATGCTTTGAACTTCCATCCATCGAAGACTCACAAAAAGACCTTGAAGAAGGTGAACAGGTTCCTCTCCAAAGGAGAGATGCCAGTTGAGAAGCATGATGAAGGACATGAAGGTGAGCGCCTTTTACTGGATATCAGGTTGCTGGTGCTGATTTAGGCCTAACATTCACACAGCAATGTCAAGATCCACACGCATGAAGCTGGATGCTATGTTGGATGTTTATTTTGTCCAGGTTTCGTAAACTATTTTGAAAAAGCTCTTCATTACTTTCTAACATTGACAGAAAATAGCATAAAATGTGTGACTTGCATGCCTTCCACAAACCGAAGAGGCCTCATTTTTGAGCGTGAGCTGACCAATAAATTACAGCTTTTGGTGATATTCAGTATTTATCTTAAGTTATGAATTAGCTCTAATATGGCTTGAAATGATGATTAATTTTTTCCCAATAGAAGATTCAAAATTTATGCATTGAAAGCAGATTCAAAATGAACACTGGAACAAGTATAACTACGGTGGCCGAGAGAGCTCAACGCACTGCAGCTTCAGAAAACGCATGCAAATAGAAAAGCACCAGCAAATCAAGAAAACATCTTCATCAGTTTGACAGCAGGTGCTGCATATGCTCACAACACAAACAAATAAAGAATTTTATTTGCAGCGCGTTTCTTTATTTGGTTGTGTTGTGAGCATTTGCAGAGCGTGTGTTGTCAAATTGATGAAGTTGTTTTCTTAATTTGCAGGTGTTTTTTCTATTTGCAGTGCATTGAGGTCTCTTGGCCACCGTATATAACAATATATACATGTAGCACATATATATATATATATATTTTTTTTTTTTTTACTTTTAATATATGAAAAATGCAACATCATGACTTCCATGAACCTTTCTGAGTGATCTTTGAATCAGTTCAGCGAAACTGAGAGTTTGAATTGATGGAAAGAATCAAACTTACCAACTGTAATGCTGTCTTTGCTCCTGAACACTCCATTAAAATGGCTCTTATTTTTATAGTGTCACTTAATTTTACATTGGCAGCAAATCATATCTGGTTATATATGATTCAGTATATTGCCCAGTCCTAATTTGAGCCAATATAAGAAGGGTTGCATCCCCAAGCCAGTGTTTTCTACAGGTATAGCCTCTGTCTGTTTCATATATCTTGTGGTCTGGTCTGATTTGGTTTGCCATCCCAGGTTTGTTAGAAGATATCAAAGGTCGTCTAAAGCCTCTCTCTTCCATACTTCAGAGGACAGTGGCTATAGCTGCAGGAAAAACCCAGTCGTTTTTGTCAGGTGCGCTTTCTGTGCTGTAGGCCAGACATAACCTGATGCCCTTCCTGTCATCCATGCATCACGTGTTATCTCAGCCATATTTCACAGTTTTCTGTCTTTTTGTCCGTATTTTGTGTTTCCTGTGCATGACTTGTTTGTGCAGTGTTGTGTATGACAAATTTGGTTTGGGTTTAAGAAGTAAAATTGTGCTTGCAACTACAGCCTCTTCCTCATCAAGACCGATTTCATACCATTTAGACATGCAAATTTAAAACTTGTGTGAGTGTGTATGTAAATGCAACCAATTGAGGTTTTCTTTTCAAATGATTTGCATAATTTGATGGTCCCAGGTAGCAGTGCGAGTTGAGTGATTCCCTATGGACTGCATGAGTGGCATTGTGAATGTGGTTATATTAAATGTGCAAGTGTTGATTTTTTTTTTTTTTTTTTTTTTTTTTTTTTTTTAAGGAGAGCCTATGGACTCTGTGCATGAAGAGGGTGTTCAACCACCTCCTCAAGACCCTCTGAAAATAGACCACAGTGAAGTACAGGACATCAGTACCAGCCCAGACACAGACACCACCAACTCAACTGCACCAACAACGCCCAGAGACGACGCAGCACCCACCCCAGCAGAGAAAACCACTAATGTTACTCCCAAACCAGGTCAGTCTCATAGAATCTTCATCTTTAGCATTTATACTTTAACTCTCATGAGCTTTAAGTACAAATAATTTACTTTCGTTTGTTCTTTGCGAGTTTGGATCGTTTCAGTCGGTGAGTGAGTCATTGGACTGATACTGTATGCTTGAGACAGATAAAAATTTTTTGAACAATTTATTAAAAGTAATTGGTTCATCAGAGTAATTTAGATGCGAATCATTCTACTCTGGAAAGGCATTGCTGTTGTGTGCAACCAGTGGTCCTCACAACAGAAAGATGTATTGTCTTGTTAGTTATTTTGCAATTCCCATTATGTCTTTCTCATCACATCTCATTCAGTTCAGACTGCAAACTCAAATTCCTGCATGCCAAAGGTCTATGGCCTTTGTGTTGCAGAATCAGTTGCAGCAATGGAAATATTGTCAGAAAATTGTAATACATTAATCTGTACATTGATTCAGAGGCTTAAGAACAATTAAAGCAGTAGTTTTCAGTCTTTTTGACTCTAAGGCCCCTCATTGTCCACAACAATATTTGATGACCCAATGACTTCCTGTTGTGTTATTTTACTGGTCTGACTAGTAAAATGCATTTTCATGATAAAATGCCCATTTTAATGCTTGTTTTGTGTTCTTTTAAATGAAGTCGTTTTGAGACCTCGCTGGAAGTTTGCTAAGGTGCCTAGGTGTGCACCGGCTCCCTGTTTGAGAACCACTGCTTTAAGAAAACCTAATGTTATTAAAATCATCTGGGACTTAAAACAGAACAAGTTCCGAATGAGAACCAGTTGTCAATTAATTCCTAACTGGACTGTTAACCAGAGGATGTTCCTCTGAGGAACACTAGAGGGCAGCATTGGTTAAGAAATAAATGTGACATCTCCTTGGGGCATATTTTCACCCAGAATTTCACCCCTTATTGAAATGAAAATGTGTTCGGCTTTATCAGAGGTATCTACTGTGAGTCAACACTTTGCTTTCCTTTATATAAGAGTATAATATATTCCCTGTAGAATTGAGGCACAAGGACCGTACAGCTCTGAATATGAGTTATAGACAAATTAAAAGTCCCATACATCTACAGGCCCCTGGAATGAGCACCCCCACAGAACGGTCCGGAAATGGGAAGGATTTATAGAGCCTCCCAAAAGGAGGAGAAAACTCTTGCTCTCTCCATCTCCAAACGGAAACCACCTGGTGACAAATTTATCGCAGCTTGCTTTATGACCATCTTTATGTCTGAGTTAGCGTTGACGCAGACGGAGCTAAATGACTGATTCCACACATGAGGTTAACACTCTGGTTATAAACAACAGAATCTGTGAATGCTTTTTCTGGACACTTGAGCTGAATGGAGCGAGTACATGTGAACAGGCTTAGACCTTCACTCGTAATTCATGGTAATGAGAAACAAAGAAAGAACAATTAAAACTAGATTTTTTTTATGACCCTCTCAAAATCTGGAAACTGTATTAAGTGGTTGCCAAGGTGTTTTCAGCAGTTGATAGCTGGTTGCTAGAGTGTTTTAGGTGATTGCCGTCTTGGTCTTCAGAGGGTATTAGTAATGGTAGTGAATAGTAATAGCACAAGACACGTGATTTGAGGAATCATTTATACACTATTGTTCAAAAGTTTGGGTCTGTACGATTTTTAAAATGTTTTTGAATCTGTTACATTCACCAAGCCTGCATTTATTTGATCAAAATACAGTAAAATAATAATATTGTGAAATCTACTATTTAAAATAACTGTTTTCTATTTGAATATATTTTAAAATGTAATTTATTCCTGTGATGCAAAGCTGAATTTTCAGCACCATTACTCCAGTCTTCAGTGTCACATGATCCTTCAGAAATCATTTCAATATGCTGATTTGCTGCTCGAGAAGCTTTTATATTATTATCAATGTTGAAAATAGGCATGCTGCTTCATTGCTGAATAGAGATAAAAATAACTGTGACTTTTGATAAATTGAATGCATCCTTTGAAGGTTAATTTCTTATAAATAAATACATCTTTAAAACCCTAAACTTTTCTATCTGTATCACAAGTTATGTACATTGTCTTTTTGGATGAAAGAATAAGTATTTCAGTGAGCAGCAGTAATTATGCAAAGAAGCAGAAACATTAATAGTAGGACTGTTAGTGAATACATTTAATTATGTTAAAACATGTTTAATTTGATGGTCAACGTTGATTGTAATGATTGCAGTGTCAAAAGGCCATCATTTGTTCAGTTGATTTTGTTTTCACACATTCATGAAATCTGTTTATGGACTCAACATGAGACCATATTTGAAATTCCTTCTACTTTCATAATTTGGTTCATTTCTGAGTGAAACAGGACATTCAACAATAATAAAAAAGGTTGTGAAATGGGAGTTGATCTATCTGGATTGTAAAAAGTATATTGTAAAGAGTATAATAATCTTGATAAATCTTGCACTAAAAGGAATGTGTATTACAAAAGTAGATTTAGATTTCATGTTGACTGAGTGCTTCAGCCTTGTGTGTTGACCGTGCCAGTAAAGGCTGGTCCAGGTAGTAAAAGTGTTTCTCTTCTCCACGCCTCACTATTCCTCTTTCCATATGTTTTCCTCTCATAAAGAAGTGTGCCAGCTCTAATTCACCCGGCCCTGACTCATCCCCGCACAGCAAATATACCTTCCACTGTCCCCTCAGGGTGTGGGTGTGTCTGTGTGTGTGTGTGTGTGTGTGTGTGTGTGTGTGTGTGTGTGTGTGTGTGTGTGTGTGTGTGTGTGCGTGTGTGTCTGCAGGAGTGCTTGCATCTGAAGGAATGTGTCTTTGAGTGTCTGCTGCCTGTACATTAGCATGCACAACTGTATATGTGTGTCCATGAGTCCTCAAGGAAAGGCAGTTCTGGACTTTTTACGAACTGTTAACTGCTAGAGAGGGAGAATGTGTCTTCCGCAGGAACAGATCTGTCCGGGTTTATCTCTCCCTTGCACACAACGGCCCGCTTGCAACCGCACGTGTTTACTGCTAAAGGTCTGTGAGACCTCAGTACAATTCGGTCAGTGTTTCTAGTTAAGCGTGTTAATATTCAGTGTTTATAGGTCAGCATTTGACCGTGACCCATTTAATTAGTCTTAAAACAGTCTGAGCTGTGTTCACTCTTGATTGAGTAGTGCATGTTTGTATTTTTATTATTATTAATATAATATTATGACAATTATAAATGATTTGTAAGTATTTTTCGGTTGTTATTTTAAAATTATTTTAATTTATTATTATTTTCCTTTTTTTTTATTTTTATTTTTTTTTTATTTTTTAATCAGTGTCCCAGCCTGAGTTTGGATCTAGTCCCTTCCAAAATTTTATTCTTGCCTACCTACGAATCTTAAAAAGATGATAGGTCATTCGCTCACCGTCATGCAAAACTATATTTATTTATTTCTTCTGTAGAGTACAAAAGAAGATACTAAAGATATAAAGATTTTTTTTTTTTCTGTCCATACAATGAAAGTCAATGGGCTCCAGTGTTCTTTGGACCCCAAAAATTCTTCAAAATATCTTAATTTTTATTTCCCACAGAAGAAATCAAGTCATACATGTTGAACTGTCCCTTTAAAAAGACTTTCCTCACTTTAGTTGCCTTGCTTATTGGAGATTGTAAGGTGCTGTTTTGGAATCAGATGTAATGTGAAAAGTGCTATTACTAATATTTTTAAAGTGACAAGTGATTTGAAAATCTATTGCAATAATAGGAACCACGAACCCCTGTAAGCCGTGTCAAGGGGTTTCTTAATGTGTGCTTGAGTTGAGTAGTGTGCAGATGCATTCATATGATACTCTACTGTATTGTAACCAGGCAACACCACACCAGCTCCGGTCCACTCGGAGTTCACTTAAACAGTGTGAGTAAGAGAACGCAGGCTGTCTTTGTCCTGGATCCGGCCCAGCGTCTGCTCTAGCTCTCTCGCTCGTGTTTACTCTGGTTTGGAGGAAAGCCATTCTACATCTCTATCATCCCTTTGCCGTATTTACAACCCTGGCCGGAAACATTCCCTCCTCTAAGTCAACTGGAGGTATTAACAGGAAAAGAGGGAAGAATGAATGTTAAGAAAGAGCTAATTGTCTCAGTGACTCTGGCTCTTTGTCGGAGGAAGTCACAGAGCAGGACTCGGAGGTCCTGTAGGAGGTCCCACGTCTCATGCGAAGCGTGTAAAGGCCAGATTTATTTGAGGAAAGTGTAAAATAGTCTGTTATCAATGTGCTTTTTAAAGCTGGTCCAAATCTGCGCTTTGTGTAGCAAGTGTAACTAACGAGTTGCATCCGGTTAATGCTGCACTTCTAAAGATAACTTATAGGACATCTACAGTTTATTGTAGTATTAAATTAAAGAAAGAAAGTACAAATTGTTCTTGTGTTGTTCATGGGTGAATCTCTTGAAATTTGTCCAGAACTTGTCCAGGTCAAATGTCTTTAGGATTTATAATTTTTTTTGGCATTGTGGCGTTATTTTAATGACAATTTAGTTTGTTTTCCTTTTAAAAATGAAATTAAAATGAACTTTATTTGTTCTAATGAAATATAATTTTCAAATGATATACACCGCTGTTTAAATGTTTGGGTTGGTAAGATTTTTTTTTTTTTTTTTTTAAAGAAAAAAAAAATATTATTGCAAGTCAAAAGAACGGTTTCTATTTAAATATGTTTTCAAAAATAATTTATTCCTCTGAAGGCAAAGCTGAATTTTCAGCATGATTACTCCAGTCTTCAGTGTCACACTATCCTTCAGAAATCATTCTAATTTGCTGATTTCCTGCTCAAGAAACATTTCTGATTATTATCAATATTGAGTTGTACTGCTTAATATTTTTGTGGAAACTAGGATACATATTTTGACCAATAGAATGTTCAGAAGAACAGCATTTATTTATTTTGATCAGTTTAATGCATACTTGCCGAAGAAAAGTATTGATTTCTTAAAAAAAACAAAAAAAAAAACACCTTACTTTACTTGGTACTCTAGAATAAAAACAATTCTAAACTTGAAATTGTGACATGTTCTTCATGGAATTGTTTGGTATTTGTTGTACAGACATTGATTTATGAATTAGTTTTTTTGAATGAGTAAAAGTCTTTCATTAAAAAAAGCTAACTTTATTTTTTTTGGGGCAGTCGGAGCCTATTGGATAGAGAGTCGGATTTGTAACACGAAGGTCGCGGGTTCGAGTCTCAGGTCCGGCAGGGATTGTAGGTGGGGGGAGTGAATGTCCAGTGCTCTCTGCACCCTCAATACCACGACTGAGGTGAGACCCTTGAGCAAGGCACCGAACCCCCAACTGCTCCCCGGGCGCCGCAGCATTGGCTGCCCACTGATCCGGGTGTGTGTTCACGGTGTGTGTGTGTGTGTGCACTTGGATGGGTTAAATGCAGAGCACAAATTCCGAGTATGGGTAACCATACTTGGCCACACGTTACTTCACTTTCACTTTTTCACTTAAAAAATTAGTTATGATAATTATCATGTACATTTTCGTCATGTAAATATAGAATTCCTTATTTTAATTCAGTTTTATTTGATTTATGCTTCTGACAGGTTTTATGAGATGCACTTAGCTATTGTATCTCGGATGGGTTGATGGCAGGCGGGCTGGCTGACGCTCGACGGCGGCTGGCACAGGGACAGGCAGGAAATGGCCCTGCTTCCCATATTGCTCCAAACAGGATGCCGGCATGTAAACTGTTGACATAGGATGCCGGGAGCACTCCGAGGGGCTGGCGTCGGTCCAGGGAGATTGAGGGGGGATACAGAGAGAGAGGGAGGGAGTGAGCAGGTTATTGTACTCTTATACACAGATATATACTGCCAAAGTTCAAAATGCATTATCACACACAAACTGTTTAGCTTGCACAGTTCAACAAATGAATCAGTTTTTGTTCTCGACCGCTAGAACAGGATGTGAAGCATTTCGTTTTGCACTTCTGGTGTCAAATATGTGTGTCTGTTTTCGTAATTGCCAGCTAATCAGTTTGAAATCGCCTACAGGCATATCTAGAGACCAGAAACTTTAGCAAATGCATTGCAATTCACAGCCAAGCATCCTAAAGTCAAAGCAGCAAGCAGTTTTACAACACTCAAATTATTCTTGGAAAATTGTTTTATAGATAAAAGTGTGATTATGCTTAAGAATAGGAACATTTTTAAGTGAAATAAGGTGATGGGGTGCTTGACAGTTGTCTGACTGGAGCGTGTGTCCAAGCGTTAGCTCAGCATTACACCATATAGCCCACTCTCTAATCTTTTCTCAATAGTAAATGGATGGCTGGCTGCCAGGGCTGCCGCCGCACATTCTGAAACAGTAACTGATGCAATGACCCTCTCCGTCCCCCCTTTTCCTGACCAGCCCCGCCTGTCGTTCTCGATCTGGGATTACCACCTCCTTCGGTTTCCTTCAGGGCAAACGAACAACCATCTTGACACTTTCATTTAAACCTGCGAGCGGCCTGAACAATCCTCACAAAAGCAGCGGGAGTCAACAAACAGAGCCCTGTTGTTTTACAGCTGCGATGATGTCATGATATCAGAGGAGTGCAAATGACTTCCATCTAAACAGGAGGACCCGGCCCTGCGCTTGCTAATGCAAACTAGACGACTCATTGGAGTGCACACATCGTGCTCGTAACTCACTCGAAGGATCACGCTCTCCTACCGTTAGCGAACATGCCCGCGAGCCGCTTACGGAAACATGCTCTCACACCCAGCAAAACGGCTCCAAATGTGGCATGTGCTCAAGACCTGTTATTGATTATACCGCTCCACTAGCAGTGGTAGTCTGTAAATGGATGCTTCGTTTTGTTTCAGATGGGCATCCCGGCCTGCAGGTTTTTTTTTTGACTCCTGCTGCTGGTTTTGGCTCTTTTTGGAGATGTCAAGTTTTCCACTGTGCTGAACTATTTATTTGACATCTTTTAGACTCGGGGTGTGCCTCTGGCTGTGGGCAAACGCTCTTAAAAATTACACATGCTACATATATAGCTAACCAAGTCAACACAAAATCCCCATTACTTTCTTGGTCTTAATGTGCATGATTTATCAGTGCATGTTATTCTAAAGGCTAAGAACTGAATACGTTTGGGAGTTTAAAAACTTGTAAAAACACCCTTTTGATGCCGTCCAATAAATTCATCATGGATGAAATCAGTTCTCCGCCTCCAATTTGCTGTGTCATTCAGAAATGTGTCACACAGAAATAAAATGCAAATGCCGTATCATAACACATTGACACTTTTATTCAGCAAGAATGCATTAAATGAAGCGCGACAGTTAAAACATTTGTTACAAAAGATGATGGAAAAAAAAAATTCAAAATTTCTGAAGGATCATGTGACATTAAAGACTGGAGCAATGATGCTGAAAATTTAGCTTTACATCACAGGAATAAATTCCATTTTAAAATATAATAAAATAGAAAACACCTATTTTAAATTGTAATAATATTTCACAATATTACAGTTTTTACTGTATTTTTGGTCAAATAAATGCAGCCTTGGAGAGCAAAGGGGATTTTTTTTTTTTTTCTTTCAAAGATCTTACCGACCACAAACTTTTGAACAGTAGTGTAATTTCTTGATGTTAGGACAATGCACTAATGCTTGTACTGTCAATTGATGATTTAATCTACTCACAAATATCTTCTATCATTGTTTTCTTCTTAATTCTAGGTAAGGGAGCCGATCCCAACAGGCCTTTGTGCCGGAAAGCTAAGGACCTCAGGAAAGAGAGACGGCTTCAAAAGGAGCAACAGAAGCAGCAAGAAGCAGTGTCTTCCTCTGTGAATCCCGCCCCATCAAAATCTTCATCTAATCAGCCCAAATCATTGGAGGAATTCATTACCGAGTCCTTACCCAGTGACCCTCTGCACCGTTTAGAGGTAACACATCAACTTTGCTTGTATGTATTACTTCTTTAAATAACCGAAACAGGCCAAAGCAAGAGAGGATGCACCAATCAAAACTGACTGATCTCAAAGGTGTAACTATCACAACCAGTAGTTTGTGACTCCTGGGTAAATATTCTAGGCTGTCCTCTTCACAAACAATCCTCTCCTTCTTTTGCTGTGATTGCTTGGGTGAAGTCAGCATGGGTAAACAGCCAAGGTTTTTGCTTTCTAAGCAAGTCTGTATGAAAGACCGTCTCATACCCCAAACGTCATTGTCCCTGGAGACGGCACTGGGCCGGTTCATCCCTCAATTAGCTTGTCGACTGGATTGATTTGATTGACTTCAATATGTCATTCAATTATCTTAAGTGGATAGCAGTCAATGTCACTGTTATCTGAACAAGGTTAGGGGTTCACCTTAGAAACAATACGTGAGAAAATCCCGAGTCTTCATGGCCAGCTCTAAAAGCAACTCTTTTGTTTATCATGAACTTTTGCATACAAACACTTTTTGCGTTTATTTATTCCAATATGTAATATGCGTGACAGACGCTTGTATTGAAATCAGAGTGTAGTTTAATTTTAGTTGCGCTCTGTCCTTCTAGTCTGTTTGTTGCTACTTATCTCTCTGGCGCACAATGAAAATGGATGTGTTTAAAGCAGTGTGTGGAGTATCACAGGTTTCCTTTCCAGACATCATTATTTTATCACTTGTGGAATGGGGGTGTTGAGGCTAATTTCTGTAAATCTCAGTTGTGGGGTCATTAAGCCCTTGGAGAGGGACCTCAGATACACCCAGCCTAATGAGATGTTTACATAAAGCCAATCAGACATGTGTGGAGTTATAATACACAGCACACTGTAAGTGAAGCATTTGTTGTTTGACAGGGAAAAGATTACTTTATGAAGACCTTGGCACATTTTACATCTTTGGCTTTTGATGCCGAGTTCATTAAATTAATGTTCTGGGTTCAGTACACATTGAAAGAACAGTTTACCTAAAAATGAAAAACACAGAATTGTTTTCTTTCTTACATGACACAAAAACGGAGATCTGTGCAATGCTTTTCCACGAGTTAATAAAAGTACTCCAAATCACCTTAATGCTATATTCCAAGTCTTCTGAAGTCATTATTGACTGATATTTCTCCTCTCTTCCTACTTTCATTGTATGCAAAACTTCAACAGTTTTGCTTGAGAGATTGGATATAATTTTGCATAAGCAAATTTAGTGAGTCAGTAGTTATTTTTTTGTAGCAAGAGATTTTTTTTTCATTCATTAAATTGATCAAAAGCGACTGTAACAACAATTTGTAATCTTACAGAATATTTCTGTTTCAATTAAATGCTATTTTTGTAAACTGTCTATTTATACTATTTTAAAATTGTATAATATTTCACACTATTTCTGTTTTTGCTGTATATTTTGATAAATACATAAATAAATGCAGCCTTACAGACTCCAAAATTTGTACAGTAGTGTATTGTTAGAACTTTTTATGTTGTATTGCCTGTTTACTCTAGCCTTGATTTTTGAAAAAAAAGAAAAAGAAAAAAGTGAAGTGTCAAAAAGATTTTCTGTTCTAATCATTTCTATGATGTAAGTGCTTTTTGCTTTAGGTTAACTTGTATTGAACCCCAGAACATTAAAAGTATATCTGTGTCTTCTAAAGATTAATTATGATAGAATATGATTATCATAATCTCCCAACTACACCTGCAGAGGGCAGTAGAGGCACATCATAACTTTCTCCCATATTGAATATCTTGTCAAGTCCCAATTTGTAAAGTTTGCTTCTGCCCTCTTTCACCCCCTGCATAATTTGAAATCTCTGAGCTGTTTTGACAGCGCTTTGCTCTCTTTGTCTTGGTTACTCCTCACACACTTAATCAAATGTCTGCATCTCAAGAGAATCGCCCTGCAGATTAAAAGACTCTACTTATGTTTATCTGAAACAAAAGTCGCAAATATCTTCATTAACTTGGCCAAGCAATAATAAGAGATGTCCAGTGAGGGCCAAATAAAATAAAACTGAAGCTAAATCTCCCAGTCATGCTCTTCTGGGGAACTTGTGAACCATAAGCACCTCGTCCAATGAAAATGTCTCTGTGAGAGGTCCTTTAATTAGGAACAGCTTTGCCAGTCAATTAAATGTTTTTGGAGGATTGGATTTTGATTTGCCGCCTCACTTCTGAGGCCAGTTTGTCCTTGTGCAAACACAGATGATCCTGTTGTCAAGCTCAGTTTTACTAATCAAACATAACATCTGATCCCACACAGTTCGCTTTAAACTGATGTCAGACTTTTACACCCTTATACAGCAAGTTAAATGAGACTTGTCTTCAGAGTGTGCAACATAATGACTTGGCTGTCATGTATTTTAATAGATGTGACCGGCATTTTGAAAATGTATATGCTTATTTTAATTATTCACCCTCGTGCTGTTTCACTCCTTTATGAGAATCAATGAAGTTTTTTATTAATAACCTGGTGTAATGCATCTTGACCTGCCAACCTTCATGTTTTAGGCTACTTCAAATCACCCGTTCATTTATATACACACTGAACAAAATTATAAATGCAACACTTTTGTTTTTGCCCCCATTTTTCATGAGCTGAACTCAAAGATCTAAGACTTTTTCTATGTACACAAAAGGCCTATTTCTCTCAAATATTGTTCACAAATCTGTCTAAATCTGTGTTAGTGAGCACTTCTCCTTTGCCAAGATACTCCATCCACGTCACAGGTGTGGCATATCAAGATGCTGATTAGACAGCATGATTATTGCACAGGTGTGCCTTAGGCTGGCCACAATAAAAGGCCACTCTAAAATGTGCAGTTTTACTGTATTGGGGGGGGGGTCGGGGGGGCCCATACCATAACCCCACTGCCACCATAGGCCACTCGGTCTACAACATTGACATCAGCAAACTGCTCACCATACACGCTGTCTGCCATCTGCCCTGTACAGTGAAAACCGGTATTCATCCGTGAGAAGAACCCATCTCCAGACGCCATCGAATGTGAGCATTTGCCCACTCAAGTCAGTTACAACGACGAACTGCAGTCAGGTCGAGACCCCGATGAGGATGACGAGGATGCAGATGAGCTTCCCTGAGACGGTTTCTGACAGTTTGTGCAGAAATTCTTTGGTTATGCAAACCGATTGTTGCAGCAGCTGTCCGGGTAGCTGGTCTCAGACGATCTTGGAGGTGAAGATGCTGGATGTGGAGGTCCTGGGCTGGTGTGGTTACACGTGGTCTGCGGTTGTGAGGCCGGTTGGATGTACTGCCAAATTCTCTGAAACGCCTTTGGAGGCAGCTTATGGTAGAGAAATTAACATTCAATTCACGGGCAACAGCTCTGGTGCACATTCCTGCAGTCAGCATGCCAATTGCACGCTCCCTCAAAACTTGTGACATCTGTGGCATTGTGCTGTGTGATAAAACTGCACATTTTAGAGTGGCCTTTTATTGTGGCCAGCCTAAGGCACACCTGTGCAATAATCATGCTGTCTAATCAGCATCTTGATATGCCACACCTGTGACGTGGATGGAGTATCTCGGCAAAGGAGAAGTGCTCACTAACACAGATTTAGACAGATTTGTGAACAATATTTGAGAGAAATAGGCCTTTTGTGTACATAGAAAAAGTCTTAGATCTTTGAGTTCAGCTCATGAAAAATGGGGGCAAAAACAAAAGTGTTTTTCTTTTTAATTTTAGGATGAAATATGACATGGGCATGTTCACATGAGTCAACCTTTTACAGACACACAATCTATAACCTTTTCTTGCTGAACCCATGCTGAATCTCACCCAAACAAACAACGGTTTTAATATGATGAATATGAGTCACTCTTGTGTATGTGCATGTGTACATATTTTTTTTGCTGAATGTTTTCTTTGATTTTTCTTTCACCATTAATTTGCAGATGCATGAGTGAATCTCATGAAAGTTAATCTAATATAATGTATGTATGTATATATGTGTATATGTGTGTGTAAATATATATATATATATATATATATACATACATACAGTATATTTGAGTGTTCTCAGATTATACAAAAATTACTCTTTACTAAATGCAGCTGTATAGTTTACTTTTTTTGTCATTTCAATTATTTTCATTCATCAAGTTCTCATTACAGTAATAGTAATTCAACCAGTAATAGTAATTTAACCAGACATGTTCTTGACCTGTTTCATGATATTCACCCATGTGCTATAAAACATTGCATGTACAATTAATTTTTCTTGTTTCCATTCCAAATCAAAAGATGTTCTATGCTCACGGTTCTCCTGCAGTGCTGTACTATTAACTTTATCTTGGCGTGTTTCTTGGAAACTGTCATTTTTCTGTTTAACCCTCTGATGCTCATCCTCATGTTGAAGGTGAGGCTAGTGCGCTCCAACCCTCCCAGTCCACAGTTCAAAGCTTCGTTTGACGCCTCGTACCAAGTGTACAAACTCTACCAGATGGCCATTCACAAGGACCCGCCTGACAAACCTACCGAGAGCCAGGTCAGGGGATCCACTGCTGAAGGGCTTTCTCTTAGCTGTTGAGCACATTTGACATGGCCACGCTTCTACTTTGGTCTTCAAACCAAATCATATTTTGAGGATTTTGACTTGTGATGCATGGAAATGTGAAAGAGCGTTAGGTAGAAATGAAAGCATGTTCAACTGGAAGCAAAGAATCACAGTGCAGTGACTTTTTAATGAGCAGTGTTTTAAAACAACATTTAGGAGGAGGAAACCTAAAGCAAGCAGACAGGAAATGAGGAAAGGCTGAAGCAGTAAGAAATGAAAAAATGGAGGTAAGCCATGGAAACAGTATGAATCTAATCCTGAAAAGAGGGCGAAAGAGAAATTGAAAGGAAATGAGGAAAATGCTCTCATCCGTACTGTGTGGGCAGTGTTTCTACAGGTGTCTGTGTAAAACAAGGAGTTTGTTGCTGTTGGGATGTTTCGGTTCTTTAGCTGGTGTTTTCCTTCCACTTTCCTCTTCTCAAGCCAATCTAGGAAACAGCAATTTTGGTCAAACATCATCTTGTAGGTAGTGCACCTTCACTGAATGTTGATTATGGTACGCTCCTGTAATTTTCATACAGCCTCAGTTTTTTTTAAACACAACTGTATTTAAATTTGTTTTGTTGTTTTTATTACCATGTGGTATTTTACCACTGTTGGAGGACACAAAAAGATGAGTGATGAGATGAAATGTCAAAACAAAACAAATGTGCTAACAGCTCTGAATGTTCTACAATTTGTAGTTATTTTTGAACTTTTAGTTATTCTTTATGACTAATGTGAGAAATTAGTTCATTAACATTAATTTGTGTCATCATCAGTGTTTCCTGTTATAGCGCCAAAGCTGAATCAACAACCAGCGGCATGAGTTTCATATTTTAGTGTATTTAGCAGTCTGACCTACCCGAATAGCTCTTTTGAACAGTAATGAGGAGGTCAAGGTCAAACTGATTTGCGGAAAAGTCTGAATCAGTGTTTTTGTCGTTCAAATACACAACCAGTGTCTCAACTAGGGTTGTGGCTGGAAAACATGTATAACACGTCTTAGCTTACATAATGAAAACATTGTTATAAGTTGAAGTAAGTTATTTAACTAGATCAGAGAATATAGAAAGCTCTGCATGGGACGTTTTGTTGTGAGTTGGACTGAATTGGTGTTGCACTTCAGTTTTTGGCTTTTCTAAGTTTCTTTTCTTTCTGCCCTGGCTTCGTGAAGTTCCTAGTTATTGAAATGTTGGAGAATGCTTTGTGTGTGTGTGTGTGTGTGTGTGTGTGTGTGTACGTACATTGAAGGATGCCATGTTATTGGTGCCCTGCTGCTTATTTTTGCCTGAAACATGCCGATTTTTTTTTGGGCTAGACATATTGGAAAAGCTTAGAATGGGTGTTTTTCCTTTCCTTTCCTTTCCTTTTTTTTGTTTTTTTTGTTTAAATCAGTCAAGGGACCAGCGCTTATCCCACTGCCCCAATGGCACAGTGCTAACTGTAATTCATCAGGTTCATTGATGGTCGGTATCGTCTTAAGGCATGTAATTTTGCCTTGATTTTTATTTATTTTATTTTTTTGCACCAGCCTCACCTTCAGCCTCCCGTTTCCCTACATTTACCCTCCAACTCTGAGTTTAAATCCATGATACACATTCCCTTCCCTGTCTTACTAATCTGGAGCAAAAGAAGAATATATTGTTTGAATATTTTCCTAACTGTATGTCATATATCATTTATGCATTGATGACTTCCAATATTAGCCTAATTAGAGTGATTAGTTTATAAGATAATTTATATTAACCATTATTGGTATGGTGACAGACATATTGTGCATTCCTACAGAAAAAAAAAACCTTCTTTAAATAGTTTGAAGCAATTGGGTAATGCTAAATTAGCAACAAAGTAAAGTTTCATTTTGGGTTCATATTTACTCTTAGGCTGTCTTTGTTTCAGAAGATGCTATAATGATTCTAAGAATCTTTATACAAATCTTAATTTTTTTTCCACATTGAATCTGACATGTTTAATTCCATTCTGAACCACTTTCACATGCAAAAGTGACAATTTAAACAGTCAGAATTCATATGATTAATTGGTTAGTTGCTTACTTAAGCTTGACTTATTTATTCAGTTAAACTGTGAAATTTGTGAAGCATATAAGCAAGCATTGCCTGGGTCACATTTAAAAGGTCATGTGAACAGAACTTCTGCTTGCAGTGTGAATATGAACCCAAAAACATTGCATATGTGATGTATACGTTGCTGTTGAAATCATTTCATTGCTATTTTTGTATTAACCACTCCCCTTATCCACACATTCTTGTCCTTTTTTCCTTCATTCTCCCCATCCTCCATTGTTTATGTCCCTTTATTTATTTCCCATTATCCTTTTTTGATTTCCTACTACCCTTCCGTCTTTCTTATTCAATCGTACTTCCTCCCTCTAATCATCCCTTAATCACTCTGAAGGTGAGGCTAGTGCCGGTCAGCTTTGAGGACCCGGACTTCCTGGCATCGTATGAGCAGTCAGCGGCGCTGTATGCACGCTACCAGATGACCGTTCACGGCGACGCTCCGTACGAGTGCGGGGAGAGCGAGGTACAGACTTAAACATGTCACGTTCCCAACTGCATGAAACACCCAACCGATTGACCTGAAGCCCTGCTCACTAACATTACATATGTTTTACAGCATGTTTGAGGCATTTACATATACTTCTCACGTACACATTAGCTTTTTACTAGACCTACACACAATCTGTGCCTGCGAAACACTGACTGAACTTCTCCTCATCCTCTGCCCTGTGTGTGATCATTTATGGTTTTTTTTTTGCTCTTTGGTTAGGAACAAACTCCTGACTTCTAAGTATGAAACTTCTAACAACCACCCAGAAGACCCGAGCAATGCCCTGACGTCCACCCATGCCCTATAATCCACATAGCAGTGGCAGAGAATTTTTGCATGAGCGATTTTGATCAAGTTTTTAAATGCATGTTGCTGGCATACAAGATTATTATTTTTTTTTACACTCAATAAGAGTTCAGATTTCTGAATTTGTATTTGAATCTAATCAGTGGATTTTCCCACACTGTAAAAATTATTTTTATAAAATAACAAAAACTATATAAAATTATACAAAAAAATGAATGAAATAGTAATATTAAATAAAATATATAATAGTAACATAATATAGATTGTAATAGTACTATAAATTATAATAATATAATATAATAGTAAATAAAACTTAAATGATATTTAATTATTTCTACTTCTAAATGTAGCATTTAATTCAATTTGCTGCTTGCTGTTTCTTTGTAATTATTTGTAAAGTTTGCTAGCAATTTTGAGTGAGAATTTTTTCAGATAAATTTTTTTAAATTTTTTAATATTTGTTTAGTGCATTAAGTGCACAGATTCAGCATGGGTCTATGTATCCTGTTCTGTGCTTCTGTCTGAATGCACAGATTTTTTTAATGAATTTGCCAAAACTCTAGCATTTAAATGAAGATGTTGAAGAATATCCTGTGGTGAGGAGCTAAATCAGAGGCTTGATATTTATATAGATTCCTCAAAGAACATTGCACGTCACAGCAGGAGCTTTATTATACGTTTTGTGTTGTTGAGGGATTGAATCTAAATGTGAAATGAAGATTGCAAATGTTTTTGACTGAGCAGATTTTGGCTCATATATAATGCATGCAGCCAAAGTTGTTAAACTGCATCTGTCCGATGTTCATTGACTTTATTAATACCCCCCTTGATTAGTTCATAACAATCGTGCAGTTGTAGAAATGAATGACAGCAGAGAGCTATAACATTTCATTACGGAGGCAGGTTTAAATGTTTAACCCGTAACATTGTGTCTATCTATATTCATTTGTGTCTGTTGCAGAATGAAACGCTGCTGTAATAATTATATAGTACACGCAGAACTGTTTTACAGCGGCCTCCATTTGAAGAAACATGAGCAATTGTCTGGATTGGCCAATTATTCACCTGTGTTTTGGTAGAGAGTGAATTAGGGCTGGGTGGATCTGTTGAGATGCAAGCGGTAAACTCTTCTACCGTGTGTTATTTCAGTCTTAGGCTGGGCCCGGGCCGGGCCAAGCGCACACGCCCTGCTCTGTGAAACATAACTTAATTATGTGTCATAAAAGAAGCAACATTTGCAGTCTGGGAGCTTGTGGGGAATCTTTACATTATTAAAACCCTGTCGGGAGGCCAAGAGAAATCAAATTTTATATAAAGAGTTACAATATTAAAATGAAAAGCTACACTGAACAATGTCAAACAGAAAACAGGTCATGAATAGTGAAATTGTGGTTTCATTTGAAATATAACTGATTTTGGGAGAGTGGGTTGTGGTGTTGGGGATAGACAAGATGTTTTTTGGACAGCTAATTGTATACATTTTTGGTGCTTTGGAACTTTTTAGTGTGTCCTAACAGCAAGAGTATCGAGCAAGCGCGAGCGATAAATCTAGATCCGTCTTATTGCATTCAATGAGGCTTTCAGAAGTCGGTCAGCAGGTTAATAGCTTATTGATCTGTGATTAGTGTATGTTTTGTACATACAGTTTTTATCTTTGCAATATAGACCGTCTAATGCCATGTCGACGTCGTTGTAATGCAGTGCAACTCTACATTAAGACCTGAAACATACTCTACACAAGTACACTGATGTTCAAAAGTTTGGGGGAGATTTTTTAAATATCTTCAAAATGCAGCTCACCAAGGCTGCATTTATTTGATCCAAAAAACAAAACCAAACAAAAAAAAAATAGATAGATAGATCTTTACAATTTCAAATAACTGTTTTCTATTTGAATATATTTTAAAATTATTCTTTGATAGGAAGTTTAAAAGAACAGCAAATTTCGGTAACATTTAAATGTCTTTTCTATCACTTTTGATCAATTTAATGCATCTTTTGTGGAATAAAAGTATTAATTTCTGATGTAATGGCACAGGCGTCAGAAGGGAACTCTATCACCCCTTTGAGACCTCAAAGTTTTTTACCGCCACAGTCTTGTGCTTGCATTGTGTTGACCGTGCATTTACGTTTGCATACTTGGATGCATAAAATCTGTTTCTGGTCCCAATCACTCGCTCTCTGTTAGGACAGCGCATTAGTAGACAGACGCTGAGGGTGAACAGGATGTGGACCTACTTGACATTCCCTGTAACCTGAGAGAGGCCTTTGTCCCCCTTAGGCCTGGAAACTGGCCCGGCTCTGCCAACAGCAAATGAATAAATCCTCACGCTCGTAAAATGTGGGAATTAATAAATAATACGTCGTCAGGGCCGACGTCTCTTGCCAGATTCTTTCCTGGTGCCTTATAACAGAGCTCTATTTATAGTGTGGAAGGTGTGTGTATGTTTGCGTTAGCATTCCACTCAGATGTGAGAAATGAGTCTATATGTATAAAGTCTCTCACCCCATTCCCTCATTCATTCCTTTATTTTCCTTTTATTTGCTGCCGCCTTATACCCTGGATCTGGCCTACTTCAGCTGCTTTATTTTCCGTGTCTGTCTGAATCACATTGATTTTGTGAATTGAATTTATGTGAATTTGCACTACCGTTCAAAAGCTTGGGGTCGGTAAGATTTTTAAGATGTTTTTGAAAGAAGCCTCTTCTGCTCTCCAAGGCTGCATTTATTTGATCAAAAATACTGTAAAAATTGTGAAATATTTTTACCATTTAACATAATATTTTCTGTTTGAATATATTGTAAAATGTGATTTAATTCTTGTGATTCAAAGCTGAATTTTCAGCAACATTACTGCAGTCTTCAGTGTCACATGATCCTTCAGAAATCATTCTAATATGCTGATTTGCTGATCAGGAAACATAATTATTAGCAATGTTGAAAATAGTTGTGCTGCCTGATATTTTTGTGAAAATTGATACATTTTGTTTTTCAGGATTCTTTGAATAGAAATGTAAAAAAAAAAAAAAAACGTTTGTTTGAAATATTTTTGTTACACAAACGGTCACTTTTCAACAATTTGATGCCTTTACTGAATAAATGTATTAATTACTTTTATAAAACTTACCGACTCCAACCTTTTGAATAGTATCTTGATAATTCAATAAATTAAAGCATTGAAGATTAAAGTAAATGATGGAGTTTGTGGGTTGGTTATGCAGTAACACATTTCCCTCAAAATCTCTGTGGAAATGAATGACTTCTGGTCATTGTGTTGCTTGAAATCAGTGTGAACGGCCCTTTATTGTGAATGTAAGACTGTAATTGGGACACACACACACAGAGGCAGGGATTTCTGCTGTTGTATTCTGATGTAGTGAGGCGTGACTGAGGTCCTACACATGTGGCACGGATTTTCAGCACAACAAATCCTGTAAAAACTGTATTTACTCTTCCTAATGACACATTAACTAATTATACAGAGTGGCACTGGGGAGGAGAGGAGGAACACAAATCGATTCATACATGTTTCTTCTCACCAGCAGGTTTTACAAAGACTATAATGACCATCTTGTAAGGTCTCAGACTTTCTATATTAAGTGTTAATATATGCTTTTGCTGTTAAATGATGCATGACATTTTCTAGAATGAGCTGTTTCTTTTCTTAAAACTCTTTCACTTGAATATATTTTTCAGTGTAGGAGAACATTAACTAGTTAAATGAAGAATGGTGTTACCTTATTACCTCTCTGACAGATGTAGGTTGATCTAAACAGTAGATTTCATGGTCTGTTAAGGGCCGATCCCTAACGTTCACTATGTTCTGCCTAATTTCAGATTAGCAGAGCTTTAAATCCCTGCTGAGCCATTTCACTTCCTACTTTTGGTCAGAGTTCACCTTTTTGCTTTCACAAAAGGCCATTTTGGAGCGTTTCAGAACAACACATTTGGAGAAGGGCTACGGAGAGAATGATGCTGGCGAAAGAAGCACGAATGCACAAACATTTGTTGTGTAGAATATGGTTAGTTGACAAATTACAAGTTTTTCTTTCAACATTAAGATATTCAAGGAGGAAAAAGATATAGGACAGAACATGACTTTTTTTCCCACCGGGAATTGATTGAATGGTAAAAAGTTGGAGACGAGAGGTTGAGAAATTAGAAGGCTTGGTGATGTCAGAAACTTGGTTTGGAGAGAGCAAGTTATTACATTTGGGTTGTTTTGTTTCGTTTGTTTGCTTGCTTGTTTGTATTTCCCCCCCCCCCCTTTTTTTCCTTTTTACTTACTAAAAACTTACTCTTCTTATTTAATATTTTTTCTTTTCTTTTTTCTTCTCATTTTAATTGTTCCAATTTTTAATCATTTTTGTTACTTTCAATATTCTTTTTTTCTTCTTTTCCATTCCATTGTTTTTTTCCTTTTCTTTTTTTATTCTTTATTTCCTTTCTAATTTATTTTTCCATTTTATTTATTTTTTTTCCTTTTTCATTTTTTTTTTTTACTTTATTTTTTCATTTACTTCTTTTCCTTTTCATTTCAGTTCTTTTCTCTTTTTCTTCCATTTCTTTTTTTGTGCATGAAAATGTAAATCCACATGTGAATGTGGGCATCTTAATGCTGTCCAGTCCAAGTTAGTAACCAGGCAGGGTCACGGCTGCCAGGCTCCAGGAGATCAGCAAGAAGACTAATGGAAATATGCATGGTTGCGTTGCCCTCTCTCATAGAGCGGTTACCCACAAACCCCCCTGTTGAGTGCCTGGCAGAACAGGAGAGAGTCTTTGCCAGCTTGTACCCCCAGGCGACTCACCGCATCCCTCTCCCATATCCCATCTTTCTCAGTTCCACTTTCCTAACTATGCGTTTCTCTTTCACAACTGCACAGAGAGGTAAACAAATTGAGCCTTATTGCAAAAGACTCAGTTGTTGTTATAAGCCATACAGTTGAGTGTATAACAGAAACAGTTCTCTGAAAATAGTATATGTTTAAGAACTTTTAACGGAACCAAATACCATAAATTGTTTGGTTGTAGTATATTTTATTCTACAAGTATTCTTAATTCCTAACCCATATACGCTGTTAGTTCTCTAAACATCACAGATGCAGAAATCACCATATGGAGTTTATAACTGCTGACTAATTCTCTCCAACCCTCTCGCTGTCCAATAAGCGAAGCTGCTCACGCTTGTTTTGCAGTGTTTTAAACCACAGGAGCCTGGTTTTGCCAGATTACAACCAGACTCGCTTTGTGTGTGTCTGTATATTAAAGATGGCGGGCATGAAATATTCATTTGTGCGAGTTTGTTACGTGGAACCAAATGTAATTCTATCGAATTTATTCTGAATGAAGATCTGGAATCTGCAGCTTCATTTGAAGGTTTCTTCAAGTCTAATGGATTCAATGTGGATGAATTGTCATTTAGTTTGTATAAACTGCCCTTCTCTTTCTCTCTTTCATTGGTTTATGATGTTTCACCATTACAGCAGAGTATGTTAGTATCACAGGCCTGTGGATCAGCATTGACGTCCAGCTAAAACAGCCAACACACACATGCTACCGAAGCAGTGCCAATGATCATGGACTGGCTTTTTCCATGCATTTCTGACTTTTCTGTTTGTGGCTTGCATGTTTGGATGAAAATCTTTGATCTGATCAGTTTTGTTTCACTCTTCTTCTTATTTTTTAGTTGCTCTTAGGCAACTTGTAGATAGGCAAGATACGAATTTGAGACATTAGGGATTTTGTTACATTTACGGGGTGCTTGACGTCATTAATTTTCAGTAGTAATTTGCGATTATAAGCACCAGAGACATAGCTTTATGTGAGTAATGCAGCATGCAAGTCACTCTTGTGTGCCTATTCATGGCTGTCAAACATGTTTTGTGTCCTAACATGCCTTATTTTTGATCTAAAAAGAAACACGCCACCCAAATTACCTGCCATTCATCAATAAACAAATCAAGTCCATTATGACACAGAAAAAAGGCTTTAGCAGAGATAGTTATTTAAACTGCCTTGAATAAACATCTTGCCTTTTCTCTTTCTTCACAATGCTAGCCAGTTACTGCCGCCTCGCTTCGGCCAAAACAAACTAATGACCGAACAGCTACTCATTGTGAAATTAAGTAAACAATATTAAATGTCTTACATCACTGTGATTACAAAAGTTGCCATTGTGTGTGTTGTTAAAGAGCCAAGTTTATTTAAACTCTCTTAGATAAAGCAGAATTGAAAACATTTGAAAGTCCAGTTGAAGATTTAAAGCATTGATCTGTTTGTTTGAGCATCGCGACCAGCCCGACGCTGCAAAATGTTGTTTGCAGACATGTTGGCATTAATATTTGTATGATTGTGTGTAGGTATTGTAGATGCAGTAAAGTTTTAGTTGTCTAATGAGGATTTGGTGATGCAGCATTTGTTAGCAACAACCACAGGAGAGAAGTTTGATAAAATTACGCAAAAGGCCATCTCAAATGTGCTCCGCTGTATTCATGAGACTGCCCACCAACTCTATCTTTTGCATTTTGTTATATGTATATGAATGTAAAATAACACATTTCTTTTCTACCTCTTTCCCCTCACAGTTCAAGAGGTTCCTCTGTGACTCTCCTTTAGAGGTAAGTGTTTTTATATATATATATATATATAAAGTCTTTGCCAATTCAGAGGATTTCCTTTTGAAATTGCTCAGGTTCTGTGTTGTCTCAATGCAGATGATTCAATCATTTTCATCAGTAGTTCCATACGGTTCATAATCTTACATTTCTTCTGGTTTTGCTGAAGAACTCAGAGTACGCATATAGTTTCCATTGGCAATCATTATAATTACTTAGAACTGATTTTTTTTTCTTCTGATTTTAAAAGAGAATATGACTCAGAGATTCTTGACAGGCTTTGTGAGATACTTTCATATATTTATATAAAACCTTAGGGTATTGGCACATAAGAGTAACAATGTTAATTTTGCGCAGCCTATAGGAGAGCTGCAGTGAGACAAACAACATGTGGAAACGGCTCTCTGGGTAGCAGTGTAATTCTTGGGTTGTTTGTTTGTCATGAAACAATGGAAAAAGTTTAATGTGTCGTACAGACCAACCACATTTCTATGCAGCATAGCATGGCCACACACACAGGACAAAAACAAAGAGTTGACTGTAATGTGAAATTGTCCCTGACAGATGATCGTGTCTCTATCATGTCCAGCTGCCATCATTTAAACGATCGCCTTGTTGTGCTTCTTTATTAGTGAGGAACAGAAGAAGACATTTAAGAGCAAATGTGGCCAGGCAAACGTTTGTTGATGTTTGGGATGTTAAAATGTGGTTGAATGGAGGAGGTCAAACATTTTATTGCTTTTCCATTCAAAAAAGTACTTTCTGAATTACAGAAGAGTACTGTGGCATAGTACAAATATGCTTTAATTGTATGTATATAATATTTAAGATTTAAAAAAAAAAAAAAAATCCTTGGTATTTTATATGATGTACCCACTTCAAACATTATCATGGTTTTACCATGTCCAAAAAACAAGGTATTACCATGGCACATGTTAAAACATGCACTCTTAAAAAGATTTGTAGTAATACTAATTTTTTTTTTTTTTTTTTTTTTGGACATGTACCATAGTAGTAGCATGTTGATTTTGGAAATACCTTGGAATACCAAGTGTCATGTGCTGTTGAATATACAGTATATTATATACACAGGTGCTGGTCATATAATTAGAATATCATCAAAAAGTTGATTTATTTCACTAATTCCATTCAAAAGTGAAACTTGTATATTATATTCATTCATTACACACAGACTGATATATTTCACATGTTTATTTCTTTTAATTTTGATGATTAGAGCTTACAGCTCATGAAAGTCAAAAATCAGTATCTCAAAATATTAGAATATTACTTAAGACCAATACAAAGAAAGGATTTTTAGAAATCTTGGCCAACTGAAAAGTATGAAAATGAAAAGTATGAGCATGTACAGCACTCAATACTTAGTTGGGGCTCCTTTTGCCTGAATTACTGCAGCAGTGCGGCGTGGCATGGAGTCGATCAGTCTGTGGCACTGCTCAGGTGTTATGAGAGCCCAGGTTGCTCTGATAGTGGCCTTCAGCTCATCTGCATTGTTGGGTCTGGTGTCTCTCATCTTCCTCTCGACAACCCCATAGATTCTCTATGGGGTTCAGGTCAGGCGAGTTTGCTGGCCAATCAAGCACAGTAACACTATGGTCATTGAGCCAGCTTTTGGTACCTTTGGCAGTGTGGGCAGGTGCCAAGTCCTGCTGGAAAATGAAATCAGCATCTCCATAAAGCTTGTCAACAGAAGGAAGCATGAAGTGCTCTAAAATTTCCAGGTAGATGGCTGCGTTGACTGTGGACATCAGAAAACACAGTGGACCAACACCAGCAGATGACGTGGCAGCCCAAATCATCACTGACTCTGGAAACTTCACACTGGACTTCAAGCAACATGGATTCTGTGCCTCTCCACTCTTCCTTCAGACTCTGGGACCTTGATTTCCAAATGAAATGTAAAATTTACTTTCATCTGAAAAGAGGACTTTGGACCACTGAGCAACAGTCCAGTTCTTTTTCTCCACAGCCCAGGTAAGATGCTTCTGATGTTGTCTCTGGTTCAGAAGTGGCTTGGTATCCCTTTTCCTGAAGACGTCTGAGCGTGATGACTCTTGATGCACTGACTCAGCTTCAGTTCTCTCCTTGTGAAGCTCTCACAAGTGTTTGAATCAGCTTTGCTTGACTGTATTCTCAAGCTTGCGGTCATCCCTGTTGCTTGTGCACCTTTTCCTACCCAAATTCTTCCTTCCAGTCAACTTTGCATTTAATATGCTTTGATACAGCACTCTGTAAACAGCCACACCTTTCAGTAATGACCTTCTGTGACTTACCCTCTTTGTGGAGGGTGTCAGTGTTCGTCTTCTGGATCATTGCCAAGTCAGCAGTCTTCCCCATTATTGTGGTTTCAAAGAACAAGAGATACCCAGAATTTATACTGTAGGGATGGTCATTTATTCAAACTCAAATGTAAATATTCTAATATTTTGAGATACTGATTTTTGACTTTCATGAGCTGTAAGCTCTAATCATCAAAATTAAGACATAAACATTTGAAATATATCAGTCTGTGTGTAATGAATGAATATAATATACAAGTTTCACTTTTTGAATGGAATTAGTGAAATAAATCAACTTTTTGATGATATTCTAATTATATGACCAGCACCTGTATATATTATGTATTTTATTCATATTTTGAATTGGCTTTTTTATATTTCAGTTTTAGTAATAATACACTTTCAGTTGCTGCCTAGTCAACATTTCAAAAACATGCATGTTTAAGTTATTCATCTAATATTTATATTTTTATTTGATTTAGACTTTATTTTAATAAACAAAATTGATTTTTAATTGATAATAATATGATATAATTACACAAATTAGAATGACCGGAGTTAAAAATAACAACACTTGTACCCACATTCCTTTTTTGTCGCCATGGTACGACTACTTTATTATTTGCAGAATGCATTTGATCCTTAAATGGATGCGCACCACCATTCAGTCACATTCATCTCTGGGGTAAACCTATTGGGCCGAGTGACTTGTATTTTAAGTTACAGGTGGCTTATAAGCCTTTTTATTTAACTTTCCTACATTTTTTTTAAAGGGGGAGAATACGGAGGGAAACATGTGCACTCTGCCTCCCCCTTCGTGCTAATGAAGCTTGTTAGCATTTATAGGAAACATGCTTTTATCACCTCGTCGAGGCTGGTAGCCAGACTCCAACATCAGTGCTGCTGGTCGCGAAAACTCACTTATACATTTTAGATTGTTGTTTGCAAACTTTTTTTGTTGTTGTTCAGGCTGCATTTATTTGATCAAAATACAGTACAATTATGTTTTCTATTGTAATGTAATATATTTTAAAATAAATGAAGTAATTTATTTCTGTGTTCAAAGCTGAATTTTCAGCATCATTACTCCAGTCTTCAGTGTCACATGATCCTTCAGAAATCATTCTAATATGCTGATTTGCTGCTCAAGAAACACTTCTTATTATTATCAATGTTGAAAACAGTTGTGCTGCTTCATATTCAGTGAAAACCGTGACCATTTTCTTTCAGGAATTTTTGATGAATAGAAAATTCCAAAGACCAGCTTTTATTTTAAATTATAAATGCCTTTACTGTCACTTCTGATCTGATTAAATGTGTTTTTGCTGAGTAAAAGTATTGATTTCTAAAATCTTAATCTGATAGTGTCGTTTAACTATTTTAGCTTGAGAAATAACGCTTAAATTACAAACCCGATTACAAAAAAGTTGGGACACTGTACAAATTGTGAATAAAAACAGAATGCAATGATGTGGAAGTTTCAAATTTCAATATTTTATTCAGAATACAACATGGATGACATATCAAATGTTTAAACTGAGAAAATGTATCATTTTAAGGGAAAATAAGTTGATTTTAAATTTCATGGCATCAACACATCTCAAAAAAGTTGGGACAAGGCCATGTTTACCACTGTGTGGCATCCCCTCTTCTTTTTATAACAGTCTGCAAACATCTGGGGACTGAGGAGACAAGTTGCTCTAGTTTAGGAATAGGAATGTCGTCCCATTCTTGTCTAATACAGGCTTCTAGTTGCTCAGCTGTCTTGGGTCGTCTTTGTCGCATCTTCCTCTTTATGATGCGCCAAATGTTTTCTATGGGTGAAAGATCTGGACTGCAGGCTGGCCTTTTCAGTACCCGGATCCTTCTTCTACGCAGCCATGATGTTGTAATTGATGCAGTATGTGGTCTGGCATTGTCATGTTGGAAAATGCAAGGTCTTCCCTGAAAGAGACGACATCTGGATGGGAGCATATGTTGTTCTAGAACTTGGATATACCTTTTCAGCATTGATGGTGCCTTTCCAGATGTGTAAGCTGCCCATGCCACACGCACTCATGCAACCCCATACCATCAGAGATGCAGGCTTCTGAACTGAGCGCTGGTAACAACTTCGGTTGTCCTTGTCCTTGTCCTCTTTAGTCCGGATGATATGGCGTCTCAGTTTTCCAAAAAGAACTTCAAATTTTGATTCGTCTGACCACTGAACAGTTTTCCACTTTGCCACAGTCCATTTTAAATGAGCCTTGGCCCAGAGAAAAGGCCTGCGCTTCTGGATCATGTTTAGATATGGCTTCTTTTTTGACCTATAGAGTTTTAGCCGGCAACGGCGAATGGCACGGTGGATTGTGTTCACGACAATGTTTTCTGGAAGTATTCCTGAGCCCATGTTGTGATTTCTATTCCAGTAGCATTCCTGTATGTGATGCAGTGCCGTCTAAGGGCCCGAAGATCACGGGCATCCAGTATGGCTTTCCGGCCTTGACCCTTACGCACAGAGGTTGTTCCAGATTCTCTGAATCTTTGGATGATATTATGCACTGTAGATGATGATAACTTCAAACTCTTTGCAATTTTTCTCTGAGAAACTCCTTTCTGATATTGCTCCACTATTTTTCGCCGCAGCATTGGGGGAATTGGTGATCCTCTTCCCATCTTGACTTCTGAGAGACACTGCCACTCTGAGAGGCTCTTTTTATACCCAATCATGTTGCCAGTTGATCTTATAAGTTGCAAATCGGTCCTCCAGCTGTTCCTTATATGTGCATTTAACTTTTCCGGCCTCTCATTGCTACCTGTCCCAACTTTTTTGGAATGTGTAGCTCTCATGAAATCCAAAATGAGCCAATATTTGGCATGACATTTTAAAATGTCTCACTTTCAACATTTGATATGATATCTATATTCTATTGTGAATAAAATATAAGTTTATGAGATTTGTAAATTATTGCATTCCTTTTTTAGTCACAGTTTGTACAGTGTCCCAACTTTTTTGGAATCGGGTTTGTAGATTATTTGATTAGTTCTATAATATAAAGATAACACTATTATAGCACTATACGAAGGCCACTTTTTTTTTTCTTTTCTTCTTCATGCACAGATAAACTAGGATTCTGCGTGCAGAAATCTTAAAGGGCAATTGGCATCAGGTGCAGAGCCGTGTTCGCTTGTGGCGTATCCGCTCACTTAAAGATGCGTGAACAATAACACTATTTGAACTTCGCCTGCAAAATCAAAAGTAAATGGACGTAATTGTGGATTTGCCATTAGCGTGTATTAGACTCCTTCACCTGGTTGTGTTTATCTAGGTGTGTGTGTGTTTGTTCACGTGTGTGTGACATGGCGTGCGTGGCAGCGTGTTTTGCGTCACCGAGATGCCCTTCTCCTGATGCACGCCTGTGTTGCATTTGTATGTCTGTTTCTGCTTGGCTTTTTTTAAATGTCTTTTTATTGACCTGAAATGTCTGTCCTAAGGGGAAATGCTCGTTAACAGTGGTGTTGTGTAATTAGTCGTCAAGGTTTTATAGACCTCAAACCCTGCCTTTGCCCCATACCCCTGTTTTTTCCACATGCATGTACACACATACTCGGCGTACACTATTTATCTCATAGTTTTCCTTTATTTTTAATTCCAATGACTGTTTTGACAAGCGATAGCAATTAGACTCCAACTGTCTGTGTCTCTGCCAGCACGGCACATAGCCTCATGCACAATGAAATCATTAGCGCATTAATAAACACTTCCCCATAATGTAATCAGAGCTCCACATGTCTGCATGTATCCAGGACAGGCATTGCATCTGTGTCGCAGAGGGAGCCGTGAGTGCCGACTCGGAGAAAAATGGCAGCCGTAATCGAGCGCTGCTGTTTCCACGTGGGGTTAAATGAGCCGTCGCTGAACGCTGTGTCTAATGAGCGCTGTGTGTTTAGAGTGCCTGTGTGACTCAAATAACATTTGAGTCCTGCAGCATTCCCAGTGCCTCTCCAGGGCCACGTTTGAGGTGTAATTCTTTGACATTCAGTGCTCTGTGGGAATAATCACTGTAGTCAATAAATGGGGTGTAATATAATATAATGAGGGATTTTAGTTTCTAGTCAGCTTTATCCGTATAGTGCTTCTCGCAGTGTGCATTGTGGTTGTCTGTCTAACTAGACAATATAATGCTATATGGTGAATTCAGGTATGTTGGGCTACTCATGACAGCAGTGGTTTTCAAAATAGGGCTCAAATTTAGGCGAACAGAAGTTATCATTTAACACATCGAATTTAGCAAAATAAAAAAAATAACTAATAATAGAAATAAATTAATAGATCATAAATTGTGTGTGTGCATGCGCTTTAAGTTTTTAAGTGTTTTATTAAACTTTTTATTTAATTGTATTTATATTCATAAAAAGTTGCATACATAGACAAATAAATAAGAACAAGAATAAATGGATTTTTATTTATAAATATATAAATTATTATTTTAATTATACATTACGCACGCACACACACACACACACACACACACACACACATATATATAATATACACAAATGTATAGTATATTAGTATATTAAATGATTTTTTATTATATAAACTATTTTATAGTATCTTATATTTTAGTATATTTTTGTTTTATTAAATATTTTTATTTAATTTTGTCTATACATATAAAATAATAAAAACATGAATGCATTTATTTGAATTTATATGTAGATTATTATAAATTTTATTATATTTATAATATATATTTGTATAATTATTTTGACAAATTATATAAAAATTTTTAATTAAAATTATTTTACTAAAATAAAAACAAGAATGTTTTGATTTATATGTAAATAATTATACATTTAATGCACACATATATAATTATATAAATAAGCTTTATTACTAAAATAAAAACATGAATGTATTTTAATTAATGCAAATTATATGTAAAAAGTATATATAATATGAAAATAATAATTATACGTTTTATACACACACTTTTTACTACAATTGCACAATTTGTACATTTTGTAATATCAAGTGATCACTTCTTATTCTATACTACTATGATACTGTACATGTATCAGTGTATTTGTGTGCCTCCTGTATGACAGAATCTTGTTGGATGGCTTTCTGCATGTGTTAACCTCTCTTATTGTTTCTATGACATAGAAGAGCCGCTGTATTGTTAATAAAACAGGAACGTTAACTACCCCATCCGCCTGACAAACAGCCTGCTGCCGTCCCGTCTGCCGACTGCAAACGGACGCTTAGCACGCCACTACACGCTAGAGAAAGCTGGCCAAACAAAGAGTGACACAGGGCACCATATGCTTGTGATTTGGGCCCCTGCCTTTATTGTTGGCTTCATCTGTGTGTTTTGCTTGCCTTCACAGTGGCACAGACGGAGTCATTAGGTTGTCCAGCGAGGTGATCCTGGGGTCAAGGTGACGCCATTTCCCCCACTTAGGTCATGGCTGCATAAACATACTTGAGACTTTTACCTTGAAATACTTCTGCGGGGGCTGCCTTTCATTAAAACAGAGCGAAAACACAATCTAGAACATACCGTCAGATCATTATGGATGAAAGATGGGCAGCTGTCAGGTGGTGCTGAGAGCTTAACGTTCTTTTAGCGGCTCTCTGCCGCTGGAGGGTAAGTTAGCATGACAGGCGTTGGATTCGAGTCCGGTCTGGTTCTGACAGAAACGGGGCCCAGCACATGTGGTGCCAAAATGCAGATTGAGAAGGGGCTCTCCGTTTCACCGCAAGCCCTTAATCATCGCCGCTAGCTGCGCTATGAAAGCACCTTCATCTTGAGCGGCTGTGTGTACTTAATACTGACAGCTAGTTTAAACCGCCAACCCGATGGACAAGCACTCTGAATGAATATAATAACTAACCTATACATATGGAATGTGCTCCTCCTGGGGGAAATGAGGGGTTTACTGTAACACCTCTCTAGGGATGTTGTGAACCAAGCAAAGTTTATACTTTGAAGGATGCTAGGTTTTACAGGATTGAACTTAAATTTACGGTACGAAACTATTTCATGCATTCGAAATCTACTAAAATCTGTTTTGTACCCATATAATGTACTGTTAACTGTAATAATAAAGGCGATTAAAAGAGAAACATGTCTTTACTACAAACTAAAGTATATGCACTAAAAAAGCAAGTTTTTGCTCAGAATTTACTAGTGAATTTCACAAACATTGAATTATTGCTTTGAAAGCATTGAATTAAACATGAAATTTTGAAGTAGAAAAAATGAAATATTTTCTTGAAATAGATACTCCAGTAATCTGTGTTATATACAACTTGAAAAAAACAATAATTACGATATACTAATATATTCAATTCAAGTTTATTTGTATAGCACTTTTCACAATACATATTCATTCGAAGCAGCTTCACAGAAAATGCATGTTTCAAAATATATCGAGGTATACAGAAAGTAAAAAATAGAAACATATATACAAACCGCTTTTTTGATGCTAAAATAATGCAAAAACTTAAACAACGTCAGATGCAACATAAAACCGAATGAACATAATTATAACAAAAACTACGTAGTTATTTCGAAGAAATATTAAATGTATATTGTCACGCAGGGAATTGTGGGAATGTCAGTTTATGGTTTTTCTCCGTAAAGTATACAATCACTATTCATTTTACTTCCAAAATCTGTGCATTTAACGGTATTCTACTGTAAAATCTCTATAGCCACCTTATTTTGCAATGCAAAATCAATCTGTTTTCTGTGAATGTACAAGACTTCCGATTCATTAGCCAAAGAAAATAACTAGAAGAAGAAAAAAAGTGCAGTAAACTGTAAAATGGTTTATAACGACCTTTGAAAAATATGATAAGTAATATCACTGCAGTATTACACAGCATAACAAGCTTAACAATTTTGTACAGCTAAAAATAACTGGAAGCTATTGAAACCTGAAGTATCGCACATTCAAGTTAAAAATGGCCACGCCCTTTATTACGTTAACTTTTTTCCCGCCAGTGTTTTTCTTAAAAAGTTGGCCCCTTTTTGCAGACTTTTTTTTTTTTTTTTCGTTTTATTTGAAGTTTTATTTATTAATAGTACCTGTCCTGATGGCATACAATCGGAAACAGCAGGAGTTGTCTCTGTCGGCTCCTCTGATTAAGAAGAAATCCAAGCCACCGATCGCGAGTGATATGATGGACAAGATGACGAACACTGTTACACACTTTGAGGAGTTGACGGCAATGCGGAACGAGTTTCGCTTCTCACATGTCAGTTGTTCAGTCGCTATGCTCTAAATTGGATCTTCTTACAGGGGAGATGAGAGAACAAAAGAAAGTTGTCGTAGATCACGATAGGCGTGTAGCCACGCTCGAGCAACAGGTTGTGGTCTTACAGGATCGCAATAGGCGCAGCAATCTGTGTCTGGTCGGATTGCCTGAAGGTTCTGAAAAGGACGACCCTATGGGCTTTTTGAAAAGATCGCTACCAACGTGACTTCTGTCTCTGGCGGGCAAAGAGATTGAAGTGGAGAGAGCACATCGCGTGTACACAAGGCTCTCCTAAGATTGCGCTAAACCACGGGTTTTCATCTTTAAACTGTTGTGGTACACGAACAGGGAGCTCATTTTGCGGGCCGCCAGACTTCACGCCCCGGTGAAAACATCCGACGGAGCAACGCTGTCGTTCTTTCCAGATTTTTCTCCGGTCACCGCAAAGAGAAGTGCATTTGCGCCAGTTAGGAAGGAAATGAGAGAAGCTGGCATCCAACATTTTCTTCTTTATCCTGCAATGCTGAAGGTCATTCTCATGGGAATGTATTTGTTGTTGTTTTTTAATAATGACGGGAAGGGTGAGGGGTGTTTTAATGGTAGACTCAACTGGTTTTATTTTCAAACTTGTATTTTGTCTTCTTATGCAGTAATTCTGTTTGATACCTATGACTGACCTTAATATTCTGAGTTGTAATATTAATGGCCTAAATGGCCCTCACAAATGTACAGGTTTTCTTTTTTTTTTTTGCGAAGAAGAAAGATTGATATAGTGTTATGAAGTGGTATCTCACACATCTTTGGATACTAAAACCAAGGGTGTCCTAATATTGGTGCGGAAGACTTTAAATATTACTATTTTAGATAAAGGTTGTGATACAGACGGTAGAATAACACATAAAAACAATAGTGGAATATTGTATTTCTTTCAGTTTATGCCCCTTGTACTACTGACCCTACTTTTGCTCTGTTTTGTCAACCTATCTCTTGAAATTTTCAGATTTTGAAATTGTATTGGGTGCAGATACAAATTCTGTAATGTTGCATATTCTAGATAGATCTGGTCCAAAGGAATCATACTCTCAAGCTTTTTTTTCTTCTCTAAATATGAATCTGTCATCTTCTCCTAAGTGTAATCTCTGTTCGCAAGGATCTTTAGGCACGTTTTCGCATAGTTTTTTCGGGAGTGCCCCTCTCTCTCACCTTTTTGGTCTCAGCTCTCACAGGACCTGGTATATTTGTTGGGTACTGAGATATGTTTGACTCATGTTTTCATGAATGACGTTTGGGACTTCACATTGTCCATCCAACAAAGTCTCACAGCAGCAAAAACAATTGTTAGTCAATCATTGGAATCCTCCTCACACAATGGACAGACGAACCTGGGCTGTGTATTTGTTGGACATCATCTCGATGGAACTCTCAGCTTCTCGTATACTTGGATCTAATGTGGAAACTGTGAATTTATGGCATTCAGCTTTTAATGTTGTGTCATCTTTTCTAAAATCCTTGTAAAAATTATTTTATTGTGGGTTGGGGTGGGTTCTAAATTTGCACAGTTGCTTTTTGTTTTTTTACTGTTCCCAGAAGAAAATTGAATAAAAAGTTAACAAAAAAAAAGTTGATCAATTTCACAAAAGTTTAATGGCACCCAGAATATTTTATCGTATGAATATCTGACCATGCAATATGCCAAAACAGAAGAGAAAAAATTCTTTTTTTTTTATCAACACTTGAATGTGGGTAAGTTTCATGAAAAAAGTAACACTTTTAACAAAAAGCTGAGAAAATTGAATTTTAGTCAGATTCAGAACGATGATCAAAACATAGATGGAACAGATCGCTTCTAACACATCCAAAGCTTGCACAGTCCTATACCACTTCCACTTCCTGTTTAATGTTTGATGATCGCATTATTTTGCATATGCATCTGCTTACATATGCAGTCGCTTGTTTCTGCTTCTTCCTCGCTGTGTTTTGATCCAGAGACTTAAAGGGGTGGTTGATCATGATTTCACTTTTTTAACTTTAGTTAGTGTGTAATGTTGCTGTCAGAGCATAAACAACGTCTGCAAAGTTACAATGCTCAAAGTTCAATGCAAAGTGAAATATTTTCTTTTAAAGAAATCGTTGTTTAAGGACTACAAAAAAAGGCTGGTAGGGACTACAATGAGCTTATTCCCGGGTTTGTGACATCACTAACCCTGATGTTTACATAAACCTGCCCTCGGGAACATGCAACTACCCATAATGGTAAGGGGGTGTGGCGTTTCCGGATAATGTGCACTAGGCGGTTAGCGAATCACAACAAACTGGGCCAGCTAACCAATCTGAACCCGATTGCGGATTTCTGAGGGAGGGGCTTCATAGATTCAGAAATACAACAGACCGTTTTGACGAGGACAGAAACATACGTGTAGAATAAAGGTAAAATATGTGAAAATATATATATATTATTTTTTTCAGAACAAAGCATGAACACATTACACTGCACCCCATAAACACAAACAAGCCTTCGAAGAAAGCTGATAAACTACCCCTTTAATACTCTTTCAGAAAATGTGTAGTAGCGCCTCCTGCCGTACTCCAGTGAAAACACGGAAATCTGTAATATTCTGTCGATGGCAGGAAGAGAGTTAAAAATAAGGTGGGTGAAATTTTCCTTTAGAGGATGATTTTTCACCATATATAGTAAAGGACCTTACCATTAACTAATTAATAGGTTTTTACAGTCTTTTACCGTTAAAATGACTAACACTTTTTACGGTGTAGGTTTGAACACTGTGAGTGGCATTTGTGATGTTTCTGTGTTGGTTTTAATTTGGAGGTGAGTGACCGTGGCACGGCAGCGTCTAAAACCTCTCATACTGAACGGATTGGCCGAGTCGCTCCCCTGGTGTTGTGATAACGAGCCGCCTTCCTGCAGGGCTAACTGGACCCAGATGGGCCGAGGGGGCCGCGGAGAGATCCCGTTACGGCTACGGCTGCGTGGGCCCCCTCCCGCCGAGACGTTTGAAGTCTCGTTGGTGGACTAGGGTGAATAAAGCGCCCTCCTCGATAAACCTCTTGATTGAAAAAAGCCAGCGTGAAGGTTTGAGTGGGAAATATGATCTTGGGCAGGTAACGGTTTGGGGTTTTACGGCCGTCCAAAACAGGAGACATATATTCATACACGAGTGCATTCATGTCACATGAAGGAATGTGGGCTTTTATCTTCAGACACAACAGTAGTTGTAGTTGTTTTTTTATGGTTAGACTCACTGATTTACACACACGTTCACACACAGGGTAAAAACGGCCCCTCGGTCCCTCCTGCACAAGCTTTCAGTGTAGAGATTGATTTTGTTCGTGCAAGGATTTTTATTAAATCGCCTCTCATAGATTGTGTGTGCCTGGCATGGACTTTCACTCCACAAACACACACACACCTCCGCTCTCAGCCCACATGTGGGAACTATTAGCAAGCTACTGTACACCCTGTGTTCCTTTGCAAGCACAGACTTTCAAATTGTTTGAGCATTGATTGACTCGTTTTTACACAGGGTCACACACAGGAACATATTTCATAACTTTTTCAGTCATTTTAATTGATTTGCTTTATTGGAAATTCAAAAAGTCAGAAATTTGGAAATTCAACTTTTTCAGTTTAAATTTTTCAGTCTAATTTTGCACAGTTTATCAGTACATACACAAAGTTTGTCAATAAAATGTAAAAGTGCTGTGAAGTTTTTCAGCCCCTCCCCTCCAACCATTTTCACCATCCAATCAAATCCTGATGCATAAAATCAAGTCCCACCCTTCATGTGTTTTTCCAGTTGAATATTCTGTTTCTCATTATGGATAAAATTGGGATGTTTCAGGATGACTAAAAAGCTGCTCCCTTTCTAGTATGCACTTTACTTTATATATTACAGCGAAGTCAAACCATTTTGATAAACATTTGTACAATTCACCAGTGTTTGTTTTTGGAGCAGTGATTCCGTTCCCAGCTTCAAAGTATGAGTTGTCCAAATGATATATTCAGTATTAAATTTGTTAATTGAACAACATTTGAAGGATGTGAGTAATTTTATTCTGCAAGCATTAAATCAGGGGTCATCAAACTTGATCCTGGAGGGCCTGTGTCCTACAGAGTTTAGCTCCAACTTGCCTCAACACACCTGCCTGGAAGTTTCAAGTATACCTAGTAAGACCTTGATTACCTGCTTCAAGTGTGTTTGATTAGGGTTGGAGCTAAACTCTGCAGGACACCGGCCCTCCAGGACCGAACTTGTTGACCCCTGCATTAAATTGATGCATGAAATTAATCAAAATGGACAGAATAGACATTTATAATGTAACAAAAGATTCCTGATTCAAATAAATGCTGCTCTTTTGACCTTTCTATTTCTAAAATAATCATGAAACAAATGTATTACTGTTTCCAGAAAAACAAGCAGAACAACTGAAAATATTTCTTGAGCCGCAAATCAGCATATTAGAATGATTTCTGAAGGATCATGTGACACTGCTGGAAATTCAGCTTTGCATCACAGGAATAAATGACATTTTACAATATATTAAAATAGTGAACCATTATTTTAAATTATAATCTTTCACATTTTTTTTTAATGAATATATCATTTTTTTTTCTTCTTTTTTCCACTTATAAGTATCATGATTCAGAATTTCCTGCTTCTCACTTTCAGTCCCCAGTAAACTCCTTTCACTCTCATCCAATAACAAGAGGCAAAAGCCTACAAATAAATGCATTTGTATAAGAATTACATTTATAATAATAATTGATGTTCTCTCTTTGTCTTTCGCTCATCTTCTCCAGGCTGAGACCGCTGCTGATGGTCCTGATGTGGGCTATGGCTCGTTCCATCAGCAGTATTGGTTGGATGGCAGAATAGTAGCTGTAGGAGTTCTGGACATCCTGCCCTCCTGTGTGTCGTCTGTGTACCTCTACTATCACCCCGACTTCTCCTCGCTCTCACTGGGCACCTACTCTGCTCTCAGGTTGGTCATCCAATCACGCATTCTGACTAATCTTTGAGCTTTTCAGGTGAAAACATTTAACTGATCGTTTACTTTAATCTGACTTGAAATTAAGTGTGAATCTTTTCGGAACAACTGAAACTAGTTTGAGCCTAAGCCTTTTGGTTACCAGCCTAAACCTTTAACCACTAGGCTACACTACCTCCCAACAAAAGAGTAACAGCATTAATGCTGCAGATGAACAGCACAGGAATCCCTCCTGGTTCTCCTCTCCTAGTGCACATCTTGTCTCTTGAATATGTTTTCCTTTAAGTTTTCAATGGTTGTGCTGGTCGATTAGAGAATTCAGTGCGTGTTATTTTCATACACGCCCACGGTTACAGGCCTGTATTTCTTTGTCTTTCACATATGTGTGTGAATATTTCACATGGGCTGCACACCTGATTAGGTTACACTTTACAGGAGATGCCAGATGTGTGTGTGTGTGTGTGTGTTATACACAGTTTTGGGTGTCTGGAGGCCTCGGGAGCCTCAT